>NC_133359.1:20211143-20871143 GCF_030506205.2 Paramisgurnus dabryanus | reverse complement strand
GAACGAGTGCCTTCACAACAGCAGCTGGAGAACTACAGGCAACACATCGCCAACCTCAACCAGGAAAAAGTATGCAAACAAACGAGTGATGTACTTACTGCATGCTATTAAGTATTTAGTATGCAACAATACATTTAAAAGAGAAGTATAAATTTACAAAGCGACCTTTTTGTCCAAAGTGACCTACAGATATACATAAAATCATATTCGCGTATCTATGTAGCAAACTTTGTTCATTATGGTTGCTTGCATTTACAGGAACGCCGCCACGCTGAGTTTGTGGAAATGAAACGTCAGATCACGGCATTGATGGAGGATCTGGAGCAGCTTCCGGACAGCACCTTTGAGAAAGACGCCGTGTGTGAAGATGAAGATGCCTTCTGCCTTTCTTTAGAAAATATCAACTCACTTAAAGTGCTGCTCCAACAGGTACACCTTCGATATTTGTTTGTTAGCTGGATCTGTTGTCTCACTGGATCACAAATGTTATTGGCTAATAAAATATCCATTGAGCTGTTGTCATGTTTGCGCGCTTTATTTTAGCTGGAGACTCGTAAAGCCGAGACGGATGCGCTTTGTGTGTCCGTCCGTGGTCGGATCGAGGAATTGTGGGAAATGTTGCAGATTCCCGATGAAGAGAGACTGATTCAGCAATCGCACGCTAGCACAAAGAGCAATCTGAATTCAGTGAGTGTACACAAACACTAATGTAGGTCATGATGTTCACTTTGAGATTGTAAAGCATGTTTTAAGCGACCGTGCCTGTTTCTCTTTCTATACAGCTGCAGGCAGAGCTTCAGCTTTTGGAGGACATGAAAAAGAAAAACATTGAGCGTGTTATTCGCACCATCAGATCGGAGATCGTCAAGTTTTGGGAGAAGTGTTACTACAGCCCGGAGCAGAGACAAGCCTTCACTTCTTATTATAGTGGTACGCTATATGCTAGATTTCGGACATGCAATTTAACATGTGTTCATGTTTCTGTGTAAAAAAAATGCGGTTTTCACTGTCCTCAAAACAGGCTGATGTCTTCCTTGTTCTATAAAGTCTCTCCTTTAGAAATGCGTAACGAGTTCTGATTGTGTAGTTTGTTTATGGCGCTTTTCCATTGCATAGTACCCCACGGTTTGGTTTAGTTTGGGTCGGGTCAGCTTACTTTTTTGAGCTTTTCCACTGCGTGCAGTACATAGAACCGATACTTTTTTCCGTACCACCTCGGTTGGGGTTCCAAGCGACCCGAGCTGATACCAAACGTGACGGGAAAACACCGTAGATCACTGATTGGTCTGAGAGAATCGTCACGTCATCGCTATAATGTAAAGATTAGCTTTACCTCAGTGCTAGCTTGCGCTGTCTCGAGGAAACATGTTGTCATCTGTGCTCTGCTATAAGTTTCCAAACTTCCTTTTAGCAATGAAAAACTTCCACATGTTGAGAATCAGGGACACTATATAATTTTTTCCAGACTTGCAATTTGTGGCGGGACATTCACGACGAGCACGTCCGCATTATATATGCTTAAATGCAACTTGAATGAGAATCAGCGGAGCGCCGTCGACTGACGCCAGGGGTCGGGTGTTTGAACAGAAACTGTAATGTACGACAGATGTAGTGATAAACGCGATGTGCAAACATCTATTTGTGGTGGCCAATTTTGATATTGTGGCGGACTGAGAAATAAATAAATGTATGGGAATGTACAACAACGCTCTCACTTGTATGATGTCATAGCAGTATGCAGCGCAAATATAACGACACGCCTATAATCCCTCCCACTGCGAAGTGTTACCAGATGGAAAAGCTTACCACTCCAAAGTGAGGTGAGCTGACCCGACCCAAACTAAACTAAACCGTGGGGTACTATGCAATGGAAAAGCGGAATTAGTGTGTTGTGATTCAACAGCAGCTTAGCTTAGCAGAGCCGTTTGAGCTTAGCTGGCAACGGATGTATTCCTGTGGGAAGAGTTTAGTGAACTTTGAGTTTTTTCATTTATTTATGCTATTACAGCAAGATTACACAACTTAAGTTTGAAAAATGTGATCAGGAAGAATGTGACCTTCTTAAAAAAGCTAAATTATCGTAGACGTCAAAGTTTAGCTTTTTAATAGAGATGTCCCGATATCTCGGCCGATAATCAGTTTCGGACGATAAAGGCAGGTTTTTTTACACTATCGGATGATCGATAGATATATCCTGCTAATCAAAACAAGAAAATGCCATGAATTTGAGCTGTGTGTATAAAAGTAATTAGTTTAATGTTCAATATTAACGGTCATTATATGAATGAATACATTTTAGAAAATTGAATCTTCAGAGTTGAGTTGAGTTAATTTAAATTTAATACAACTATCGGTATTGGCAGATATCAGTCTGAATTATCGGCTATCTGTGGAAAATGTAATATCGGTGCATCTCTAATTTTTACTCTTTGATGTCTACTGATACCAATACATACAGATAATTTGCAGAGCCTACATACACAAATAATCACAGTGTGAGTTCGGATGTGTTTTTCCACCTATTTTGATTGCCTTGATATAATCTACCGTGGTCATCGGTGTGTGTGTGTGTGTGTGTGTGTGTGTGTGTGTGTGTGTGTGTGTGTGTGTGTGTGTGTGTGTGTGTGTGTGTGTGTGTGTGTGTGTGTGTGTGTGTGTGTGTGTGTGTAAAATAAACCATCAATGATGAAATAAAATCATTCACAATAATTCTTTTTATAGGGTTGGTGGGTAATGAGGTTTGTAAAATCCAGGCTAAAGTCTTATAATCTAATGATGAAACGTTAGATTTTTTTACATTGATTTCAATATTTTTTATGATCTTACTCAAGTCAGTATGAAAGATTTCAATTTTATATTTTCACAAAATAGACTAGCTGGGTTTTCACAGGCAAGGTAAAATTGGCCAGAAAAGCAATCAGAGATGCGTAATTGTGGATAGTATGCCATCTAGCCAGGCATATTTAAAACAGTGATTGGTTAACACTTGTGTCTTTTGTTCTGTTAGATGATATGGACGAGATTGTTCTGCATGATCACGAGCAGGAACTGGAGCGACTGAAGCAGGATTATACTGAACACAGTGAGTTATACAATGCCATTTCCACCTGGAGCAGCAACTGGACTCTTTATCAGGAGCTAGAGGTGATCATTTGCCTAAATCCTATATTGACTAAATAAGCAGGTTTTAAGTTGTGACACAGCTGAATTGACCATCATCATCATTATCCTTCACTTCCTTTCACCCATCAGAAAAAAGCCACAGACCCATCGCGCTTTAACAACAGAGGCGGAAACCTGCTGAAGGAGGAGAAACAGAGAGCCGATCTGCAGAAGAGCCTGCCGAAGGTTAGATCTCATCTGCACGTACAAACCCTGCTGTGCGATCAACCCGAACGCCTCGTATACTAATTTGTCTCTGTTTGTTGGTCAGCTGGAGAAGAGTCTGAAAGCTCAAATTGACCTGTGGGAAGCCGAGCACGCTAAAGAGTTTCGGGTGAACGGGCAGCCGTTCCTGCAGTACGTCGAAGATCAATGGACTCTGCACCGCATGGAGAAAGAAAGAGAGAAACAAGAGCGAGTATGTGACAAGTTTTATTTGATCTCATGAAGTTCTTCATTAGGGTTGCTTGTTCTGACTTTATCTGTTGTGTTGGGCAGCAAATGAAGAAAATTAAACAGACTGAGGAAGATCTGCTGTATGGCACGGTTCTCAGGACACCTACCAAAAGAAGACTCGCTACCACACCGACACCAGGCAAAACACGCAAGGTACCCATATGGCTACATCACCTGATTAATATAGAGAAGAGTTTGTGTAATAAATAAAGTCATTATTTCAGCCAAGCACAGTTATAAGAGGACGAGCATTAAAACTTGATCAATAAATCCCCAATAGTTATGATTTCTTTCTTTCTTTAGATGATCTCAACGTCAAGCGTGTGTAGCTCCACCCCCAACACGACACTTCGGTCCATTTGCTCCTCCCCTGCCATGAGACCGCCCCTTTCCACCAGCAAAGTAAGTTGAGCTGTTGTGTAGCTATCTGTTGTATTATACTGTTTATCTATCTATCCATCATTCTATCAGTCTCTCTATCTGTCTATCCGTCTGTCTATTTATTTTCTCTTATAGTACCTGTTCTCTGTCAAACTATCCAGCCTCTCACTTTATCAGTCGATCTCTTTATCCATTCGTCAGGTTTTATTTTACTCTCGTTTTTTTGTATCTTTTTTTTTTACTTCCGCTTCCCTGTTTCTCTAAGTCTGTTTGATCTTTCTTTCAATAATTTCTTTCATTTCTTTACCATTTCTTTATTTTTATTAACCATCTTGTTTTACTCTCTTTAACTCTTTCTTGCTTTCTTTAAATCTCCTATTTATTTTTATTACTCCTCTTTTCTTTCTTTTATTCTTTTCTTTTGTCTTAGTAAAAGAAATGAGTAAAGAAAAAAAGATTATTTCTTTCCCTCCTTTCATGTAAGTCTTTTCCTACTCCTTTTTTACTACTTTCTTTCTTTTACTCTTACGTTTTGAAACCTTTTTTTCTTTTTATGCCTTTATTTTTTTTCTATCCCTCTCTCTTTGTTTTTCCATTTTGTTTACTCATTCTTTTTCTTATCTTTCCTTTACTCATTTCTTTCCTCTTCTCTTTCATGTTAGTCTTTTCTTAACCCTTTAAGTGTTTTTTACTTTTATATTTTCGTTTTTTTACCTTTTTATGTCTTTCTTTTTTCTATCCCTCTCCATTTGTTTTTCCATTTCGTTTACTCTTTCTTTTTATTATCTTTCCTTTACTCTTTCATGTTAGTCTTTTTTCTTAATCCTTTAAGTGTTTTTTACTTTCTTTTATTCTTTCGTTTTTTACCTTTTTATGCCTTTCTGTTTTTCTATCCCTCTCTCTCCATTTGTTATTCCATTTCGTTTACTCTTTCTTTTTCTTATCTTTCCTTTACTCTTTCATGTTAGTCTAATTTTCGTTTTTATTACTTCTTTCTTTTTTTTTTTCTTTTTTAACTTTTTTTTTCTTTCTTACTCTTTTCTTTTACTTTCTCTAACCTTTTTTCTTTTATGTTCACTTATTTTGTCATAGTAAAAGAAAGAAAGACAAAATGTAAACCTTAAAGTTAAAGAAAAAAGAGGTACAAAAAGAAGTAACAAAAAGAAAAGGGAAAGAAATAATATAGACCAACATGAATGAAGGGAATGAAAGAGTAAAAAAAGAAATGAGTAAAGAGACTTTCATTCCCTTCATTCGTGTTAGTCTTTACCTTTTTTGTTAATCCTTTCTTTGCCTCTTTTTTTCTTTCTTACGCTTTTCTTTGACTTTTTTTCTTTAACTTTTTATGTTCACTTCTTTTGCCTTGTCTTTCTTTCTTGACTCATTTCTTTCTTTGATTAAGACAAAAGAAGCAAATGTAAAAAGAAAGAAAGTTAAAGAAAAGAAAGAAAGAAGTAACAAAAAGAAATGAGAAAGACTAACATGAATGAAAGAGTTAAAGACAGAAAGACTCTTTCAGTACTTTTTTCTTTAAGTGTTTTTTACTACTTTTATTCTTTTAATTCTTTCTTTTTATGCCTTTCTTTTTTCTATCATCTCTCTCCAATTGTTATTCCATTTCTTTTTACTCTCTTTTTCCTATCTTTCCTTTACTCTTTCATTCCCTTCTTTTATGTTAGTCCTTCTTAATCTTAAGTGTTTTTTACTTCTTTCTTTCTTTACCATTTATTTCTTTTTGTAACTCCTCTCTTTAAATAAATTTTTCAACCATCCATCTCTCTACATCTGTTATTCCATTTTTCTTTGTCTATCTATCTATCTATCTATCTATCTAGCCATCAGTTTTGTTCTGACCATCTTCTCGCTTTTTCTCTCATTGTCCATTGTATCTGTCACACTCGCGTCGATCTATCATATCCTTTAAGCTTTAAAACTCACTACAATCGTAATTTCCTTTTTTTTATTCTTTATCTCCAAAACTTGACTCATCTGGTTGTAAACTCCTCTTCTGTCGCTAGTTGAGCGCACGTACACCCGCTCGTGGCCGAACTCCTCGCGGTCTGGAGAGGAATAAGGAGAATATTTCTCAACTGAGCGGAGCTTTGCGCACTATGACCTCCAGTCCTAGCAGAAATTACTCCATCACGTCTGTGGCCTCCTCCTACTCTGAGTTTACTGTAAGTTCTTGCAAGCATTACGTTAGGAGTTTAGACAAATAAGCAGCACATAGACAGACACAGAAACAGAGATGGATTAGTAGACCTGAGATCAGTGAGTGGCACCTGTGTGTTAATTTTGCCTTCTGTCTTTGAAGGTTTCTGAATCCACTGCAGTATCCAGGTCTGTATAGTTGACGTTCACTATCCAACACACTAACACGCTCCTCTCTGTCCCTGCTAATAACCTGACTAATGGCGGAGGGTTTGTGTGCTTGTGTGTATGAAGTGAGCACTTGGGCTTCTGAAGTTTGATCTTGAAGAAATGCTTCATCCAAATATGAAATTTCTCTTCATTTACAACACTAATGTATGACGTTTAGTACAGATATACATCTGGGATTGCATGAGGATGAGAGAATTGTCATATTTGGGTGAACAATTCCTTTAAGAGGAGCCCTTTAAAATATCCCAATGCCCTAATTCTTGTTTACCTAAAAAATAAAATAAACTAAAACTGCATTTCATGAAATTAGTTTCTTGTTTCTTTTATCCAGGAATAAAGAACTTGTAGTAAGATGTTTATTTTTTTTATTTATTTTTTTCGCAGCGGGGGCTCTCAAGTGCATCTAAATCCAATGTCAAGACTGGAATTTTGAACTCCACGATCACGCACTGAATACTGGTGGACCAGACCAGCTCAGATGAACTGATGGTCCACATCTTTGAAGACTAAAAAAGCTTTTATGGATGTATACTGAAATGTAAATCATTTAAAATTTGTTGCAAAATTGTAAATATTTTAGCTCTGCATTTTATTTTTTCTCTTTTCCCTTTATTTAACTCTTAAATTTTGAATGAATGTTTTCTATTTTGAGCTTGTCTGATAAAATCACGTGATGCAGTTTTTGTAAAAACTCTTTTAACACTTACGGCTCTCGGATGTTATCTTTTATACTCCACATGACATTTTCGATGTCTTTTCTGTATTTACTTTATGTAATCGCACAGCGACACTAACTTGGCATCACTCCTGCAACATTCTTGCCAGCTATTTGGTTGGCACCTTGTAAATAAATGTTTGTTTTCACTGGGACATTTTGTGTGTTTTGGTTATTTTATGGTTTACTTATTAGAACTTAGTGACACTTTAAATAATTAATGTTTAATGGTTATTTACTGTGTTTCTGAGCTGAATAAGGTAATGTTGTTGTTTGTCCCATTTCTAGCCACGTGAGGGCGCTCGTATCTTCGTAAGACTGAATAAGATCAGAAACCAATGAGTACTCTGTTTACTTATTATTTTTATAAACGGGCCTAGCCTACTTATAAGAGAAGTAAAATTTATTTAACTATTAAAAGGGGCGTGTCATAAAAATCAAAGTTTTTGTTTTTTATTTGCTGACTAATAAGCTAATGACTAATAGTCACCCTGACATGTTTTATTATGCGATAACAATGTATATTTTCCAGATTATTACATGGCAATCTGCTACATAAATTAATTATTAGATCTGAAATTATTTGAAATCTTTTATTAGCTCATTTGTAACTTATTCAAACTATGAGAAAAGAAGCAGCGGAGTAATACATTAAACACGGAAGTAGTACCGGTCACCTAACATTTAATCTACCGTCACGGATGAGGGGCCTGTTATCAGTTTTTAATGATATTGTCAGGGAATAACCAATTAGAATCAAGTATTCCAGAGAAACGTGTAGGGGTGTATTATAGGACATTATGGGGACAACGCAAAACGGCCAATTTTTGTCAGATTCTGCAACATCAGCAGCTCAGTGTTAACTAGTAAGTTTAGCAGAAAAAAATAGTCCAGCTCTAAATGTCTCTAGGACCCTGCATTTATTACATTTTAACATCACTGTTCTGTAACATTTATTTTTCAAATTAATTTTACTGTTGAATCATTTTAAATAGTTTTCAGTTTTGTGTAGTAATTAAGTAAAATACTATTGATGCAGGGCCATCTACCAAAATTCGGCTTTTTTGCAGCGCGCGTCGTTTTACTTGCAATTAGATTAATTGTGGATTTGTCTGCGCGCGCTCCCGGGTGTGTGTGCGTGCGTGCGCTTGTGTATTGGTGCTGAAGTTGCATTGCAGGGGTGGGACTCCTGCATTCTCATCTTCATCATCATGCGCAGCGGAAAACACACACACTTGAGATCTAAAAACACATATCTGATTTGACCCGACCGCACACGCAGGCGCACCCGTCAGATGTAATCGGATCGTGCACACTCGTCTGATGCGTTAGTGCATGATAATTGATGGATGAAAGTCTGCATGAGCACGAGAGGGAGAAACAGAGACTCCTAAAGGTAAGGACAGACATAAGAACTCATAACCACATGTGTTTGTCAACCTGTTATGTTTGTTCGTGTTACCGCGATATCATTGTGTCATATTGTATTATCGTTATGCCGTCAATATTTTTAGATGATATATTAACATGATTATCTGAGTTGCTTTTATTAACAATTATCTGTAATTTCTCTTAGAAATGCGTGCCAGGTGGTCAATGTGTAATGTTGTCATTTATTTCTGGAGATTAAGTTCGGCCCGTTCACGTGCTGATGCAGTGCGCGTGCCCGCGGCCCGTGTGGTTGTCATGGTCACCGTTATGAGCCTCTCTGATGGGGGGCATTAATTTAACTCCCAAGGGTCAAATAAAACACACTGTCTGCAGACCCTTAAACTACAGCAATGAAAAGTGTGTTGTTATTGCATATGTTGTGTTGTTTACTTGTCTGTGTGTATGATTTTTGTTGTAAGTCTACTGTTTATGTTTTGTTGTACATCTGTGTTGTGTTTGTTAGCTGTTGTGCACCTGTTCAGCTTTTTTCTGCAATGAGATTTGTGTGTCTGTGTGTTTGAAATGTGTGTTGTGCTCGGTTAAGGTACACATACTTTATTCAGTTTTTGTGATGATATGGTTGTGTGTTGTGTGCTTGATTTGTTGTGATATCTGTTTTTTATCCAGTGTGCATGTTTTGCATTATGCAACATTGTTTTGCATCTGATTTGTGTTGTGGTGTATTAGTTGTACATAAGTTTTGTGTGTCTGTGTGTTTATCATTTGTCTGTTGTGTGTGTTGTGCTTTTGTCCTAAGTGTACATACTCTACTCTGTTGTGTGTTTGTTGTGCTTCTGTTTTGTGTTGTGTGTTAGTTGTACCTCTGCTGTGTTTCAATTTTGTGTGTGTGTGTGTTTATCATTTGTCTGTTGTGTGTGTTGTGCTCTGTTGTGTATTGTTTATGTTAATTTGTGTTGTGCTCAGTTGCAGTCTGTTGTAAGTCTGATGTACATCTTTTGTGTGTCACTCTGTGTTGTTGTTGTTTGTTATGTATCTGTTTTGTTGTTTTATGTGTGTCTTCTGTCTGTGTTGTGCTCTCTTGAGTTTTTTGTGTATCTTCTTTTGCATGTTGTGTGATCTGCTGTGTGTCTGGTACTTGTGTTGTGTTCCTTTTATTCTGTTTTGTTGTGCATCAGTTTTGTGTGTATGTGTGTTAATCACCTGTTGTGTGTGTTGTGCCTGTTGTAAGTGTGCATACTTTACTCTGTTTTGTATTGTTTATGTTTTTGGTGTTGTGCTCTGTTGCTTTGTGTCTGATTTGTGTGAATGTCTGTTGTAAGTCTGCTGTAAGTTCTTTGTTGTGCATCAGTGTTGTGTGTGTGTTGTGCATCAGTTTGTGTGTCTGTGTCCTAATAATTTGTCTGTTGTGTCTGTTAGTACATCTGTTGTGTGTGTGTGTGTGTGTGTGTGTGTGTGTGTGTGTGTGTGTGTGTGTGTGTGTGTGTGTGTGTGTGTTTGTGCGTCTTTTGTTTGTGTCTGTGTGTTAATAATCTGTTGTGTGTGTTTTGCTCTGTTGTAAGTGTACATACTGTGCTCTGTTGTGTATTGTCTTTGTGGCTGTGTGGTGCTTATCTGATGTTTGTGGATGTTTGCTGTACATCTTTTGTGTGTCACTCTGTGTTGTTTGTTTTGCATCTGTTTTGTGTTGTTTTATGTGTCTTTTGTTTGTGTTGTGCTCTGTTGGGTTTTTTATGTATCTTCTTTTGCATGTTTTTTTATCTCTTGTGTCTTTGTTTTAATAATCTGTTGTGTGTGTTGTGCTCTGGGTAAGTGTAAATATTGTACTCTGTTGTGTGGTGTTTTATGTGTGTCTTCTGTCTGTCTTTGTTGTGTTTTGTTTTGTGTGTCTTCTGTCTGTGTTTGTTGTGGTTCTGTTGAGTATTTTTATGTATCTTCATTTGCATGTTGTATGATCTCTTGTGTCTTTGTGTTAATAACTGTGTGTTGTACATATTGTACTCTGTTGTGTGTTGTTTTATGTGTGTCTTTTGTCTGTGTTTGTGGTGTTCTGTTTTGTGTTGTTTTGTGTGTCTTCTGTCTGTGTTTGTTGTGGTTCTGTTGAGTTTTTTTTATGTATCTTCATTTGCATGTTGTGTGATCTCTTGTGTCTGTGTGTTAATAATTGTGTGTTGTACATATTGTACTTTGTTGTGTGTTGTTTATATCTGTGTCTTCTGTCTGTGTTTGTGGTGTTCTGTTTTGTGTTGTTTTGTGTGTCTTCTGTCTGTGTTTGTTGTGGTTCTGTTGAGTTTTTTTATTTATCTTCTTTTGCATGTTGTGTGATCTCTTGTGTCTGTGTGTTAATAATTGTGTGTTTTACATATTGTACTCTGTTGTGTGTCTTTTGTCTGTGTTTGTTGTGTTCTGTTGAGTTTTATATGTATCTTCCTTTGCATGTTTTTTTTTTTATCTCATTTGTCTATGTGTTTATAATTGTGTGTATCGTACATATTGTACTCTGTTGTGTGTTGTTTTATGTGTGTCTTTTGTCTGTGTTTGTGGTCTTCTGATGTGTGTGGTTTTGTGTGTCTTTTGTCTGTGTTTGTGGTGTTCTGTTGAGTTTTTTTATGTATTTTCTTTTGCATGTTGTGTGATCTGCTGTGTGTCTATGTGTTAATAATTGTGTGTGTTGTACATATTGTACTCTGTTGTGTGGTGTTTTATGTGTGTCTTTTGTCTGTGTTTGTTGTGCTCTATTGAGTTTTTTATGTATCTTCATTTGCATGTTGTGTGATCTCTTGTGTCTGTGTGTTAATAATTGTGTGTTGTACATATTGTACTCTCTTATGTTATGTGTTGTTTTATGTGTGTCTTCTGTCTGTGTCTGTTGTGTTCTATTGAGTTTTATATGTATCTTGCTTTGCATGTTGTGTGATCTCTTCTGTCTGTGTGTTAATAATTGTGTGTGATGTACATATTGTACTCTGTTGTGTGTTGTTTTATGTGTGTCTTTTGTCTGTGTTTGTTGTGCTCTATTGAGTTTTTTATGTATCTTCATTTGCATGTTGTGTGATCTCTTGTGTCTGTGTGTTAATAATTGTGTGTTGTACATATTGTACTCTCTTATGTTATGTGTTGTTTTATGTGTGTCTTCTGTCTGTGTCTGTTGTGTTCTATTGAGTTTTATATGTATCTTGCTTTGCATGTTGTGTGATCTCTTCTGTCTGTGTGTTAATAATTGTGTGTGATGTACATATTGTACTCTGTTGTGTGTTGTTTTATGTGTGTCTTTTGTCTGTGTTTGTTGTGGTGTTCTGTTGAGTTGTTTGTGTATCTTCCTTTGCATGTTGTGTGATCTCTTGTGTCTTTGTGTTAATAATTGTGTGTTGTACATATTGTACTCTCTTATGTTATGTGTTGTTTTATGTGTGTCTCCTGTCTGTGTTTATTGTGTTCTGTTGAGTTTTTTTATATATCTTCTTTTTCATGTTGTGTGATCTCTTATGTGTTTATAATTGTGTGTCGTACATAGTATACTCTGTTGTGTGTTGTGTTATGTGTGTCTTTTGTCTGTGTTTGTGGTGTTCTGTTGAGTTTTTTAATGTATTTTCTTTGGCATGTTTGTGTGATCTGTGTGTATTTTATTCTCTCTTGTTTTGTTGTGCATCAGTTTTGTGTTTATCATTTGTCTGTTGTGTGTGTTGTGCTCTGTTGTAAGTCTACATACTGTACTCTGTTGTATATTGTTTATGTGTGTTGTTGTGCTCTGTTGCTTTGTGTCTGATTTGTGTTGATGTCTGTTGTACATTTTTTTTTGTTGTGTTGTGTCTGTTAGTTGTCCATCTTTTGTGCCTATTTTTGCATCAGTTTTGTGTTTCTGTGTGGTTATTCATGCTTTGCTGTAAGTGTACTGTTGTGTGTTGCATCTTAAGCTGTGTGTTGTGCTGTGTTGTAAGTCTGCTGTTCATGTTTTGTGTATCAGTCTGTAGTGGTGTTGTCAATGTAGTGTCTCACTTTGTTGTGCATCAGTTGTGTGTCTTTTAACGCTGTAAACCCAGAGATATTTCCAGCGAGACTTTGTGTTTTTCTTTCTTTCTGCTTTTGTCTTGTGAAAGTGTTATTATGAGTCATTGTGAGATTAAAAGCACTGTTGATTTATTAGCATTGGTTTCTTTCAGTCCTGTATGTGAAGAAGCTGACAGTGCAGCCTTCACCCCCCCCCCCCCCCACCGTTTCTCCACCCGTTGTACAAGAGCCAATATTTCATCTCCTCTGAATGCGCTGCTGTCCGGTGGAAAATAATCATTAGTGAATTATTAGTGCGTCCCGATGGTTCAAAGCATCTTCATTAGTTCTTGTGATTTAGTCCACATGGTTTCCAGCAAGCGCTTGTGTCGTTACAGGCCGCTGTTGTTTCAGACCTTGTTGGTTTGCAAGTAGATTACAAAACTCATTTGACTTTCTAGGTTTTCTGCTTTCAGTTCAATCATGACAACTCTGCCAGCTTTATGAGAACCAATCAGACGCATGGAAGGCTTTCATGACTGAACTTGGCATTTAGATAATGCGTTCTTGGATGCACACCAGGTTTGAAATGAGACCTCTGGGTCTGTAAGATAAGAATTTATTCACTTTTCACAGGGATTGAGAAAATTGAAAGCACATCATAAAGTAGTCACCATACTGCAAGTCGTCTGTCTGGCCATATGTTGTTTTTCTGTGAGGAACAGACTAAAATGTAAATTTGTTTTTTTTTTGCAGAAGAATGCCTTGCATTTCCTCGAAATAAGAGTTTGGACAATTCCTATTTACTTTAATTGAAAACTTTGGCCTAATGTGTCAACCTTTATGTTTTTTTTGAAGGAGTACAGAATTGACCAATGGCTAAGCCACGCCCCCAAACGCGAATCACAGTGTGCTTTGCTAACCCAATACACTCGGACATTCTCTGTTTACACGTCCATTGAAATGCATTGCAGTTAGTCAGTTTTTATTCGTTTTTATGTTTTTTCTTGGCATTTTAAGTTTAAAATGGTGTGCATGGGGTTCATGCAACTCTGACGCTAGGTTTCCCTAAAGGCTGGGTTACGTTGAGTGAGTGAAGGGGGTGTGGCTTACCCATAGGTCAATTGGAGTAGTAAACAGGGTTTACTGTTTTACTGTAGAGCGTGACAATATTTTTATTTTGGGGGCGGCGGGGGGGGGGGGGCGGTGTTGTCTGACCTATAAATCAGACTCGGATATCCTAGGAACCCAGAGTTTAACTCTTTGGTTTTCTGCTTCACAATTCAGTGTTTTATCAGGTGATGAAGGTTTATATTTTTGGATATTGGCTTCACTGTACAGACAGCATCGCAGTGTTCTGCGTTCCAAGCTCTGTGTGTGCATCCATCTGTGTTCCTGTGGTTATTACACAAACACACACACACACACACACACACACACACAGTAGCTGTAGACAAATTATGTTGGCTTTACTGACAGCTTGCCTTCAACACGTGATTATTAAAGTTACATGCACAAAATAAACAATACAGATTCAATGCTCACAACCGTGTGTGTGTGTGTGTGTGTGTGTGTGTGTGTGTGTGGGTGTGGGTTTGTGTCTGTTTGTGTGAATCTGTGTGTGTGTAAGTACAGTCTTGTTCAAAATAATAGCAGTACAATGTGACTAACCAGAATAATCAAGGTTTTTAGTATATTTTTTATTGCTACGTGGCAAACAAGTTACCAGTAGGTTCAGTAGATTCTCAGAAAACAAAAAAGACCCAGCATTCATGATATGCACGCTCTTGCAATTGGGCAATTAGTTGAAAGGGGTGTGTTAAAAAAAATAGCAGTGTCTACCTTTGACTGTACAAACTCAAAACTATTTTGTACAAACATTTTTTTTTCTGGGATTTAGCAATCCTGTGAATCACTAAACTAATATTTAGTTGTATGACCACAGTTTTTTAAAACTGCTTAACATCTGTGTGGCATGGAGTCAACCAACTTGTGGCACCTCTCAGCTGTTATTCCACTCCATGATTCTTTAACAACATTCCACAATTCATTCACATTTCTTGGTTTTGCTTCAGAAACAGCATTTTTGATATCACCCCACAAGTTCTCAATTGGATTAAGGTCTGGAGATTGGGCTGGCCACTCCATAACATTAATTTTGTTGGTTTGGAACCAAGACTTTGCCCGTTTACTAGTGTGTTTTGGGTCATTGTCTTGTTGAAACAACCATTTCAAGGGCATGTCCTCTTCAGCATAGGGCAACATGACCTCTTCAAGTATTTTAACATATGCAAACTGATCCATGATTCCTGGTATGCGATAAATAGGCCCAACACCATAGTAGGAGAAACATGCCCATATCATGCTCCATGCTTCACTGTCTTCACTGTGTACTGTGGCTTGAATTCAGAGTTTGGGGGTCGTCTCACAAACTGCCTGTGGCCCTTGGACCCAAAAAGAAAAATTTTACTCTCATCAGTCCACAAAATGTTCCTCCATTTCTCTTTAGGCCAGTTGATGTGTTCTTTGGCAAATTGTAACCTCTTCTGCACATGCCTTTTTTTTAACAGAGGGACTTTGCGGGGGATTCTTGAAAATAGATTAGCTCCACACAGACGTCTTCTAACTGTCACAGTACTTACAGGTAACTCCAGACTGTCTTTGATCATCCTGGAGGTGATCATTGGCTGAGCCTTTGCCATTCTGGTTATTCTTCTATCCATTTCGATGGTTGTCTTCCGTTTTCTTCCACGTCTCTCTGGTTTTTCTCTCCATTTTAAAGCATTGGAGATCATTTTAGCTGAACAGCCTATCGTTTTTTGCACCTCTTTATAGGTTTTCCCCTCTCCAATCAACTTTTTAATCAAAGTACACTGTTCTTCTGAACAATGTCTTGAACGACCCATTTTCCTCAGCTTTCAAATGCAGGTTCAACAAGTGTTGGCTTCATCCTTAAATAGGGGCCACCTGATTCACACCTGTTTCTTCACAAAATTGATGACCTCAGTGATTGAATGCCACACTGCTATTTTTTTGAACACACCCCTTTCAACTAATTCAACTACTTGCCCAATTGCACAGCCTTAAGAGCGTGCATATCATGAATGCTGGGTCTCATTTGTTTTCTGAGAATCTACTGAACCTACTGGTAACTTGTTTGCCACGTAGCAATAAAAAATATACTAAAAACCTTGATTATTCTGGTTAGTCACATTGTACTGCTATTATTTTGAACAAGACTGTATATATGTTTGTTGTTGAGTCTGTTTGAATTTGTGTTTTTGTGTGTCTGTTTGTGTGAGTCTATTTGTGTGTTTTAAATCTCTGTGTGTTTTAAAGTCTGTGAGCACATTTGTACATTTGTGAGTGTTTTGTCTAAGTGAGTCTGTGTGTGTGTGTGTGTCTGTGTATATGCGCGAGTCTGTGTGTGTGTGTGTATGTGCGCACGTGTGTGTAAGTCAGTATGTGTGTTTGTGCATGCATGTGTGATTCTCTGGGTGTGTTTGTGGGTGTGTAAGTCTATCCGTGTGTGTGCGTGTGTACGTGTGTGTGTGCGCACATGTGTGTAAGTCTGTGCAGGCGCAAGTCTGCGTGTGTGTGTGTCTGTGTGTAAGTCTCTGTCTGTTTGTGTGTGTGTGGGTGTGTGCGTGTGTAAGTCTATCCGTGTGTGCACATGTGTACGTGTGTGTGTGCGCACGTGTGTGTACGTCTGTGTGTGTGTGTGTGTGTGTGTGTGTGTGTGAGTCTCTGTCTGTCTGTGTGTGTGGGTGTGTGCGTGTAAGTCTTATCTGTGTGTGTGCGCAGGTGCGTGTCTCTGTGTAAGTCTGTATGTGTGTGACTTTGTATCTGTTTGTATGAATCTGTGTTTGTGTGAGTATATGTGTGTGTTTATGAGTCTGTTTGAATTTCTGTTTTTGTGTGAATCTGTTAATTTGTTTTTGTGTGTTTTATGTATTTGAGTCTCTCTCTGTGTGTGGGCTGTTCTAGATGTTATAATTGTCTGGTTTGTCATAATCTGTGCACAACTCTTATCTGATTATCCAAAAGTCTCGACTGACTCACAGCATACACTGTACTGTACGCCTCTCACCGTGTTTACTTTTAGACCTAACTTGATACTTCCTCTCTTTCTCTGTGTGCTATGAAATCCAGTATAACACTTACTGCGTCATTATCCTTACAGAAATGTACTGTGGTATCCATAGTTTCTACCAAAGAAGAAGATTATAAAACAGTTCTGTAGCACTTCTTATTAGACAACATAGGTGTCAAAGAAAGAAAATAAAATCAGATCATTAAGGTTATTTGCCACAAGGGACTATTATATTACTATGATTTATGACATAGAAATACCATGTTAGTGCATTAGAATTACTACCTGATACCATCAGTTATAGTACTGTTAAAGGAATATTCAATTTTCTTAAAAGAAAAATCCAGATAATTTACTCACCACAATGTCATCCAAAATGTTGATGTCTTTCTTTGTTCAGTCGAGATGAAATTATGTTTTTTGAGGAAAACATTGCAGGATTTTTCTCATTTTAATGGACTTTAATGGACACCAACAATTAACACTTAACTCAACACATAACAGTTTTTTTCAACGGAGTTTCAAAGGACTCTAAACGATCCCAAACGAGGCATAAGGGTCTTATCTAGCAAAACGATTGTCATTTTTGACAAGAAAAATAACAAATATACACTTTTAAAGCACAACCTTTCGTTTAGGTCCGGTCCAGCGCGACCTAACGTATATGCGTAGTGCCGTAGGGAGGTCACGTGTTACATATATAAAACGCACATTTGCGGACCATTGTAAACAATAAACTGCCACAAAGACATTAATTAGTATCAGTTGACATACAACAACGTAGGAACGGTGCTCTTTCAACACACTTGTAAACACTGGAGCGGAGTTTCGCGTTCATCCTCTGTGACCTCTTGACGTCATGACGTATTGCATGGGGTCACGCTAGCGCATGACGACCGGATCTTAACGAGAAGTTGTGCTTTAAAAGTGTATATTTGTTATTTTTATTGTCAAAAATGACAATCGTTTTGCTAGATAAGACCCTTATGCATCGTTTGGGATCGTTTATAGTCCTTTGAAACTCCGTTGAATAAAACTGTTAAGTGTTGAGTTAAGTGTTAATTGTTGGTGTCTATTAAAGTCCATTAAAATGAGAAAAATCCTGCAATGTTTTCCTCAAAAAACATAATTTCTTCTCGACTGATCAAAGAAAGACATCAACATTTTGGATGACATGGTGGTGAGTAAATTATCTGGATTTTTCTTTTAAGAAAATGGAATATTCCTTTAACTAAGTGGCATTTAGCCTTAGCATGGGCAAACATCTTTATCACACAATATTTGCAATACATACAGTATGTCTATGATACTTTAGTTTAATGTGTCGTAAAAGTGAACATGTTGTGTGTTTTAGGTGGCAGTATGTCTGTGCATGGTCAGAATATTTCAGAATATCATCTGAGCGGTAAGCAGAATAATTTCATGTGTGATGATAGTTTTGATACGAGCCCTTAAGTTCAATTAAACTGTGTGTTTGTTTTTCAGTGGTACTTGATCCTCCTGGATGGGAGGTGTGTTTGTATGCGTTTGGGTTCTTGCTTCTGTTTGCCGTGGTTATAGTGAATCTGTGGAAATTATTTAAATCCGGCTCCTTCCCGGCTCCCTCTCCATTTCCCAACTTCAACTACCGATACCTGCAGGAAAAATATGGCTCCTCCCACTCAGAGATCAGACAGAAGGTAAAAAAGATCAGCCTTATCTGTAATAGTTTCTGTCTTAGCATTCCTACCTACTTTTTTATTTTATTTTACATGGACAGATTAAATTTACTTCGCAGCAATAAGGTCAGCATATAAAAATGCTCTATTCCTCATTCTCTGTATTCATATGTGTATTTTATAATAAACTTTAATGCCAGAGAATGTGTCTCTGACATCACAGACAGGTTTACAGATTAAAGGGACACTCCAAATGTTTTAAAATATGCTAATTTCCCAGCTCCACTAGAGTTAAACATTTGATTTTTACCGTGTTGGAATCCATTCAGCTGATCTCCAGGTCTGGCTGTACCACTTTTAGCATAGCTTAGCACAATTCATTAAATCTGATTAGACCATTAGCATTGTGCTAAAAAAGAAAAAAAATGGCTGCAGGAGGCGCAATGATATTACGCAGCGCCTGAAAATAGTCCCCTTGGTAACGTTCAATAGCAGGGGACTATTTTCAGGCGCTGCGTAATATCATTGCGCCTCCTGCAGCCATGTTACGGCAGCAAAGTCCTTGATTATTACGCCAGAATGAGAGTATAGTTCCTAGCCGTATCTGCCTAGAAAATCGCAATTTTCATTTCCTGTCGATCTTAGTACACGATGTAACTACAGAAGAGTCAAGTTTTAAATAGGAAAAGTATTGAAACTCTTTGGTCATTTTTTAGCGCGATGCTAATGGTCTAATCAGATTCAATAGATTATGCTAAGCTATGCTAAAAGTGGTACCGCCAGACCCGGAGATCAGCTGAATGGATCCCAAAATGGTCAAATGGAGTGTGCCTTTAAAATGATTTACTAATGCAGTGGTTCCCAAATGTTTTCAGCGTGCGGCCCCCCTTGTGTACGGTGCATTCCTTCGCGGCCCCCCAAAGAAAATTTGTGACAAAAAACTGTTCTAAAACTCAACATTTTAATAAAAAAAACATTAAATTATACAAAAAAGTAGTGCTTTTGGTTAGTAGCCTTATTTTTTTTAGGTTTAATTACACAGAATTCATGATAAATTAATGTATTTCATAAAATGTCATAAAACTGGGGCCCCCCTGGCACCATCTTGCGGCCCCCAGTTTGAAAACCACTGTACTAATGTATCACATAGCTACCTCTATATACTGTATTCATAATCGATAATTTTACTAAAATGTTATTGCTAAAAATAACTACAGAGCGACAGTGTCAGATGGCGTAATCATATTTGTTTATGCATGTAAAACTGAGATTGGAGAAATCAGTTAATGTTAATTAAACTTCATTGGAAAGCTTCTTCTTATCCAGCTTACTAACCATCTGGGCACCATCTGTTTTGTCCCACGTAGCGTGTCGCAGCTAACAACCAGCGGAGAGTGTCGTCAGCGAGTCGAAAACCGAGTTTCCAGCTGTTGGATACCCCCGACGGGTTTCGAGAGCTGGGAACGCTGGAGCTGATGAGTCGAGAGCTGGATCCCAGCGGCACCCTGAATCGATCCATGTCCTCCGAATCTCTGTGTTCCATCTCGTCCGTCGCTCAAACCTTCGGACACGACTTCACGGTGGGCCAGCTGGAGATCACGCTGGAGCTGGACTCTCGAAACTCGGTTCTGCTCGTCTCGCTGCACCAGGGTAAAGACCTGCTGGAGAAAGAGGAGGAGAACTTTCCTGGGTGCTACATCAGCGTCATGCTGGTTCCTCAGCAGATCAGCCTGGGGGCCACACAGGTATTAAACTTCTTATTTGCATATTCACGTAAAACCAATATGCCCATTGATTTGATGTCTAATTCACTTTCGGTTGCAGGTTCAAAGAAACGCCTTCACCGTGATGTTTGATGAGCGCTTCTCTATCCCGTCAGACTCGGTGAATCTGGACGAGAACAGTCTGAGGTTCTCGGCTTTCGGCGTGGATTCAGATGAAAGAAACATCAGTGCTGGCGTGGCTGAACTTAAGCTGTCAGATCTGGATCTTTCAGTCCGGCCGTTTAATGCCTGGCTTTACCTCCAGGACATCAACAAGGTGCCATGAACTAATTGAAGTGAATGAACATCTAATGTGATGTCCTGCGCTGTTGTCTTGTTAAAGATTTGGGCTGTAGGTGTGACACGCTTATGTTTTCTGTCTGGTTTTGCTCAGGCCGTGGACGCTGTTGGTGAAATACTGTTATCTTTAAGTTATTTGCCCACTGCAGAGCGACTCACTGTGGTCGTGGCCAAAGCAAAGAATCTGGTCTGGAGCAATGGAAAGACTACAGCAGGTGTGTCTGTACTGATCTGAGGTTTTTTTTAGTTTATAAAGATTTAAGAAGATTGAGGTCTGTTTTGATAGATATGAGGCATTGAAATGAGGAAATTACTAAAATGCAAAAAGTTAAAAAAAAATAAAACGGAATAATGTTCCCAATGTTTCCTGTTTACAAAAATCTTACAAGGAGGAATTTGATTAATGGATAAATCCAAAAACATGCACTCATGAAGAGCTTTCTCTTTCTTCCCTGTCAACAGATCCGTTTGTTAAAGTCTACTTGCTCCAGGACGGCAGAAAGATCAGTAAAAAGAAAACCTCCATAAAAAGAGACGATACAAACCCCATCTTTAATGAGGCCATGATCTTCTCTGTGCCTGCAATCGTTCTGCAGGTGACTATCTATCCATATGTCTTTCTTTCTGTCTGTCTGTCCATCCATCTATCTCTCTGTCATCCATACATCCTTCCTGCGTTCCTTTATATCTCTCTGTGTGTCCATCTGTCTGTCTATCATCCATCCATCCATTCAGCAACTATCTGTCTGTCTGCCTTCCTGTCTGCCCATCCGTCCATCTATCTATCTTTCTGTCTGTCTGCCTTCCTGTCTGTCTGTGCATCTGTCGTCTGTCTGTCGGTCTGCCTTCATGTCTGTTTTTCTATCTGTCTGCTCGTCCATCCGTCCATCTATATCTCTGTCTGTCTGTCGGTCTGCCTTCATGTCTGTTTTTCTATCTGTCTGCCCGTCCCTCCATCTATCTGTCTGTCTGCCTGCCTGCCTGCCTTCCTGTCTGTCTGCCCATTCGTCCATCTATATCTCTGTCTGTCTGTCTGTCTGTCTGCCTTCCTGTCTGCCCATCCATCCATCTATATCTCTGCCTGCCTTCCTGTCTGTCTGCCCATTCGTCCATCTATATCTCTGTCTGTCTGTCTGTCTGCCTTTCCTGTCTGCCCATCTGTCTGTCTATCTCTCTGTCTGTCTGTCTGCCTTTCCTGTCTTCTCATCCGTCCATCTATCTCTCTTGTCTGTCTGTCTGTCTGTCTGTCTGCCTTCCTGTCTGCCCATCCATCCATCTATCTATCTCTCTGTCTGTCTGTCTGCTTCCTGTCTGTCTGCCCATCCGTCCATCTCTCTATCTTTCTGTCTGTCTGTGCATCCGTCCCCCGTCTGTCTGGCTTTTAGTCTGTCTGTCTGCCCTCATGTCTGTCTGCCTGTCCATCTTTCTGTCTGCCTTCCTGTCTGCCCATCCGTCCAACTATCTGTCTGTCTGTCTGTCTGTCTGTCTGCCTTCCCGTCTGCCCATCCGTCCATCTATCTCTCTGTCTGTCTGTCTGCCCTCCTGTCTGTCTGCCCATCCGTCCATCTATCTCTCTGTCTGTCTGTCTGTCTGCCTTTCCTGTCTGCCCATCCGTCCATCTATCTATCTTTCTGTCTGTCTGTGCATCCGTCCGCTGTCTGTCTGGCTTTTAGTCTGTCTGTCTGTCTGTCTGACTGCCTGCCCATCCGTCCATTTATCTATCTTTCTGTCTGTCTGTGCATCCGTCCGCTGTCTGTCTGACTTTCCGTCTGTTGGTCTGCCTTCATGTCTGACTGTCTGCCCATCCGTCCATCTATCTCTTTGTCCGTCTGACTGCCTTCCTGTCTCTCTTTTCACCTGTCAATCTGTCTGCCTATTTTTGCCTGTCCCTCCTCCGTCCATTTGTTCGTCTACCTTCCTGTCTGGCTATTTTTCGTCTGTCTGTCTGTCAATCCATTAATCTGTGTCTGTCTGTCCATCCTCCATCCATTTGTCTGCCGGTCTGTCATCTGTCTGTCTACTTTCCTGTCTGTTTGCCCATCTGTCTGTCTATCATCCATCCATCAATCTTTCCATCCATTCAACATCTATCTGCCTGTATGTATTTATGTTTGTCTGTCCATCCATCTGTCTATCTATCTACCTTCCTGTCTTTTTGCTCATCTGTCTGTCTGTCTACCCATCCATCTATCTGTCTGTCTATCCTGTCTGCCTTCCAGTCTGTCTGTCCACCCGTCAATCTGTCTGCCTGTCTGTCTGTCTATTACTTCATCAGTCTGCCTATTTTTGTCTGTCCGTCCATTTGTCTGTCTTCCTGTCTGTCTGGTTATCCATTCATCTGTGTCTGTCTGTCTGTCTGCCTGCCTGCCTGCCCGCCCATCCTTATCTCATCATAGATTCTGAGCCCGGATTTCACAGACAGGGTCACGTCTATATTTGTTTGCTCTTCATTGTAAGACATGATATTTTTTCAGGATCTGTCTTTGAGAGTGACCGTCGCTGAGAGCACAGAGGACGGGCGAGGTGAAAACATAGGTCACGTGATCATCGGACCAGAAGCCAGTGGAATGGGAATAACTCACTGGAACCAGATGCTTGCCACACTGCGAAAACCAGTTTCAATGTGGCACCCGCTCCGGAGGACCTAATTCATGACCCCTAACCTCTGACTCTCGTCTGCATGGTGCCTACTGTCAAGCAGTCGTAGCAGTGAAGACGTTTGAATATGCTGAGAACAAAGTTGAGTCCCGAAAACAGCAGTCTGGTCGCACACACTGCAGATAGGGACAGATGGGTCTATAAAAGAGAATTTAAGTGGCTCAGGATGACTCCTGGAAGGGTCTATGAAATCCAGGTTTTATTATCCAGGTTAAATCCATTTGTACATATTGATAACAGGGTGGCTGATCGTCTGGGAGCGTATAAGAGATGCGAATAGCCGTAGCCACATTTTGTTGCGCTAGACATTTAAAACATATAAAGAATGACATGTTTAGCTATAAATACTTTTTGGAGGGGTGAATAGTTTTATTTTCCCGGCTTGATAAAGTTAAGGCATACTAACAACAACCTTGGGGTTATCTATCCCTTTTCTCAGGCAAGTGTAATTACACTTATTAGCCTAATGGTGGCACCATTGAGCCACATCATGTGCAGCATTGAGTTGTTGGAGATATTTTTGTTTCCCATATTGGCTTTGATGTCATTTAAAATCAAAGCACTAAACTATCATGAACTTAAGATAATGCATTCAACAACTAGGTGACGTTTAGAAAAAAAAGTATGATATTACTGATTATGTTTAAGTTGTTATAGGATTAGTCTACTGGTTACTTTGAACAGCAGTCACATAGGTACTTCATTTCTAAAATCCAACTTTGATCAGATTTATTTAATGTAAAATGCTGTTTAGTGCAATTGAAGGATGTTTTTGCCCTGATTATTTACTGTAAGATTTTAAGTGTTGAAACTATAAAGTATTTACCTGTTGCACACATTTTGTTAAGGTGTTATCTAAATAAAAAGAAGTGCAATCATTTTTACCAAAATATATATTGTTGGATGTTACATATAGTTATTTAATTAAACAATATATTATATTAAAACCATGTAGCGCTAGTAACTACAAAATGATGTACAATATTGTGACAGTTTTCACTGGATTATCAAAAAACAGAGTAGCCTCGTCTTTTCCATTACTTCATTACAAGAAACACGTACTTTGTAGTTTTGTACTTTGTAACACGTTACTCCTACCACAACCATTCATATTTACATATTTCATCTTTTCTTTGGTAAAACAGAAAATAAATAAAAAATAATCAGATTTCTGCAATAATTACATCTCTGATGACAGAATGTACAAACTTCATGCCAACTCACATCATATTACATCAAACACATTTTGTAGTAGAGTTTCTTGCAGTCATGATTCATTTTCTGTGATAAAGTGCAGCACATGCTGGTTCATTTTTACTACTAACAATATTTAATGCGTACCATTACAATTCTGTGCCAAATTCACTCTAATAAAAGCAATATTTCCATTTGCAGTGGACATCTAATGATGGTGAACTTTAACAATTTAAAGAATGATATACTTTACAATGCATGCAAGTGTGATGTACAACATATTGCAATCAAATGAGTTGTTTAAATAAAAGAAGCTTTGTGTGATTTGTTTCATGTGATGTGAAATGTTATTTTCTTGTTCAGGTTAACCTAGAAATTTTCACAAACTTAAAGGAAAACACCAGAGTTTTCAATATTTTACTTTGTTCTTACATCAACTTAGATCTTTTTTCAATGCGTGCACTTTTAATCTTTGTACAACGCCTCATGAATGTGTTAGCATTTAGCTAGGGCTGTGCAAAAAATCGACTGCGATTATCATGCGCGTGTCATCAGTAAAGCCGGTTCGGTGATTAGTATTAAATCGCCATCAGCTGCTTTCAGATGGAGCGGCATTTATTAAACAGACCCGTAGTTCACCGAGAAGCTAGGCAAAATCGGGTTCATAATCGAGGAAAATCGATTCCGATTTTCTATGCGATTTTGCCTAGCTTCTCCGTGAACTACGGGTCTGTGTAACAAATGCTGCTCCATCTGAAAGCAGCTGATGGCGATTTACTTCTAATCACGGAAACCGGCTTTACTGATGACACGCGCATGATAATCGCAGTCGATTTTTTGCACAGCCCTACATTTAGCCTAACCCTATTCATTCCTATGCTCCAAACAGTGATGAATTTAGAAGCCACCAAACACTTCCATGTTTTCCCTATTTAAAGACTGTTACATGAGTAGTTACACAAGTAAGTATGGAGGCAAAAAATAAAACTTTTGTTTGGAGCCATAGAAATGAATGGGGCTAGGCTAAATGCTAACACATTCACGAAGCGCTGTACAAAGATGAAGTGCACGCATTGAAAAAAGATAGGGATGTATTGATTCATCTAAGTGGTGGTAAGAACATATTAAAATATTGAAAAACGGTGGTGTTTTCCTTTAACTTTACACCTGAGGTGACATCAGTAGGGCGAGTGAAAGTGGGTAGAGAATGAAGACATCTTGAGTATATACAAATATTAAACTTTTATTAGGTAAAATCACTAAGCCTGAAAGTTGTTCCTGAGCAGTGTTGGGTAAGTTACTCAAAAAAAAAAAAAAAAAAAAGAATTACTAGTTACTAATTACATCTACAATCATGTAATTGGATGACTCTACAACTTACTCTCTCCAAAAAGTTTTTTAAGAAATTTGTATTTAAGAAACATTTACATGTGTATATATGAAGAGTTTCGTTGCAAAACGAGATAACTTTTTTAATTTTTCAGAAATCTCGTTTTTTGGTTGTGCATTCCAATTAATATCAATTCAACTGCAGTTGGTTTGGTTTTATTTAAACCTTCATAGCTTAAAAAATACAGCTAAGTAGCACCATAAAACCAAACAATAACATGATAACATAATAATAAACATGTTTTGACGAAAATGTTAAAAACGGATTTATCTTGTTTTGCAACAAAACTCTTCATATATTTATTTATATTTTTACATATTCCATTTTATATATAAATACAAAAATGATATATAAATAAAACATTTCTTAAATGTATATATATGTGTTTGTGGTTAAATATACATAATATTTACACACATCACAAACTCATATGTTATGCAAAAAATTACTTTTATTTTGTATGAGATTAATTTAGATCTTTTAATCTATGCCCAGCCCTATATTATATATAATTGATCTACAGTCCATACACTTATTAAAGGGGACATATCATGAAAATCTGACTTTTCTATGTTTAAGTGCTATAAATGGGTCTCCAGTGCTTCTATCAACCTAAAAAATGTGAAAAAGATCAACACAGTAACTTAGTTTTAGTAAACCATTCTCTGAAAGCATGGGAAAAAATAGGTTATTGAAATTTGGCTCCCCTTCTAATGTCAGAAAGGGATCTTATTATAACAATACCGCCCCACAACCACAGCACTATATACAATATATGGCAAATAGTACACAATATCGTGGGTTACATTACATAAATATAAAGAGAGTTAAACTAGTTTAAATAATTTACACCATTGTAGAGTCTTACAAGCAACAAAGTTTTTTGCGTTCCTCAAGGGTATAAACTAGAAATTGGCTTACTTTCATAAAGGTGACGTCACGTTTTTCTGGTAATATCGTGCCCGTTGGTGACAGAGGCACTAGCTGGAACTGCTACTGTACAAATACGCCCGCATATTTAATTTAAATACGACTGACGCTGGATCAGTAGTACAGTGAGTAAGAGGTGGAGACCAGATAAGGGTTGAAGTTCAAGTACAGACAACCCAGATAAACTGCAATCCTGTAGTTCGGTGTGTGCGCTTCGTTAGCTACTTTCATCATGGCAGACAGAGAAAAGGCGACGGATCAGATGAAACTGTGGAAGGAGGGTCGTGGCTCTCAGGTCTGATGCACAATTCATGCATGTTGTTATATTTAACATGACGTCTATGTTTTTTAGATCGTTTATTTTCATGCTTTTGTTTAATGGATGTGTTGTGCATCGAGAAATTGTGCCAAAGGTCGCAGGTTTGTAATGCACAAACATCAGCTATAATGTGCAAAACGATACTAACTAAATAGCATTCAATGTTAGCTTAATTCCATAAAATGATTCATTCAGATATGTTGAGATATTTATTACGACTGCAATGAAATGTTGTGCAAAACTTTATTTCAAATAAGTACGGTTTTATATAAGCATGAATGGTAATTTTATGTGTGCATGAAACGCGTTTATGCATTAAACATGTTTATATTATTTAAGCCTGCAGATCCGAAGTAGCGTTGCACATTGATCACGCAAACAGGCTGTTTTAAACAACGGATGCATTAAGAAATTAAATAAAGTCAAGCAGCAAATATTTGAAGGTTTATTATTTAGCTTTAGATAGAGAGACTTTATCGTTTTGTGGGTCAACCACCCCAACAACCGGAAGAAGGTTATATCCCTCCCCTCGACCAACTCCTCTCGAACGTGATTGGCTGATGACAGGACTGACATCGCGCTTAACCAATTAAATACTTATTTTACTGATAACGCACATTTAGGCTTTCCATTTATGTAATCTGGACAGTTCACCTAGTTTTTCCAAAAACTACTTGAACTTTAACCAGATAACAAGATATCTGTCATGATTATTTAACCACCATGTTTAGGGCATTAGACAGTCAAAGTCGAGGGAAATTAAGTTAAATTAATTTTCTTCACATTTGTATTTTTAGCAAGGATTAGGCTCATTAGAGACATCAAATTCACTTTTAAAAAAATCATTAGATTTATTAGACTGACCGTAAACTAATCATAAAATACATTTATGACAGAGTTTCGACTGCATATTGAATTGTTATATATATTGTTATAATCAGTTTCAGTTTTGTCACACTGTCATGTTTTGGTTTTATCTCAGCGGCCAGACGTCCTGACCACTGGTGCTGGGGTCCCGATCGGTGACAAATTAAATGTAATGACAGCCGGTCCACGTGGACCCCTGCTGGTGCAGGACGTGGTGTTCACTGATGAGATGGCACACTTTGACCGAGAGCGAATCCCAGAGAGAGTCGTGCATGCTAAAGGAGCAGGCCAGTACATGCTTAATTTTTTTAATTATTAAAATACAGTTTAAAACAACTTAAACTTAAGCTTTAAATATAACTTTATAAATCAGTTAGTATAGACTGCTTTAGGTTTCACCTTACGAATGCATTTTTATCCCATAACAGTTGTTTATTCATTGAATGAGTCATCTGAACTGCTTTAGTGAGTCGACTGATTCAGTTCATGATTCATGAATCACTCAATAGCAACAAATAAAGATTTAACACAGATACACAACTTATTTTGCTATCTGATTAAAAATGTCAAACATTATAATCTGATATTATATTTAAATACATCCTTATGTTTATTCACAGGAGCGTTTGGTTATTTTGAAGTGACTCATGACATCACACGCTATTGCAAAGCCAAAGTGTTTGAGCATGTGGGAAAGACGACACCCATCGCTGTGCGCTTTTCCACCGTAGGTGTGTTCCTGTGTGATATTGTGAAGAGAAAAATGATTGATACTGAGGATGTGTTTGTGCAGATGGGATGCTTTCAGTTTGTATCTGGGGTTTTGCTTGATAAATTTGTGTGTTTTTGTAGCCGGTGAAGCTGGGTCTGCAGATACCGTGAGAGATCCTCGAGGATTTGCCGTCAAGTTTTACACGGATGAGGGAAACTGGGACCTTACAGGAAACAACACACCCATCTTCTTCATCAGAGATGCCATGTTGGTGAGAGACACAGCACACACACAGTTAATATATATTTACATGTTACAATCTGTTTCTGAGTTTAAGTGTGTGTGTGTGTTTGTAGTTTCCATCCTTCATCCATTCCCAGAAGCGTAATCCGCAGACTCACTTGAAGGATCCGGATATGGTTTGGGATTTCTGGAGTCTGCGTCCAGAATCTTTACATCAGGTACGACTGAAACCTCTTACACACCTGCTTTCTCATTTTTAATTCAGTGTCTGGTTCATGTTGTTATATGTATGTGCAGGTGTCTTTCCTGTTCAGTGATCGGGGAATCCCAGACGGCCACCGTCATATGAACGGATACGGATCACACACTTTTAAACTCGTCAACGCTGAGGGAAAACCTGTTTACTGCAAATTTCACTACAAGGTAACTATTGCGTACATGTATATATGTTTGTAAAATCATACAGGGCGATCTGAAGCAAAAGTGTAGACCAATAGGATTTTGCTATGGGACACATTAGGTCACGTTTACTTTGGTAGTCTTGACTGGCTAAACTCTATAACATCCTTTTCTTGTTTTTTTAGACTAATCAGGGCATTAAGAATTTGCCAGTTGAAAAGGCCACACAGTTGGCATCTACTGATCCAGATTATGGCATTAGAGATCTCTACAACGCCATTGCCGATGGAAACTTTCCATCCTGGACCTTCTACATCCAGGTCATGACCTTTGAGCAGGCCGAGAACTGGAAGTGGAATCCGTTTGATTTGACAAAGGTATCGTCATGCACTGACATCTAATTGTTTACAAGGAAACTTGATCTTTAATGACACATTTTCAGAATTTGCCACCAGAAAATTAAAACACCTTAATACTGTTTAATGTTTGTGTTTTTCAGGTCTGGTCTCATAAAGATTTCCCTCTGATTCCTGTGGGCCGCTTTGTGTTAAATCGAAACCCTGTGAATTATTTTACAGAGGTTGAGCAGCTCGCCTTTGATCCCAGTAACATGCCGCCTGGCATCGAACCAAGCCCAGATAAGATGCTGCAGGTACACTTTTAAAACGAGCTAACTACTTAGACGGTATTTTAAGATGTCATGGGTGGAATTGAACATCCTCATAATGTTTAATACATGCGTTGTAAACTATTGCCATTGTTTTCAGTTCATGATTGTGTAATAAGTGTATGACTGTAAATTGCTTCAGATTAAAGCATTAATGACTCGCTTATGACTATAACAATTACCAGAATGACTAGTACTACTTTAATATTTAGTAATTATGACTCATGTTTTCTGCTCCAGGGGCGTCTTTTCTCTTACCCAGATACACATCGCCATCGGCTCGGTGCAAATTACCTCCAGTTACCTGTTAACTGTCCTTTCCGCACCCGTGTTGGAAACTACCAGAGAGACGGCCCAATGTGTCTGAATGACAACCAGGGTGAGTGACTCACAATACAGGAAAATAATCCAACATTTGTGCATTTTTGGTTATGTAAAAGAGTGGTCTTACTAAAATGATATGTGTTTAATGAATTCGTCTTAGTGTGATTAAAGGATTAGTCCATTTCTTAAATAAAAAATCCAGATAATTAACTCACCACCATGTCATCCAAAATGTTGATGTCTTTCTTTGTTCAGTCCAGAAGAAATTATGTTTTTTGAGGAAAACATTCCAGGATTTTTCTCATTTTAATGGACTTTAATGGACCCCAATACTTAACAGTTTTAATGCAGTTTATAATTGCCATTAATCCTTTAAGCCCCAAGCTTTTCACTATATGTGACCCGATCTGGCGAAATGAGTCGGAAGTCGCAACGTTCTATTTTAAGATATGAGCCGATAATGTGGAAAAACAATGAAATTATCAAAAAAAATATTTTTAGCTAATTTCAAAGAACAGACATTAAAACATAATCTCCCAAAGTTTCGTAGTCCAAATAATTGAGTAAAGGTGTTTAAATGACTATTAAAGTTGAAACAGTTTTACTTAATCCGCTGGAAATTGCTTTTCTCAAATACTCTCGTCACCTCCGAGCATTCCGGGGATCCCCTGAAACGTCACTATCTCTCCAAATATGGTGTTACACGTTGTTTTAGAGCCAATCAGAAATCTTCATAAACGCTGATCGTTTGTCAATGGGAAACCCCGGGGCACCTGATTGGTCCAGCCATCCTCTTGTCAGTCTCGCAGCACACTACTCTCCTATTTAACTCCTTTTTGAATTGTTTACACTGTTATTGTTAACTAGCCTACACAAAGATATGATTGCATAGGCAAGCATTATTTGTTTTCTTTTTGCTTGTCTCTCTGTCTCTCTCATTTTCTCTCACACGCGCGCGCACACGCGAACACGCACGCGCACACGCGAACACGCACGCGAACACGCACACACGCGAACACACACACACACACACACACACACACATTCTGGTTTCCATGTTCTATTCCCTTCCCCTAACTCAAACCCCAACCATCACAGAAACCTTTACTTCACATTTTCAATAAACATCATTCTGTTTGATTTATAAGCTTGTTTCTTGGTTTACTGTAATAGCATTTATATTAATGTCTTTGGTCAAATTAAGCTGTAAAATAAATTGTTTATCCCTTTAAAAATGCAATGGATTTTGAAAGATATCTACAAAAAAGGGGCAAAAAACTTTAAAGGCGTTTTTCTCAGGTTTTCAGTTGGAAAAAGAAGACAGACAACCTTAATTCAAATGTCTATATCTTTAAAACCATTCAAGGTATGACTTTCACTAGGATATCATTTGAAAGCTTATTATCTCCTCTTTCCACTGATACCAAAATCTCAATTTTGAAATTTGGGTCACTGTGACTCATTTTGCTGGATCAGGTCACATATTGAAATGTTAACAGTTCATTGTTTGTCCTCTAGGGGGAGCTCCTAACTACTACCCCAACAGCTTCAGTGCCCCAGAGCACCAGGCACACTTCATGGAGTCAAAATTTGGAGTATCCGCTGATGTGGGCAGATACAACAGCGCAGATGATGATAATGTGACTCAGGTATGTGTGAGGAAACATAAAGATGTCCTTGTGTTTATTGTTATGTGTTAAATGATCTTAATCTGATCTGTTTCGCAGGTGCGTACGTTCTTCACTCAGGTGTTGAATGAAAATGAGCGAGAGCGTCTGTGTCAGAACATGGCCGGCCACCTGAAAGACGCTCAGCTTTTTATTCAAAAGCGCATGGTAATGATCATTAATGATATTATTTTGTCATTATTACCTTAGGTTATTAAGTTATGTTAAACTCTGACATTTGTGTTCATGCAGGTTCAGAACCTGATGGCCGTTCATTCAGATTACGGGACTCGTGTTCAGAAACTCCTGGATAAATACAACGCTGAGGCAAAGAAGGTAAAAAATCAAACACACAATGAGTCGCACACATTTCATTGTTTTTGTTGTAATATTGCATGGTATTTATTTAAATTCTTTGTTTGTCTAGAACGCAGTTCATGTTTATAGTCGTGGTGGAGCTTCTGCTGTGGCTGCAGCTTCCAAGATGTAAATCCAAAGTGCCGCCCATCTCTATACACTGATCAGATATACATAATCATACAAACTTAACATACATACTGATAAAATGTATAGTTGGAATGCACTGTTAGTCACTTTTAATACATTTGTTTGCAAAATGCATAAATGTAATCAATGCATCAACTGAATAGTTTAACATCTAACCTGTTTGAGGCCTTGAATACTTTAATACATACATGAGCTGAGTTTGAATGACTTTTCAGTCCATTTCAACTGATTTGATTTGTGCAAAATGTGGAATAGCCATGAAGCTGTGAATGTTTAACACAAATGTTAAAATGTTAAGTTTAGCATATAAAACTATTTAGTATTAAATAAAAGACATTGATTTTCTGTTACAGTTAATGGCAGAATAAGTGAAGTTTATTTTTCAGCCCATTTGCCTTAACCAGAAATAATTCAGTTCTCAGTGTATGAATGTGAAGCTTTTGTCATTTTTATAATTTAATAAATTTGAATACTCATCTCTATGACTGAGTTGTGGATTTATTTTAAATCTCGGTTGCTTTGTTGCTTTTGTTTTGTTTTGTTTGTACAATTTTGAAGAAATCTTCCCACATGCACGCTTGTGTATTTTCTGCATATACTTGCTACGTAGTGACACATCGCTCTGGTGATGCCAAATGATGTTTGTTCTCACAAAGGTGTATAAGATTTGATATCTACTGCAAAAGACAAGATTATCAATGATTGTGTATATAAAGGTATCATATGCTTGTAATAATCCTTTAAACTTTTTGTATTTCTGCTGTTAACAGAACTGTTTGTTAAAGTCAACCTGCACTACAACAAAACCTCCATACAAAGAATAAAATAATCTTATAAAGTCATGAAATTCAGTGCCTACATCATCCTGCAGGTAAAGGATCCATACAAACATCTATTGATTTCTATATTGGTTTCTGCATGTTGATCTGTCTGTCTGTCCATCCATCCATCACTTTCTATAAAATCTGTATGTCTGTCTATAACTATCCATCCATCACTTTTTTATAATATATGTCTGCCTGTCTGTTGGCGGTTGGTTCATCCATCCATCCATCCATCCATCTATTTCTATAATGTCTGTCTGCATGTCTATTGGTCTGTCTGTCTATCTATCTATCCATCCTTCCACCTGTCACTTTCTATAACGTCTGTCTGCCTGTTGATCTGTCTGTATGTCCGTCCATCCATCCATCAGCTATCTATCACTTTCTATAATATCTATATGTCTGTCTGTCTATCCATCAAAGTCATCAATCTATCACTTTCTGTAATGTCTATCTGTATCCATCCATCCATTCATCGCTTTCAAAAAAATCTGTCCATCTTGTCTGTCCATCCATCAGCTATCTATCTTTTTTATCATATCTATTTGTCTGTCTATCTATTCATCCATCTATCACTTTCTATAATGTTTATCTGTCTGTCTATCCCTTAATCTATTCAAATAATCCATCACTTTCTATAATATCTATTTATCCATCCATCCATTCATCCATCCATCTTTCAAATCATCAATCTATCACTTTCTATAATATCTGTCTGTCTGTCTATCTATTCAAATCATCAATCTATCACTTTCTATAATATCTGTCTGTCTGTCTGTCTGTCTGTCTATCTATTCAAATCATCAATCTATCACTTTCTATAATATCTGTCTGTTTATTCATCTATTCAAATCATCAATCTATCACTTTCTAAAATGTTTGTCTGTCTGTCTGTTTATCCATTCATCTATTCAAATAATCTATCCATCACTTTCTATAATATCTGTCTGTCTCTCTGTCTGTCTGTCTGTCTGTCTGTCTATCCATTCATCTATTCAAATAATCCATCACTTTTTATAATATCTATTTATCCATCCATCCATCCATCCATCTATTCAAATCATCAATCTATCACTTTCTATAATGTTTATCTGTCTGTCTGTCTGTCTATCCATTCATCTATTCAAATCATCACTCTGTCTGTCTGTCTGTCTGTCTGTCTGTCTATCCATCCATCCATCCATTCATCTATTCAAATAAGCCATCACTTTTTATAATATCTATTTATCCATCCATCCCTCCATCCATCCATCCATCCATCCATTCATCCATCTATCTTTCAAATCATCAATCTATCACTTTCTATAATATCTGTCTGTCTGTCTGTCTGTCTGTCTATCTATTCAAATCATCAATCTATCACTTTCTATAATGTTTATCTGTCTGTCTGTCTGTCTGTCTGTCTGTCTATCCATCTATCCATTCATCTATTCAAATAATCCATCACTTTTTATAATATCTATTTATCCATCCATCCATCCATCCATCCATCTATTCAAATCATCAATCTATCACTTTCTATAATGTTTATCTGTCTGTCTGTCTGTCTATCCATTCATCTATTCAAATCATCACTCTGTCTGTCTGTCTGTCTGTCTGTCTGTCTGTCTGTCTATCCATCCATCCATCCATTCATCTATTCAAATAAGCCATCACTTTTTATAATATCTATTTATCCATCCATCCCTCCATCCATCCATCCATCCATTCATCCATCTATCTTTCAAATCATCAATCTATCACTTTCTATAATATCTGTCTGTCTGTCTATCTATTCAAATCATCAATCTATCACTTTCTATAATGTTTATCTGTCTGTCTGTCTGTCTATCCATCTATCCATTCATCTATTCAAATAATCCATCACTTTTTATAATATCTATTTATCCATCCATCCCTCCATCCATCCATCCATCCATTCATCCATCTATCTTTCAAATCATCAATCTATCACTTTCTATAATATCTGTCTGTTTATTCATCTATTCAAATCATCAATCTATCACTTTCTAAAATGTTTGTCTGTCTGTCTGTTTATCCATTCATCTATTCAAATAATCTATCCAACTCTATCCATCCATCCATCTATTCAAATCATCAATCTATCACTCTATCTATCTGTCTGTCTGTCCATCTGTCCATCTATTCAAATCATCAGTCTATCACTCTCTCTGTCTGTCTGTCTGTCTGTCTGTCTATCTATCCATCCATCTATTCATCTATTCAAATCATCACTCTATCACTCTGTCTGTCTGTCTGTCTGTCTGTCTGTCTGTCTGTCTGTCTGTCTATCTATCTATCTATCTATCTATCTATTTATCTATCCATTAATTTGTCTATTGAAATCATCAGTCTATCACTTTCAATAATATCTGTCTGTCTGTCTGTCTGTCTGTCTGTCTGTCTATCCATTCATCTATTCAAATAATCAATCCAACTCTATCCATCCATCCATCCATCCATCAATCTATTCAAATCATCAATCTATCGCTCTATCTATCTGTCTGTCTGTCCGTCTTTCCATCTATTCAAATCATCAATCTATCACTCTGTCTGTCTGTCTGTCTATCTATCTATCCATCCATCCATCTATCCATCTATTCAAATCATCAACCTATCACTCTGTCTGTCTGTCTGTCTGTCTATCTATCTATCCATTAATTTGTCTATTGAAATCATCAGTCTATCACTTTCTATAATATCTATCTGTCTAACAATCCATCCATCCATCTATTGCTTTCTATCATATTTGTCTTTCTGTCTGTCTGTCTGTCTGTCTGTCCATCTATCAATCTATCCATCTGTTTCTATAATGTCTGTCTGCATGTCTATTGGTGTGTCTGTCTATCCATCTATCTGTCACTTTCTATAACGTCTGAATGCCTGTTGATCTGACTGTCTGTCTATCCATTTGTCTTTTCATATCATCAATCTATCACTTTCTATCACTTCTATAATATCTATCTATCCGTCCGTCCTTCCATCCATCTATCACTTTGAAATAATCTGTTTGTCCATCCATCCGTCCATCCATCACTTTCTGTAATGTCTGTCGCTATCTGTTCATCCATCTGTCTGTCCGTCCATCCATCTATTAGAATACTAAAACAACTATTCAGTATCAGTTGTTGAAATAATTGTAATATGAAAGCAATGATGATAATATATTAAAACATTCCCAGGGCTAAAAGCACTAAATCGAAACCTATCACAGAAGTTCTAATAAATTTAATGGTTATAATGAAAATTGTGTTGGTTTTAATTGAAACTATAATGGTTTCTTAATGCTGATGCTTATTGTTTTTTGTACTGGACACCATTAGAATCTGTAGGCTATGTTTTTATCAGCTAAATATAGTTTCCTGCGACACAAAGCGTATCTTCCTCCAGGGGGCACATGGAGGCTCAAAAGGCAAACCCTGCATTGATCTATTGATCCTGCATAAGAGGGGTCTCTAAGCTCCGCCCATTAAGTAACTCAGTTTCATGTTAAACGTTAATTTACTATAATGTTTATTTAGACTGACGAGGCGTCAGTGAGTGAGTTAGATGAGGAGACCAGAGGAAGGGTTAAAGTTCAAGGACACAAAATAATTTCACAAAGCTAATAAATAGCTATCCTGTTGTTGTGTGTGTCTTTTTGGATCAGTGTGTTTCAAAATCCCAGAGATCTTCATCATGGCAGACAGAGAAAAAGCGACGGATCAGATGAAACTGTGGAAGGAGGGTCGCGGCTCTCAGGTTTAATGCACAATTTATATATTTTATGATATTTAATATGAATTTTGTGTGGGTTTTGTCCTGCTTTTGTTTAAAACACGCGCTTTGAGAAATTGTGCCAAAGGTTGCATAATCTTCACAATCTTCATCAAAGTGATTTAATTCTTGAAACAGAAGTAACATTTTGATGTATTTTTCTTAACTGCAGTGACATGTTGTGCAAAACCTCACAGCAGGTAAACATGGTGTCACATTTATAATAAGTTACGCCTTAATGCATCAAAGATTTGTTTATATTTTAGTCCGATAATCTAAAAATAAAATAATATATTTATCCTGTTTGAACACGCGATGTTGTTTTATTTCTGTGTATTTAGTGTTGTGTTCAACTGTGGATGCTTTGAGTAAGAAAAACGCAAAGTTAGGAAGCGATTATGTTTAAACAAAATTATGTTTTGTTTAATTTCTGTTCTACACGGAACAAAGTTATTGCCCTTCCCCTCAACCCACTCCTCTCCTATCGTGATTGGTCATTGATATGACTGACACCGCGCTCAACCAATCATTTTCCTAAAGTTCCCCTTGACGTAGTTTAATGCTGCGTTGCAGGCAACCTGTAACCCGTAACTCACGACTTCAAAACCACGACTCACGACTCTGAACTGGGAGTACATCGATATAGTACGAGTTCACGGGTGGGAAGTCACGGGTTTGACTGCCGTTTCAGTGCACTTTCACTGGTAGAAGAATGCAAAAACACGAGTTACAGGCTGCCTGGAACGCATAAGGTCGTGAGTCGTGGTTTTGAAGTCGTAACTCAGGGGTTTAAAAACCTGCCTGGAACGCAGCATAACATTCCCTCCTTAGTAAAATCAAGCAGATTTGGGCATTTTTGCCTTTGTTTAAAGACTAGTTCACCTAAACATCTATTGATATTTAATCATATAACAAGATTACTATCTGTCGTGGTTATTTTTATTCACCATTCCAGAATATTAAAATATTTGTTTTACTGTTACAGTTTTAAAAGAAAAATTACTTAGATAAGTTTAATTATAGTAAATGTGTACTAATCAAGTCATTTTCAGATTAATTATCAATTGTATTACAATAGTGTTACTGAAATACCATATTCAATTTTTGGTTAATTAGTTAACAGTAGTTAATTTTTGTTTTTATTAGATCATGCATTTTATGCTTTGGCTGGATAATAAATTTGCATTAAATGTTTTAATGCTTTAATTCAACTCACACTGTCATGTTTTGGTTTTATCTCAGCGGCCGGACGTCCTGACCACTGGTGCTGGTGTCCCGATCGGTGACAAATTAAATTTGATGACAGCCGGTCCACGTGGACCCCTGCTGGTGCAGGACGTGGTGTTCACTGATGAGATGGCACACTTTGACCGAGAGCGAATCCCAGAGAGAGTCGTGCATGCTAAAGGAGCAGGCCAGTACATGCGATTTTAGTCTTTTTTACACCACTTTCGGGCCCAACAAGGTGCTAAATTGTTTATTATTATTGAAATATCATTTAATAATTAGATTAATTTAGATATAAGTCAGTCAAGACTGATTTAAGTTTTATAAACCTGACAAAATCATTTTAAACACATCACTTACACCATAACAGTTGTTGATTCATTTAATGAGTCGTCTTAACTGCTTTAGTGAGTCGACTGATTGATTCAGTTCATGATTCTGGATTGAATCACTCAATAGCATCACATAAAAATGGCAAACTTCATAATCTGTTATTATATATAAATATATCCTTATGTTATTCACAGGAGCGTTTGGTTATTTTGAAGTGACCCATGACATCACCCGATATTGCAAAGCCAAAGTGTTTGAGCATGTGGGAAAGACGACACCCATCGCTGTGCGCTGTTCCACCGTGGGTGCGTATCTGTGTGATATTGTGAAGAGAAATGTCACATTTTGGGGTTTTGTTTTTGTAAAAGTCAAACCTGACCTTAATCAATATCATTATGTCGTAACACAAGTCATGACACTCGGGTCTCTGACATTGAGCCGAACGGTGTTGTAAGAGGGTCAAGAGCTCACGGTCAAACTACAGGAAAACATCTCACCTTTACATACTTACCTAAACGTAATAAAACTTCATTGATTTCCCTTTTAATATTGTGTGTGTTTGTGTAGCTGGTGAAGCTGGGTCTGCAGATACCGTGAGAGATCCTCGAGGATTTGCTGTCAAGTTTTACACGGATGAGGGAAACTGGGACCTTGTAGGAAACAACACTCCCGTCTTCTTTATCAAAGATGCCATGTTGGTGAGAGACACAAAACACACATGCATTTATTGTAAAGTGATTTATAGTGTGATGGCAAGTGTAAAACGTGTGTGTTTTTGTAGTTCCCGTCCTTCGTCCATACTCAGAAGCGTAATCCGCAGACTCACCTGAAGGACGCAGATATGGTTTTTGATTTCTTGAGCCTACGACCAGAATCTTTACATCAGGTACACCTGAAACCTGTCACTTTTTGTGTCACACATCTGAAAATCATTTTTCACAGTGCATCTGGTTCATGTTGTTATATGTATGTGCAGGTGTCTTTCCTGTTCAGTGATCGGGGAATCCCAGACGGCCACCGTCATATGAACGGATACGGATCACACACTTTCAAACTCGTCAACGCTGAGGGGAAACCTGTTTACTGCAAATTTCACTACAAGGTAACTATTGCGTACACGTGTATATGTTTGTAAAATCGTTCACTGCTTCAATATGTCAAGTCTCTTTTTTCATTTTAGACTAATCAGGGCATTAAGAATTTGCTGGTTGAAAAGGCGGCACAGTTGGCATCTACTGATCCAGATTATGGAATTAGAGATCTCTACAACGCCATTGCAGATGGAAACTTCCCATCCTGGACCTTCTACATCCAGGTCATGACCTTTAAGCAGGCCGAGAACTGGAAATGGAATCCGTTTGATTTGACAAAGGTAGCAGGATTGTGTCTGACTCTGCTGGCCTGTGAAGATAAACTATGATAAATACAAAATGTGCACAATATGAATAAAACTGAGTGATGATCCAGTAAGGATTTACTATGAATAATTGTGTTTTTCAGGTCTGGTCTCATAAAGATTTCCCTCTGATTCCTGTGGGCCGCTTCGTGTTGAACCGAAACCCTGTGAATTATTTTACAGAGGTTGAGCAGCTCGCCTTTGATCCCAGTAACATGCCGCCCGGCATTGAACCAAGCCCAGATAAGATGCTGCAGGTACACTTTTAAAATGAGCTAATGACTGGATGAAGATATAACAGAATGACTAGTATTACTTTATTTAGTAATTATAACCCATGTTTTCTGCTCCAGGGGCGTCTTTTCTCTTACCCAGATACACATCGCCATCGGCTCGGTCCGAATTACCTCCAGTTACCTGTTAACTGCCCCTTCCGCACCCGTGTTGCAAACTACCAGAGAGACGGCCCAATGTGTCTGAATGACAACCAGGGTGAGTGACTCGCAATACAGGAAAATAATCCAACATTTGTGCATTTTTGGTTATGTAAAAGAGTGGTCTTACTAAAATTACTATGTGTTTAGTGAATTCGTCTTAGTGTGATTAAGCCCCAAGCTTTTCACTATATTGAAATGTAAACAGTTCATTGTTTGTCCTCTAGGGGGAGCTCCTAACTACTACCCCAACAGCTTCAGTGCCCCAGAGCACCAGGCACACTTCAAGGAGTCAAAATTTGGAGTGTCCCCTGATGTGGGCAGATACAACAGCGCAGATGATGATAATGTGACTCAGGTTTGTGTGTGTGTGTGTGTGTACATGAAGACATCAATATGTTTATAATCACATCTTATTTTTTTTTTTTACCCCGCTCTGATCTGTTTCGCAGGTGCGTACGTTCTTCACTCAGGTGCTGAAGGAAGATGAACGAGAGCGTCTGTGTCAAAACATGGCCGGCCACCTGAAAGACGCTCAGCTGTTTATTCAGAAACGCATGGTAAAGATCTTCATTATTATCTTTATCAGACTAATCTTTGGGACTGATTTATGGCCTAAAGTATTTTAATCTTAAAAAGTCATCAGTGTCCTAGTGCTATTGGACTGAATCTGAAAGTGCTTGTCAGCCAATCAAATTTGAGCACTGAAGCAGGGCCATTGTATAATGTATGTTACATATATGTGCAGGTTCAAAACCTGATGGCCATTCATTCAGATTATGGGACTCGTGTTCAGAAACTCCTGGATAAATACAACGCCGAGGGGAAGAAGGTACACAAACACATGCACTTACACTGATACACACACACACACACACACACACACACACGTAATAATAGTAATAATATTAATAATAATAATAATTCTGATTCTCTTTTCCTGCAGAACACAGTTCATGTTTATATGAATGGTGGGGCTTCTTCTGTGGCTGCTACTTCCAAAATGTGAATCAAAAGAGCACAGACCTACACCAAACAAAGATACACAATCAATTGTACTAACACACACTCACATATTTAACCCAAAACATATACACTCTATATTTTTTGTCAATGAGAGATATTTGTGTTTAATTAATTCCTTTTGTAATGTAGAAGTGCAGGTTTCATATGTTATGTGGCCAAATCACAATATAAGTGTCATGTATAAATGTAACACTAATTTGACAATGCAGCACAATTTACTAACCCATAAAGAGGCCTTTAATACACATGAGGACACTGTTCTGAAAAAAAAAAATTTTTTGAGTCAACAAATATTTTTAAGTCAAATCAACAGTTAATGCAACCAGGTAATGTAGTGGTAAAAATATTAACTTAATTCTCATAAGAAAAACTCTAAAGACGGGTTCCTGGGGCCAAACAAAAAATGTCTTTATTCGCTCAACAATCAAACACATTAACAGGTGTTCCTCCAGCATCCGACTCCTTTCACTTAACATCAAAGCACTTCTTATCTGAGATGACATGCACACTTTTGTTTTATGATTTCTTTGTCCTCAACCTACCAACCTAAAATGTGAAATAGCCAAACAAGCTTAATGCGGTTTAGTATAAATTCTGTGTCAGCCTTTCGATATTCTAATGCAGTTTATGGCTGTATAAGTGAAATTTATTGTCCGTCCCGTTTGTTTAACTGGACCTAATCGGTTCTCAGTATATGAATGTGAATTTTTGTCATTTTATTAATCAATAATAAATTTGAATACCTCATCTTTGAACAAGTGTGCATTCATTTTAAATCCTATTAAATTTTTTTGAAGTATTGTTTATGTTCTCTTTATACTTGCTACCTAGTGACTAACAATACCTCAGTAATGCCATATTTGAGATTTAGGATTAGATTATCTGTGAATATCATGCAGGTGGTTATATTTGAATGTTTCTTATTTTGTCTTTTTGGAAACTAGATAACTCTTGGTTAAGTTTGCATGGGCAAAAGCAGCTTGGACACAATGTGAACCCCACAGTCTAAAATTGTCACATCATTTTCATATCCCTCTTTATTTTGGCCTAAATGTGTTTGATATTTTGCTTATTTTCAAAGACTGATATAAAAAGATTAGAGAATATCAAATCAGTTTTGTGATATGTTTTTGTATAAAGTTTTATATGCAGGTATATGAGACCCGATATCTCTGGGTAGAAGTTTGAAGAGAGTCGTCTTAGAAATGGTAACATATTAAAGGCCGTACCCTGCCCTGATCTCTCTAGCAACAACCACATAATGAATGATCTCTCTCTCTCTCTCTCTCTCTCTCTCTCTCTCTCTCTCTCTCTCTCTCTCTCTCTCTCTCTCTCTCTCTCTCTCTCTCTCTCTCTCTCTCTCTCTCTCTCTCTCTCTCTCTCTCTCTCTAGCGCGCTCGCGCTCGCTCACTCCACCCCTCTTCAGTGTTGTATAAGTACAGTTGTCATCTTTCTCCTCATAATTTCTCTTCAGATTCCTCCACAGGATTTGACTCCTGATCTCTGAGGATGGATAACGCCACATACAGCTACGTGAATGACTGCACTCCGCTCACTAACTGTAAGGCTGGCCGTAAGGTGGGGGGCTCAACCGTGGTCAACATGGGCCATGCAGGCAAGAAACCCCCAAACGATTATCTGATCTGGTCTCTCTGTAACACTCTCTATGTCAACTTCTGCTGCCTGGGGTTCATGGCTCTCATCTACTCCATCAAGGTGAGATTCAGTGTCCTACATCAGGTGTCTGTCTTAATTTTAGTATTACTTTGTAGTAAAAGAGTTCTTACACTAAAATAGTAGAAGTTTGTTACCTGGTTGGCTTAAAATGTTGAGTTCATTCAACTTAGAAAATATTAGTTGACTCAAAAAAGAAATGTACAAATGTTAGCTTACTTTTTTAAGTTGAAACAACTTAATCACCTTTGTGGACATCACATTTTGTTTGTTGTATGCACAAACGTGGACAATTGAAAAATGTTTGGTTATTATATTTATTGGTTCTTCCTAACCCCAAAATAGCTGGAAGACATCTGAAAAAAAAAGACAAACCAAAGCTCGGGCTCAGGAGGTTAAAACAAAATTATAGACTTGACCTACACAAACAAAATTAAGGCAGCAAAGAATTTTTTACAGTATAATTAACTCAGATTTGCAAGTCAATTAAACTTACTATTATTTATCTTAACCAGAGATGAGTTGTTATAACTTAAAAAATATAGTTGAAAAAAGTCAAGTTTATTTTGTAGCAACTCATCTCTTGACAAGATAAATGATAGTAAGTTGATATGACTTGTAAATCTGAGTTGATTCAACAAAAAATATTAAGGTAGCAAAGATTTTTTTACAGTGCAGCCTACACATGTCAAAATTTATGTTTTATTGATACATAGATAATGTGAGTTTCTCACTTCTTGTATCATGAATAAACGTCGCAAAAAAACGAATAAAAATCCTTGTGCAATGTTTTAAATTTTCAATAAAGATCTGTTTGTTCTTTAGTTTACAAACACGTGGCAATTCACAATTCTCAAGCAATGCAATACAAGAACCATTTTCAGTTCCCTTAAGAACCTTAACTTTTTATAGCCTGTAGAACCGTATTCACCACATTGTAAAAAAACTGTTGTTTCATTTGATTTAAACATTCTTGTTAATTTAACTTAAAAATATTAGTATATAATATAATTATAATATTAAAATATTACACAACAATTTTTTCATAACTCAACTAATATTTTTACTCTGAATGATCTTAAAATTTTAAGGCAACCAGGTAACTTCCTGGTTTTTTAGTTGAACTAACAAATCCTTTTTTTTTAATGTACAGATAACCTTTTGTGCACTTTTTCATTTTACCTTTTTATCTTTAAAGAACACTACAGGCAAATCTAGAACTCCAAATGGTAAAAATACACTCTTGAAAATATTGATGCTACACCATAGAAGAACCATTTCGAGTTGAATGGCTCCATAAAGATTCTTTAACATTCAAAGAACCTTTCTGTTTCACAAAAAGTCCTTTTACACTGTAAACAAATTTGGTTCAACTTAAAAAAGTAGTCTAAATTACTTGGTTGTCTTAAAATTTTAGTTAAAGGGATACTCCAGCCAAAAATATCAAAATCACCCTCAAGCAATCCGAGATACACCTGTCCATCATCTTTCAGACGAACACATTTGGAGTTATTTTAGTAATATCCTTGCTCTTCCACGCTCTATAACGTTAGAAAACAGGGATCATGGAACAACCTCTGACTTTAAACCCCCCAAAAAGTGCATTCATCCTTCACAAAAGTTAATCCAAACCGGCTCCAAGGGGTTAATAAAGGTCTTCTGAGGGTAATCGATGTGATTTTGTAAAAAAATTCATATTTCAAACTTTATAAATTATAATAACTAGTTTCCATTAACTGGACCACCTTGGACTTGGACATGTGAAAATGTTTTGAGTTATTTGTTGAACTGAAGGTGTCAAAAGAGCTGTTCCCTATTTTTTTTCTAGTGTGTACTGAAACAAAAATGTGCAAGACTCACATTGACATTCTTTGTGTGTTTAGGCCCGAGATCAGAAAACCCTGGGCGACATGCGGGCAGCGCAGGAATGCTCAGACAAGGCGAAGTGGTACAACATTTTGGCATCGGGCTGGAATCTCCTGATTCCTCTGTTGTTTCTGGGTATGCTGGTCCTGCTCATTGTTCATCTGGGCAGCTCACAGGGATCGTTTGATTTCTTCGGTGAAGATGGATTTCAGAGCTTCATGAACCTGTTCAGCAGGTAGACAGATGACACAAGGAATCACAAGATAAAAACTCAACCTTCAGGACTGTAAACTCCTACACCTCTCTGACAACGTCTTGGTTTCTTTTGCTATATCGTGAATTATTATTATTATTATTAATAAGATTATTTTATTCATTATTAATGTCAGTATACTATATGTTAACTGATATCTATTTTATGTTTCTATTTTATACAGCAAATTGGTATAACAGTATTTAATAAAATATTTAATGTCCTCCATATTTTTTTCTTTTGCACGTGTTTCTTTGCACGGATTTCATCTGGGCAGATTTCTGTCACTTTTGTCTAAAAAAAAAACATTAAATGAGTAACGTTAAATTTACAAACAAAATGTATTTTTAATTATTTTCTCTGACTTGAATGAGTTTTGTGAAACACTTGCATGTTAAAAAATGTACTTGAAAATAAAACCACAGACATTTCAACCTTAAATGCAATGCTTGACATATCCATAACCACATCACATAAATCAAAGCCATAACTTATGCTAGCTTTATCTCAATGGTAGAAAACACAGGTTAACAGGTTAAGTTCTGTGTTATCCAGCTGTATGTTTTTCATGAGGTTTGTGTTTCTTATGTTTTAAAGACAGAGCGAGTGCTGTGGTTTAGGTCTCATATGTCTCTGTATGGTCTGTAATGTTCAGCCGTGTGGCCTGTGCTTACAGCGGTGACTCCTCCCAGCCGTGTGGGTATTTTTACCATTTAAATGACAGAGTTTTGTGCCAGCCTTCACTCCCCTTCTATTTAAGTCAATATGAGAAGTGGACACAGATGTGCAGAGACTCGATTAAAGAGTAAAACACACACATATAAATAAACAAACTCTCTCATGTGGACCTGTTGTATGTGAGACGTGCTCCTGTAACTTAACTGGAAAAGCGTGGCGCTGGCAACCGTAAGGTTGTGGGTTTAGTTCCCAGAAAACACACAGAAAAATGTATAACCTGTATGTAGTGTAGACATATGGTATTTAATCCATTAAAGCAGAAGACATGTATACATTGTATAAGGCATAAGAAAGTATCTGTGTTTGTTAACAAACATAATTCTTATTATTTTTGATGTTTTTAAAAGGGAAATTAATATAATTAAACAAGTAATACAATGTAAAAAAAAGGAGCATTTTTGTGAGATCAACATATATTTTTGTTACTTTAACCTAACAAATTGAATAAAACAATTTACAAGTTATAGGTCAAAATTTAAAATTGTAGGTTGAATTGACTTGCAAAACCAAATTGTTTTAACTTCATGTTGCAATTTTTTAAGAGTGTAAATATAGAAATGTATGATTATACAAGGTTTTACCCTTAAAAAGGGAATGTGAAAAGCAAGCTGGTTGTTTTTGGACTAACATTAGAAAGATTTAAGGAGGAACATAGAGATAAGAGTAAAAAAGCCATTAAACATGAGCTGAAGGAGAGAAAACTGGGGATGAATTTGGAGAGATAAATATTATTAGACTGTATAAAATAGGGTAAAGATGCTCTGCGGACTAACTTAACTTTACTACTTTTAATAAAACCAATATCTTAACACTTACATTATTTTTACTCCTTGTGACCCATGTGAAAACCTAGCTGAAGTTATTTTCTCGTTATTTACTGTTTTTTCTTTTTACATAAAATCATAGTGTGAAAATATATCTTGATATTTTTAATAATGACAGAGTAAAGTCAAATCAATGATTAAAATCAATATGTGGCCATGGACAACAAAACTAGTCATAAGTAGCATGCACTGTAAAAAAAAAAACTTTTTCCACTTAAATTTATAAGTTTAATCAATAGGATTCAAGACATTTCAAATTTCTTGATAAGTGATGAATTAATGTAACTTAATAGATCAAGTTGAATTTGCTTTGGTTATGTCAACTTTATTTTGGAAGTTACAGCAACTCTTACCTATGTGACTTGTAAATCCAAGTTAATTAAACTTTTTTACAGTACAGGTATTTGTATCAATAGTCAAAACATGAAAAAATGTATTGCCTAAAATCATTAGGATATTAAGTAAATATCATGTTCCATGAAAATATATAGTAAATTTCCTACAGTAAATATAAAACATTTATTATAAGTAATATGTGTTGCTAAGGACTTGGACCACTATTTTCTCAATATTTTGATTTTTTACCCTTAGATTACACATTTTCAAATTTGTATCTCGGCTAAATATTTTCCTACAAACCTCATTTGTTATTTATTCAGCTTTCAGATGTGGAAAATCTAAATAAAAATTCACCCTTATAACTGTTTTGTCATCCAGGGTTATTTTTAGACTTTTCACTCAGGTCTTCTTTAACAAAAGTTGCATCAAATTGACAAAATCCTAAAAAGCTAAAAGTTATTGAATATAATTCCCATCTCTGGGCATTGCAAACTCTAAGAAGTTGACTGAACTCATTTTAATGAGCAAACTCATTGCTCCAATTAAATTAAGTAATGGGTCTCTCAAAAAGTATTTGTTTAAGTTCACTTAACTTGGTGGCCACATAGACTGAACTTAAAATTTTAAGTTGACCACATTTGGAGTTTGTACAGTGCACTTCAAAAATTAAGTTCACTTGGTGTTCATAAAGACTGAACTTAAATTGTCATTTAACTTTATTGACTCGTACAAATGATTCAGGACTGACTATATGTCAATCAATGAATGAACTTAATTCTCCACAGAAGCACACAACAAACTGCACTGTTCAGGTGGAGAGAAATACAATGAGTTAAATGTGGTGCATTGATTTTCAACCGATAATCTTAACTGATAATCTTAAATTAATTGCACTTGATTTTTATGGTTTATGTAAGTTAATAAGTTGAATGAACAAAGATAGTTAAGTTATGGATCCAAAATGCAAATTTAAGTCACGATTGCTTGATTTTTTAGTACAAACAGCATTAGGGCTTTCATTCTTAAATCTCTCAGGCTTGTGATGCATCTGTCAAATGGATTACAATATACAAATACAGAACATGATATTTTGCTTAATGCTATACACAGATTTAAAAATAAACATGCTTTATGATGCTATAGAAACATGTTTGGTTGTACACTGTATAAAAACGTATATGCATTTTGTCAAATATAATTTTTGGTTACTTTATTAAAAAAAAGTTTTAAAATAAAATTTAACTTGTTTTTTTAAGTTATGTCAGCTTATAACAGGTCAACTTTATACTGATTGAAATAAAACACTACTGTATCAGTAATGAGAATATTTTAATACAAGTGTAAATATTTATTATAGTGAAAACTCCTTAGGATTCAGGCCTGTAACTGTGGAAAGTCTTCACATTCTTATAAATATATCTTAAGGCAAGATTCAGGTGCCAAACATCATTCTTAAATGATTTCATTGTCTTTGTAGCTTGTCCTTTATTTCATTAATTTACAGCCTTCTTCTATTAGGGAAAGTTGATGCAAGGTCTAAATGTAATTAAACATTTTAGTCATGAGTAATAACAATATACTTAATTTAATAAGGGAATATACATTTTAATGCAGACAGAGCATGGCAACATGCATAAAGATTAACCAAATGTGAGGCCTACAGAATTTCTTATAGTCTTTTTGAGTGCATTACTATTCTACAAACATACTTTATGGGGCGGTTTCCCGGACAGGGTTTAGGCTAATCAAGGACAAGGCCTTATTTATATTAGGTCTTTTAAGATGTTTTTACAAACATACCTCACAAAAAACACTATCGATGTACATCATGAGACAAAACAGTGTCACCAATATATGTCAAAATAAATCAGGACAAGGTGTTTTTAAATTAAAGCAGCTCAAACTTAAACCCTGTCCGGGAAACCGCCCACATGTAAAGAAAATATACCACTCAAACTTCTGTTTTCAGCTGAGATTAACCACTACAACGTTTCAGCATGTAAGCACGAGCCATGTATCCTAAAACAGATTTATTTGGATCGAGTGATTGTACGTTTCTCTCTGACTGTGATTTCATTGCAGTTTTGCAGGACTTCTGCTTTTAAGGAGGAGGCTGGATGGTTTTTAGCTCCCGTGGTTTGAGCACAACCACAGTAGGGAGGATCACACATATAAACACCCACGATCTTAAATTATCCACTGGAGGAGACGTCTATATGCAGCAGATCTCTGAGTACTGAGGGATAATCGTCCCTTTCCGTCTGCTTTGAGGCTCTCGGCCTGTAATGAAACTCGCTATAGTTTCTGGGTGGCTTGTAAGCTACCACCCAGTTTTAATAATAGGTACAAAGTCAAATATTCGCTATCAGCCGGTTAGATCAAGGTTTAAAACTTTGGTTACTACGGTATGTACGTGGTCCTCAAAGGTACTTCAAAGAATATGATGATGATACTAAGTTTTGCTGTGGGATGCAGTGAGCATCACATTTTAGGTACTAATAACTGCAGTCTCTGTTAGTTACACTTGGGAATTGTTGCCCTCTAGTGTTTAACAACAGAAACAACATCAAAGATGTAAAATGTTTAGAGGCCTCACAGTTTTTTTTTGTGTGTGTAATTAAATTGAATTTACAAGTCATGTCAATGTACTACACGTTGACTACAAGAAAATTAGCTAAATTTGTGACTCTGCTTGTACAAAAGCAAATTAAGTCTACTGTTTTCTACATAAAATCATGCAACAAATTGTAAAGAACATTCTGTAAAAATAAAACCGTGATATATTTAAGACTATTTCCCAATAATCACTCAATCTTATAGGTCACGAAAAAATAAACATGTGTGTTATTTACAGACAGAGTGTTTTCCCACGGAACTGGTCATGCAGTCAGCTGCTAAGTAAATAATTTAATATAAGTGCTGTTTGGTCACATGTTTTAACAGTGTGACATCACAGAGCACATATGAATGAATGTGATGTGCTTGAATGAACGTGTCAGCTGGTACACTACACACTAACTGGCCCCTCCCCCTGATGTTTGTGGTTGGCCAGCTGGTGTCCATGGAGACGCAGCTGCTGAGTGGGTGAGAAAGACCGGAGAACACAGCACACATAAGAAAGATGACATCTGTCCTCAATGATCACAACACATTTAATTTTCATAGTGCCAACAGATCCGCGTGACCCAATGTGTAGAACAAATCTCTATCTGTAATCCTTTGTTAATTTAACCTATGATTGATGTGATCTTTAGTCTTGAACACGACCACAAATGCATAGTTACTATATATATACTTCGTCATTTTAAACAATAATTAAGCATTTAGCTGACTTTAAGGTTTAAAGTATAGCATATGTGCTCGTCAGGATATAACCACACACGCGCGCGCGCTTACCTCCATATTATAGCGTGACTAATTTGAGCTTTTATAATGGTTGATTCTTAAAATAGAAACATTTGGTCTATAAAGATGTAACTGAAGACTATAAAAGACTCTCTGCTGGCTCTGAGTCAGTTATATTGTAGACTATACTTGAAGTGCCTTAATCAAAACCTCAACATTACCCTTTTAACTAGTGTTAAGAACTACTGTTAGTATTCTGAGCTCTGTTTGATGCCTGACAGATGATCTATCTGTCATACAGATGTTAAACGCACACATGAATAGCCTCTTCACCTGTATGCAGCCGCACGCGCCATTCCTGATGGTTCACGCGGGGAGATTCCCGCGGGGAGTCGCGCGCCCTGCGCGGATTGAACCGGGCTGTGGGAGGAGCGCGCGGGACTCATTATCACTTCAAAAAGAGATGGCACGCTCTTCTCCATGGTTTTAATCTCCTCTTTTCATCTTTTCTACTCATTGTTCTTCCTATGGTAGTCCTGAAAACACTAGTTTACCTCCCCTCATTATGCATTGTATTCACTTTTATGGGACCTTTCACCCATAAATAAAAATTCTGTCATCATTTACTCAACCTCATGTTGTTCTAAACCTGTATGGGGTTTTGTATTTTGATGAACACAAAATATATATTTTAAGAAATAATTGTAAGCATACAGCTGCCATAACCATTGACTTCCATAGTAGACATTTTTTTTATGGAAGTATTGTGATAAAGGATGAAGAAGATAATTTGATAAATGATGGTAAGCACACACAATTGACGCATGCTACTTTAGCTTTTTAAAAAAATATGTTAAACAATTTCAACTTCAATTTATAAGTTGTCAACTTTTTTAAACCAACACTTAAAATAGTAGGTTGAATTGACTTGCAAAATCAAGTTGTTTTGTTTTCCTACTATGGAAGTCAATGGTTAAAGTCAGTTGTGTGCTTACCATAATTTATCAAAATATCTTATTTAATGTTCATCAGAAAAATAAATGAATACAGGTTTAAAACAACATGAGGATGAGGAAATTATGGATTTTTATTTTTGGGTGAACCCTTTAAATTATAAACTTGTGCTTCTAAACAACACTCTTTATGAAGAAAAGGCCTATTAATCATCCGTAATTTTTGTCTCAGGGTCCTTTAAGTCTTTATATTTCCCCAGGTTTCCAACATGCTGAAAATGGTGTATACACGATATAAGGACGTAAAAAATATTCCACTAATACTTTAAAAAAAAGTTTTTTGTTAAATCACATGTTATATTATCTCTTGTAAATATCTATATTTACAATCTGAGCTCCAAGACCCTTATGCTAGAGCCAGGTATAGGGTGGTTGTCCCAATGTCTATTTCATAAGACCCCCATACTCATAATTATGACTTTATAACATATAGAAGGCTGATGTTTATATACTAGACGAGAGACAATGAGGCATACGTTTATATACATATTTATTAAATCAACATTTTTACAACGTGGCTCAGGATCATGATTTTTTGGTAGTTTTCAAGTGAGTATGAGAAAAAACGACATATTTGACAACAAAACGGCTGAGGTATGTCTTGTAACGGAAGACTTGTGTGAAAAATAAATAAATAACTTAAACTTTTACAAAAATATATACATACTGAGATATATTCAACATAAATAAATATGTCCTGGCTTTAATTTAAACTCTGGGTGTTAACTCGGTTTACACCCATGCTGCTCCTTTATGAACCGAGAGCAAAAACGGAACAAATAACGTAACAATGCGATTCCAGTATCATATGACGTAATGACATGAGTCAGTAAATTCCAAGGAGGTCCAGACAATGTGACGTCATTTCTTCCGGACTTTTCCCGCCACTAGTGGGTGACGCAGAGGCCGGGGGGCTTTTTCTCTTTACTCGACATTCCTGATTCCCTTTGGCTTCATGCTGCCCGTTTTTCTTCGCTTTCCGTAAAAATCTACAAGAAAACAAGAAGATTTAAAATCATGAACTACACGTGTAATAAAACAAATTCCTGTAGTAAATAATATATCAGTTTGAAGTATGCGTTAACAAATACTACATTACACCACATCTTACTTTGGTTTACTATTGTAAACATAACGTATACTTCAGTACCACAATTTGGACTGATGACGTAATATATGCTCTTTATGTCTTACCTGTAATCCGTAGGTCCGTGAGTCTTTTCGTCTGGGCGTGAGCGGCTGTTTTGCGAGATTTCTTTGGGTTACGTCTGTTTGTCTCGTTCAAAACGTTTACAGATGTAAAACGATCCCCACAATAAGGTGTCAGACCTTCTCTTTTCGGCCTCGCTGGCACGGTGGTCGTGATTTTTTCTCGATAAAACATCGGACAGTCCTCGGCTGGACTCTCCTCCCACTCCAGTTCACCGTACAGCGGCCGCCCTTCACCGAAGTCGAAGTTCCATCTTTGCCGATCATGTTCAGCAATTTCTTTAAGTTTGGATGTCAACTCTCGCCGTAGTTCGTCGTGATCCACGGGTCCAAACAGATCTCGGCAGGCTTTCGTGGGCTTCTGTAACGGGACAGTCTCGGGAGAAATCTCTCTTGTGTTCCGTTCGGACGCGATTTCCCTTGCGCTCAGTCTGGCCATCGCAATGGAGGAAAGCAGGACAGCAGACATCGCTAATTTTGTGAAAATCCAAGCGAAAAAGAAGCCAAAGTGCCAAAATAAATCGGTGTGGACTACGGCACACGTCGTTATAAATTGTAAGTCTCCAGATTTCAACGAGTCAGATTTAAAGTGCTGCGCCTCAGCGGTGTAAAACCACATGCTCCGTTCTCATTGGTCATTACCCTTCTCATTCTGTTGTTAGTCCCGCCTCTGTTCGACTCTGATTCTCCAGACTTGACTCTGTTTTACTGTGATTGGTCAGAGATGATAATATTTGTCTGTGATTGGTTTGTACCTTTTGGCTTAATCGAAGTGTGACTACGTGCTGTACTTTGCCCATCCCACACCCATTTGCGAGTGACTGATATATTTCTCCACTTAGTTAGTAATACTAATCTACGAAAACATTGCATTCAACATTTAATGTGTTGTCTTAAACTAGACACATCTCTGTGTTTTTATACGAACAACACATTTTGTGTTGTTTTAACACATCTTGTGTTGTTCCTTTAATTTATTTGAACACAAAATCAACACTTAATGTGTTGAAATTACACACAACATGTTAAATAGCATAACACAAAACAATATGTTAAAAATTGTGCTGGGCAAAGATTAATCACGATTAATCGCATACAAAATAAAAGTGAGTTTTTGCATAATATATGTGTGTGTGTACTGAGTGTAATTATTATGTATATTTAAACCCACATACAAACATGTATACAATTCAGAAAACACTTTATTAATATATCTTTATATATATATATATATATATATATATATATATATATATATATATATATATATATATATATATATATATATATATATATATATATATATATATATATATATATATTTATGTGTGTGTGTGTGTGTGTTTATACATAATAATTACACAACACACACTATATTATGCAAAAACTCACTTTTATTTTGTATGTGATTAATCGCGATTCATCTTTTCCCAGCACTAGTTAAAAATTAACACATTCTTTCTTAGAGGGATCAAAACCCTGATGGAATCGTTAGTTTTCTTTTTATTATTCATGGTGGTCTATGGCACCCCATAGAAGCATACGTAGGAAAGTTATACAATTTTGCAGACAAATTAAGGTCCAAAAAATTACCACAGCAAATTTGGAGTCTCTATCTCAAACCCGCTACTGCCACCAACCGTCCAAAGTTTCACTTTTTTCAATTTTTTTTTCGTATGAACCCTTGGATCAAGATGATTAGATTGCACCCTGTGACTTCATTTTCTGTAATAATTACTTTCTTAAAATTGGGGTGTAGCATCTAGAGACACTCAGGGCAAGCAATTCACGTCGATTAGCCAATCCTTTTTCGTATAGTGCGTCAACGAATTTTACGTAGAGCTAGAAAAATAACAGATTTGAGGCTTAATCTTCGCCAAACTTGCGTGTATTTACACAACACTTGGTACTTGTAAAGGCAGTCAGGAACTGAGGTTGCTGGGACAATTTCATCATAGCACCACCACCTAGGGGACAGACAAATGTTTAACATGCCTATAACTTTGGCTGTGGTTGGCATACTTTCATGGGACCTGCTTTGCAGGAGTCCTGAATCGTTGCCGAGTACGATGATACCAAACATGTCATGTTTCGCCTAATGTGGTGTTCACACCAACCGTGGTAGGGGCCTAAAATACGCGCTATTCGCACGTAGTTGGACGCTTGAACATTTAGTGTAATCGCTTCATTCACGCTTGAAAGCCGCGTGTGAAATTCTTGTATTCGAGACATTCACCCGGAAATTCGCATCATGGGAGGGGCTTCTGCGACTCCGCTCCCTGTAATCATGTCACTACTAGAGCAAGCCTATTCGCATCTTTGCATTGATTTAACATGTAAATTACTTACCCTTGCCGCCTCTTCCACATCTGGTGTGAATGCCACATTACACTGTAAAAAGTAAAAAGTTAGATCAACTTAAAAAAATGACATCAATTAGTAACACCTAAAAATCTAAGTTCATTCAACTTAAAATTTTACTTTAGTTTCACTTAAGGTTGAATAAACTTAAATTCTTTTGGTGTTACCAATTACCAGAAGTAATTTTTAAGATGAACCAATTTTTTACTTTTTACAGTGAATGGTTAGTCTAGCGCTGCAAAATAGAGCTTAAAATACAATTGCAAATATTTCTGAAAGCACTATTCCAATCGACTCAAAACCACTTTTTTACATATAGTCTACACATAGCTTCTGTATTACATAACAATGAAATGAAATATCAACATTTCCAGCGGAAATGGCCAAAAATGGTCATTGTGTTTTTAGACATATGTTTATTACTCCTCAACGAAATTAGATATTTTAAAGTGAAAAAAAGTGAAGTGAGTATTTGCCAATGTATGGTAACCCATACTTGGAATGTGACCTCTGCATTTAACCCATCCAGTGAATAGTGAACACACGCACTGCAAGTCGTGAACACACAAACACCCGGAGCAGTGGGCAGCTATCCCTGCAGCGCCCGGGGAGCAATTAGGGTTAAGGTGCCTTGCTCAAGGGCACCACAGTCGCAACCCGCCGGTCGTGAGCCTCGAACCGGCAACGCTTGGGTTACAAGCCCGACACTCTAACCACTGGGCTACAACTGCCGACAAATTTTTTTTTTTACCGGAGCCACACAATAAATAAAGATGGTTTGCCTGGACCACAAAACCTTTGATGGCTAGCAAGCCGTATGATCATTCAGCTGTTTCTTCTGAAAACTAAAGTGTATCATCATGAAACTTTCTATATTTAATCACAGTCATGACATGAGGTTACATGCACGTTTCATTATAGTGACACCTAGTGGTCTTGAGATATATATATATCTATATTAGTTTTATATATGTCTATCCAGTTGTGCTATCATGTATTTTTTTGGTAAAGCTGCTTTGCAACAATGCAAAATTATGAGAACAGTAGTGATTTTATTTTGAACTGATATGCCTTATAAAATAAACTAGTTATTTGTATCAATGGATAATGCATTATTTCATTACATTTACCAGTCACAAATGTGTGAAGCCAAATGTGATTAACTCGAAATTAAGCACGAGAACACAAGGTATTTACACTTACGAATATTTTCTTTTCAACTGCATTTGTTTTTCAAAAACATATATTGTTACCTGGTGGCAGGTCAGTTATTGAGTTGTTTAATCAAATGTATAGTTTGCTATATTTTGACATTGCTGAATGTTTTATCCCGTGTTTTTAAATTGTAACATACAATTGAAATTATTATTTTTTTACATAAAATAAAGTACTAAGATAAACCAACATAATAAAAAAATACTTTTATGTTTCTGCTTTGTTACTTCTCGTTTCTGTTTCAAATAGTAATTTATTTCTATTTTAAAGTGATTTAAAATAGTTTAATTTCAATGCACGTTTAGATTTGGAGGTAAAGAATTTTCCATATATGAGTAAATTAACCACATGCCATATTTTGAAAAAAAAATGTGTATTTTTCTTGAATCTGTATTACAATACTGTAACATTATCAAAAGTATGCGACCTACCTTGAGGGCTAGTCAAAAAACAGGCTGTTAGAAAGACAGGCTCAGAAATGATTCCAGTGCTTGGTTTAGAGTAAGTGGTACAACAGCGCCCCTATGCGACACAATATTGTGTAACTTTAAATGTGTCTCTCTCGTCCACTTGCGATCCGATCGACGAAAACACATGTTAATGCCAAGTGTAAACAGGCTCAGAAGAGAGATAGAGAGCAAGAGAGAGTGAGAGAGAGCCTTGGGCTTTGATGAGAAGTGTTGTCATGTTTAGACTGACTGAGTGCTGTATTTGTGCTGAGTTTGCTCTCTCTGTCTTAGGACTTTTACCATTACTTTGATGAAGCAGGAAATAGTTAATGTATTTTACATAAAGTGGCTGCAATTAAGAAAAGTAATATATATAATGCTTGGAGTTGCTCATATAATAAACATCAACAGTGTTTGCAGCTATGTATGAGGAAATAAAAAAATAAAGACATTAGAATAAGTCTTGTTATCAATTTGTATGAAAGATACAATTATTTTGATGACTTGAACATTTTCATTAATCCAATCCAAGATCTCAAAGTGTGTTAACCCGTAAAGACACAAAAACAATGATACATTTGAGTCATGTGTTTAAATAAATGTTTAAATAAATTATAAGACATCAAACTGGTATATAATTGCCCTGTAACTTACTGAGCGCACTGCGTTTTTGCACGTTTGATGATAAAAGACAATACATTTTTTTTATGACGCCGCATGGCATGAGCGGAAATGACGTTATGACGCGCGACCTTACGATGATAATTTTTTTCTGAGGCGCACAAGAGTTGCGCGTGTTAACTGCGCAGCGCTTGTAATATGTAAAATCGTCTAATAACCGTCGAAACAGAAGATGAGTTTATGTGCCGTTCACGTATAACGTTCTGAGAAGTTGTTTTAGCGCAAGTTCAGAAATCGTCGGGCGACCGTGGATCCGGTCAACACGCTCGCGCTCCGTTACCGTGCAGTGGCGGGATGCACGAGCACATCGTTACTGAAGAATCGATGTGTTTTTAGTTATTTTAATGTTAGGTTACGTTCAACTCTACACATGAGGTGGTTTGTGTAGTAATTCGTGCGTATCCGTTGGTTCGGGTTAGTTGTTTAACTGTAGTGATTTATTCAGGTTGCCTTGTTGACATAAAATACGTTGGTTTTTGGGTAAGTTTTACTTACAGCAAAAAAGGCTGAATTAGTTCACACTGGTTCATGTTTAAATAATATTACGTTGAAAACGCAGATGTTAGTCAGTTTTGTTGAGGGTAGCCTAACTCGTTACAGATCAGGTTTAGTTAGTCAAGCTTGGGTGTTAGATTTGATGGTTTCGGTTGAAAGCACAGGTGCATGAGGTCACGAAGCTGTTAGTTCAGGTTAAAATCACAAGTGGGCCAGGTTAGGTTTATTTTCGTTCAGGTGTAAGTCACAGGTGTGTGTCTGCTGTGATGGCTAAAGGTGAAAGTAAAAGATCAGGCACAGAAGAGCCTCATCCAATCAGCCGCACTGAATCTGAAGTGTTTGACGATGGAACCAACACCTTCTTCTGGTGAGTAAATTATAAACGTTTAACCTAGTTATGCAATATATTGTTGACATGCTGGTGTCTGGATTGAAGTGTTTTCCTGTAGGAGACTATGTGTGTGTGAGTGTGAGGCTGATGGTCAAAAGTATTAAGGCTTTGCTCGGCTTTTCTCTCTTCTGCAACATCAGCAGAATGAGACTCGATCAATTAATGCTTTGCATGAGTCTCTCTCTCTCTCTCTCTCTCTCTCTCTCTCTCTCTCTCTCTCTCTCTCTCTCTCTCTCTCTCTCTCTCTCTCTCTCTCTCTCAATAAAAAGTGTAGATTGATCAGAAGTTTACACAAAAGTACCTACTAGTATCTCTGAAAATTACCGGTTGCAACTGTGGTGCCCTTGAGCAAGGGACCTTACCCTAAAATCTCCCTGTGCGCTTTGCAGAGGTCACATTTTGAATATGTGTGACATACTTGACAAGCTTGTTACTTTTTCATATATGCAAAAGTATTGTGGACAATCCTTCTAATAAAGATGTTAAGGGCGGCACAGTGGTGACCCACTCTTAGTACTACACTATATTGTTTCTTTTTACAGACAAAAAACTATACACACTACACATTGATCTATATCTTGATCTTCTCCAATTCACCTAAACTGCATTTTAAACTTTGCAGATATAGCCATAATATATGAATATAGTCATAGATTGCCATTTGAAGATTGTTAGATTAGAAGGTTAGGTTGTTAAATTGCCATTGAGATAAATCAAATTGATCTATTCCAGTTATTCCAATCAAAACAATTATTAATGCAATACCATTTAAAATATTTTGTTTCCATTTTTGTTGCAACAGTTTTGAAAAATACTTTTTCTCAGCTAAAATGAGTCTTGACTGTGCCCCTACAAATCAGTGATAGTTTGGGTGATGATTGTTTGGCTCAAAGCCTGCAAGTCGTCTTAAAGAAGTTCAGCTGGGTTCAAGTCTCTACTAACAAACTGTTGCTATAAAATTACAAGTGCACACACAGTTCTCTTGAATGTCATTATATGCTATAGCATACAGATTTGTGCTTACTGAAATGACTAAAGTAGTCAAACCTGTTCATTAGAAGTGGGCGTCCCAAAACCTTTGTATGGTGTATATACTGCAGATCTGACATCTAACTGTACTTTGCTGCACGCCAGAGTTGGGGTGTGCGATAGAGCAAAAAAAAAAAACCCAACAACACATATCTGGATAATTGCTACGATTTTGCAGATAAAGATAACAGACAATATTTTGGATCCTTCTGTTTTTTTTATTGTTCTAGCTAGGGATGCACCGATGTTTTTGGGCCGATACTGATACCGATTTAAACAGACAACTTCTGGCCGATACCGATATTAAACACTTGTATACAATACTATACAGTTGGTCTATTAGCTAGTTTATTTCTGCATCAAATTAATTTTACTGAACATGGGTTGGATCTAATTAACATTTAACTGACCAACATAATAAGAGAGGCACAAATTAAGCTAAAACAAATATAATAAGACAGCATGACAACCTAAAAAGGTGGTTTTTGCTATTCAGCATTTATTTTATTAACAACATTAACTCATTTTTTACATATAATGAATTTCTTTATGCAGTTAATTAATAAACAATTGGTATCGGCCTTTCTTGTGCTATTGCCGAAATGGTTTTAAATTCATCAAAAATCGGCCGATAAATATTGGCGGCCGATACATCGGTGTATCACTAGTTCTAGCTCTTTCCTGCAACATATGATTATGATTAAGGTTATTGTTGGTGTTATTACCCAAACAAAAAGGTCTTTATGATTTAAAACCGTAGCATTCAAGTAAATAGTAGTGTACTTGAAGCAAAAATAGCATTGTACAGTAAGTCAGACAATGCAAACTTTCATCAAACATAAGAAGTGATGAACAGCTTTATATAATGACTTATTGCTTTAATGTAGTGAATTCCTCTTCGGCCATTTCACGTGGTTATGTAGTTCATTGTTCAGAGTTCACGTCGCACATGAGCAACGGGTTATAAAAATGCTTGCACTATTTAAAAAATGGTCTCTAATTGCAGCTGCATTCAGGATCCCTATGATGACAAAAGTAAACACAAAGATCGGTTCATAAGATCGGCAAATTTAGCGAGTGCCGATTGAGTAATTGAACGCCATTATCGGCCAGTACCGATCGGCGGCCGATCAATCGGAGCATCCCTAATTTTTTTAACTGACTGTATTCATCAGAAAAACACAAACTTCTAGGGCTGTGACAGTGGCATTTTTTTTATCACCGCAATGGTGCGGTGGTTATAGATTGTGTGTGGGGGGCGTGAATGGGCATATGTGCACGCGCACATTGATGCATATAGGTCTTATATTTGCATACATATATTTTGAAATATAAAAATGAGGATCAGATATACAGTTCTTAATAAACGTGGATGTTCGAAGGCGGCAAATTCTTTCTCCGTCGGTTTGTGCTCGTCACAGCGTCAAGCAATGCTTAGGTTTTGAAAGACGTTCTGGAGCGCCCACGCACTTTGAAGAGGAGGGATAGCTGCACGGTCACGTTATCCGCATTGTTTTGAGATGCGACTTGAAGTAAGTATGAAGCAACTGTGCATATGTGCTTGGCCATTTCGGTGGGTGCCAGGGCGCACTTCCCCACCACAGGTCGCACTTCAACACTGCGGTGGTTATGACAACCGTCACAGCCCAAGTAACTTCCCTTAACCCTGTTCATGTGTGTCCACCGCTCGTGACCGACATAAGAAAAAGTGCACATCCTCTGCTTGCATTATAGGTATTGCAATGAGCATGGGCCTCCAACCCTGTTCCTGGAGGGCACCTGTCCTGCAGATTTCAGCTCCAAACATAGCTGAACCTGCTAATCAAGTTGTTCAGGGCTACCTAAAAATTCGAGGCAGGTGTGTTGGAGTAGGATTGAAACTAAAATATGCATGACATTAGGGGTGGGCGATATGACCAAAATCTTCTATCACGATAGGATTAATTTTATATCATGATAACGATATGTATCACGGTAGAGTTTTTTTATGTTTTAATAAGGTTTAAATCTTTAATACCATAGAAATGTTCATAATTCTCACAAAAAACATATACAAGCATAGAAAGAAGATAAAAACAAACAAAACTCAAGCTCTCTGAAGATACACAGTCAATAAGAATGATAATAAATAATTATGCATGTATGTATAGGCCTATATATATTTTTATTTAAGGTAGAAAAGTGATTTAATCAGGAGCGAGAGATTTTTTTCTCAATGCTGTTTGATTAACACGAGTGACAGACAGGAGCAAAATTAGGTAACTTCCCCTTTAAGACCAAAGTCCGGATCCAATACACTGTTACACATGCGCTTTCTCTTTTAGCTGTTTACTTTCTCTTAAGACCTTACTGGTCGTGTTTATGATGATGCTTGCAAAGACGGGAATTTTGACGCATATGTGTATTTAAGGCCAATAAAGCGGAAAAAATGCTCACGAGCTTAATAAGCAGAGGTCGCGCGACTTGCACTCTCCTCACAGACAGAAAGAGCAGCGGTTGCGCGACTTGTCCGCTCCTGACACACAGAAAGAACGCACGCATACAGATCTGTTGTCTGTGTTTCAATGGCTTAAAATAACTTGTTTTAAAACTGCAGTGCTTAAATACGTGTATAAACGTTACGTTTTCGCGACCACACGCACAGGAGCGTGACGTGGGCACGTAACCTCGATAGAAACGATAGTCCAAAATCTCTACCGGTTGGCAAATTTCTACCGGTTAATTTTGTCTACCGGTTTATCGCCCACCCCTACATGACATGTGCCCTCTAGGAACAACGTTGGAGACCTATGGGCTAAAGTATTCAAAATTAATATGACATTCTTTTTAACAAGCCACACATGCCACAATCAAATGTGCTGCTACATGACGCTCTGAAAGCGGATGCAAATTAAATGTGTACACTCAAACTTTTTTGCACATTGTTAAAACAACAACAGCGATATTATTGCAAACGATATATCTTGTACACCCCTATGCCAGAGTGTTCGACAACGTGAAAAGTGTATAAAAATTGATCATTTTACAGTCTGTTAGACTTCGGGCTTTACGTCTGAGGAACACAAAAACCCCTTCAAATATCGGGCAATATATTGGCCACTGCATTATATCAGTCTGTCACTATTTAAGATGTAGTTCCATTATTGTTTTCTGCATTTTTAATTCTTTAATGCTGTGTATTGTATATGCTTCATTGTCTGTCTGTCTATTCCTCTTTGTGCAGGCGAGCACATACCTTGACTGTCCTGTTCATACTGACATGTGCTTTAGTTTATGTGACACTATTGGAGGAGACGCCACATGATACAGCGTACAACACTAAAAGGTATGTGTGTGATGTCTGTTTTGTGTCCTTAACCTTTAGCACTACATGTTTAACGGGACAGAGACGAACAACAAGAACACTTTAGAGCAACATAGAGAAAGCTCACAACTTTTTCTCTTGAATCGAAGCTAAAGTTAAAGTGAGCTGATGTGAAGAGTGATGTCTATGGGTGTACCTGGCAGTGTCATGGTTTCTATTGGCTAACAGGATTATGTGTGACATCTGCTGCCGATTGCAAAGTCCAGGTCACCGACTGACCCGCTGTGCTCAAAACACCTGACCTTTATCAGAAAGAGCAGCTTGTGTTTTTGTATGGACGCCACGTGCATTTGTTTGGTGTTTGCTGAGTCAAGGGCCACTATTATTATGGCTCATAGTTAAAATACTTCACTAACTATTTATATAAAGCTTTAATGCATAACTAGTACTTTTGTGCTACAAATATGAAAGGTATTTAAAGTATGTGATTTGTTAAGTGATTTCTTTTTAATGACTTTCTCATGTTAAATCAATGTTAATTTACATTACCTTAAAATTTATGTGTATATAGAAATATATGGAACCACAGCATCTTTTGATGAAATTTAGGTGTGGCTGTGCAGCTATTTGTCTCTTTGTTCGTTTGAATGATGTATCTTTATGTGTGTGTTTCAGAGGTATCGTGGCCAGTATCCTGGTGTTCCTTTGCTTTGGCGTAACACAAGCTAAAGATGGTCCCTTCACACGCCCTCACCCAGGTCAGTCCCCTAACATTTCCTCTGATGTGATGAAACCATAACCCAGGTCAGACCAGTGACCTTTACTCCAATAACCATAACCTAGTTACATAAGTAACATTTACACAAACTTCATGTCAACAAGGTTTTTAGTGATTGCAGCTGTAGCATTACTACAGCTAAGCCGATGCCATCCCAGCAAGCAATTTTATGTTTAATTTTCTGTAGTGTGACACAGCTCAGCTGGTTGTAAAACAGCCATTGTCCCATAACAAGGTTTTTTTCCCAGAAAGAAGCAGTGAAGCATGATGAAACACTACATTGCTGGATTTGTCATATTGTATTGTACACACAGCCTTTAATAATTAAACACGCTCTTTGAAAGTTTTTCCTCAAAAAGCAATGAAAAGTCAGACTTTGACCAAATCAGTTTGTTCATGTTCATCTATTCTGAATAACTTAGGTCATGTCTAGAATTTCCCGAATAGAATTTTGTGTTAGTAAACTAAAAAATTATATATCACACTGTGCAAGTGGTTTTTGTTTTATTACATACCTACATTGTGGCTTTAAATTTAAGTTGGTATGATTCTTAAAACATTACAATGCATGAAGGACAACAAAGCCATGATGGAAACATCAAGGTCAATGAACAACATAAGTGTGCATAACAATGTAAAGAAACTCCTCTTCCTCCTGAAACACGCACACATTCACACTTCTCTGTTGTGCTGAAATGACATTCTTGCTGTCATGAGGGCCGACTCGCTCCGCTGGACCAGCTGGTTGAGTGATTGATCAAAAGCAGCAAACCCATCCTCCTGTCTCCAAAAGAAGAGATAATTAGGTCTCTCCTTTACACAGAAAATCTGACATGCAGATCCACATGAGTTGAGACACCAGTTGCATTAGCAACAGTGTTGAATTTCAGTCTGTTTCAGAAGGGATTGTTCAGAGAGCGAGTACAGCAGGGTGTGGTTAGAGGATTGTTTGGAGAGTCAAACATGGAAACACTCTGGAGATTTAGAAGAGGCGGACAAACTACAAACAAACAAACAAACAGTCAAACAGTAACAAAATAAATATGGCTTCACACATTCTTAATAACAAGAATAATCCTTTTGTTCCTTCCATCCTTTTACAAATTGACTTATGGAGGCACAATTTCCATAAGTGGGATGATTTGCATTGGCTTGGTTTGTGGTGGACAATGGTTCCTACTTCAAGGAACTAAAAGAGAGTTTATATTGACCTTTATAACATTAAAGGTCTGAAAAACAATATACACCTCATATAATCAGCAACTACAGGCATATAAATGTAAAATGTGTAAACTACAACCCAAAACCTCTCAGAAATAAAGTTAATGTGATTTATACAACCACCAAACTGCGCATCTCTCAGATAGATAGATGGATGGACGGACGGACAAACAGACGGACAGACAGACAGGTAGACAAACAGATAGATGGGCAGACAAATTGACAGATAAGATGGACAGACAGGTAGATGGACAGATAAACAGACCGATTGATAGATAGGCAGACGGACGGGCAGATAGACCGACAGGTAGACGAACAGACAAGTAGATGGACAAACATACAGAAAGACACACCGCTAGATGGACAGACAGACAGACAGGTGGATGGACAGACAAGCAGATGAATATACCGATTGATAGATAGGCAGACAGACAGACCGATTGATAGATTGGCAGATGGACAGACAGACAGACAGACCGAAATGTAGATGGACAGACATACAGAAAGACGGACAGACTGGTGGATGTACAGACATATAGACCGATATATAGATGAACAGGTAGACGAACGAACAGACAGACAGATTGATTGATTGGCAGACGGACAGGTAGATGGACAGAAAGACAGACAGACAGATTGATAGATGGCCAACAGACATACAGAAAGACGGACAGACAGATAGACGAATAGACAGATAGACAGATTGATTGATTGATTGGAAGATGTACAGACCGACAGACAGGTAGATGGACAAACATACAGAAAGACACACAGCAGCTAGACAGACAGACAGACAGGTGGATGGACAGACAAGCAGATGAATATACCGATTGATACATAGGCCAGGGGTAGGCAAGTTCGGTCCTAGAGAGCCACAGTCCTGCATATTTTAGACTAAGCACTGATAATCTAACCTGCTGTCTAAATCCTAAAGACATTGATTAGCTTGTTCAGGTGTGTTCAATTAGGGTTGGAACTAAACTCTGCAGGACTGCGGCTCTGTAGGACCGAACTTGCCTACACCCGACATAGGCAGACAGACAGACCGATTGATAGATTGGCAGATGGACAGACAGACATGTAGATGGACAGACATACAGAAAGACGGACAGACTGGTGGATGTACAGACAGATAGACCGATATATAGGTGGGCAGACAGACAGGTAGACGAACGAACAGACGGACAGATTGATTGATTGGCAGACGGACAGGTAGATGGACAGAAAGACAGACAGACAGATTGATAGATGGCCAACAGACATACAGGAAGACGGACAAACAGATAGACAGATTGATTGATTGATTGGAAGATGTACAGACAGACAGACAGGTAGATTGACAGGCATACAGAAAGACAGACAGAGAGGTGAATGGACAGACAGGTAGACATATAGATGATTGATAGACAGACAGACAGACAGACAGACAGGTAGAAGAACAGACAGATTGATAGATGGGGAGACAGACAGATAGATAGACAGACAGACAGGAAGGTAGATGGACAGATGGACAAAGAGAAAGACGGATAGACAGGTAGATGGACAGACAGGCAGACAGATGAACAGACAGAGAGACAGATTGAATGATTGATTGGCAGACAGACAGGCATTCAGAAAGACAGACAGACAGACAGGTAAATGGACAGACAGGTAGACATATAGACGATTGATAGACAGACAGACAGACTGGTAGAAGGACAGACAGGCAGACAGATGAACAGACAGAGAGACAGATTGAATGATTGATTGATTGATTGATTGATTGATTGATTGATTGATTGATTGATTGATTGGCAGACAGACAGGCATTCAGAAAGACAGACAGACAGGTGAATGGACAGACAGGTAGACATATAGACGATTGATAGACAGACAGACAGACTGGTAGATGGACAGACAGGCAGACAGATGAACAGACAGAGAGACAGATTGAATGATTGATTGATTGATTGATTGATTGGCAGACAGACAGGCATTCAGAAAGACAGACAGACAGGTGAATGGACAGACAGGTAGACATGTAGACGATTGATAGACAGACAGACAGACTGGTAGAAGAACAGACAGATTGATAGATGAACAGACAGACAGGTAGATTGACAGACAGGCAGACAGATAAACTGATATATAGATAGGCAGACAGACAGACAGATTGATAGATGGGGAGACAGACAGATAGATAGATAGATAGACAGACAGACAGGAAGGTAGATGGACAGATGGACAAAGAGAAAGACCGATAGACAGGTAGATGGACAGACAGGCAGACAGATGAACAGACAGAGAGACAGATTGAATGATTGATTGATTGATTGGCAGACAGACAGGCATACAGAAAGACAGACAGACAGGTGAATGGACAGGCATACAGAAAGACAGACAGACAGGTGAATGGACAGACATGCAGACAGATGGTCCGATTGATAGATAGGCAGACAGACAGGTAGACGAACAGACAGATAGACAGATTGATTGATTGATTGATTGATTGATTGGAAGATGTACAGACAGACGGACAGGTAGATGGAAAGGCATACAGAAAGACAGACAGACAGGTGAATGGATGGACAGACAGGTAGACATATAGACCGATTGATAGATAGACAGACAGACAGATAGGTAGAAGAACGGACAGATTGATAGATGGGCAGACAGACAGATAAATGGACAGACAGGCAGACAGATAGTTGATTAATTGATAGATAGGTAGACAGACAAATAGATGGACAGACAGGTAGACAGATTGAGTAATTGATAGATAGGCAGGCAGACAGACAGGTAGACAGATAGATAGATGGACAGACAGACAGGTAGATGGGCAGACAGAGTAATTGATAGAAAGGCAGATGGACAGACAGGTAGACGAACAGATAAGTAGATAGACAGTCAGACAGGTATACTATGATAGGTAGATAAACAGACAGGTAAATGGACAGAGCGATGGATAGATAGACGAATGGACGGATCGACAGACAGACTGATAGTTTAACTTTATAGTTTGTATAAGAGCAGTGTTTTAATGATGTATGTTTGCCTTTGCCGCAGCATACTGGCGTTTCTGGCTGTGTGTGTCTGTCGTCTACGAGCTCTTCCTCATCTTCATCCTCTTCCAGGTGTGTCAACCTCAAACTCCCCCACTACATTTTATGGGTATTGTGTTATATTTTAATGCAGACTTTCTAATGATTTTTCTCTTGGCAGACTGTTCATGATGGAAGGCAATTTATGAAATACATCGACCCAAAGTTGGGCGTCCCGCTTCCAGAAAGAGACTATGGAGGAAACTGTCTCATTTATGATCCTGAAAACGTTACAGACCCCTTCCACAATATCTGGGTACCCATGTTATAAATAACGTATTGTTTAGGAAACCTGTAAGTTACACCTCTCTCCTAATGCCGTTTTTTTTTAACAGGACAAAATGGACGGATTCGTTCCTGCTCATTTTCTCGGCTGGTACATCAAGGTTAGTGTCGACTCGCTGAAAATAAGCTGTTCTAGCAGGCGAACAGACCTCCACACTTCTAAATTCAGCATCAAAGACTGAATCACTATCTATTAGTCACGTACTGTATGTCTCTATATGTGTCAGACGCTGGTGATCAGGGACTGGTGGATGTGTATGATCATAAGCGTGATGTTCGAGTTCCTGGAATACAGCCTTGAACACCAGCTACCCAACTTCTCGGAGTGCTGGTGGGACCATGTGAGTCACACACACCACATATAAACCTAGAATTCATGTGAAGTCATGCATTTTCCCTATTTATAATTTCTGTACTGCCAAGACTTGTCATTCATTTGTCATGTAGTTGGAATAAAAACAACAAAACTTCTTCTTTCTCTTGTTTCAGTGGATCATGGATGTGTTGCTATGCAATGGCTTGGGGATTTATTGTGGCATGAAGACTCTCGGCTGGCTGTCCATGAAACCGTATCAATGGCAGGGATTGTGGAATATCCCAACATACAAGTAAAAATATTTACATGCATTCATGCATTTCATCCATCAGTTCATACATTCACTACAAGTCAAACTCTCTCACTGTGTTACAGGGGGAAAATCAAGCGTATTGCTTTCCAGTTCACCCCTTACAGCTGGGTGAAGTTTGAATGGCGCCCCGCGTCTAACCTGCGCAGGTGGTTGGCGGTGTTGGGCATCATTTTTATGGTAAGTCACATGAGTGGTGCATTTTGCAACTTCAGAATTGCTCGATTTTAATTTTCTCCCTTTCTTTGCAGTTCTTGTTGGCGGAGTTGAATACTTTTTATCTGAAGTTTGTGTTGTGGATGCCTCCCGAGCATTACTTGGTGCTTTTACGACTGGTCTTCTTCGTAAATGTGGGTGGAGTTGGCATGCGAGAGATTTACGATTTCATGGACGATGGGTTAGTACAACCTTGAGCTCTGTTTTAAACCATTTGTTGGGTTGCATTCAAGCATAGTCTGACCTGTTTTACACTGTTGAATTCAATCGACTGGAAATAAACATTCTTCTAAGATAAAGAAGTCTTTGATAAGCATTAATATGTCGAATAAACAGTTATTAAGAGAAATATTTTAAGATTGGCCATTACACTGCAAAAAAGTAGTTAATATTTTTGTCTTGTTTTAAGCATAAATATCTAAAAATTCTCAAGTCAAGATGCATTTTCTTGATGAGCAAATAACCTTAAAAATAAGTCTAGTTTTAAGACAAAAAATATCAAATTTAAGTGAATTTGTGGATTAAACGAGCAAAAAAATCTGCCGTCTGGGTTAGCAAAATTCAAGATTTTTAAAGAAAAATTGGCTTACCCAATTGGCAGAGTTTTTTGCTTGTTTTATCCACAAAATCACTTAAATTTGATAATTTTTTTCTAAAAACTAGCCTTTTTTCTTAGGTAATTTGCTCATCAAGAAAAAACATCTTGATTTAAGAATCTTTAAATATTTTTACTGAAAACAAGACAAAAATACTAAGTAGGAAAGTAAGAGAGTCATTTTTTGCAGTGTGTTTATTAATTATTTTAAGTACCATGGAAAAAAATGATTTTTAAGAAAAAAAAATCTTAGTTTTCAACACAAATATCTATTTTTTTTATTGATGAGCAAAACGACAAAAGAAATTAAGTCTAGTTTTTAGACCAAAAATATAAAATGTAAGTGATTTTGTGCATAAACAAGCAAAAAAATCTGCCAATGGGGTAAGGAAAAAAATCTTGAACATTTTTCTTAAACACTAAATTCAAGAAAAAATTGCTTAGCCTATTGGCAGATTTTTTTGCTTGCTTTATGCACAAAATCACTTAAATTTAATATTTTTGGTCTAGAAACTAGACTTATTTTCTTGGTTCGTTTTGCTCATCAAGAATAAGCATCTTCATTTAAGAATTTTTCTATATTTGTACTGAAAACAAGACAAAATATTACTAAGATATTTCTTTCTTGAAAATCTTTTTTGCAGTGTACCATGCAAAAAAAATGATTTTCAAGAAAAAAAATTCTTAGTATTTTTGTGTTGTTTTCAGTACAAATATCAAAAAAAATGTATTGATGAGCAAAACGACCAAAGAAATGAAGTCTAGTTTTAAGACAAAAAATATCAAATTTAAGTGAATTTGTGGATTAAACAAGCAAAAAAATCTGCCAATGGAGTTGGCAAAATTCAAGATTTTTAAAGAAAAAAAAGAGTTTTTTGCTTGTTTTATCCACAAAATCACTTAAATTTGATAATTTTTTTCTAAAAACTAGCATTTTTTCTTAGGTAATTTGCTCATCAAGAAAAAAACATTTTGATTTAAGAATCTTTAGATATTTTTACTGAAAACAAGACAAAAATACTAAGTAGGAAATTAAGAGAGTCATTTTTTGCAGTGCGTTTATTAATTATTTTAAAGGAACAGTATGTAAGAAATTTATATCAATTAATCATTAAATGGTCCTGATATGTCACTAGACATTAAGAAATCATTTTCATTTCAAATACTTATATCACTGACAACAGCGTTCCAGCCAGGATATTGTCATTTAAAAAGTGGAGTTGCAGCCCTCAACTGATGTTTATGTTGTCGTTTGGTATATTGGCCACCAGCTGTGCGATTGCAGTACCAGTTTTAGCCACACGTTTTGTGATTGCAATACCAGTTTTGGCCACAATCCTACATACTGTTCCTTTAAGTACCATGCAAAAAATGATTTTTAAGAAAATAAATTCTTTGTATTTTTGTCTTGTTTTCAGTACAAATATCTAATTTTTTTTTATTGATGAGCAAAACGACAAACGAAATTAAGTCTAGTTTTTAGACCAAAAATATAAAATGTAAGTGATTTTGTGCATAAAACAAGCAAAAAAATCTGCTAATGGGGTAAGGAAAAAAATCTTGAAAATTTGTCTTAAACACTAAATTCAAGAAAAAATTGCTTAGCCTATTGGCAGATTTTTTTGCTTGTTTTATGCACAAAATCGCTTAAATTTTATATTTTTGGTCTAAAAACTAGACTTATTTTCTTGGTTCGTTTTGCTCATCAAGAAAAAGCATCTTCATTTAAGAATTTTTCTATATTTGTACTGAAAACAAGACACACATACTAAGATATTTCTTTCTTGAAAAACTGTGCCATGCAAAAAAATGATTTTCAAGAAAAAAAATTCTTAGTATTTTTGTGTTGTTTTCAGTACAAATATCAAAAAAAATGTATTGATGAGCAAAACGACCAAAGAAATTAAGTCTAGTTTTAAGACAAAAAATATCAAATTTAAGTGAATTTGTGGATAAAACAAGCAAAAAAATCTGCCCAATGGGGTTAGCAAAATTCAAGATTTTTAAAGAAAAATTTGCTTACCCAATTGGAAGAGTTTTTTGCTTGTTTTATCCACAAAATCACTTAAATTTGATAATTTTTTTCTAAAAACTAGCCTTTTTTCTTAGGTAATTTGCTCCTCAAGAAAAAACATCTTGATTTAAGAATCTTTAGATATTTTTACTGAAAACAAGACAAAAATACTAAGTAAGAAAGTTATTTTTTGCAGTGTGTTTATTAATTATTTTAAGTACCATGCAAAAAATGAGTTTTAAGAAAAAAAAAAATCTTAGTATTATTGTCTTGTTTTCAGTACAAATATCTATTTTTTTTATTGATGAGCAAAACGACAAACGAAATTAAGTCTAGTTTTTAGACCAAAAATATAAAATTTAAGTGATTTTGTGCATAAAACAAGCAAAAAAATCTGCCAATGGCGTAAGCAGAAAAATCTTGAAAATTTTTCCTAAACACTAAATTCAAGAAAAAATAGCTTAGCCTATTGGCAGATTTTTTACTTGTTTTATGCACAAAATCACTTAAATTTAATATTTTTGGTACAAAAACTAGACTTATTTTCTTGGTTCGTTTTGCTCATCAAGAAAAAGCATCTTAATTTAAGAATTTTTCTATATTTGTACTGAAAACAAGACAAAAATACTAAGATATTTCTTTCTTGAAAAACTTTTTTGCAGTGTGCCATGCAAAAAAATGATTTTCAAGAAAAACATTTTTTAGTATTTTTGTCTTGTTTTCAGTAAAAATATCTAAAAAAATTTAATGATGAGCAAAACGACCAAAGAAATTAAGTCTAGTTTTAAGACAAAAAATATAAAATTTAAGTGAATTTGTGGATTAAACAAGCAAAAAAATCTTCCAATGGGGTTAGCAAAATTCAAGATTTTTAAAGAAAAATTTGCTTACCCAATTGGCAGAGTTTTTTGCTTGTTTTATCCACAAAATCACTTAAATTTGATAATTTTTTTCTAATAACTAGACTTATTTTCTTAGGTAATTTGCTCATCAAGAAAAAAACATCTTGATTTAAGAATCTTTAGATATTTTTACTGAAAACAAGACAAAAATACTAAGTTAGAAAGTTATTTTTTGCAGTGTGTTTATTAATTATTTTAAGTACCATGCAAAAAATGATTTTTAAGAAAAAAAAATCTTAGTATTTTTGTCTTGTTTTCAGTACAAATATCTATTTTTTTTTATTGATGAGCAAAATGACCAAAGAAATTAAGTCTAGTTTTTAGACCAAAAATATCAAATTTAAGTGATTTTGTGCATAAAACAAGGAAAAAAATCTGCCCAACACTAAATTCTTGAAAATATTTTTTTGTAGTGTAAAAATTTTTTCATGGATAAGTAAGCTCATTGCGAAAAATTTCTTTTTTTACTTAGTATTTTTGTCTTGTTTTCAGTAAAAATATCTAAAAATTCTTAAGATACAGTAAGATGTATTTTCTTGATGAGCAAAATAGCCTTAAGAAAATAAGTCTAGTTTTTAGACAATAAATATAAAATGTAAGCAAATCTTTCTGTGTTCACATTTGCATGTCTTCAGCAGTTAATTGTGTCATTTCAATTTTAGGAAATTTCATAAGAAATTGGGGCAGCAGGCGTGGATCGTCTCAACAATCACTGTAACAGAATTTCTGATTGTGGTCAAATACGATCCCAAAACCATCATGCTACCAATCCCTTTCTTCGTCACTCAGTGTTGGATACTTGGAATCGTTCTCATCCTCACTTGGACCCTCTGGCGATTCTTCATTCGGTAATAACAATCACAAACCAGCCATCAATTGTGAGTTTTGTGTGCGTAAGCTGACAGACTTTCCTGTATTAACAGTGACATCACGCTACGATACAAAGAAACACGCCGGCGTCAACAGGAAGGGTCCACGGAGCGGGAGAGATCCCCTGGAAACGCAGACAAAAGCACCGGCAGTTCGGCCACATCTGGCCGCAGCAAACTAAACGGCAACTCGGACACAGTCCGGCACAGGAAGTCGTGAATTCATCGCATGAGCCGCTTCTTGCTGCGTATAGCCACTGGACACGTTTGTGTGTAAATGTGTTATTTGTAACCCCTGTTCAGAGCCCGCCACCGCTCACGGGTGTCTGTTGGTCTGCATCCAGATGAGCCGAGGTTAAAATTTCTCTCTCCTGCTTAGGAGAGTCGTCGTGTATTTAGGAAAAATAATCTATAGCTGTTACATAGGTGAAGCGTTTAGGTTCGGGTTCCACTGTCACTCCGGTGTTGGGTTTATTTTTCGTTGATTTGGTGCTATGCTAGACACTACGTGTTGACACTATGCAGTGAACCAAAAGAAGTGAACACTCAGCCAACTAAGATTTAAATAATCTGCGCTTGTTTCATGTACATTTAAGGTAAATAATAAATTATTGGATTATCTGTCTGTTTCACAGGAGAGAGTTTTAGGACCAACATCTCTGACCTCCCACGTGATCTGTTGTACTATTTAAAAAAAAAAAAATGCTTGAGAATGTAACTATTAATTTAATCCGTTGTATCCTTAAGCCAATGCTAATGAAGGTGAGCGTGCCTGCGACACGAGCACGTCACACACTAAGAAGAGAGGACAATCTCATTTTCAGGATGGACCAAATTCTGACTTCAGACTTTCTGCTTGCATGCATGACACCAAAACGGCTAAAATGCTCACTTGGCTGATGCTTGTAGTCCCGTTTTGTTTTCTTTGCAGCAAAGCATAACAGTACCAAACACACTACAGCTAATGCTGTATTTGTAAAGCTGCTAAATGTCCTGTACGTCACAGTGGGTAGGTTGTGTTGTGATGATGACGCGTGTCTGATAAATAATGTGCAAGTCCAAAACTGATGTATCTAATGTATCAATGCCATTATACTCTCTTACTGTGAATGTAATTGTGTAGCACCTGTTCTACTTAAGCGCCAATCCCTCAGATGTCTCGTATCATGTTACTTAAGGTGTTAGGGGTCAACTTTTGATTTGATTTTAAGGGTGATCGTCCAAACGGTAAATGTTCTCATTTAAATTGTGATCAGTTTCTCTCTCTTTAAAACATTGTAGTGGGACCATTTGATGATCTGCTTGCCTCTGCTTATAGTAGTTTATGTAAATACTTCAAATGAGAAGTATAAAACTGAAAGGTCATATTTTATATTGTTTTCAGTAAATAAAGGGGTGGTTTTTCCCCGCTGTGTTTTGAATCTATGAGTTCATTTTTTGCAGGTAGAAAGTCAACTGCGCTTTCTGAGAAAGTTATAAGCAAAACTAATAAAATATGGGTGGTGATGGAAATTGTGTAGGTGCAACGAACAACGATTAACAATTCTGCAAGCTTTTATTTGCCTAATAAAAGTTAAATTACTTGAAATAATACAGAATAAAACGCATGGTATTCCTTATTTCTGAGAATCGACAGTATTTACTTGTTTTTGGACAACCACAGTCAGTGCATTTCTTTTTCAGTTGTTTATTAATCTACACTGTCAGAAAAATGGTCCCTTTGCTGTCACTAGGGCAGTAAAGTTAACCTTTTAACCCTCCTATTATGTTTGGGTCAATTTGACAGCAAAGCTACTTTGACATCTCTGAAAAATATGCTAATTGTATTTTTAATCATTTAAACCTACTTTTTGACTTTTCCTTGATACTTTTTGACTTAAAATTACTTTTAGTCACTTTGGATAAAAGTGTCTGACAAGAATATAAATTAGTGCTGGGCATAGATTAATCTCATACAAAATAAAAGTATTTTTGTTTGCATAACATATGAGTTTGTGCTTTGTGTAATTATTATGTATATATGTGTATATACGTATATGTATATACACACACATTCATGTATTTAAGAAACATTTACATTTGTGTATATATTTATTTATATTTTTATATATTCTATATTATATTTAAATAAAAAAGATATATGTATGTGTGTGTGTTTAAATATACATATTCACACACAGCACAAATATATATTATGCAAAAAATGACTTTTATTTTGTATAAAATTAATCTATGCCCAGGCCTAATAATGTAAAAAAAAAAACAAGTGAGATGGCAAAATCTTTGTTTTTCATTTAGATGCCTAATAATTCTGCACACTAATAGTTGCCTAATAATGATGTACATATATTCTCTTAAGAAAGCCAAAACTTCACTTTTACTACTTAAATGTTCAGGTTTGAGGGTTTGTTAACATTTTGAATTGACCAAGAGCACTGTAGTTGTACAATAACAAAAGTAATCCTCAAAAATACAACTTGCCTATCTTGCACACGGTGTATATTGGTATGGGTTCACCAATGCTGCGCATTTTATTACACTTATATTATGTTTACATTTATTAATTTAGCAGCTGCCTTTGTACAAATACTATAATACTATTATAAGTAGTTTGCAATCCTGTTTGTGAAATCTAGGCAAAGTATTATAATATTTGAGTTTGATTTCACTTCACATCTGTGGCGTCTTATTCAGTCAATATTAAAGATATCAATGTTATATTTTTTACAGAATCTTCTTTACATTAAATAATTTTTTTAATAGAAAACCACAAAAAAATCATTAGTAATCACAACCAACTATTTTTTGTATGTTATTATTAACCATAAATCTAAGCATAGAGGGTTTATCCTTGAGAACTACATTTCCCAGCGGTCCGTGCGTGTTGTCAAATTGTAGTCCGGAAGTAGGTTGTAAAGTAGTCCGCAAACGTTGCTCTCGTTGTTGGGGTTGCACAGTATGAATGAATTATTATAATTAATTTAACTGTTAATCCCGTGACATATGGTGAATTAACCGGATTTGCTTGGTGCTCGTCTTTGCGTTTTCCGGTTAATGTGTCAGATGTGAAATAAAAGCTCGTCACAATGGCAGATGAAGTCTCTATGAACTGGACAGTCATTGTACTTACATGTCAACATAAAGACAGCGTTTATGCTTTTCAGAGAGGTGAGTTCATCATTTTATTAATATAAGTCTGTCTGTGTTGATGTATTTAAATGTGTATTTATGTCTGTTAAAGTTAGTTCAGTAAGTGTCACGGTCACTTTTCGCTCACTTTCAGTTTGTTACTGCACCTTTTGGCTTCCTAAAATCTTTAAGAGACATTAAAATAATGTTCAGTAATATAAATATCATATTTAAAAAGTAACATGGTAATACTTTTGTGACAATAATAGTTTTGTGCACCTGTAAACTGAAGTACCACGTTAATAATAATATAGTATATGAGTAATTAGTATCATGCAGCATCATTGTTATAGTATCTGACACCAACACTGGTATACTATATAGAGTATAGGCTTATATTTACTGTATTTTTACTATTGAAATACCATATTGAGCATCACACAGTACCATGGTACCACCACAAAACTGTGTTGTGCTGTATCTTTAATCCTATTCATAACCATCCTGTTGAGCCATGTGAAGATCTTCACCGTATATGAGGTAGAGATCTCATGTATGTTTATGTGTTTCAGAGTTGGAGGTACGTCAAAAGCGTGGTCTTCTTCCAGTTGATGCCCTGCTGCTTACGGTTCCTGACCCACACGCCCGACTGGGCAGCGGTGGGGCAACACTGAACGCCCTGCTGGTTGCTGCTGAACACCTGAGTGCTAGAGCTGGATACAGTGTGAGATTTACATTACAGTCAAGGGCTGGAGATATAACTAAAAGAACTCATAAAGGATGTGTGCAGGACTGCCTATAAAAATGTTTTTATAATCTTATCATAATTCCATTTCAACCGGGTCCATTTTTTCATTTACTTACTATTAACTATGATTTTTCGCTCAATAAACTCTTAATTACATACCCATACACATACCCTGAAGAAGGCTGTTTTGTGCCGCTACGCGTGGGTTGTTCTCCATACCCCATGTACTTTAACGATCTAATATGATGTAGCCAGTTTAATAAAGGCTTTTTAATATTTTTCATTGAAGAAGAGTGCCTTGGATTCATCTTTTTAATATATTTATTTGGATTTCCCTATCCCAAAGAGCACCTTCAAATATTTGTTTTTTGAACTCCCTGAGCACCCTGGACATTCTTTTTCACTCTTAATTACTGTTTATGAAGTAGTGAAGTTTATGAATGCGGTGTGATTAGGCAGAGGTTCCCAAATTTTATTTTGCGACCCACTTAGAGAGATGTAATATATACCAGGACCTACCAACATATTTTTTAATTAAAACACAATTATTTTTCCTTTTATAATAATTTTATAATAGTAAAATAATCATAGTTTTTATTTCCCCTGTCATTTATACAGTAAAACAAATGTAATTACAGCATCAAAATAACTTCATTCATTCAATAAATTCATTGTAGCCAAGCATTTTTGCGCGACCCACCTTATCACCTTAAGTGGGTCCCAACCCACAGTTTGAAAACTCCTGGATTAAGGGATGTACAATGAGGTCATGCAGAATAAAGCATTAATATGTGCTTAATAAGTACTAATAAATACCCAATATCCTAGTAATATGCAAGCAATTAATAGTGAGAAATTAACCGTAGAACAAGACTGTAAAAATTAAAAGGTGGCTGAAATCTTAAAATCTTAAAGGGGCGGTTTCGCGGGAAGGAATAAGGCTTGTTTTAGACTAAAATAAATATAAGAGCTGTCCAAACTGCAAGCAACTTGCACTGACATATCTTAAAATACATCAGTGCCATTTGTTTTTCCTCGAAATGCACACACATAATGTTTTTAGTAAGGAATGTTTGTTAAAACTAGTTATATTTTCTAGTTTAACTAATGCCTAGTCCTGTCTTAAACTAATCCCTGTCTGGGAAACCATCTCAAAGACCTGGTTTGACAGACACGGTTTAAGTCCCAGACGGAAATGCATGTTTGAGCTGTCATAATTTAAAACTATTTGCACGTACATATCTTAAAATAAATCGGTGCCATTGTTTTGTCTCAATATGCACACAAGTAATTTACACATTTATAAAAGCTACTTAAATGTCCTTATTTAACTAAAGCTTATTCTTGACTTAATTTAAGACTTGTCTTTGAAAACAAGCCAAACATTTCTGTTTGTCCAGTCAGATCATATTTGATTATGCTCGATCCCATGTTGATCCCTAAAATTAGGATTGGTTCTGAGGAATTATGTCAATCTTGTACACTGCAAAAAATGACTTTCTTACTTAGTATGTTTGTCTTGTTTTCAGTAGAAATATCTAAAAATTCTAAAATCAAGGTGCATTTTCTTTATGAGCAAAATGACCTAACAAAAGTAAGCAAAATTTGTAAGTGAATTTGTGCAAGCAAAGCAAAAAAAAAAAAAAAAAAAATCATCAATTCAGACAATTTTTCTTACATTTTTCTTGAAATTAGTATTTAAGATAAAAACAAACTTATTTTTAAGATTTTTTCTTACCCCATTGGCAGTTTTTTTTCTTGTTTTAAGCACAAATTCACTTAAATATAATATTTGTATGTCTCAAAACTAGACTTATTTTCTTAGGTTATTTTGCTCAGCAAGAAAATGCATTTTAATTCAAGAATTTTTTTATGTTTGTACTGAAAACAAGAAAACAAGATTTTTTTTCTTGAAAATGTAGGAGATAGCATGGCTTTTTAACACATAATCCAGCAATCATTTGATAATACTTATAACTAGAATTCGGAATGATTTTCCTTAAAAATGTATTTCATTTTCCTTTAATGTGTGTATTTAGGTGGTGAATGCTGATGTTCTGCACGAAGCTCATATCCTCATCTTGCACACGGTCAGTAAAGAAATCCACATTTCAGATAAAGATCATTCTGATGTTTTTGCTCATAGGCGTGTTTGTGTATTTAGGGTAGAGATTTTCCATGGGATGGCTGTAGCAGGGCTTTCTGCTGGATGCCTGTACACAAATCAGCGTCTGTAGAAGGAGCGGTTTGCTGTTTAGATCTGCTGCTGGATTGTCTGTCCACAAAGGTCAGCAAAACACACACAGACACGCACACACATGCACACACACAAAATTATATTTTTATTATATTGTTTTATCAGATTTGCGTTGGGTCTCCACCAGGCGTTTGGGTTTGCAGCACTGATATGATCCTAAATATTCCAACACGTCCATGTGAGCTCACACACAAACAGGCACAAAACAAATACCAATCTTACCAATCATTTATCACAACAATCTGTTGTAAAGATAAACCATCTATCTAATCGCTTTCTCGCATTGCAGTGATTTCATGGGATGAGTGCTCTGATGTTCGGGTCGTTGCGTTACCGGGTGATGTTTCCTTCGCTGTTCAGCACGGAGTCTATGTCACTGATAAAGAGGTGCATTACGGGATATTAAATAGATTTTTGTAGACATCAGTTACTTTTTTTGTTGGGATTTTATACTTTTTGATCTTACAGGCCAAAGTGTGCAACATCATCTATAAGGGTTCGGAGGACAAGATCATCCGTGCTGCAATGCCTGATGGGAAGGTGCCATTGGTATGAATATGATAAGTTGTGTTTTTTATAGCAGATGAGATCTTGTGAGTCAATAGAAATTCATTTTTGTGTTTCTTTATATATGCAGGTCTCAGGGCCTGTGTTCTTCTCCGCTGTGATTTCAGAGAAACTCTTACAAACTCACGTTATTTCACCATTGGATGGCTGCACTTATTTTGGCATGGACTCTGGAGCTCCACCTTTCGAGGTAAACAGACTCAACATAGTTCTCTCTTTGTTGGATTGTTCTCTCCCTCATCTATTTTTGCTCTTTTTATGCAGTTATCTCTCTTTCTGGATATCCTCATGTGCCTTTGCTCTGACCTGACAGAGAATGAGTTTATTAATGGAGAAAGATCAGGCTGCATGTCTCCCTCTGGACCCCAGGGGGCAGTAGTGAGGAGCGGCCGTATGGTGCTTTGGAGGGACATCAGAGGAGCCTCTTTCTCTATGGGTACAAATTTTCTCTTTTTGCTTCCTTAAACCATCTATAATGAGTTCAGTGCATTGCATTGTGGGATGCAGTATTCAGCGCAGTATGTTCTGTTGTATACTACACACTTATAGTCACTTATCCATGGTTTATTTTTTGACACATGCAGAAAGCTTGCATACCATGTACGGCTGCACAATATTGAAGAAAAATGCAATATGTAATAACTTGCTAAACACTACGATAAATAATAAATAATGATTAAAAGGGATAGTTACCCAAAAATCTTTTTCTCATCTAAATGCATATGTATTCATTTTTATTTATACAGATGAACACAAAAGAAGATACGATGGTAAGCACACAGCTGCCGTAACCATTGATCTCCATAGTAGGAAAAACAAATACAATTGAATTCAGTGACTACAATCAGCTGTGTGCTTACGATCATTTATAAAAATATCTTTTGTGTTCATCAAAAAAAAAAAATTAATACAGGTTTAGAAAATAATGAAGGTGATAAAATGATAAAAGAATTGTCATTTTTGCATGAACTATCCCTTTAACTTTGTAAAATGAATTAACATGGATATGATGCACATTATACACACTATGCACTGAAGAAATTGTAAGATTATTTTATTTCTGTTTGCAGTGTATATTCCAGATGGTCGTTATGATTATTTGACTCAGTCGGGTAGGGAACATGTTGTTCGACTCACAGAATCGGGACCTGAGATGATGATTCTCTCTTATGTTCAGGTAGGATTTTGATTTGAACAGAGAGAGCTACATGATGACATCCCGGCCATCCCCTAAGTTAGCTTCCCATTTGGTTCTCTCGGCAAAGAGTCAATGGGATTTTTTTATAGGCTTTTGGATTATCGTGAATGTTAAGCTCTTTGGTCTGCAAAAGGTTATGATAACTGACATGTTTAATCATTCAAAATAAAGATGAAAACAACTGATTAATTTTGAAGTCCAAATGCAATTCCTAGAATTTAAAGTGTATTTAAAAACTACACCATGGTTGCTCAACTCCAACATCATCACTACTAAGCTTCCAACAGCTCTTTGAAACCTCATGTAAAAACATGTTTCCTGATAAGAAAATACTCTGTGGATGAATCTTTTTGGGAGATTGTGCCCATGTAATATTTTTTTGAGATTTTCATGCATGCTTCTCTGCCAATGACGAGTTTTTCTGGAAAATTCGTATTTTCACTATTATCCACCAGATGGTGCTTTTACCCACTTCTAAAACCCATAAGTATTTCCTCAGGGCCAACAGTTCAAACTGTGTATGTTTTGAGAATCGCTCGGAATCTGATCTCTATCAAAAGTCCTTCTCAAAAATGCAATTATCTCAGCTTTTTGTGCAAAATTTTTTTTTTTTTGAAGTTACGAATTGGAGGTTTAAAGGAGCAGTATGTAGGATTGTGGCCAAAACTGGTATTGCAATCACAAAACTTGTGGCTAAAACTGGTATTGCAATCACACAGCTGGTGGCCAATACACAACATGACAACATAAACATCAGTTGAGGGCTGCAACTCCAATTTTTAAATGACAATATCCTGGCCGGACCACTGTTGTCAGTGATATAAGTATTTGAAATGAAAATAATTTCTTAATGTCTAGTGACATATCAGGGCCATTTTATCATTAATTTATATAAATTTCTTACATACTGTTCCTTTAAGACGTTTTACAAAAAACCCTTTCAAAAACCCATTGACTTCGGGATGAGAGGACTCAAAATTACTTAAATGCTAGCTTGTTTTGGTTTTACTAACAAAAATACGCCAACCCTGCAGCTCTTTGTTGCTATTGATTTCTTTTAAAGTCACAATGAAATTTAATTTCTCGATTCAATTTCATTTAATTTTTTTGATTGATTGATTCTAAGGTCACAATCTTTTCTCGATTTGTACTTTTTTTTTTAAAGAATAGTTTGCTATGCCATTTTTAAACTAGACTTTTATGAAATATAATATCTGACCTTGAACCCGGAGATGCCCTGGCCATGTTAAAACGATAAAACGAAACTTCCTGTCAGATTCGCGTCACCTTAAAAACGCACTTTTATGACCATCAGACGAGATTGTTAGAGGAGGTTGACTCGCAGCACTCAACACGTGTGTTTTTGTTCCGCTTGGCAAGCCGACCGGACGTGACATGGGGGTGTGGCAGTATCAACGATTCCATTTTTTAATTCAAAGTTCAAGGTTGTGACTTAATTTCAATCTATTTCAATTTAAAATCGAAACCGTGACACCCTTATTAAAAACGTTGCATTTTTAATATTATTATTTTTTTAGAAACGACTTATCTGTGACCCTCATTATTTTAAAAAAAATGTATGTGCCCTCATAATCTTTTATCAACGTAAATCTCCTCACCTCCTTGAAACAGTCTCTCTTTACTTTCAGTATGGCAGGTGGGCGGGGCCCAGGAAAAGACTGCAGTGATTAGCAAATAGCAGCATGACCCAACTTCCAATGATCCAGCATATTCTCGATTGACGAATTCAAGTCCAGTCTTACCTTTTTTTTTTATTTCAGAAGCCATTTCACTCAGATAAACGTCACCACGGGGAAAATAAGACAATCGCTACTTTCATTTCTTTTTGACTTTAATATTTCTCTAATGATATCATTATAAACTGTCTTTCTGTTTTACAGGATGTGAAGTCTGTTGCAGAGGGAAGCAGGGTGATTAACAGCGTTTTGGAAGGAGATGTTCAGATAGCAGCAGGAGCTGTCGTACAACACTGCCACCTACAGGTCTGGAGGGTCATTCTGTACAAATTGTTGTGTGCTTTGATGAACTGAGCACAATAAGATTAAAGATCAAATTATTTGCTAAGTAACATTTATTAAATGCGTTTAAATCCTCTCAAGGGTCCAGTTCAGGTGCCTTCTGGCTGCCTGCTGTCAGGTCTGGATCTGCAATCATCACCCTGCATCCAGCGTCTACCTCTGTCCAGTGACATCATCATTCAGGGACACAGAGTGATGCTTGGAGAGTTAAAGTTAACCGTGTACACAGTTTTTGGAGCTCATGACAGTTTAGAGGTGAGTCTAGAGATGCAGATGATGAGTTTGTTATGAAAAATCAGGGGTAAATGAAAAGTGATCCTGATTTATCTCTACACAGGCTGACAGTGATGATGTCACTGCTTCATTCCTCAATCACAAATGGAGTGAGTTTTACAGTCGAACTGGAATACAGTAAGAATCAAAATCTGTATCTTTCTATCAAAAGGTCTTACATAGTTTGTTACAAATTTGTTTGTGATGGTTTGAGACCAGCTGTGGATGTACACTACACAAAGTGTATACAAAATGTGTGTGTGTGTGTGTATTTCAGGCCTCTGGATCTTTGGGGACCTGAAGCGACAAAGTCCTGCTGTCTGCTGGACGCCCGATTGTTTCCAGTGTTCATGCCTCATTCAGGACCCATTGGACTGGAGGGTCTCAGTTGGCTGTTGGGAGGTCCTGAGCAGCTAAAAACCTGGAGAGAAGCCTGGAGACTCTCGCTCAGAGATATCCTGATCCTCACTGACCAGCAGGTGGAGTTGAGCTGGAGAGAAGAGCTGTTCTTCAGTGTGGGCCGAATGAGAGCCGTGGACACTTTACAGGGTCACACTGATCTCAGTTTACTGCCGTTCTTCAGAGCAGCAGCTCTAGCCGGACAACACGAGGAGCTACTGCACACACTGGACTCAGGTTAGGAGAAGGATTCATGATTCATATTTACAGTATGTTGACTTCTGATGGTATAATCTGTATATGCTTTGTTTTTACAGTGGCTGCAGGCAGCAGTGGTGATCTGGGCATAGCTGCACGTTGTCTCGCCTGCATCGCAGACGTTCTCGGGTGTCTGGCAGGAGAGGGTAAAGGGGGTTTGCGCAGCGGCCCGGCTGCGAACCCTTTATGGTCAACTGCCTTTAAGCTCCTAGAAGATGCAAACTTACCTGCAGGTGTTCAGGAATTGGCTGAGCAAAGAAAGCTTTGGCTCAGCAGGTCAGAACCGAAAGATTAAAGATTGAGAATGAAATAGTTGAAATGACTGAGAATGAAAAAGTTTTGCTGTTATTGTTGTGATTTTTGAAGTGATTGTTGTTGTTGTGTAAAGGCCAGATTTTTTGGTACGAGCTGCGAGGCATTATGAGGGGGCGGGGCAGATACTTCTGCGGAAGGCGGTGATGTCAGCACGCAAGTTTGTGTTCATTGGCCAAGGTGTGATGCCACCCATGGGTGAATGGCAAGAAGTGGAGTGTCCTGCTCGACTGGATCTGTCAGGTGAGAAAAACAAACATGCTGCATTTCAAGTTCATACCAGGAAACTAGAGTTAAACTTTCTTTCCTGTGTTGGTGTGTTTCTCATTAACACAGTAAGCTTGTTTGGGAAAATCTTGTCTTTTCTTAATAGCCCATAGCCTTTAGTTAATGTCACAGCTTTGCAAAATTATGATTCACGTTTTGTACATTAATGCATTTGGCAGACACTTTTAAGTGACTAATGGCGCTTTTCCATTGCATAGTACCCCACAGTTTAGTTTAGTTTGGGTCGGGTCAGCTCACCTCACTTTGGTTTGGTTAGCTTTTCCATTGAGTTTAGTAACACTTTGCAGTGGGAGGGATTATAGGCATATATAAGTGAGAGCATTGTTGGAATGCTAAACATCCCCATATATTAATTCATTTCTCAGTCCGCCACAAAATCAAAATTGACAACCACAAATATGTTTGCACATCGTGTTTATCACTACCTCTGTCTCACATGACAGTTTCTGTACAAACACCGGTGGCGTCGTCATTCGACATGCTCTGCGGAGCCTTTTTTAAGTTGCATAAACACATATAATGTGCATGTGCGTTGTGAATGTGCCACTAAAAACTGCAAGTCTGGAAAAAACTGTTATGATGTTCCTGGTTCTCAACCTGTGGATGTTTTTCATTGCTAAAAGGGAGTTTGGGAAGTGTCGGGTACTACGCACTGCACCCAATGGAAAAGCTCCCAAAATTTAGCTGACCCGACCCAAACTAAACTAAACCAAACCAAACCAAACCGTGGGGTACTATGCAATGGAAAAGCACCATTAGATACACATTCAAGCTATACCAACTAAACAATAAGCACACTTGGCAACCAAACAATGGGACAGGTGCAGCATATACTGTAGAGCAGCATATATCCCACCCAAAAACCAGCTTTCGGTCAGTAGAGTGTTTGGTGTTCGAATTAGGTCGCTATGTTCCAGTGAGGGCACGGCAATAATAAAGAGCTTTTTGATGAGCTTGGATGGTATCACCGTATTAAACGCTGAACTGAAATCTATGAACAGCAGTCGAACAAAGCTGTTCCTGTTCTCAAGGTGCGTGAGGGCTGTGTGTAGTGTTATGTTAATGGCATCCTCTATAGATCTGTTCGGTCTGTACGCAAACTGGCACGGGTCCAGGGTGTCCGGAACAATGGTCTTGATGTAGCTCATGACAATTCTCTCAAAACATTTAATAACTTTTAGGAGTCAATGCAATGGGCCGGTAGTCACTGAGACAGGTTACTTTACCTTTTTTGGCACTGGTATGATAATAGTTGTCTTAAGGCAGGTGGGAATTGAGGTTTGTGAAAGCGAAAGGTTAAATATGTCCACAAAGACATCTGCTAGCATCCATGCACAGGTTTTAAGTGCTCGTCCACGGATGTTGTCCGGCCCATTTATTAGGTTTATTTTCCTCAGAGTCTTTATTACATCTACAGATGTGATTATGAATGGTGGGTTCAGCGTACTTCCTCTGACCAACTCGCTTTCCAGTGGCTCAATGTTTAGGGCCTCAAAGCGGGCATATAATTCATTAAACTCATCTGATGTAATGTGACTGTCAGTGATTTTTTTTTGCCTTTGTAGCCAGTGATACTTTCCAATTCCTGTCACATGCGTTGGGTATCCGCTGTGGTGTAGTGACCCTCTAATTTCTCTAAATTCGTACCCGAACCCGAAGAGACCCGTAAACTTGCTACACTGAACCGACCCGGACCCGTGTTTATTTTGAAAGTTGGACCCGGAACCGACCCGGACCCGTCTTTTATTTTGAAAGTTGGACCCGGCACCGATGCGGACCCGTCTATTATTCAAAAGCTAGACCCGAACCTGTACGGGAAGACACAGACCCGACAGGCAAATATTCTTCAGCTAAATGCTATTAATAAGTCAATTAACAAGTAGCGAAAATTAAACTTTTTGTCTTACCAATTGAAGTTTGCCTTCTCCCTCCTTGTACCTGACTGTGATGCACGCTGCACAATCCTATTGCCAAGAAAGTTCCATCCATGCTATTCCTCTCTTGCAGATTGAAATGCTTAATCAACTCATTAGTCCAGCGTAAAAAGTCCACTTGCAGTCACGGTAATGGATGACGCAGTTTTGCATTTTTTACTTCTCGAGTCAACTTGCATGATAATTTATACTGTTTGCCCATTTAGATTATACTGACGATTGCTCGACTGCTCGTTCAGTGACATGGCTGCTGGCGTTAGAAGTACTTCTTTGCTGTCGTCTCTGTGCTCTTTGAGCAGAGTCTGCACGAAAACTTTAAATATAACAACAAGACTGTTAATTTATAATATTATTATAAAAATTGGAGAAAGTGCAAGAACAGTGCAAAATGCGCGGTATGGCGGAATAAGTCCCGCCTTCTAAAGAAAAGAGCCAATTGTAAAAGATAAAGTCATTGCGTCACTACAGAAACTACTGTGACTAGTAGCCAGAGAAACATTACAAGAGCACATGCGCATTAGCTGCCTGGGCTGGAGCAACCAAATTTAAACTTTTTAACGCAATTTTACCGTCATAGAAAAAATGTATGCGACAGTTCATCTAAATTTTTGATGCTGTTTTTGTAATATTTTATTTAAATGTAAATGTGCAAGTCTGCAAGCAGTTTTTGAGATTTAAAGTTTGTTTGCATTTATTGTTGCACACAGTAAGAACACGAACTCAAAATTATACTTGCATAAATCAATTACTGCAAAGAACAAAGTCCAAGATAAATGAAAATAAAATATAGAAATACCATATATAGATACTAATTATCTGATTCACTGCTGTACAAAAAACCATTCTTGTCAACAAAGCAGCATTTAATGATGGCTATCTTTACTTAATTAAACAAACAAACACAAAATACCATCTTTAGTGCTGCGCTTCGGTATAATATAGGCTATAAAACCTTGCCTGCAAAAAACCTTAGCAACCCAGATCTTTTTAGCTAGTAAACATTCAATTGTCTTTCTTTTGATTTTTGAAGCCTTTTCCTAGGTAGATGCTTATGAAAACTGAACTAATGGGTAGGAAAAGTAGAAAGGAAAAAAAACGTAAGCTCTCTCATGTAAAAACATGGTGCTTAGAGGTGTAGTAGTAGGGAGCTTTCATTGTCATGTTCACATGTTGCTGTTCAGAAACAGCAAAGCATTTACACTACCAGTGCTGAGGCAGGTCCGACGATTCTCCAGTGTGCGACCAGAGATGCTGAAGGTTGACTCACAACTCACACTGGATGCAGGCATACAAATTATTTTTCTTGCCAGTTGTGCCATTGATGGAAACATATTTTGGTTGTGTTTCCAAAACCCAAGGATGTCTCTATTATTTTCCATTGTGGGTTTGTGCATCAAATATTGTTCTAGTTCATCAAGCCCTGTGTTCAATTCAGCATCCACAATATTAGCCCACTGACTAAAGAGCGGCACTGGTCCTGGTGGTGGTACTGGCCCAGCAATCTCCTTATCTTTCTCTTGTGTCTGCTGGGCATTCACCTCAGTTGTAGCATTTTTAGGAAAGCTGGCCAGCTCTCTTCGTGCCACTTGATATATTTCCTCCCTCTCTTCTGTGGTGAACATCCGAAGCTGCTTGAATTTTGGCCAGAGCAGAACGGCAAGCTTTTCGTGGTGTCCCAGAACTATCCGTTCAGCCAAAAGTATCATGCACCTAATAAATACAATACAATATAACAGAATCAATTGAATGATAAATTTAACAACACTTAATAGGTCTAACTATACTCTTAAAATGAATGTGTTAAAAAATAACACATGTTGTGTCTAGTTAAGGACAACACGTTTAATGTATAATTGGAACAACACACTTTGTGCTGTTTAAACACATCTTGTGTTGTCCCTTTCATTTATTTGAACACAAAATGACACATGATGTGTTAAAATAACACATGAAGTGCTAAATTAACACATGATGTGTTAAATAGGATAACACAAAACAATGTGCAAAAAATAATAATAAAATATTTTTTAAAGTGTATAGCATACAGTGAATAAATTAAATTAAATTAATAATAATAACAACTTTTTCATAGCACATTTACAATTACAGATAATGTGTTAGAAACTAGAAGATTAATTAGACTACATCTCACCTCTGTTTTAGTATCCTTTGTGGCACTGGATCAGCTTGGGAGAATTGGCAGTGGGTCATCAGTGTGGTTTTCCAGAGGGCCACTAAGTTAATCGTACAATACTTTGACCCACTGAGCTCTTCAGTTGCCTGCTTAAAAGGCTGCAGGAAGTGAACGAGCATCTGAAGAATGTCTTTGGATATGTGACTCATGCGATGCATCTCTCCTCGTTCAAGCAGAATGGACTGAATGTCTTCAAATGCATTAAGCACAGATTTGACCATCTCCAGTTTAGTATTCCACCTTGTTTCACATTTTTGTTTTAAAGACTGACTGAGTCGAAGTTGTAATCCAGAATGTTTAAAAAATGTGGTCAGGGTCTTGCATTGCTCAATGCAAATTCTTACATGTTGCAATTCTTCCTCATCTCCTTCATCCTCTTCATCACCTTCCTTAGACTTTTTGAAGGTGTGCTTTAGCACTGTATTCAGTACGTGTGCTACACAGCTTTTGTGCACCCATCGGGAGAGCGCTGCCTGCACATTTGCAGCTTGGTCACTGACAAACACCAGTCTGTCGATCTCATCTGAGGTCAGACCAAATTCACCCAGTTGTTTGAGCAGTTCTGTTTTTAAGTTTAAGGCAGTTTTCTTCGCCCCGATTGGAAATGCACATGTACATATGACTCTAGTGTTAAACTCCCAGTCATCATCAATATAATGCAGTGTAATACAGGTGTAACTGACCTTCCGATGGTCATCTGTCCACATGTCTGTGGATGCTCCACATGCCAGTGCCTCAGCTATGGCTTTCCTAACTGTTGGCAGGAGCTCTGCTCTCAGACATTCATATTTTTTCTGAGTGAACCGAGATACCATCACACCAGACGGAAGTAAGTCCTTCACATTACACCGGCCATGTGTTGCTCCCGTGTCTAATATCGCCTGTGCCAACTCAGTAAACGCGGGTGTTTCAAACATGCTAAAAGCCCTTAAATCCTTTGCGCAGACTTTTGTGCATTTTTCCAAAATAGCATCCTTAGCTTTTTTTGGAATTACGCCCAATCTAACAAATGATGTTACTGAAGATTGAGTCGAGACATTTTTTCCGCACGACCTGGAATGCTTTAAAAGATGCGACGTGCCTGTTTTTGTCGAATCAAACTTTAACAGTGCATCACAGCCAGTACACTTAACGGCGCTTACTTTTTTTTCGTCTTTGTCCACAATTTGCACAAAGGAGGCCCAAACAGAAGAAGTGCCAGTTGGTTTAACCTCTTTATATTCATTTTCCTTCAGCTTTTTCCTCACATCACTCATGAAGGTATCCATTATCACCGTGTGCGTTCATTTACTCCGCCCACCAAAGGTCGCACGTTTTTTTCCTCAAAACAGCACACGCACAGCGCTGACAGACTATAAAAAGTATAAAAGTATGAGGCTGATAATGGCGCGGTGTGTGTGTGTTCGTTCCCCGAGTACGATGGACTCAGGTATTACCCATAATGCTAAACAGACCCGGGACCCGAAGTAAACGATTGGGACCCGACCCGGACCCGGCTAATCATTTAAAATATAGACCCGAACCCGTACGGGTCCCGGGTCGGGTCCCGGGTCCTCAGGTCTCGGGTCTTCCGTGTAGACCTCTAATGTGAACTAGAGGACCTGGTTTTAACATTATAGTAGCAGATACTCAATGAGACCTATCACCACCTCATCAAATCAATGCCACATGGCTTCTGTTTTTCTGGCTGAATGACATCCTACAGGATATTAGGCAGGTGGTCATAATGTAATGTCTCATTAGTGTTTTTTTGTTAGGGCGAGGGGACGTTCCAATTTTAGAAAGCTACTTGTTTATAACTCCACAAAACCTTAGTTTAAATTTACTGGGTTCTTGAATACTCTGGGGTGTAAATGTTTTTAAATATTTTACCAGGTGGTTGGAGTGACACTCCTCCTATTGCGTTTGAACATGGTGGAGTGGTGGTTAATGTGGCTGTAAAGGTGGATGGCAAACGGCCGATTGGTGCCAAAGTTCGACGAATTCCTGAACCTCATCTGCTGTTGGTCAGCACCAGCGGAGAACCCGACTGCAGTATTTCAACAGAAACAATATGTGGGGATCTTACAGACCTGGAGGATTATTGCCAACCACATGCACCAGGTATCACTTATTGATATTCCAATGTGATTTATTGACCATTTATTGTCAACACATGCAACTGCATTTTGTAATGCATACAATTATTGTATCTTGTTCATATATGTGTCGTCTTCTTGGTTCTTTAGGCATACAATTAATACATTTACAGTATATTGTATTTCTGATGTTCAGTGAAGTTGTTTTTGTGTTTCAGGTGCTCTGCTGAAAGCCGTTTGTGTATGCAGTGATCTGGTGTGTTTATCGTCTCCTCTATCACTGAAAGATCAGCTGTTAAAGCGCTGGGGTGGAGGACTGGAGCTGCGCAGCTGGTCTACATTACCCCATGGTTCTGGTCTCGGTCAGTAAATTCAGGTTGTGTGGAAATTAGCTGGGTAATGGCCTAATGTATTCCCTCCAGAGTTGCATATAAAATACTAAATATGTAAAGTTCACTGTGTTTGTAGGTACCAGCAGTATCCTGGCAGGCGCAGCTCTTGCTGCAGTGTACAGAAGTACAGGACGAAGCTACGACACAACGTCTCTCATTCATGATGTTCTTTACCTGGAGCAGATACTCACCACTGGTATGAGATGTTATGTAAAATGATGATGAGATGCTGTACTTGTGGTGCAGAAATGTTCACTTTGAATTTGTTTTGTGTTGTAGGTGGTGGATGGCAGGATCAGGTTGGTGGTTTGTTTGGAGGAGTGAAGGTCGCTCGATCAGCAGCTCAGTTACCTCTGAGAGTTGAAGTTGAACAGCTGTCTCTCTCTCAAGACTTCACGTCTGTCCTACAGCAACATCTCCTGCTGGTTTACACTGGAAAGACGCGTTTAGCACGAAATCTGCTGCAGGTACGAGCGTGCAATCCCTTATGCACGCTTTTTTATGATGCGGTTTATTCATTAAGGCCAGGATAATTGTGTTTGTGCAGGATGTGGTGCGCAGCTGGTACGCACGATTACCCTCCATCGTCCAGAACACAGAGCAGCTGGTGATCAATGCAGAAGAGTGTGCTGAAGCCTGCAGACAGGGTCAGTTTAAAAAAACTTTATTTTAAACTCATTCAATAGTAAATCTTTTTCACAGTACTTCTAATGTGTTTCTCTCAGGGTCTCTCTCCAGACTGGGTTTATGTATGGACAGATACTGGCAGCAGAAGAAGCTGATGGCTCCAGGCTGTGAGCCGGCAGCTGTGAGGATGATGATGAATAAACTTCAACCTCTGATCTTAGGACAGAGTCTTGCAGGAGCAGGAGGAGGTGGATTTCTCTTCTTACTCACACGTGACCCTCAACAGAAGGAAAAAGTGAGAGACATTCTCAGTAACATACAGGTGAGTAACTGAAACGGGTACAAAGTCTCCAATGGGTTAATAAGTAATAGTTTGTGTAGATAAGAGTGCAGCAGTCTCCACGAATGTTTGTTCATGCAAAACTAGAGAATTGATAAGAAAATGACTTTAGAATTTGGTCTCGTTTACATTGCGGCTAAATTTTTGAGTGTCGACTTTACATGTAGTGTTTAATCCTGTTCTGTACACACACGTTTCAGTAGTTTTGAGGCCCGCAAGAGTTTAAAAATTATTTATCAGACTTCTAGGAATAAATATGGAGCCAGATTTTTTTATGTATTTTTTATTTTTACAAAATATACCACATTGATGCAGATTAAACTATCCAACAGTATGGAAAATTTACCAACCTTAGAAATATACATGAATATCAGACGTCACTCACTTCCGCCATTTTGAGTACCTGAAGTGGTCGCCAAAGAATTAGAAGCTATGCCTGCAATATGTTGTGAGCATCAAAATCACCAAAGCTTTTTTATGCCCCCGGCCGGCGCATGTTTTCAATTGTTTCCAATGGAAGCTCAGCGTTTTTCAAATAAGCCAGCAGCTAGCGTTTTTTCCGCGCTCAGTGCTGACTGCCGAGAGTTGAAAAATATTCAACTTTGGGAGAAAAGCTCCACTCGTTAACTTTCAGTTCTCACTAGAGGTCTTCTCGGGTCCAAAGAAATGTACCCGACCCGAAATGACCCAAATCACTTAATACCCGAACCCGACGTGCATAAATAAAAAAATTTTAAAAGAAAGACCCGACCCGAGACAAACCCGAGAAAATTAGACCCGAGTCCGACCCGAACTAGTGAAAACATTTTTTTAACCAGACTGGAACCGAATGTAAACGGCACTGACGTGTGTGCATTCTGCAGACCCACGCGCAGCAGTCAGACAGAAAGAAACTCCGGTGGCCTTGCAACCAATTTGGCGAGCTGCTCCATTCGTTTTACTTTGTTATCTGACGACGACACCAACGTAACCGCTAAAATGTACATTTATAATTGACTGACATGTTTGTCTCAACGAAAATGAACCTTCCGACAACCACACAATTTCGCAAGCGCTCTTGGCAAACAGATGAGAGGTTTGAAAAGGACATTGACGCACACAGGCGAGAGAGTTCGGGTCTTCTCGGGGGTCCGTTCAGAAAAAACATTAATTTTTAAATTACCCGAGACCCGATGCCGCTATTATTGTACCCGACCCGTGTCCGAGGCACATGTGAAACTTTTAGACTCGATCGGGTCTCGGGTCGGACCTCGGGTTTTCGGATCTAAGTGGACCCGTGAAGACCTCTAGTTCTCACACGGCTGTCCAATCACAGTGGAGGAGGGGCGGCACATTACCACAGCAACCAACCGGCTCACAGCTAAAGTATCACAGCTACCAAAGCACTCAGCTGAAGAAAGCTGGCATTCAGCTGGAAAAACAGCTTGCATTCGGCGTTGTCCAGGCGTTTTCAGCCGAGTTTAAAAGTTTTGGTGTACACAACCCCTAAGAAGGCTCGACACAACATCATACTTTGCTCGAAGTATCACCTGTGTCTCTACACGTGAACTCGAGCATTGAGAACAGTCATGTAACAGCAGCAAATTCCTTGATTATTATGCCAAAATGAGAGTATAGTTCCTAGCCATATCTGCATAGAAAATCGCAAATTTTAATTTTTTGTCGATCTTAGTACACGATGTAACGACAGAAGAGTCGAGTTTTGAATAGGAAAAATATCAAAACTCTTTGGTTATTTTTAGCGCGATGCTAATGGGCTAATCAGATTCAATGGATTATGCTAAGCCAGGGGTTTCCAAACTTTTTTTGTTGCGCACCCCAACCGAGTTGGCGCACCCCCAATCGCCATAAAAAAGAAAAACGCAACAAAGCTTTGTTTTTTCACCATAAAGACTCATGTTTAATCATGTGCAAATAACCAGGGGCCGGTTGCACCAGCCGGACGTAAAGAAGTTGGGTGTAAGTCCTACGTCGGGCTTAGCTACGTCCGACATTGTGAAAAATATTTACGAGTGTTGCACCATCTGAAACTACGCAGACGCAGGTACGCTCAGCGTAGATGATGCGCGTCCCCATGTTTGCGTTTAACCGCTGTGATATTTTGATGCCATTCGAGTTTACTATGGTAAAAATGTACACTTACTGCTGCCTGCTAATAGATGACATATGAGAGCCTTTACTGTTCGCACAAAAGGTATAATAGTTTGCAGATTCAGTATAACAACTCAGGTTTCAAACAAAATTAAATGAAAGCTTTTAATAAGTTCTCTACAGTGTCTTTGTAAGTATTTATGTTTTTTATTATATAATTCATTGGCGGTCTCTCTACCATGCATGAAAGCACATTGCTCGCGTATCCTGTGCATTAGACGTGTCCATGTCTCGTCACATTTCATTATTTTATTTTTGCCATAGAAAAAAAGTCTCTCTCTCTTGGTCCTTCTCCTCCTTCGTGACTTTAACATAAGACGTCCCACTTGACAGTTACCCTGATTTCAGCCAGTTAAGCATATTTATAATATATGAATGAAACGAGTTGGCATGCATATAGCGGCTGTAGTGCATTACAGAAGAGCAGTGCGTAGAGAAAGACAGCAGCTGTCTTCTACGTTTTTATAAAAACTAATAAATTATAGTTTTTTATTTAAAATAAAAGCGATTCCAAACGAAATGTTTGCTGTTCATTTTTTTATTCATTTATTGTATGGAAAAATCCCACTTAAAGAACCAGACCGCCATGAAATTTTTCCTCTCGTGCACCCCCTGGTAGCAGCTTGCGTACCCCTGGGGGTGCGCGTACCACACTTTGGGAATCCCTGTGCTAAGCTATGCTAAAAGTGTTAGTGCCAGACCTGGAGATCAGCTAAATGGATTCCAAAAACAGTAAAATCAAATATTTAACTCTAGTGGAGCTGGAAAATAAACATATTTGCAAAAAAAGTGGAGCGTCCCTTTAACCTTCATTGTAAAAATGTCAACTGTAATGAATTTAATTCACAGTGTTGTTGTGTTTACAGGGCATTGGTTCATTCAGTGTTCATTCAGTGGAGTTAGATATGGATGGGATCTCCATCATTCAGAAGAGCTCTGAACATCCTGACTGACATTCAAAACTCAAATCTGATTCACTTACACACACACACACACACACACACACACACACACACACACACACACACACACACACACACACACACACACACACACACACACACACACACACACACACACACACACACACACACACACACACACACACACACACACACACACACACACACACACACACACACAAATCTGTGCCTATGTAAATATTAAATGTTCTTATTTCATATGGATTGCTTATATCAGTTTTAACACTTATATAAATAAAAATTTTTTTAACTTGCATAATACCATTTTAAAAATGTTAAGAAATGTGAAAGAAAAGGCCATAAGATGTTTTTGTATGTTGTTTTCTCATAGTGTTTTTGTTTTAAATCTTTTAAATTTACTATGACTATAGGGGGACCACCCATCACGCTTTGCATTGTACTGCACAGAAGCTTTCTCCCTCTGCCCGCACGTCGCATATTAGGGGATAAATCATCCCGCATTTTTATCAGTGTTTGTTTTTAATAAACATCCATACGTTTTTTTTAAACTTCTTAAAAATGTAGCGTTAATATCTCCACTATTTAAAAGCGATATGTCAAAAGCAGCAAACCCGCTCACACAAAAAGATGTGTTCGACTTCATGGGGCACTGCAAGAAACGACAGGGAACATTAAAGTAACGTAGGACCGCAAGAGCGAGTCAGGCCCTGTCTGAAGACCACATCAAGCAATTTAAGGCCACGAGACCAAAGTCCACATGAAGTGCGCCATTTGGGACAGGGCCTCAAAAGCTAGTCTTGCATAGCCAGACCTTCAATACTGAAGGTGTTTTTCGTTGCTTTTTCTGGACAAAGCCCACCAACGAGCTGTTTGACTGGCATGTTAAACAACCAATCACAGTTTGTTCCATCTAGCGTTACGTTTCGGACTCCAATGTTTAGCTGATCATGATAGCTGGTCATTATTATCCATGTGAACAAGACTGATGCTTTGTTTTCCAGGAATCGAAACTAATCGCGACACTCGCATCTCCTGGAAATCCGGTTTATTGCAACCAATCATAGACCACTTCGACATTCCCACAGGGTTTCCAGGAAAGTGTACGATAAACATCAGACGTTTAGCCAACAATCTGTGGGCGTGACATCTGAGGCTGAGACTAGACAAAAGCCGACCTTTTTGTATGATTTCTTAAATCGCTCTAGTGGTTTTTGCAGCGACACTTGAAGCCAAACACATCCAAATATAAAGTTGGAAGCCTGGTTTTATCCAATGGTTGAAAGGAAAGCAGAAAACGCTGTTATTGAGAGAAAAGCAGAAAACGCTGTTATTAAGCGGCTGTGCCTGTGACGGCTGTCAATTTGGCATGGTCATTACTTGGCGTGGCGGCCATGTTGATTGCCGCTTTTACTGCTAATCAGACTACTGCGCTCTGTTTATGGACGTACTCCCTCTCAGTCGTGTGTCTTTATTTGATTAATTTGGCATTTTTATTTCAACCATAGTAAACCAATGCTATATTAATATTAAAAATGTCATAAGGACAACAGTTCATTATGTTTTATTCTATGCAGGAAAGCAAACATTACCCTCAACCCCTCAGTAATGTGTACGACAGTAAAGTGTAACATCTGGATATTAATTCATATAGCTTAAGTCAACATTGAACATTGAAAATAAGGGAAATTTCACAGGTTACTTGCCAAAAAATACGGGAAAATTTCAACATTCATCTGTTCTGTTGCTATCCTTCTTCTGAAAGCAAAAATTCGTACTACAAAACTGCTGCATAAACTAAGCTAGTTGTGAAGCTTAAAAAGGCTCTATATTCATATGGATCCAACCCGTTAATAGTTCCAATTTTGTCCACATACGGGTCCCTGGCTTCCCTACTTAACGTTTCCCATCTAAATTCCACATCTTTTTCATGATTTAAACAACGTTTTTTCTTTATTTTCATTCTCCCAACTCTGCTCCTTCTTCTCGTTCTACTTGCTGTATGTTTACATTCGCGATGCCACCAACATGGTCGCCACATCCCAGAATGCAACGCGGCACCCAAGCCCTATTAAACTGAAGTCGGTCTTTCTCTCTCTTTAACCCCTGATAAACACGCACGGACACATTTTGGGCTCAGCTTCCTTGAAAATTTGTGCGACCTTTAAGACAACAACTATATCACAAAAATGCTGCAGTAAATCTGTAGCCTGTATTTTTTTAAAGTCTGCTGGTGTGTCCTGGAAGTAGGGTAGCCTTTCAGGTAAAATGGACCATTTACATAAGTGTCTTAATTCTTGATCAATACTAAGGTTGATAAATCAATGAAAAACAAATGCACATTAAAAAAATATGGCTAAATTATTGAAATTTTTATTTATAAAAAAAAATTTAGTAACTGCCCCAATTTACCTGAATGTGTTAAGGTAAAATATCTATTAATTTCATTTAAATTGGGCCACCCAGTTGAGAATATTCGTCTTATTATAAATTATTTATATTATTAATATTATTGCATTTGTGACCAACCCTTTTCACATTTTACATCCTAAATGTGTTTGTGTGTTTATGTGTGTGGACATAATGAACGACAATCAAATTGATGTTTTAATGTAATTTAAATGCCCTGTTAAACTGTTACATTATAAAATGTAATATAATTAATATGTGTTTTAATCAGAAATGATTATTTAACTTTGCAGTCAGACTGGCCCATTTTCCTGAATCTTTCTGTCTCAAAAAATGTGGGGCATGTTTTAAAACTTGTAGGGCCTGAACAATTATATTTTATAAGAGCAATTCAACCCAAAAATCTTAAAATCAGTCCTTATTAATCATAACAACAAAGTTTGTTAGTGTCCCAAGCGATTAACCGAAAAGTGGTACAATTTACGTAATATCACCCTATTGTGTAAAGTAGCAGTGGTTCTCAAACTGGACATCCCAGGTTTATCCCATTTTTATAAAAAAACATAAATTTAATATAAATATGTGTAATTAAAACTTTTTTTTTTTTTTTTGGGGGGGGGGGGGGTGTCCCATGCTGAAAACGTTTGAGAACCACTGCTCCATATTGTGCTAACACTTTACAATAAGGTACATTAACATTAAGTTATTACCTAACATGAACAAACCATGAGCAATACATTTGTTACAGTATTTATTAATCTTTGTTAATGTTAGCTAATAGTAATAAAGCTTTTAATTGTTTGTTCATGTTGGTTCATAGTGCATTAACTAACGTTAATATGATTTTAATAAAGTATTAGTAATTGTTGAAATTAACATAAACAAAGATTAATAAATGCTGTATACAGTAAGTGCAGTTCATGAGTTCATATTAACTAATGAACCTTATTATAAAGTGTTACCCATATTGTTATGAGCTAAAAGGCAGAATACATATTCCGTTATATTATTATTATATCATAGTTTTAAGTTATCTTATGTTATCCAGACACACTCTCTGTGTACCTGTACAAAGCGACTCCACCCATACGCGTTTTATGTCATCTGAAAACTGAAAGTAAAAACTTTAAGCAGTGTAAGTGAAACTGGATTTACTCTGAGACTTCTACTGGGAAAAATGTCTAGTAAAATTGACGCAGGTAAGAAATCCTTAAAATTCCCTGATAATAATCTAGTTTCTATGGGATTTAGTATTTCTAAAACATTATTAATTTATGAAAAGTAGAGATTAACGACACCAGAAAACATTAGAACGTAATTGTTAGGCCAGTGTTGGTGACACCTGTCTCTCAGAGAGTATTGCTTGCTTTTCTGCTATGACGCAAACGCAAATAATAGTTGACTGATAAATTAATAAAATTACTTTAACGAAAATGAAGAATGAAATGTTAGAGAGTAGGCTAATATAGATGTGCTTAATGCATTAAGGAACATTAAAACATCAAATTCACTTCAGTATAGGGAACACCTTTAATTTAGCTGTACAGGTAATCAGACGAGTCCAGAACACAAGCGCTAAATATAACACGAAAACCTTTTCACAGAACACGCGCTTCATATGCGTTTATATTACGCACAGGCGAGCGCTCAGTTTTGTTGGTGCGGACTGGAGGGAAGTTTGTGTTTAGACAAATACAGTTTCCTGCCAAAAGTCGTTCAAGTTTTATTTGGCTCAGTTTATTTTTACATCCCTGCTTAAACCCTTTAACTGCCACACCAAGAAAAAGGCATTTGAAAAAAATGTTGTTTGCATTTCTTATCTCCTTATGTCACCACTTGACACAATCAATGTTTTTTTTTTCAACACATCCCATCATTTTTTAAAAATCGGCCTCTACCAAATGGTTGATATGTCACTTAAAGGAATTCAAACACATACTATGGAAATTAGAAAATATGAACTATAATACTATTTTTTTTACAAACATAATCAAAATAAAATGGTTTTGTATATTAAATCTTCTTTATTTATTGAAGTATAACATATTAAAATATTTCAGGTTTTCATTTTAACACAGGAAATGAAATGTTTTCATGTTTTTTGCAATAAAATTGACCAAAAGTAACAAAAATAAGGACTTTCTGCATTTAAAACCTAAAATAAAAGAAGGACAAAGATAGTAATACAATGCCATTTTTGTCTTTTATGTTTTAAGAAACACACTGTCAAGTTTGGTAGTGCAACATATTTTTTTAGTCTTTTTTTTAGATAAATTAAAGGGGTCATAGCATGAAAATCTGAGATTTTCCATGTTTAAGTGTTATGATTGGGTCCCCAGTGCTTTTATCAACCTAGAAAATGTGAGAAAGATAAACCCAGTAACTTAGTTTTGGTAAATCATTTTCTGTAAGTATGTGAAAAATAGGTAATTGAAATTTGGCTCCCCTTGTGATGTCAGAAGGAGCTCTTATTATAATAATACCACCCCTTAATTTGCACTTTCCAACCACAGCACTGCCATTTCCAGTGTTTTAATCCAGAGAGGGAGAGACAGAGAAAATAATTCACAGCACAACTAAGTTTCAATTTCAACAAACCACCATCATTGTGATCTGTGTTTGCACTTCATCCGCTCATTTGCATTTTAAAGGACACACCCAAAACTGCACATTTTTGCTCACACCTACAAAGTGGCAATTTTAACATGTTATAATAAATTATTTATATGATATTTTGAGCTAAAACATCACATATGTGCTCTGGGGACACCAAAGATTTTTTTGACATCTTAAAAAAGTCTTGTGACATGGCCCCTTTAACATTTCTTTGTAAACCAGCAATGCTGTGTAGAGTAAGCCAACGTTACAAACAATCCTTCAAACAATTTAAAACATCTTTTAAGAAGTAATTATTGATTAATTAATCAGTAATTATGATTTCCATACATTAATTATATGAATTCATTATAGTTATTTCAAAAAAATATCCAGAAGTGGCAAAAATACATAGGCTACTTAAGAAATGATCTCAATATATTAAATAAGAAATAACAATAGCTGTGTCATATTCATAGCTGTGAATGATCAGAAATGTATATTTCATAGCAAATAGTACACTCTGACTGCAGAAATGGATGATCGGAAAACATTACCTTAGCTTTTCTACATTTACCATTAAGTGACAAATCAACTGTTTGGTTGAGCATGTTTTTGAAAAATTATTCAAAACATACGAAAGTTTTTTCATGGCACCAAGTAACATAATTTTGTAAAGTTAGGGCTCTTACAGTGTAATATGTCAAAAAAATATGGTTTCCTTGCAAAATTTCAACAAGAACAGTTCATATAACAGAAGTGATTTTTTTCTTTCTAAAATCCACATAACAAGATGTGTTGCGACAAGTGCTGTTGATTGACACATTGATATCTAGTGGATTTTTTTGGCAAAACATATCTTACACAAATAGTAGAGATGGCTCAATCAGCTTGAGTTTGGTTGAGTACTCCTCTCAATAAAATATAGGGACTCAAAATGTGCTCAACCGTTTGGTTGAGCTGGCAGTTAAAGGGTTAAAAAAACAATAAAACCATTAGAGAAAATTCTAATGGTTTCCATTAAAATACCAATAGGAACCATTAGCTTTTACCATTAAGACCACACTGTAGTGTGTTTTGGGCCATATTCCATTAGAACCAATACATACCATTAGAGACAATACACTGGGCCATATTCCATTAGAACAAAATTACCAATAAAACCATAATAATTTTCTGTAATGGTTTTATCGTTTTTTTTCCAGCAGGGATGTTTTGATCATGTTGTATTTTGTAATATTACGTTGTTCATATTTTACAAAAGGTCAAGTGTTTGTCTGCTTCTTGTCGTGTTAAACGTGTAAATTCCGTTACTTTTCTTTACGCAAAAACGCATATTTTAACTTACAGTCATGCTCAAAAATTATTCATACCCTTTGTAAATATGACCAAAGAAGGCTGTGAAAATAAATCTGCATCTTTAATACTTTTGATCTTTTATTGAAAAAATCTACAAAAATCCAACCATTCATTGGAGAAGAATAATTGTAAAATGGGAAAATCTCATTATGAGATAAAATACTTTCTCTAATACACAATGTTTTGATTTTTAACAGGGACAGTCAGGTTTAGATTTTTTTATCTGTTGGTATTTCATAGAATCCATGATGCCATGTATCTTATCAAGATGTCCAAAACCTCCAGTAGAAAAATAGGCCCACAACATTAAAGATACAGCAGTATATTTCATTAAACACATGGGGTACATTTTACCCCTGTGTGCACCAACTAATGCTGAGGGTTTGCTACTAAAAAAGCATTTTTTTTCATCTGACCATAAAACTCATCCCGTTTGAAGTTCCAGTAGTGTTATGCTGAGTCCCAATTCGCCTACTTATACTACGACCTAAAAGTGTGTACTGTTTTTTTGAGGAAAATGTACATACTTTTGAGTGTGTAGCAAAAGAGTATGCACGTTCTGGGACATACTTCGATGACGTCATGCAACGTGAACGAAAACGTGGTTGCCTAGTTACGCGCACCACGACTGTTAACAATATTTCGTTCATTCTTATAACTTATGTCCAATATAATTTTATTTACTATTCCCATTTTTTTTTCTCATTAACCCAGGTCGTTTGGGAGGCGGGTGGTTCTGAGTGTTGTTCATGTCAATGTGTGTAACGAAAGCTGTTTATTTTAAAGTCAAAATATTTAAAGTTTATAGTATAACTATTGTTTAACGTATTTTATACTTAATTTTATACTTATGTATATAACTTAAAAATACCCAGATGAAAATGAACCATGCTTTTACTATAGTAAAAGTGTAGTAACCATGTTTCTTTCGTTGGACTAATAAAGTTAACATTTGTACAGCCACAGTATTACTACAAATACGCAAGAGGGTCAGTGTGGTGGCTCCTCCCTCCTGCACGCAATGGGTTGTGGGCAATATTAGCCCTTAGAGTGTGCATTGATCTGCACTTCGAATTCTAACCGGAAATAGTAGACCATCCGGGTATGTTTGGAATACTCATTTCAACATACTACGATTTGGGACGTACTAATTCTAGTTGCGAATGCTATTTAGGACGGATAGTATGCGAATGAATGAAGCTTTATTTGTCATTGTACAAGTACAACGAAATTACAGCCATCAACCTGTCCATACATACAATACATAAAAACAAGGGGGGGTAGACAGAACAGGTCGACAGAGCATTGAGAAGAATTACAGCATTACATGTGGGAGGGTAGGTTAAAAAAAAAAACCCAGACTATGCTCCAAAAGGAGTACAGTTTGGGAACAGGGAAAAAACACCTCAGCAACATAAGCACATATTCAGTACATCTTACAACTTGAACAACACACGACTTGCAACACGATAGGGGGGAATGGGGGTTTGGAGATAGCCCAGCGCAGGCAAACAGCCATCCGGTCCTGCAGCCATATTCGGCGCTGGTCTCAGACCCGTCTGTCCGGCTGGGGGGTACAAAGCGGCGAAGGCGAGGGATTTGGGTAATGGGTGGTGATTGCATATATATATGTGAGTCTGTGTAAGAGTTCGTGTGTGTGTAGGCCTTGAGAGAGTCACTTTGCCTGGCATCCCAAATCTCGGTCCCTCAGTCCGCAAGATGTTAAAGCGTTAACATAGCAAATTGCCATGGAGACAACCTTGATTAGGTCCAAACAGAGTCAACAATCATTAGGTGTCTTTGGGAGGGGTAAGGGAGTGCAAGAGCGTCTCGCTGCAGTGCTCTTCCGAGGGAGTTGTTGTTCCAGCAGCGGCCTTGGCCGAGGCCAGTGCTGGATAAGGGGGCCGAAAGCAGATAAGATTGCAATTATTTGGTCTTGGTTCGAGTAGCCGCATTCCTTTACACGACTACTCTCGTAGTCCATTCTGGTCCATCTGTTTTTTCAAATCCATTAACGAATCCGCTTGCATCTCCTTGATGGTATCCGTATTGCGGGTCATTTCCAAGATGTTATCCAAAATGCGGTTAATAGTCCCAGCCTGAGCGCTGACCGCTCTGCCCACCGCTTCAATCATCCCGGGCAGCTTTTTTGGACTTTTGGCAGCTGTCACCGTCTTCTTAATTTCTCGATTAACCAGGGCAAAGCATAATCCAGTCAGCAAACCCCAGGTTATCATGGTTCCAAATAGATAGATATCTTCAATGTCCTCCACGGAAAGAGCCGCCAGACACACGACCCGCCACCTCTCCCATGCGTCCATCGTGTAGCCAGCAGCGAACGTTCCGGCAGGGCAGACAGGTTCCCCCGAACCCAAGCTTCTCGTTGAGAATATGGTGTCAATTGCGTTGAGAGACCAGTTGATCAAATCCATGATTTTTTAGTTTCAAGAGCAGTGCAGAGAGAGTCTCTCAAAGTTAAGACAAAAGACTATACAACACGAGAGGAGCAAAGCAGGGAAGGTTACGGGGAGGAGAGGAGATAAAATGCGACCGCCTTCGCTGAGAGCCAAACGAGATATAACTAATGCTGAATTGGGACTCAGCATTAGTTACTTTTCCAATGTTCTATGGTCCTCTGCAGCGCATATTGAGTCTCTGCACGAGAGCGCCCTCTGGCTTTTGGATGTAGCAGCATTTCACCGTAATTCATTGAGAAGCATAGCATGCATCATCGGCCGATATATATCGGTGCACCCCTATTGTAATGTACAGGGATTATGTTACATTATGTTAAGAACTACATTACCCAGCATCCCACAGCAGTTGTGAGCATGGGCAGAAGCCTCGTGTAAGGGAGGGGGTTGATATAGGCCATTTGTGAAGTAAATATGAAAAACCAGGTATCACGCCTCATCTGCTATTAAAAGTCTAAATAAAACAACACATAGGGGTGGTTTCCCAGACAGGGATTAGATTAGTCCTAGGCTAAAATAAATGTAAGAGCTGTCCAAGCTAAAAACAACTTGCACTGACATATCCTAAAATACATCAGTGCCATTTGTTTTGCCCCTCAAAATGCACATAAGTAATGTTTTTAGTAAGGCATGTCTCCCCACTGTAACACCCTCCACAGCCTTATGGAAGAGGGATACCGCAGAAGAATTTACCTTAATGTAACTTTACAACAGGTAACATCAGGTCACATTGTAAAAGTTTATAAAAATAACTATGGACTAAGAAACAGCTAACTTTTCAGCAAGACCACCCTGCAATAAATTAAGACGTAGCTTTATCAGATTCATCAGGAGCTGATCCCAAGTGTTTATTTGGAAACTGTTGGTGTATGTGCTGGTAAAGTGCTCGGCGACTGAATGTAATGCATGCAATATCAACCCTGTGTAAAGCTGACAAAGATGGTTGTTTCTCAGCAGAGTTATGTACATTTGTGCCAGCTCAACACATTGAAACAGTTTCTTGGACAGGGTTTGCAGGACTAGGCCTTATTTATATTAGGACATTTTAGCTTTTACAAACAAACCCTACAAAAAAAAACAAGTCAGGTGCACATCTGACAAAACAATGGCACTCATATATGTTGAGGTATGTCAGTACAAGGTGTTTTTAAATTATTGTAGCTCAATTATGCATTTTAGCCTGGGACCAGGATAATCCCTGTCCGGGAAAAGACACCATTGTTTTCGCATATCAGATGTAGGTTGCTTCAGGTTGAGTTGTGATTTTAAAGTGTAGTTGTGGTCAGTGACAGGTATATCCTCCCATTGTGTTTCTGCATCACAGTTTAGGAACATGTTTATTGTATCATCCTCACAGTTGTTCACTGCATCACTTACACGCATCAATGTTTCTGTGAAAATAATATAACCATAAACATTTTTATGTTTGTATTTAAAATAAACTTGCATCATGAGAATTAATATATAAATGGCACATATACTTAAACAGAACAGTCTGTGTGAGAGAGATTAAAAAGAGACAGTAACGTTATCCACACAACCTTTTACTTCAATGTTAAATAATATGTTGTTTAATAGGTCATTATCAATATCTGAATGAGAAATGAACTGACCCCCTAGCATCTAAAATCTCGGTAACTTGTAGGAATCACATGAGCTACTGTAAGAATGTAATAATGTACTATAATATCTTGTTGTCTTATGGTAAATATAAAAAATATAGGTGAGTAATTAAAATCATTCAAATTACTTGCATTTTATTAACTAAAGTTACTGATCGTATCCGTTAAAATTGGTAAGAAACAAACATAAAGGCACTTGAGTGAGCTTTTTAAGTTTAACGCGTCGCCTTCAGCCACTGCCTCAGCTGCTCATCATCTATGCGGCCGGAAGAACGTTGACAAAATGAGCGCAATGGCGCCGCCCTTGTTGTCATGAAAAATAAGGTGAATGTACACTCATTGTGCGCTCATACTATAGTCATGATGTGAGGTCACTGTACACTCACAGTGAGTTCATACTATAGTCACGATGTGAGGTCATGGTACACTCACTGTTTGCTCATACTACAGTATGGTCATAATTTTAGGGGAACGGCACACTCATTCTGTCATAGCAGGACAGCACGCATGTCTGGAAAATGTTGGCCCAAGAGTAGAATGTCACCCTTCTTACCTATAATTTCTAAGAAATATTATAGGAATGATCATAGGATCAAATTTAGGACACTTTCTACACAACACTGTATACAGCTGTAAGGTACCACCCATCGGCCCAACGAAGGTATCCAATGGCCTGGCGAAGGGATTTCGTGTTCTCGTTTTCCTTTAGCGCTTCTAGAAGAATAATTCCATTTATTAGATTTCAAATGTATTTCTTTGACCTCTGCGGTTAAATTATAATCTGACTCCAATTTATAAAATACCAAAAATATTCTAATGCTGATCACAATTCATATTTATCATTATTATATTTATTTAGAATAAGATGTAATTCTGAAGGTCAGGGGCGTCGCTAGACCCCTTTTACTGGGGCACGTGCCCCAGTGTAAATCTTTTGTGCCCCGGTGTAAATCTCAAGTTTAAATTTTAGCAGTTAACTAGTGTATTCCTTTACAAAGACAATCGCGGAAATAACGGATCTTTATGCAAAGTAGTTACCCAATTTAGGCTTGTAAAAGCGACGAAGCAGTTGCATTGACGCGTGCACGCACGTATCCATGGCCGCGCATGTTTGCGTTCACCGCGCACAACCGCATTCAAAAGGTGACGCCACGCGAGTGCTGATGAAAGCATAACGAAACTAAGGCTATGTCCACACGAAGCCGGTGCATTCCCTATCCGATCTTTTTTTTCCTTGCTCTAAAAAAATAATACGTAAACACGAAACCACTGAAACCGACTGAAAGTGGTGTAGTATATATGCCGGACCAGTATGGGGCGCTGTAATTCTGCCACAGATATACACTATACACGGAGAAGAAGACTTTGAGCATGCGCATAACCAACGTATGGTGTTGTCCATTATCGCTTGTTGGTCACCACAATTGCATAGAAGTAATAGATTTTGCTGTAATAAAGCTAGTAGGCTTTAGTAGCTTCTGTAGCACGAACACAATCACGTAGTCCGCCGTTATTGTTGTTGCTGTTACGTGTGACGCTTCCGACACGTGATGTGATGACGTTTTCGCTTCACAAAATATACGGATTGGCTGTACAGACGAAACCGCAAGGGTGTCGGTTTCAGATTTATCCACTTTAGGGCCCGGTTTCAAAAAATAGCGGATTCAGTCTCCCAAAACGCCGGATCCGTGTGGATGAAACGTCAATACGATAACAAATTTATACGTATGCAGTGATACGCGTCTCCGTGTGGACAGCCCCTAAAGTAAATTTCTAAATAATAATGCTAATCTGACTCGATCATTATTGGCTTCTGTAGATGTACATCAGAAATGTTTTGTGCAAAGCAGGGAAAGGGAAAAAGAAAGGAGAAATGATGAGTTTAAAGGAGGTAAGACAAACTACATCCTCACCCTGTCAGGTCTCAAACAGAGGAAAAATCTCAGGAAAACCCCTGTCAAGTCTATAGAATTGCATCGTTGCTGAGAAAATCAACAGATGTATGTGATATACTGTTCTGTATTTTGAGATATGAAATTAATATTTAGTTTACTAATATTTAACTCTAGTACACGAACTTACATAACAGTTAGAAGTAACTATGACAAAGATTATTTAGTATAGCAGTCATAAAATGACTGGTTTCTTAAAATATTCTTGTAAAAATAAGTTAATAATCATTGCTATCATTGTATAATGTAGAAAATATTTCTCTGCTGTCATTATTTCCAAACATGTTATGCCATTTATGCCTCCAAACATGTTAATAATGTTAGGTATGATGAAGATTACACTTTTATATATTTATCTTTCGCAGTAACTGTTGCACTAGAATAGTGGGTTAAGCAAATGAAATTGTATAGAAGTGTAACGTGAGGGTTCGATATGTGGTGGTAGATCACTCTTTAACACAATAAACAGCAGACGGGAGACGGAAGACTTTCTCAAACGGCACCTCTTTTACTGAACACCGTCAACAACAACAACACTTCCTCCTCAACCCCTTACGTCACTCCCACTAACCAATCAGAGGCTAGAACGTAGACTGATATAAATCAGTAAAGGAATCAGAGAGGCAGATTCGGCAGAATATCCTAACTGCATTAAATACTTAAACATATGTAAATAATTAACTAAACATTGTAACTATACTTTCCTTAAATTAACTCAAATATGCATCATATTAAATAAGCATTACAAATATGAAATTCACTTCTAAACTTTACATTTTCTTCCCCCCCCACAAAAGAAACGTCCCCGTTTCTCATCAAATAAACATGGAACTGTTAACTACAAGAACAAAGCAACAGTGTCACTCAAGAACGTAGTCCTGAAGATATCTGGGAGGTACCACGGAACGTTTCCCAGGGCATAGCACAGAACCAAGAGCTGGAGGAGAGGAAGAGGAGACAATGTCAAACTGGCATACTGGGCCACATGGGGGGCAGAACCAGACTGAGCTGAAGGAGATTGGGATTGAGGCTGTGGCCGAGATTGTGAATGGCCAGTAGGAAGAACCACTGAGGGGGTACTGCGGCACCCAGATAAAGTGCAGCTGTTTGTGGCTGTGATCTTTGAAGGTCTAAAGGGCAAGGCACCTGACAATGCCATCACACAAGGAAGTTGAGACTGCAAAGAGCCACATGCAGATGTCTCATGTCTCCGATCAGGCACTGGAGCATGATAGGGTCTGAGACGGTTGTAGTGGACAATCTGGGATTTATCAGACTGATCCAAGAGGTAGTGAATTCTGTATATCACTCCCGGAGACTCCACATCAGATCCAAGGCACTCTAATATTTCAAAGGGGCCTTTCCAGGGAGGAGCGAGTTTTTGTTTTGCTGTAGTGGGGTCATTCAACCAGACAAGATCTCCCGGAACATAGGGAGTGTGCCTAACACTCTTGTCATACTGTTGTTTCTGCTGATTGTGAGCACAATCTCGGTTCCATGCCGCAGAACCGAAAGCGGACTGAAGTTTCTGCGTCAATTTTGCTGCATAGTCAGCAGGAGAACCCGTAAAAGATGAAGATTGTGTACCGCTAGGTAACAGCATGTTGACAGGCATCCTGGCTTCATGGCCATGTGTGATGAAAAATGGTGTGAAACCCGTCGTAGAGTGTGGGTTGGTATTGTAAGCCAAAGCAACTTGGTTGAGGCAGTCATCCCATTCCCCAGGCTGCTGGAGAAGTGTCTTGGCTAACTGATCAATAAGTGTCCTGTTAAACCTCTCAATCATGCCGTCACATTGTGGATGATATGGGCTGGTTCGTGTTTTCTGTACGCCCAGCAGGTCACACAAATGTTTCACCAGGTCAGATTCAAACTGACGTCCATGATCTGTGTGAAGCATTTCCGGGATGCCATGTTCACAAATGAAGTTTTCAAACAGACATTTTGCCACTGTTAGGGAACGCTGATCTGGAATGGCATAAAGGTTGACATACTTAGAGAAGTAATCTTGGACAACAAGCACATACCTGTTGCCACGACTCGTGATGGGGAGCTCCAGTATATCAGCAGCAACCTTTTGAAATGGCTCAGTAGCAACAATTGTTTTCATTGGGGCTCTCTGATGAGGTGTGGGACTTCGTCTAGCGTCACATGGAGTACACTGCTTACACCACATCTTGATGTCGCGTGACATAAAGGGCCAGTAACACAGCTGTTGAGCACGTTTCAGGACCTTGTCAGCCGATAAATGACCAGTTACAGGATTTCCATGCAACAGCTGCAGCACAGTGTCTTTCAAGGCACGAGGGACAATCAGTTGATGGACCACTGATGCTGTGGGTGGGTTGAAAACTTTACGGCAGAGTACACCATTATGAAAAATTAGTCTGTAGAACTCATGCCAAAGTACTTTCTCATCAAGTGTGCGTTTTTTCATGCGCCAGTATGGTGGTTTCTGTCCCTTAACAGTCCAGCTAATAACCTCTGACAGTATGGAGTCTTGCTGTTGTTCCTTCTTAAAATCTTCTTCAGAAAACTGAAGCACAAATGTGGAGAAGACAGACTGTGGAACACACTGTGAGGAGGGTGGAGGAAGCTGGGGTCCAGTCAGGTTACACCCAACTGGCTTAGTGGCAGTACTGCAGAGGTTGTGATGTACAAAACTGCCCGGACTAGACAGACTTACAGGACTAGAATGTGTCTTCTCAGATGGTGAATTACCAAGAGCACTGGAGGAGATGCTCTGCTCGGTTTGTCCGATGTCAGCAGGGCGACGTGACATTGCATCTGCATTGAGGTGACTGTGGCCATCCTTGTGAATTACAGTCCATTCAAAAGGATCCAGTTCAAGAGCCCAGCGTGCACGACGACCAGTTCTGTCATTGTCAATGGGTATTTTTCTGAGACCCAGGAGAGGTTTGTGGTCAGTAACAATAACAAAGGGCTGTTTGTAAAGGTAGTGGCGGAAATGTCGCACGGCCCAGACAATGGCCCAGAGTTCTCTGTCATATGTTGACCATTTTCTTTCTGCTTTTGTAAGAACATGGCTAGCATACGCGACCACTTTTTCTTGATTTCCTTGTCTCTGAGCAAGCACAGCACCAATAGCACAGCCTGAAGCATCTGTGCAGAGGGAGAATGGCACTGTAAAGTCAGGAAATTCCACCAACGGAGGGTTTGTGAGGGCATGTTTCAGGTAAGTGAAGGCATCCTGACATTGAGAAGTCCACTGAAAAGGTGCATTCTTCTCTGTGAGTGCATGTAAGGGGACACTGTGATGTGCAAAGCTTCGGATGAACTTGTGGTAATATGAACAAAGTCCCAGAAAGGCTCTTACTTCTGTAGCTGACCGTGGAGTAGGCCAGTTTTGAACACTTTTCACATTATGCGGGTCTGGCTGAATACCGTCTTTGGAAACAACATGGCCCAGAAACTGTACCTGATCTCTGGCAAAATAGCATTTTGAGGGGTTCAGCTTCAGGCCACTTGTCTGGAATCTGGAGAGAATTTCTTCCAAGTGCTGGAGATGTTCACTGAAAGAGCGACTATAGATGAGAACATCATCCAAATACACTAGGCAGGTTTTCCATGGGAGGCCACGCAGTACCATTTCCATCAAACGCTGGCATGTGGCTGGAGCATTGGTCAGACCCATTGGCATAACTTTAAAGTGATAAAGGCCACTACCTGTTGTGAATGCTGTTTTTTCACGGTCTTCCTCCTGCAGCTCGACTTGCCAATAGCCATGTTGAAGAGCAATTGTAGAGAACCAGGCAGAGCCAGACAAAGCATCCAGTGCGTCGTCAACTCTCGGAAGAGGGTGGGAATCTCTGATTGTCACTGAGTTAAGTTTTCTATAGTCCAGGCAGAAACGCCATGTGCCATTTTTCTTGCGCACCAAAACCACTGGGGCAGCCCAGGGACTATAGCTTTCTTCAATGACATCTGCCTTTAACAGGTTTTCTACTTGAGTCTGTATTTCAGCTCTCTGTTTTGGTGTCACTCTGTAGGCTCTCTGTTTAATTGGTATGGCCTCACCAGTGCGGATTTGATGCTTGATGATGCTCGTGCGACCTCTGTCCTCTGAGTGTTTACTGAATACTGCTGAGTATTTTTGAAGCAGTAATTTCAGCGACTGGACTTGGGAAGGGGACAGGTTGCTGTCATTTATCTGGACAGATGGAGCTAAATCATGTAAGGGGGAGGTTGCAGACCCTGTTCCTTCCCCTGATATAATGTCGACCGATGAGGCCGAATGAAACTCACCCAAGTGTTGACCGGAATGCAGCTCGACGTCATCTCTGGAGGGATTGAGGATTCGAACAACAGTTGTGCCATTCTGAACCTCACTGAGAGAGTGTGCCACAATGATGTCACACGATGGGTTGGGCATAAGAACACCATAATAGTCAGTTGGCATGGGAGAAGCAGGTGTAGCTGCAGACACACAGGCTGTGAGCAGGGTTTCACTCATAGCTGGAATCTTAGTGGGCGCTAGAACAGACACATTACAGCAGGCAGCCACTTCATGTCCTTTGGGCAAGAGAGGAATTTTCATGTCCCAAAGTTGCAGCATTTTATTGTTAATGTCAAGGAGGGCATGGTGTTTCCGCAGAAAATCGAAACCAAGAATGACTGGTTGGCAAGCACCTCTGAGAATTTCAAAGTCCTGTTGCCATACCTGATGTCCAAGTCTAATCCCAATCGTTAACTTGCCTAAAATGTTCAGGCACTGTCCATCGACTGAGCGAGCTGGCAGAGCAGAGGGTGTCATGGGGCGTTTTCTTAATGCTGGGTGAGAGTTACGAAAATCTTCACTCACAATGGAGACAGTAGAACCAGAGTCAATTAAAGTGCACACTGCAATGCCCTCAACAATAGCCAAGATTGTAGAAGAGACAGAATCATCAGAGTGTGAGTCATTCTTGTCAAGCATTAACTTGGGGAAATCCTTCTGGGGCAATGAGACAGTAGCTGATGTTTGCCCCTCAACAGCAGCTAATGGAAGTTTCCCTGATGGTTGGATCCAGAGTGCGGATATCTTTCAGGAGACTGGAAACGAACACTGCCTCTAGCGTGTGGGCTGGCATCTCTGTTCCCCCGTGGGGACGGACTAGGATTGCGTCTATATCTGTTTGTAACATCCTTGTCATGGTGACCATACCTGGAGTACTGATAGGACTGGCGTGAGGGAGAGCGATACCGATCACGTCTGTCACTGTCATGCCATTTACAGTCTCTTTGAGGAACAGGGGAAGGAGGACCACGGTCATAGCTGGACCCTGAATCACGACCATGACACTGCTCAGGTAAGTAAGCATCTCTGCTGTGTTGTCTGCTATGGTAGGGTTGCGGAGAGATACTGCGTGCACTGTATCGAGCATCCTTGGAGGAAAACCGTTCAGGTTGAGAGTCCAGACGCTGAACTAGGTAGTTGTGTTTCTCTCGTAACAGGTGTACTTCACTTTGTAAGCTGTTGACAGTAAGAGTCAGCTGCTCGACCGCATGCAGAAGCTTATCATCAGTAGGTTTAGGACGAACCATAGCAACCTGCTCCGAAGATTGAGTGTGCGGAGACCCCACAGTGGTCAGTTGGAGCGCTGCACGTGCCCTCTCACAGCGGCTGGCGATACGCAAGGCATTCTCAAGATCCTCCGCACCCATCTCATGGATTTTTGACTGAAGATTTGGGTCCAAGCCAGCAACAAAACGGCGAAATTTTTCACCCTCCAGTGCATTGTGATCATAGTTGGGAAAGGCTTCTAATACAAGACGAGTGATGTCTGCACTGTACACATCCAAACTTTCACCTGGTCGACGAGGTCGAGCATTCACATGTGTCTGGAAGAATGGCAGGGAGTATATTGGTCCAAAAACATCCCTCAGTTTCTCCTTTACTGACTCATAGTCCTTCTGGATCGAAGGCGGAAGGCTGTCCCAATAAAGAAATGCAGCATCTGCTAAGCGAGTAGGGAGAACAGAAGCCATCACCATATGCAGATCTGTATCAGTTGAACTCATAGCCTGCACTGCCACTTCAAAACGGCGAGACCAACTTGTGAATGATTCAGTCCCATCGCCTTTAAATGCAGGTGGAAGATCAATTTTCAGGGCACTGGAGACAGCGTGTGTGGCTAAAGAAACAGCACCTGTCGATGTAGCAGCCGCAGCTAGCCGTCTGTGTGAGGGAGGAGACTGCAGCCCAGCTTCACTTTCATCAGCCGACATGGTGACAAAATGTCCAGTTCAAACTCACAAAAAGCTCTTAAAGGAGGAAAATAATAATAATAATAATAATAATAATAATAATATATACCACAAAAGTCCAGTAATGTCTCCACAGGCAATCCACTGCTCTTTAAGAGTGTAAAATCCAGATGGCACAAAAAAAAATGAGCACATCCACCGTTTGTAGGATTAAAACTCACAAAATGCGCCAAGTCCACCAAAATAACACCACGCTGCCACCAAATGTAACGTGAGGGTTCGATATGTGGTGGTAGATCACTCTTTAACACAATAAACAGCAGACGGGAGACGGAAGACTTTCTCAAACGGCACCTCTTTTACTGAACACCGTCAACAACAACAACAACACTTCCTCCTCAACCCCTTACGTCACTCCCACTAACCAATCAGAGGCTAGAACGTAGACTGATATAAATCAGTAAAGGAATCAGAGAGGCAGATTCGGCAGAATATCCTAACTGCATTAAATACTTAAAGAGGCCCTTCCACATAAAACCGTTTTTACTTGTATTTTTTGATATGTGTTAGGTTCATATGTGTTTGCAGTGCCGGTCTTTCCTATACGCAAAGTACGCAATTTGCATAGGGCCCCGCACCACTAGAGGGCTCCCTTGATCTCAGAATTATTTAAAACCATTATATCAAAGAAAAATTATTATTATGTTTAATGAAAACAAAACGCTATAATTTAAATAATTTGCAAACTTCCGAATTTGTGCGGGTTTTTAAAAATACTTAATGATTTCTTAAATCACTGATATGTACTCGGACAACATGCAGGCAGTTTCTCAATCCGAAGGCTGCAGCCTTCAGAGGTCACATTTGTAGGCTGCATATGCGTCATAAAAACGTATTTTAGAATATTAACAATTATAATGTTGACTATTATTCTTAGTTAATGGTTAATTGTTATATTATGCTTATGACTTGCAAATGAAATGCTTATTTAACTTAAATAAATCAGGCTTGATGACGTATGCAGCGCGCATATGCGACATGATCCGGAGGTTGCAGCCTTCAAATTTAGAAACGGCCGCGTGCATGACGCAGAAGAGTGATTTGGTAACGATGCGCATATTATATGCCCACCATTGATTTAAAACAAAGACAAAGCTATCCGTCTGGAGCAGAATAAAGGGAAAAAAACGTGAAGCAAGGGAACAAGATAAAGGATTTGCGCGAGCAGATTAAGTCAATGTAAAGACACGCGTCTTAGCATGGGGCGATTCAAATGACGCGAATTGGGTGACGCAATTGCCGCGAAAACACGCGCTTTTTCCTTTGAACTTCAAGAACGCGCTCTCGTGCAGGATAATTTGACGAGAGAGAGAGAGAGAGAGAGAGAGAGAGAGAGAGAGAGAGAGAGAGAGAGAGAGAGAGAGGTAAGAATGGTGCCCACGTCGAGAAAACTTAATAGAAGACTTGAAATTTGTAAAGGATTAAAGTATATGTCACTCGTTTAATTACAGTATGTTAACTGGATAACACTGGATATAACTCATTGTATAGATAATAAAATAATGTATTTTGATTACACAAATCAAACCTAACTATATGATTGTAGCTGCTGACCAGCATAGGGAATCTCTATGGCTAATTTATAAGACATGTTGCTGATACAGTACTGTGTGTTGTACCTTATCTTGTTAATTGAGTCTTTTTGGGCATCTTATGCCTAGAATTATTCAAGGAGATTGATTCTTTTAACTTCCTTTAAAGTTTGATCAGTTGTGCATAATGACATGTGCAACAAATGGATATAGGGTGTCAAACTCATAGATTTGCAATATTTAAAATCAGACACTATTTTTAAAATATTTGGGGTCAACCTCTGTGACAGCTTTAAAGGGACACTTCACCCATTTGCATTAAGCTTAGTTAGAACTCCAGTCATGTTTTTGAATGGTCGTGCATCATTTCCTCAGTTGCCGCTGAGACTGGAGAAATACAGATTCCAGTGTTGCACATCCTTCTTTCAATGATGTAAAAATCATCATTTTGCATCATTGAAAGAAGGAAGTGCAATGTCTTTGTTGAGGGAATGAGACTACAAACACCCCTTTTCTCTGTAAAATAGGCACCAAATTCTAAATGTATGTTACATTTCGACTACAAATATAACACTTTCAATAAAGATTAATGTTTCTACGGGTGAAATGCTCTTTTAAAGCTGAAACTTATCAAATCCTATCAGAGGTCCAGAATGTCATTGAAACACACCAGTGGCTTTGCTGTCATCAGTATTAAACATGTTACGCCTCGAAGTACCCCTCCCCACAGAGCCCCCCCCACATAACAAATCCCAATTTAACCCCTGTGTATTAACAGTATGTATTTATATGTAATTTAATTTGATTCATTACATTCATTTAGATCAGGTTAATTTTTTAGTGCTTCTTACAACACATTTTAAATCAAAACAACTTATCAGCAAATACATGTTTCATGTTATAATCAGCAAGTTTATCAGTCAGGGTTTCAAAGTAATGTGCATATGGGAATATTATACAGCTATAAGATAATACACTATGTGGTTAGTTAACAACTAACTAACAGCAACATTGACTGGGTTTTACCCAGATAGCACAGGTACGTCTGTGAGATGTCTGGTAAAGATCTGGAGATCTGGAATTCATCTGGTGTGTAAAAACATCTTATAAAGGAAAAGAGCTGCTTTACATACATTCTAAATCAAAAACGTCTTGCAGACATCTTCAATATGTCTATATGACATCTTTTAGGAGACGTCTCACAGATGTATTGCAGATGAGAAAACAATTTAAATAAGACATCTTGCAGATGTAAACGCAGACATCAAATAGACGTCTCCGAGATGTATGTGTGCTATGCTATAAGGGTCTGAATGCACTGACAGAGGGCCCCTCACAAAGCTTTGCTTAGGGCCCCCCAGCATCTAGGACCGGCACTGTGTGTTTGTGTTGTGTCGTGAATGTGAAAATTAACTTCCACCTCCTCTGTCAGCTCTAGCCACTGAAAAGAAATAAGTGTAGAAATCAGGTCAGTTTAAAAAGCTTATCAGTGTGACGTGGAACTGATCGAGGTCATTAATATTCATGAGCTCTTCAACTTGAGACCGCGCCCACATATTACGTGTAGTTGAGTTCGTTTTCATAACAAGTTACTGAAAGGATGGCTAAACGTTAACCGTACCATATTCGGGCCATTGTTTTTCGTCAAGAGACATCATTCCTATTAAACGAGGGAATCATAACAGTTGCTACATGTTTGGATGTTCAGAAGAACGCTGGATTTGAAGAGAGACTGCGATTAAAAAGCAATGCTCCTCTATCAATATTGGATCCGGACGTAATTGTGGCGCAGCTTATGTGAGTAAAACGCTTTAGTACTATGTGTCACTGTGGTGGCCGGTGTTTTCTCTTCCGAGGGACGCGAATTCATGCTGCACACTCTTTGAAAGGGTTTATGATAAAAGACACGCGTGTTTGTGGGAGTAAAACACTTTAGTACTATGTGTCACTGTGGTGGCCGGTGTTTTCTCTTCAGAGGGACGCGAATTCATGCTGCACACTCTTTGAAAGGGTTTATGATAAAAGACACGCGTGTTTGTGGGAGTAAAACACTTTAGTACTATGTGTCACTGTGGTGGCCGGTGTTTTCTCTTCCGAGGGACGCGAATTCATGCTGCACACTCTTTGAAAGGGTTTATGATAAAAGACACTCGTGTTTGTGTGAGTTATTAAATGTGATAAAAAAACACATGTGTGTGTTTGTGCATTCGTTACACACGCGTCGAAGGGTTTATGTAAAAGGGTTTGTGTGTGTGTGTGCGCGCGTGTGCGTGTGTGCTGCTACACGCACAACGAAAGGGTTTACGATAAAAGACACGTGTACGTTTGTGTTTGTGTGTGTGTTTTTGTGCGTGGGTTTACGATAAAAGACAGGCGTGTGTGTGTCAAAAGGGTTTATGATAAAATATGCGTGTGTAAGAAAGACACTGTGTCTTAAGACACTCACTTAACATTAAACTGATTACACATGAGATTAAATTGAAAGTTAGTTTGAACGAAAAACTGGTATCCAATCATAGCAGTGGGCGTTTACTTCCAAGTCGTCAATGCAGCCTGCCCATTAAAACGGATCACTTCTCTAACCAGCCTCAAAATCAGGGTACAAAATAGCCTATTACTTATTGCTTTTGATGTTTTTGGATGTAAAAACCATGCAAACGTCATGAGTAGACCTCAGACAACAGTATAAAACAATAAAAACGCCAGAGGAAGGGCACCTTTAAACATATGTAAATAATTAACTAAACATTGTAACTATACTTTCCTTAAATTAACTCAAATATGCATCATATTAAATAAGCATTACAAATATGAAATTCACTTCTAAACTTTACAGAAGTGTTGCACACTTCTCGCACACAGCAGGCTTTCAAAAAAAAGTCAGCAAAAAATTGGGGGCCTGTGCCCCAGTAGAGCTTTATGTCTAGCAACGCCCCTGCTGAAGGTGCTTAGGCAGTTCCATATATAGCTGGGCATGAGGCATTCTCCTTCTAACTTAAAGTTAGAGGTTTCTCCAAAACACATTGAAAATAAGAGGATCCATCTATGTTTTAGATTGAGGCAATTCTCCATTTACCCTAAAATGGGGAGGCAATTACTCCAGTCATATTTTCAGTCGAGGTAATTCAACTAATCTATGCCCCCTCCAGTATATTTATCTTAAACACTGAGAATATAATAAAAGACATGACAGGTTTTAAAGTTTTTTATAAAGGACAACACACATTAATCAACATTTCTGTAAATGTGCCAGTATTAGCCAGCTGGCTAATTTTCAACTGCCAGGCAATTTATTTTGCCAGGCAGGTTACACTTAAATCAATAATTTGGTTATTCAAAAAGATCAGTATAGAAAATAAACAGTCACAAAGTAAAATCATACCTGCCAATTAAAGACACACAAAGTGGTCTAGGAAGATTTTTGCTAAAGAATGCTTCCATGATGTTTTAATACACACAGAGTGTGGGAGCTTCTGGTTACAGAATGCCTCCTTGAATATTTTGCCAGGCCACCTTTTATACACAGCTTGAATCATAAAGTCACACATCAGGATTTGGTTGGTCAGGTTCTCATGGTCTGGGGCACCAAATGGGATGGTTAGCCATCTGTAAACTAGATCACCTTAGGAAGACACACCTCTCGCTGGAGTGTAGATTATGCTCCATGTTCTTAACTTTGGTACACTTTATCTTAGAATAATAGAGATTAGACATATTTACCCATCGCACAATGACCTTTAAAAAGAAACCACACATGAATATAAAATTGCAATCTCAAAACATCATATATACATAATATCATATATATTTAGCAGATACCCAAATTATATAAGCCTGAAGGCTTGGGGAAAGATTTAGGCTGAGAGATTTTCAGTTGGAGAGAACAAAGGGGTCGAATGCATGTCAACAGCCCCACCTGAAAGTCAACAGCCCCAACTGAGGGTCAAATTTAGATAAATGACACCAACCGAAGTTTTATTATTTTATAATGTCTCTCTATAAACAAACCCAAAGTTGCTTATTTAACATCCGGTATTACACAGCCATATACTGGTGTGTAAAGTATATACAATATAAAATGTCACAACAACGTTATGGCATCAAGAAGCCTAATAGCCTGGGTGCCAGCCGATCTTAGCCCCGCCCACAAGATTTTGAGAACGGGAAGATCGGTCAGGGGTCTCTGCGTTGAGGAGCTACTATGCTAGACCCAAAGCTGGTCGAACCAATCAAATTGTCAGGGCGGGCTTTATACGATGATGGACAGATAATCAACAGTAACGTAATGAACCACGTCACCAAAGAGCGCGTGTGTTGAAACTGTTTACAACGAAATGGCTGCCGCTGTAGAGTTCAGATGTGTGGATTCTGACATTGAGTCTGTTCTAAAAGATATAGACAGAGCATTGATTTTTAAAGAGGAACAGAGAAACGCGAGCAAGGCATTTGTTGATGATGTTATTGTCGTCCTTCCTACGGGATTCGGCAAAAGTTGGTCGCAACTGAAATGGGTAACGTTATCACGGCGATGCAACTCGGCGTGCACGACGAGATGGATATAATTAGCGATCGTTGCCAGCTTCTTTTTGGAAGCCCGGATTCGTGGTTGCTGAATAAGTGGGGGGACATGCAAGGCTCCGATATTTTTCAAGCAAACGTAATGGGTATTGTCGTGGATGAAGTTCACCTAACGTACAAATGGTAAGAGATAGTCTTACTGTATGACTTAGTAAATACTTAATGTTGTGATATAAACGAAATGTTGTAAACATAGTAGGTGTTGATGTACATTCGCTAACTCAGACTTAGTATAATCACAATGTTAGTGTCATTGTAGCGAAATAACTAGCAGCAGTTCGGTTAGGCTGCAAAGACGTAATTTCAACATACATCACACACTCCGTTGCTCTGATTGGTCGTAGGTCTATCCAATTGAGTGCAGAGGCATTTTTCGGTTGAGACACGCCTCATAATTATAGCTCAATGGAGCGGTATCAGACTCAAATTCTGACTAGAATTGAGTATGACAACGTCAGGCTAGAAGCCTAATAAAGGTTTTAGAAAGCTCACACAGATTGAAGGTAAAAGTGACCGGAATTCACAGATTTGTTTTATCCAAGCATTGTGGCCTATAGTATGTAACCCAGAGGTTTGTGGTTGGATTCCCACAGCTGGAAGTGATTGATTGTTGGGATGTTGCAGTGATAGTTGCCATGTGCGTGTGTGTATGTGTGTTTGTGTGTGTTCATGACTCCAATGGATGGATTCACTGTTCAGTGGATGGGTTAAATGCAGAGACAATAATGTCTCTCTTACTTTTTCTTTTATTGGCTGGATATCATTTGCAATTAAATGCTGACGTCTATGCAACATTTTTCCATTTAGAAAATATTAGCTCTCTGTGCGACATCTGGAACTTTTCATATCATGTGCATTATGGGTAGTATGAGCTCACAGTGAGTCTGCAGTGTGGTTATAATTTTAGATCACTGTGACCCACACATTGTGACAACATTATGAGGATCTTGTGAGCTCATTGTGACTTCACTGAGAGATCAAATTGTTGACTGGGAAGGGAGGATCTGCATTCAACTTTTTTAATACAGAGGATATGTGCCAGTATAATTACACACAAATTCAGTGTAAGTGCATGAAAATACAAAATCACTCCAAAATTAGATTAATACCCCTTTCCACAACAATTATAATCACCTAATTTCAGTTGGACATTTTTTTAGCTCAATTCATAGAGCAAACCACAATTTCACAGTGTAATAGCACAAAACTATGTTATAAATGCTTGGATATTGCAAGAGAACACAAATATTATAAACCTTATTTCCAGTGATAAGTGACCTTAATGTTAGCAGTGGTTTTAACATGAAGTAACATGGGAGCTCCAATCATGTGAGCAGGGATTTAACTGTATCAAATGATACTTAAACTGTCCAATAATCAGTTCATCATCCATCACTGACAGATATGCTTATCATTCGACTACTATATGTTGAGAACATGTTCCGTTTCATGTTTTAATCTCGTTGAAGAAACATTCATGCGCAGTCTACAGACGAAGACTATTATGTGTTTTTTATATTATGTGTATATAAAATACGGGAAAAGCGCATCATGGTGTTGTGCCAAAAAATGTATCCTGTCAAATTATGACTCATCCATTCACCAATCCACACTATACGCCCTGCAGGGACGTGGTGTGTGGTGTGTACACTTCATTATGATTCTGCTACTAAAGTTTTATTAAATGTATTTAGATTAAATAACATTTACAGCTTTTTATACAATACACTTATAATGTGTAAGAAAATAGTTTTTTTTGTGTGTGTATTTGTTGCAGGTGTCGCCCAGATCTTCTCAGAGCTAAGAATTGTCTTATTTGAGAATAAATATGCTGGAGGAAACATCATTCTGAACAGAGAGGAGTTTGACTTGAAGAGATCTGCTCAGTGTGTGAAGAGAGAAGCAGACAAGCACATCACTGTGATTGAAGCTCCTGGATGGTGGAGAAATAAACCAGAAGAAAAAAGCACTGAGTTACAGAAACAAGAGATTTTACTCAGTGTGCTTATGTGTCTTCCAGGACCATACATTGTTCTTCTGCTTATACGTGTGGACACTAAATTTACAATGTACAATAGAAAAGTATTTCAGGGTTATATTGATCTTCTGGGTGAGAGAGTCTGGAGTCACACTATAGCGCTCTTTACTTTTGGAGACTTTCTAGGAGACACAACTATAGAGAAACACATTGAGAGTGAAGGTGAGGATCTCCAGTGGCTGGTGGAGAAATGTGGGAACAGAGATCTGCTGGAGAAAATAGAGGAGACAATGACAGTAAACAATGGCTGCCATTTTGTAATAAACCATACAGTTTTAGAAATGATAAAAGGATTTTGGAGAAAGCAAAAGGAACAGAAAGAAAAATGCAGAAGGAGGAGGCTAAAGAAACACCCAGAGATGATCCGTTTAGAGATGAGTGAGTAAACATTGCAGTGTTGATAAATTTCAAATAATTTATGAAAATGTAAAATACCTGTTACAAACAATTGCTATAATATACTATTAATAATAAATAAAAAACAAACAAACACAAAGCCCCATCAGCTGCTGTGTGTAGAGGTGTTTGGTGGATTCTTACACTACCAAAAACCTAAAAAAAAAAAGGATAAAGCAGTTTCATACCTAAACAATCCTGATATTCTTCATAGAGTTTAACCCCTTCCATAAGTCATAGGCTATTATAAAATTATATAATCCATATAATGCAGAATATATATTTTAATTTTGTTTTGTCTGAGTAAACAAACATTATTGTTTAATGTCATATAAAGGGAATTTTTCTGGCATAATTAAACAAACAAATCCAGCATGTTGCAGACAAAATCAATCTCCTTTGCAAAGGGAATATTCTACTTGCAAACAAACAGAAAACGCTTTGCAAATACAAAAGGCAATTTGAGAGAAAATGCAAAGGTGTAACAAATACCGTAATTCCTCAAATAAAGACCGGGGCCTTTATTTACCTAAACTGCCGATTGTAACAGGCTTTTATTTGAAGCAGGCTTTTATTAGAGACAGGCCTTTATTTCAAATTCCATCAAATTCCAAATAATTGTTTTAAATTAGCGTTAAATTAAAAGCGATTTTGGTTGTTGAAAAGTCTGTCACTAGCATTAAATGAGACCCATCCAAATTAGCTACTGCCATCTATTGCCAGCTGTGCATTATGATGCACTTGAATGCATTTAGGAGATAACACCGCGCTCACATTATCCAAACCATGCCCCAGCGCGATCGTCCCTCCTCCCTACTCCATGCACGCACTCACACTGTACTTTTATCAAGTATAGTGTGAGTGCCCGGGCGCGCTTTCGTCATTAGAATGCATTTGGTTTGAGCAAAGCAGGAGGTAAAGCACTCTCTTAACACTGGAACCCATCGTAATGTTAAGTCTGTGTTTTTATTCAGAGTCGTATGAAGCCCTCTCACATGCCTATGATATCGCTTAGTTGATCTGTCGCGTGTGCACTGTAGATATTCACTAGCCCTGCTGCGCGCACTAAAAGGTTTTAGCAAAGGCAGATGAAGGTGAGTGCTCGTGCAGTTGACGTCTCTCCTTTTGTAACGCGCTCACACTGTGCCTAAAGCTAGTAAGCTCTCACTCATTTTCCCCGGCCTTAATTTGAGACTGGCCTTTATTTGTCCGCGATGACCACGCCCCTGGCCACTATCAGAGGCCCGGCGTTTATTTGAATACCGGCTTTTATTTGAGGAATTACGGTATGTACTGTGTTTTGCAGCAGAGATTCTCCCAGCTTAATTTTCTCACAAATGTCAAACATAAACCTCCATTTACCTGAATAAAATAATTTTTACTTTGAAAATGATGCGCAAACATAGCCTTAGAACGTCCTCGAGAATGCGCAGGACATTGCAGAGAGAGAGAGAGAGAGAGAGAGAGAGAGAGAGAGATTGAAAGACATCAGGTACACAGGTCTGGGAAGCTAGAATACAATAAACGTGTAAAGGATACACGTATATAGCCATGGCACTCATCTCATTATATGCTCATTTAAACTAGGTATATAGTTTAATAAAATAATGTATGTTATCAGGAATACATCAATTACAACCTTACTATAGTGATTGTATTTACTAGCTGCTGACCTCATATTATTTTTGCTTCAAAAGTGCATAACTCACCTGTAAAAATAATTAAATAATTCCATAAATGTTTCTTAGTTATAAAAAAGCTTTTTATTTTATTAACTTTTTGTTATTGCACTTTAATTGTAAAGATGTTTCTACAATGAAAAACAAATAGTTTGAGATTTATATTTCCTTGTCCTTTTTGAACTATACTAGAAACCTCTCCCTGCTGTAAAAAAGTAACCTTTACTCTGAGTGAAATGACTGACTTTTTACTTTTAGTTTAGTAGATTTTTAGACCAGTAACTTTACTTTAACTTAAGTAAAATATTATTAAAGTAACTTTACTTTTACTTAAGTAGAATATTTTATTATCTTTCCAACTCTGCATTCATGTGTATTAAAATAAAATTTGTGTCCGTTCATAGAGAAAGAGAAACGTTTTCTATCTGTACACATTTCCTTGCAAGTAGGGCTGTAGCTATCGATTCTTTTTATAATCGAGTAATCTAGCACTAAATCGATCGATTAATCGAGTAATCGGATAATTTTTTTTAAATAACCAAAAGTAATAATGCACAACGAAAATTATGTGGCTGTAAAATGATCAAGCATTTGGCTTTTATTTCTAAACAAAACAGAGGTATTGACATTTGGCTTTTATTTCTAAAAAAACCCAGAGGTATTGATTCCAACTCCAACATTTCGCTCCAAAACTAAGGCTATTTATTGCTATTTGTGCTCGTGCACGCATGCTGTGCATGAGGAAGAGTGACACCCCAGTCAGACCAGTTGCTTCACTGGAGTTTGGTATGGCAGAAATACATGCATTCATTTTCAATAGAACGCTGCATTTGGCTTGCATCACTTGCATTGTGGTGCATTTTACGTGAAGCATCCGTTCGAAAAATCGCGTCACAACATCACATCCCGGTGTATACAGTGAATGCAGCTGAAATTATTGTTGGCTACTTAAAAGTTTAAGCATATGTGATGCATTGCCGCGATTGATCTGAATGGCGTTTGAGAGAGAGACGAGGGTGCGTGCGTGTGAAGGGGTGGAACGTGAATACGTTTACTACTTAAAAACATCAAAGCTAAACATCATATCTAGTCAAACCACATCACGGCATTGCTACAAATACAGTATGGGATTAAAATCAGCGAACATCAAAGTATAGGCTTAGGCTATGTTACCTTGTTTCAGCGACGCTTTGGTGAAACAGCAGTGGATGTTTTCGGTTCAGATGCTGAATGTAATGTAATGATAAGAATGTAATGATCCCAAACTTTAGACATTCTTTGCCGTTTATGGACATCTTTACTCTCCGCCATCCCGCCAAATAAATTCAAAATGTATCACGCGCTATGGTGAGCTTCCTGAACATTGAACAACGGTCCGTGTGAATCAGATTGCTGCCCGCATAGTGCGTGTCATAGGAATTTAACGAGGCTTCGAGGCAGAATTTTTGCCTCAAGGAATTTTTGTAATCGAGTAAATAGAGTAACGTGATGAATCGTTTCAGCCCTACTTGCAAGTACAATTTTGCCTGTATTATTGGTGTCCCCTTCAAAAATTGTTCTTGAAAAATGTTATGATTATTGTCCACCCCCCAACATTTAGACGGAATTTTCGTTCTTGGCTGCATAACACATATTTGTTACACCTCTGCATTTTCTCTCCAATTGCCTTTTGTATTTGCAAAGCATTTTCTGTTGAGTTCGAGTTTTCCCTTTGCAAAGCAGATTGAGTTCCCTTTCAATACGGTTCACTTCGCATGGTGTCAGTTAGCTGACGGTATGGGGGAAACTCCTGTTTACTCCGCGATTGAAGCCTATTGGTTAACATCTGTAAAATTTACAGACCTATGGCGTTCGAGTCAGCGAAGGGGGCGGGACTATGCCCTATAATAGTCCAGAAATGAGCGCCAGAACTCATTCGAATTCTCCTTCAGCGCGAACCTCTCGCTGCTCCGAAGAAGAAGAAACCTTACTCGCCGTCGACGCAAGCCCTGCAGCGGAATCCACGCCTAGCATCTTCCCCTGCCGCTTTCCGGCTGAGAACCGAAGATAGCCTTCGCTTGCCGTGGTAAGAGCCCTGTGCAGAGGACACATAAGAGGTCTCCCCTGCGGCTGTCCGGTAAGATCAATATTTTAATATAAAACTATAAGCTAAAAGAGCAGGCGCTGTTGTAATAGCGTCTGGCACAGCGGCTCGAGTGAGCCTCTCTGCCCCTATGAATTTCCTCCGAGCGCGTCACCGGTCTGGGACCTCCCACATCGAGACCGCTCTTAGAGTTAGGCTTATTAGAGTTAGCACCCGGTCTTACGGATTCCTTGCCTCTCGCGCAACCATCTAGTGTTTGGCGATCACAGAGCTTCACGCCCCTCCCCTCCTGGAGCGGCGCGATCTCATTCGTCTGCTCGATAGGGCGCATATGCCATTATTGGAGCACTAGAACACTTATTATAGAGCCTAACCGGCCTGGGTCTGTCTCACTCCGGCAGAGCTCACAATGTTTATTTGCCCTGTCATTTCTCTCTGGCTTAGACGGAATCAGAGGCAGAACGAATTTGTTTGATAATATGCTGAGGCCCGAACATCTCCCTTTATTCAGTCCCGTCCTATATCAGTGTGCTGAATATTGGTACATCTCTTATATACCCCGGTTCTTCTGCCCTTTAAATCAACTGCAATACCGCGTGCATCACGGCAGTCTTCTTCTCTGTACTGATGGGTTAAGTCTGACATCAAACCACACAGACAAACTGTTCTGCTCTGTGAGCCGCTCTGGCCACCGCCTGAATGGCCAGCTCTGATCTCACTCGCAGCATAGCTGCATCAGCAGCAGAGAACAGACTGTCTGCGAGAAAAAGGGTTAAGTCGCGCCTCGGCTGGACTGCCCTGATATATTTTTATGTGCTCTGTTTATCCAGAAACATTCACATATAATACTGTCGGTTATGCGACCTCACTGTAGTGGCAAACGGTATTGAATTTCTCTCTAAGAGCAATTCCCGTGCTTACTATACCTTAGTGTGAATTGATACCCCACGGCTGTACGTTGTCTCTAAACACTTTTTTGCCTTACGTTTTCTCGCTGAAATTCACTTGCATCCCACCTCAGTTTTCCGCTACGGTACTGACAGTGCAAGAGAGCACGGTCTTACGGCTGTTATTTTCTCTTCCTAGAGAGACGGCAGCCTCAGACCTTTTCACGGCTCCAAGCGTTTTGAATCGCGCCCTCTCCGGACGGCCACTCAAAAGGCTTACAGCCAAGCGGTTTATGACGTTTTATGACCAAGACGCTCACACCTCCGCTCCGCTCCAATATTTAGAGAAATTAAGGGTAATATCGACCTCCAAGTGAGTTTGCTACCCAACACAATGAGTTTAATTTTATAACGCTCGGAAGTGAGTTCGTACTGTACATGCAGTTCATTTAAGAGGGTGATTTTAGCACTACAGCACTCTCGACCGCGTTATCCGTGATTAATGCGGTCGATAAAACTACGGTGGTTTCATTTTCACCGAGCCAGGCTGAGATCTCGCCCCCTGTACAAGCTGACGAGTCATCTCCTTTATAAGCTCATTGCATCGTCTTTATAAGCTATGTTCAATCAGAGTGATACACATCTCGTGCTTTAACCACCACGGTGCAGACTGCTTTATGACACGATAACATGAGCATCTAGGACCCCTTTCACGAGGCGTCCTTATGCAAAGTCTGTTCTGTCCCTGTCCGGCGAAAAGTCTACAAACCCCGCGAAATGTGGTGTTGAACACTTTTCTCCTCTATTTAATCCTCTATTTAAATCTCAAGCCTGTCATTTCTCAGATGCGGACGGTGCCTGAGGCGCAGCGCTCTGGAACTGTCCAAGGTCCTGAATGACAGATACATCTGACATACATCAGACGATCAGCTGTTTGTCTGCTTCACAGATCTCTCAATAGCGCACCTGTCAACACAGGTTATCTATGGATCGTTGAAGTTATCACATCCCTTAACAAATAATGCTTACTTGTGGTTAAACCTACTCCATGTTTGGATACCTATGGCAAAGTCTTAGAGGTTTTTCATTTTTGACTTTGTGACACGGCCGGCTGGTCCTCGACATCCACGTTGTCAATTTTACAGCTTCGACATCCCTTCCTTGTGCCCTACTGGGGTTTGTTGCATTAAAGGTGCCCCTTAAGCTCACCTGTATGCTATAAGATTTCGGTATACACTAAAGGTGCGCTTGGAGAAGCTCACCTGTATACACGGCTGTGTTATTCATTTGTGACACATGCACACTATTGTTGTTCATCTGTGTACGTTCACGGTGCGTTGGGTACCCAACGTTACATTCATCAATCATATCTTTACACATTCACGGCGCGTTCTGTGCACTGATTTATCTATATGCATTCACGGTGCACTGTGGGGTTCACATGCGTGCACACAATTTATTATCAGGACACATGACGGCGCGCTTGAGAATCTTGCCAGCCTGTGCATTATAACACTCTTCATCTATATGCATTCACGATGTACTCAAGTGTTCACCTGTGCCCGCGCAATTTATTGTCAGTACACATTTACGGCGCACTTGGAAAGCTCACCGACCTGTGCACTATAATATTACCTATATGCATCCCCGATGCGCTCGAGGGCTCACCTGGGTTCACACTATTGTGGTATCTGTATAATCCCACGCTACGAACCGTTCTGCCGCATATTATAGTCATATCAGCCGTTCGTGAGCTTCGCAGATCACTCACTAAGGATGCCTGTTGCTAACAGTGGCTATTTAGATGGATCGTTGAAGCCATCGCACTGGCTCACGCCCCCTCTATGAGCTATGTCCTATATGTTAGAGCCCACTCTGCGCGAGTTTGGCTTCATCATGGACTTGGTCTACAGGGGTATCTATTTTTGATATCTGCAACGCGGCCAGCTGGTCTTCGCCGTCTACGTTTGTCAGATTGTAGTAGCTTAGACGTCCCTGCCCTACGAGCGCTGGTTCTCTTGGCTTAATCATGCAAGCTCATGCGTTTTATGCAGAGGTGGGTAGTAACGAATTACATTTACTTCGTTACATTTACTTGAGTAAATTTTTTGGGTAACTAGTACTTTTAGAGTAAATTTAAGGATGGGTACTTTTTACTCTTACTCAAGTACATTTCTAGTGAAAAAACTGTACTTTTACTTCGCTACATTTGGCGGCGTTACTGCGCTACTTTCAAATGGTAATAATTAATGAATATATATATATATATATATATATATATATATATATATATATATATATATATATATATTTTTTTTTTTACTTTTATAGGGCGTGTTTAAAAGTTTCGCGAGACAGGCTGCGTCACCCTTTAGGGCGCGCGACCGCGCGGTCACCCTTTAGGGCACGCGACCACGCAGTCACCCTTTAGCGCGCGCGACCACGCGTAGATGATAGGAGAAGCAGATGAGGGCGCGTGTGCGTTGTGCAAGATATCGGAGGCAGATCATGCGTGGCTTCAAATTCGGTCTATGTTTTCACTCCAAGAGGTCAAAAAGAATAGTTTCATAATTCGATGCATGCTTTGTTCAATAAACGAGCTGACATCTCAGCGTACAGGAATTCAAGATCCAACCTGAAGTAAGTGTCAGTAATGTCTATTTGAACACTATTATGTGACACACTGTCCGAGGTTTTTTTTGCCATATGCACTCTTGTGCAAGCGATGACAAAACCTAGTGTAAGTTAAACCATACAAACAGCACGTTCACATCTGCACATTTCCATATAATTTTCCCACAACTAAAACAACAGCACCGTATGCGTGTTAACATTTTATATGGTGCTTACACTTTCGCTTTAAAGCTTGGAATATGCCGGATATAGGGCCACACGCAGTGTCTCTCCGGTAAGGCACTTCAGTCCGTTGTGTATGCATGGCGTGATGGGATTACGTTCCTCCATAGCGTCAGCTAACTGACGCAATGCGAAGTGAACCGTATTGAAAGGGAAAGCTTAGGTTACTCACGTAACCCCGGTTCCCTGAAATAACGGGAATGAGCATTGCGTAGCTGGCTGTGCTACAAACGCCTACACAGCGAGCTTCATTGGGCTACGTGCTTCAGTCGAATGCATATGAGTTCTGGCGCTCGTTTCTGGACTATTATAGGGCATAGTCCCGCCCCCTACACGGGCTCGAACGTCATAGGTCTGTACATTTTACAGACGTTAACCAATATGTTTCAATCGCGGAGTAAACAGGAGTTTCCCCCATAGCGTCAGCTAACTGACGCAATGCTCGTTCCAGTTATTTCAGGGAACCAGGTTTACGTGAGTAACCTAAGCGTTTCTTTGCAACATGCTGGATTTGTTTGAATATGGTACACAACTCACTCCGTAATGTCGCCTCTCTTTTGTTGTGCACAGATGATACTAAAGTGTGTTAAAAATGCTGCAGTTTATAATTTCTTTTTTTTTTTTTTAAGGTGGCTTCTCTTTTCCCGGATTTCCTGATCCAAACCGAAGAAGAACCCTAAAAAAAAAACGTGAGAAATCTGTCATGAATGAAATAGCAAACATCAAAATACAACCCCAAAACAGAAAAAGTTGGGACACTGTAGAAATTGTGAGTAAAAAATTAATGGAATAATTTACAAATCTCATAAACTTATATTTTATTCACAGTAGAATATAGATAACATATCAAATGTTGAAAGTAAGATATTTTGAAATGTCATGCCAAATATTGGCTCATTTTGGATTTCATGAGAGCTACACATTCCAAAAAAAGTTGGGACAGATAGCATTAAGAGGCCAGAAAATGTAAATGTACATATAAGGAACAGTTGAAGGACCAATTTGCAACTTATTAGGTCATTTGGCAACATGATTGGGTATAAAAAAAGCCTCTCAGAGTGGCAGTGTTTCTCAGAAGTCAAGATGGGCAGAGAATCACCAATTCCCCCAAAGCTGCAGCGAAAAATTGTTTTCTGAGTTTCTCAGAGAAAAATTGCAAAGAGTTTGAAGTTATCATCATCTACAGTGCATAATATCATCCAAAGATTCAGAGAAGCCGCAACAATCTCTGTGCGTATGGGTCATGGCCGGAAAACCATACTGGATGCCTGTGATCTTCGGCTCTTAGACGGCACCGCATCACATACAGGAATGCTACTGTAATGGAAATCATAACATGGGCTCTGGAATACTTCCAGAAAACATTGTCAGTGAACACAATCCACCGTGTCATTCGCTGTTGCCAGCTAAAACTCTGTAGGTCTAAAAAGAAGCCATATCTAAACATGATCCAGAAGCACAGGCGTTTTCCTTGGGCAAGGATCATTTAAAATGGACTGTGGCAAAGTGAAAAACTGTTCTGTGGTCCAACGAATCAAAATTTGAAGTTCTTTTTGAAAAACTGGGCCGCCATTTCATCCGGACTAAAGAGGACAATGACAACCCAAATTGTTATTAGCGCTCAGTTCAGAAGCCTGCATCTCTGATGGTTTGGGGTTGCATGAGTGCGTGTGGCAGGGGCAGCTTACACATCTGGAAAGGCACCATCAATGCTGAAAGGTTTATCCAAGTTCTAGATACATATGATCCCATTCAGACGTCGTCTCTTTCAGGGAAGACCTTGCATTTTCCAACATGACAATGCCAGACCACATAGTGCGGTAACACTTTATTTTGATAGTCCACTTTAGACATTTTACTAATTATAAGTAACTTTGCAACTACTTATCAACTACCAATCTTTAGAGAATTAGTAGACTGTCTGCTTAATATCTACTAACACTTTATTGTGATGATATCTCAACTGACATTCAACTGTCTATAAGTATCTTTGCAGGTGCATGTCAACTTATTCCACTAACCCAAACCTCTTCCCTAACCCCAACCCTTACAGTCTACTAATACACTAATGACAGTTATTTGACGTATAGTTGCAAATAATTGAAAGTTAGTTGACAAGTAGTTGCAAAGTTATTTATAGTTAGTAGAATGTCTAAAGTGGACTATCAAAATAAAGTGTAACCCATAGTGCATCAATTACAACATCAAGACTGCATAGAAGAAGGATTCGGGTACTGAAACGGCCAGCCTGCAGTCCAGATCTGTCACCCATAGAAAACATTTGCCGCATCATAAAGAGGAAGATGCGACAAAGAAGACCTAAGACAGTTGAACAACTAGAAGCGTGTTTTAGATAAGAATGGGATAACATTTCTATTCCTAAACATTGGTCCTCCCCCAGCTGTTCCTTATATGTACATTTAACTTTTCCGGCCTCTTATTGCTACCTGTCCCAACTTTTTTGGAATGTGTAACTCTCATGAAATCCAAAATGAGCCAAATTTGGCATGACATTTCAAAATGTATCACTTTCAACATTTGATTTGTTATCTATATTCTATTGTGAATAAAATATAAGTTTATGAGATGTGTAAATTATTCCATTCCTTTTTTACTCACAATTTCTACAGTGTCCCAACTTTTTCTGTTTTGGGGTTGTATTTGTTTAAATGTTATTACTGCTTTTAGATGCAATTTAATTTAATTTACACCTGCCAGTGTAAACTTTCTAGAGTAAAACTAGAATGCAGGATAGTAAATTCACTTTATGATATGAACACTTATTACAGCTGTATTGCAATTATATAGTTATTGCACTACAATGATTATGGAACTTTCTTCAGAATTATTACCAATTAGAATGGCAAAAAAAGAAATTGTCAATTTTCGCAATTTTCACGAACACTCTCCTACCACAGGTCAGACAAACAGATAGTTGTTGCTAAACCTTCACTGTTGTTTATGCCAATGATCCTTTGTATTGTTGGTTGGCACCCTAAGGCCCTGTCCCAAATGGCACACTCCAGACTTGTGGACTTCCTCAGAATCCACACTTTGATGATATAACGTATTGCAGACTTTAGGGACCCTTGACACGAGTCCATGAGTTTCACGCCGGAAATATGAAGAGAAGTTGCCCATCAGTGTGAACCTCTCCCATCCGTCGTCTGATTGCTCTTTTGCAAGGACTTCTGGGTAGATAAAGTGCTCATCAGCATCCCCTTTGCACCCTTGAGACCGCATCAAGGGTGCAAAGGGGATGCTGATGAGCACACTTCGGAGCGTAAAAATGACAGATGGGACACCCTACGCTACGGGCTCGTAGACTAAGCGAGCATGCGCAATTTAAGGCAACGAGACCGAAAGTCCACATGAAGTGCGCCATTTGGGACAGGGCCAATATCAAACAGTAACAGAATGCTTAGCAAAGTGCTATGGGGCAGTGCGAGTTCACAGCTGCACTTAATCATAAATAATGGACCATCATCAAGCACCAGGACTATCGGTTTAATATGTGTTTTTTTTTATTTCTAACAGGTGACAATCTAAATTTCTCAGAGTTAAGGGTTGTGTTCATGGGGTACAAAGGAGCTGGTAAGAGTTCAGCAATAAAGTGTTTTAAGAGAGAAATAGAAGACAAGCACATCACTGTGATTGAAGCTCCTGGATGGAAGAGGAAAACATGTGTAGAGCAGATCTCTGAGATACTAAAACAAGAGATTTTACTCAGTGTGTCTTTGTCTCCTCACATTGTTTTTCTGGTTATACGTTTGGACACTAAATTTACAGAGCAAGATAGAAGAGTATTGAAAGGATATATAAATCTTCTCACTGAGAGAGTCTGGAGTCACACTATAGTGCTCTTCACTTTTGGAGACTTTCTAGGAGACACAACTATAGAGCAACACATTGAGAGTGAAGGTGAGGATCTCCAGTGGCTGGTGGAGAAATGTGGGAACAGATATCATCTTCTCAACAATAACAACAGAAGTGATGAGACTCAGATCAAAGATCTGCTGGAGAAGATAGAGGAAACAGTGACAGAAAACAACGGCTGGCATTTTGAAATGGACAGACACATTTTACAGCAGATGAAGGAGAGAAGGAGAGAAGAAGAAGAGAGGGCAGAAGAACGAATAAAGATGATGAAGAAAAAGAGAGAGATGATCAGATCACAGATGAGTGAGTAAACATCACAGTGCTTCTATAAACACTTCAGAGAATAATTAATGACAATGTAAAAATGTAAAAAAGAATATGAAATTATATGTAATGAATATGAATGAATCTGTGTAATAATGGCCTAATGTTTAATCCCAGGTTTTCAGGTGTTGTGATTTCACACTATAAATTTGTAAACCCTGGGCTCAGGGCATGACATTAAAGCAACACCAAAGAGTTTTTTTACCTTAAAATAACGTTTCCAAAAAAGTTTCAGTCGTTCATCCACTTAAAACAGGGTGAACGGCACTTTCACATTCGCTTTGCAGCCCTCTATCGGCCAAAACCGCACTAAAGAAGTTTCCAACGGTCGGGTCGCGGCCCTGTAATTCGAGTGAAAACTACAAAAACTTGCTTTACGGCAGTGGAGCATCCTGCAGGCTGTGGGTGGAGCATACTCGGCAGGTACATATAAAATAATGCAGCTTTTCAATTGTCATCATGGCGGAGCCTGCAAAGAAAAGGAAGGGTTTCATTTTGGAGGAGGCGAAGAAAAGAAAACGGGAGCACAATAGAGAAAGTGAACTCGAACTAGAGTGAACATAGGGCGGGCTTATACTCATTGGCAAAAGCTGAAGGAGGCTAGGAGTTGCAAGACTGATGTTCCTTTGAATATCCACCTATTTTTACCCACTGAAATTTCAATCCCCCTGGTTCATTGCTTTACTAAGGCCATAGAGTGGCGGTGCACATGCGTGCGAGGGCCCTTCCATCACTGCTTGCAGTTTTAATTAGGGGCCGAGCACACCGGGGTGTGAGGACCCTATTGTTTTTGCTCGGTTTATTATTAGGGCCCGAGCACCGAGGAGCAGGCCAGAATGGCCTGCACCGAAAGGTGCGAAGCCCTATTGTTTTTGCTCTGATTATTATTTTAAGGGCCCGAGCACCGAGGAGAGGCCAGAATGGCCTGCACCGAAAGGTAAGAAGCCCTATTGTTTTTGCTCGGATTTATTATTAGGGCCCGAGCACCGAGGAGCAGGCCAGAATGGCCTGCACCGAAAGGTGCGAAGCCCTATTGTTTTTGCTCAGATTTATTAGGGCCCGAGCACCAAGGAGCAGGCCAAAATGGCCTGCAACGAAAGGTGCGAAGCCCTATTGGTTTTGCTCTGATTTATTAGGGCCCGAGCACCGAGGAGCAGGCCAGAATGGCCTGCACCGAAAGGTGCGAAGCCCTATTGTTTTTGCTCGGATTATTAGGGCCCGAGCAACGAGGAGCAGGCCAGAATGGCCTGCACCAAAAGGTGCGAAGCCCTATTGTTTTTGCTCGGATTATTATTAGGGCCCGAGCACACCGGGGTGTGAGGACCCTATTGTTTTTGCTCGGTTTATTAGGGCTCGAGCACCGAGGAGTAGGCCAGAATGGCCTGCACCGTAGGTGCGAAGCCCTATTGTTTTTGCTCGGATTTATTATTTTTATTATTAGGGCTCGAGCATCGAGGAGCAGGCCAGAATGGCCTGCACCGTAGGTGCGAAGCCCTATTGTTTTTGCTCGGATTTATTATTTAGGGCCCGAGCACCGAGGAGCAGGCCAGAATGGCCTGCACCGTAGGTGCGAAGCCCTATTGTTTTTGCTCGGATTTATTATTTAGGGCCCGAGCACCGAGGAGCAGGCCAGAATGGCCTGCACCGAAAGGTGCGAAGCCCTATTGTTTTTGCTCAGATTTATTAGGGCCCGAGCACCGAGGAGCAGGCCAAAATGGCCTGCAACGAAAGGTGCGAAGCCCTATTGGTTTTGCTCAGATTTATTAGGGCCCGAGCACCGAGGAGCAGGCCAAAATGGCCTGCAACGAAAGGTGCGAAGCCCTATTGTTTTTGCTCGGATTTATTATTAGGGCCCGAGCACCGAGGAGCAGGCCAGAATGGCCTGCACCGAAAGGTGCGAAGCCCTATTGTTTTTGCTCAGATTTATTAGGGCCCGAGCACCGAGGAGCAGGCCAAAATGGCCTGCAACGAAAGGTGCGAAGCCCTATTGGTTTTGCTCTGATTTATTAGGGCCCGAGCACCGAGGAGCAGGCCAGAATGGCCTGCACCGTAGGTGCGAAGCCCTATTGTTTTTGCTCGGATTTATTATTTAGGGCCCGAGCACCAAGGAGCAGGCCAGAATGGCCTGCACCGAAAGGTGCAAAGCCCTATTGTTTTTGCTCGGATTTATTATTAGGGCCCGAGCACCGAGGAGCAGGCCAGAATGGCCTGCACCGAATGGTGCGAAGCCCTATTGTTTTTGCTCGGATTTATTATATTTATTTATTTATTTTTATTTTTTTTTTACGTTTCGGGCCAATTTGGGGGCCTTAACATACTCAAAAACTCTTGAAAATTGGCAGAGATGTCAGAGTCGTCGGCCATTAGGACCCGGCAAAGGCTGGAACTTGGGCGTGGCAAGGGGGCTCTGTAGCGCCCCCTGTAATGCAAAAACAAACATTGGGGCACAGATCGGGCAAAAATTTACACACATGTACGAGAGTTGGTACGCATATAGATCTCATCGACCCAAACAACTTTTGCACTCTAACATTTAAGCTCCGCCCAACAGGAAGTCGGCTATTTTGGATTGTTTAAAAAATGCATGCGTTGAACTTTTAAATACTCCTCCTAGAGGATTCATGGGATTGACACCAAACGTGGTGAACATGATGTCGAGACATTGGACTTGCTAAATTGCGAAGGGATTTTTCATATCTCGAACGGTTGAGGAAAAAATTGAGGGACGATCTCGACTTGATTTGTTAAGAAAGAAAGAAAAACATAAAAAAAGATTTTCTGTGGTTTTTACTACAAAATATACAAAAAAATCGGAACACATTAAGAAAATAATTAACAAACATTGGCATATTTTAAAAACTGATAGAAGGCTTGAGTCTTTTCAGGATCCCCCGCTCACGGTGTTCAAGCGCGGACGTAATTTGAAAGATCATCTGGTGAGATCATATTTGTCTCCTCCACCTGTCACAACACAAATGACATTAACACCAATTCCTGAAGGTAACTACCGATGTGGTTCTTGTAGTCAATGCAGCTACACTTACCGCTGTACTTCATTTAAACATCCGCATACTGGGACACCGATTTCTATTAAAGGGATTATAAGTTGTAAAACCAAAGCAGTTATCTACCTCATAACATGTCCTTGCGGCAGTGGCGAAGCTACGGGTGGGCCTGGCCGGGCCTGGGCCCGCCCACTTTGAGTTGTGGCCCATCCAATCAGAAGGCCATTTTCCAGACAAATGTGTAAATAATTTAACAAAAATAAATAATAGTACTACGAATAGACGTCTTATCACACTATAATTTCATATATGTAATAAAATTATAAATATAATTAAAATATAAAATATAAGAGCAAGTTTGCATGTTCAAGCAGTTTCGCAGTTTTTTTACCCTATTGGTGCACACGCTTGTCAACATGAAACGTTGAATATGATTCGTCAGTCATTGTTAGTTCCGCCTACGCGCGATTGAACTGAATTTGAAAATAGCAAGTCGCAAATCATCGCGTTTAACAGGCTTTCCATGATGACATCTGCTGCTGTCTGTTTACATTTGGAGACAGAGACTATACATCGCTCATGGAAATGTTGGATTACTGAGGACATCTTTTCAAACGTCGTCAAAATGAAACGAGCACTTATTACTTTGATAAGACGTCATGCTGTGTCAAAGACTGTTCTTCACCACATACTGTATAAAAAACATAATTACGTTACGCTCATCGATGATAAATGCTCGTCTGAGAAATGTATTTCTGCTTTTCTTTGCGCGAAGGGACATATTATGATCAAAGATATTGGACTTTGTTATTATGATCGAGACTTTCTCCGTCTTTAACCAGAAGCCCCTTCTCAGACTAATACAGTAGGACATCTAAAGGTGAGTTCAGACATTTTCGTAATGTTTACAGTGGTGTCAATACTATTTACAGTTTATAGTCAGGAGTATTACTCCAGTCAACTATTTAAGGGGGCAGACTCTGTGTTGTGTCATAGGCTGTATGATTTACTGTTGTTGGAATAAAATGTACACTTAAATGACAACACATGCAATTTTGTATTGCGCCATGTTGTTTGATGGCCATTTTCTCATTAAATAACAATCTCTCAAACGAGTTCTTTAGTAAAATCAAATCACTAACGTTACCTGTTGAATCTGTCGTATCCTATGACGATTTCACGTCATGCATTTTGCTGACGAGGAATGACAAATCATTGTTCGGAACTATGTTCACGTAACGTAAATAACGTAAAAACTAATTCCTTTACTAATTCAGTTTATATTGAGTTCTGTGTTTTCAAGTGGATTAATAATTTGGTGTGGCACTGCCCATAGAGTGTATAAAACAGGCACAGCCCTACTGTAGATAAGTTACTGTTGGTTATTTATAAGTTGTTTTATAATTTTGGCTTAGGTAGCGTGCACACCAACGTTTTTAAACGCGGCTGAAAACGCCTGGAGGACGCCAAATACCAGCTGTTTTTTCAGCCTATAGCGCTTTGGTTGCTGTGATACTTGAGCTGTGAGCCGGTTGGTTGTTGTGATATTTGTCCGCCCTTCGTCCACTGTGATTAAATGGCCGTTTGAGAACTTACATTGACGAGCTGAGCTTTTTCAATAAATGGACAGCTGCTGGCTGTTTTGAAAAACGCCATGCTTCCATTGGGAAAAAAACATACGCCCACCACAGGCGTAAAAACTTTGTTGTGCACGCCCCCAGTTTATGTACATTCGATGCTTTGCCCACCCTGTTTTATAAAGGCCCACCCACTTAAACATTTCTGGCTTCGCCACTGCCTTGCGGTAAATCTTATGTTGGCAAAACATCGCGTGAATTAAAAACACGTATTTCAGAGCATCGTAGTACAATCCGATGCAGAAATATGAATTATCCCTTAGCTGCTCATTTTGTTGAATTTAACCACTCTATTGCCTCCCTACGATATGTAGGAATTGAACGAGTTGCTTTACCGAGGAGAGGTGGTGATCTTGAATGTGTCCTGCTTAGACGGGAAGCATATTGGATACATACATTAAGAACTCTTGTCCCTTATGGTTTAAATGTTGACTTTGATTTGAGCTGTTTTTTATGAGTGTGCTTTGTATCTCATGGTTGGTGATGTTTGTATACTGTTGTTTTTCTTGTATTTACTCTTATCATGTATTTGTAATTGATTCTGTGGTTTTTAGCTTGATTAACTGATTGTTTCGAATTAAGAATAATTGTATGCACCTGTGTAGGGCTGTATTTAAGCTCGCCTTACCTTGAACGAACACATACCTTGACGAAGGCTATTTGCCGAAACGTTGGTTATAATAAAATTATTTTGCAAGTGAGTGTGCAGTCACTATTTTTTGCTATATATTTGGATATATTCTTTTTGACTTGCACCTCGGACGGAGTGCGGTTGTTTCATTTTTTGATTATTTGATACGTTCAACAAGCAGCACCCGACTTGTCCAAAATGTCCACACACGAGTCTATTTTGGGATCAGCTTCCAACTCAAGTGAGTTTTTTGAATATAGTCAAAGACAGCGTGAGGACATAATCACAACAGAATCACTGTTTGATACAACGGATCGATTGGATTCCGTAACACAGTCTGAGTTGTCCCACTTAGGAACGAGAAAAACTAAAACTCACTTACACATCGTTACCCTTAGTGATTACATCAGACAAGGGATTATTCCCCGAGGATTAAGATGGCAAAAGGAACCTATGTTGGGTAAACGCACTGAGGAATTTTGTGAACGATGGTGTGCTATCCTAAACAAATGTTCATTGGACTTGATGACTCTATTAGTGGACCAACTCAAGAAAGATTTTAACGAGATTGAGAAGGAATATGAAGAAAAGATGGAGTCGTTTCGAGCTACACTTTCTGAGGATTTATTATCTAACGTTATGCAAGAAAGTCAAGATCAACAACAGAAACTCACTCAACAACTGAAGGAATTAAAAATAAAGAAGTTCAACCGGGATAAAAGGGAGAAACAGGAAGGGAGAACTTACTTTTGGAGATCTTCAGGATCTAGTTCTGATCGGGGTAACAGACCTCCTAAAACAAGACGACCATACAGAATCCACACATCTGACTCCTCATCCGCTTGCTCATCAACCACTTCAGGTTCGAGTTTTTTATCGGACAATCGACGCAGACACAATCCAAAAAGACATCAAATAGAACAAGTTCGTCGCGGATTAGACGGGGCAAGAGGAACCGAAAATCGAGGTCCAGCGACCCGATCAAGGACAACGATCAGGAAATGACTGTTTTCAACCTTTCCAGTAAGATCTTGAATTCTTCTCATATTTCGGTTTTGAACAAGGGATTATCTTTTGTCCAGTGTTTTGAAGCAAAAGACTTTGATATTAAAATTGACTTGTACAAATTCTTTAGAAACATCAGGATTAAGGAATTTTTTAGTTCCCAATCTCATATGCAAGAATGTACAACTCCTACCCAAGATGAGAAAAGTGGAACTCCTTTTAAAGTAAAAAGTTCTTTTAATCCACCTGTTAATAGAAATCCATCAGTGGAAACTTACTGTCGATTGGTTGAACATGATGTTGAGATGTTATTTAGTGACATTAAAACATGTAGACGACATGACAACTTGTCTAAGGAGGAACGAGAGGCTCTGCTTGATTTAAAGACTGATAATACTATCATTATAAAAGCAGCGGATAAAGGAGGGGCGATTGTGATTCAGAATGTCAGTGATTATATAAGTGAATGTAAAAGACAGCTATCTGATTCAGATTTTTATGAAAAACTCCCAGAAGATCCGACGAGAATTTTTAAAGAGCAAATTCATGATGTTCTCGTGTCGATGTTACAATCTGCTGAGATTAATAAGAGAGAATTTGAATTCCTTAATATAGAAAATCCCATTATCTCTACATTCTACACCTTACCTAAAATACATAAACGTCTAGAATCACCACCAGGACGTCCAATTGTATCAGGTATTGGTTCATTGACTTCCTCTATCTCTACTTTTGTCGATTTCTTTTTAAGACCATTCTGTAACAAAATGCCCTCTTTTTTGAAGGATACTATGCATATGTTGTCTTACATAGATTCTATTAATCCAATACCCGAGGACATTTTACTGGTCTCATTTGATGTCCAATCTTTGTATACATGTATTCCACACAAAGAGGGTGTTGAGGCTATGGTCCACTTTATATCTGAACGTACTGATTCAATTCCTTCTAATGAATGTATTAAGACACTATCGGAAATTGTACTTTCCTATAATTATTTTATATTTCAGAATGACTTTTATATTCAAAAGAGAGGCGTGGCAATGGGTAGTACATTTGCACCCTCTTTTGCGAATCTCTATATGGCTCTCTTTGAGGAGAAATTTATTTACTCCAACCATGTGTTTTCTACCAATATATTGATTTGGAAGAGATATTTGGATGATTGTTTCTGTCTCTTTAAAGGTGATGCTACACAACTCCATTCCTTTTTTCAATATCTAAATGGCTGTTCAAAGTTTTTGACATTTACAATGGAGTTTGATGCTAATAAGGTTAGTTTTCTGGATTTGTGGATAATCAAAGAAGGCAACTATTTGTACACAGATCTTTACAGAAAACCTACAGCTCGTAACACTTTTTTGAGAGCTGATTCCTATCATTGTTTACCTTTAAAGAACAGCCTACCTTACAGCCAAATGTGTCGGATAAAGAGAATTTGCAGCAAACCAGACGATCTTAAAAGGAATTTTAACGTTTTAAAAGAATCCTTTCACTGTAGGGGCTATACTAAGAAGCAAATTCAAATAGCTGAGGAAAAAATTGAGGGACGATCTCGACTTGATTTGTTAAGAAAGAAAGAAAAACATCAAAAAAGATTTTCTGTGGTTTTTACTACAAAATATACTAAAAAATCGGAACACATTAAGAAAATAATTAACAAACATTGGCATATTTTAAAAACTGATAGAAGGCTTGCGTCTTTTCAGGATCCCCCGCTCACGGTGTTCAAGCGCGGACGTAATTTGAAAGATCATCTGGTGAGATCATATTTGTCTCCTCCACCTGTCACAACACAAATGACATTAACACCAATTCCTGAAGGTAACTACCGATGTGGTTCATGTAGTCAATGCAGCTACACTTACCGCTGTACTTCATTTAAACATCCGCATACTGGGACACCGATTCCTATTAAAGGGATTATAAGTTGTAAAACCAAAGCAGTTATCTACCTCATAACATGTCCTTGCGGTAAATCTTATGTTGGCAAAACATCGCTTGAATTAAAAACACGTATTTCAGAGCATCGTAGTACAATCCGATGCAGAAATATGAATTATCCCTTAGCTGCTCATTTTGTTGAATTTAACCACTCTATTGCCTCCCTACGATATGTAGGAATTGAACGAGTTGCTTTACCGAGGAGAGGTGGTGATCTTGAATGTGTCCTGCTTAGACGGGAAGCATATTGGATACATACATTAAGAACTCTTGTCCCTTATGGTTTAAATGTTGACTTTGATCTGAGCTGTTTTTTATGAGTGTGCTTTGTATCTCATGGTTGGTGATGTTTGTATACTGTTGTTTTTCTTGTATTTACTCTTATCATGTATTTGTAATTGATTCTGTGGTTTATAGCTTGATTAACTGATTGTTTCGAATTAAGAATAATTGTATGCACCTGTGTAGGGCTGTATTTAAGCTCGCCTTACCTTGAACGAACACATACCTTGACGAAGGCTATTTGCCGAAACGTTGGTTATAACAAAATTATTTTGCAAGTGAGTGTGCAGTCACTATTTTTTGCTATAAATCTCGAACGGTTCTGCCATGGCGAGGTGACAAATTTATGGCGACATCAGAGAAACAGGAAGTGTCTAATATCTAAAGCAAAAAATGTCTTATTATAATGACACGTGGGGTGTTTGTTCGTCTGAAGATTCCGATCGCATCGATGTGCCTATTGTGACTCCCAGGTATAGCGCCACCACCAGGCGCCAGGAAGTGTGTCAGTCACAAAGGTGGATTTTTTTGACAGTTCCATTCGATGTTCTTTTAAATACTCCTCCTAGGATTTTCATGCAATTGACACGAGAAGTGGTCAACATGATGCCAAGACATTGTAGATGATAAATTGCGAAGGGATTTTTGATATCTCAAACGCTGTTCCCATGGCAACGCGTCAAACTTTACTTTCATATTAAAGGCATATTTAAGCCTTTTTAGTTGAAACCGATGTTCTTTTGAATACTCCTTCTAGAATATTCATGCGATTGACACCAAAAGTGGTCAACATGATGCTGAGACATTGTAGATGATAAATTGCGAAGGGATTTTTGATATCTCGAACGCTGTTCCCATGACAACGCGTCAAACTTTACTTTAATTTTAAAGGCTTATTTAAGCCTTTAAGTTGACGCCGATGCTCTTTTAAATACTCCTTCTAGAATATTCATGAGATTGACACCAGAAGTGGTCAACATGATGCCGAGACATTGTAGATGATAATTTGCGAAGGGATTTTTGATATCTCAAACGCTGTTCCCATGGCAACTTGTCAAACTTTACTTTCATTTTAAAGGCTTATTTAAGCCTTTAAGTTGACGCCGATGTTCTTTTAAATACTCCTTCTAGAATATTCATGAGATTGACACCAGAAGTGGTCAACATGATGCCGAGACATTGTAGATGATAAATTGCGAAGGGATTTTTGATATCTCAAACGCTGTTCCCATGGCAACGCGTCAGATTTTACTTTCATTTTAAAAGCATATTTAAGCCTTTCAGTTGACGCCGATGTTCTTTTGAATACTCCTTCTAGAATATTCATGAGATTGACACCAGAAGTGGTCAACATGATGCTGAGACATTGTAGATGATAAATTGCGAAGGGATTTTTGATATCTCGAACGCTGTTCCCATGGCAACGCCCCAAACTTTACATTTATTTCAGGCATATTTAGGACTCTTGGCGTGCTTAGATTAACCTAAAAGTCGGCACACACATCAGAGTTGTCGGCTGTTAAGTGTGCACAAACAGGTCACACATAGGCGTGTCTCTTAAGTGGCTCACTAGCGCCCCAGTTTGTCTAAAATGTGGGGTTTCTTTTACCTACAGTCCCCAAATGGCTCAGTAACAACATTAAATAGCCCACTGATATTTACCCACTTGATGCCCTTGCCCACCGTGCATCGTTTTCTCGGACGCACCGTGTAGCGGTAAAAAAACGTGCGAGGGCCCGCCATTGCTGCTTGCAGCTATATTTAGGGCTCGAGCACCGAGGAGCAGGCCAGAATGGCCTGCACCGAAAGGTGCGAAGCCCTATTGATTTTGTTAGAATTTATTATTAGGGCCCGAGCACCGAGGAGCAGGCCAGAATGGCCTGCACCGTAGGTGCGAAGCCCTATTGTTTTTGCTCGGATTATTATTTTTATTATTATTTTTTTTTTTTTTATTTTTTTTTAACACTTTTGGACTTTTTGGGGGCCTTAACATACTCGAAAACTCTTGAAAATTGGCACAGACGTCAGAGTCGTCCGTCATCGCAGAAATCCAAAGGCTGGAACACGGGCGTGGCACAGGGGCTCTGTAGCGCCCCCTGTAATGCAAAAAAAAACATTGATGCACAGATCGGGCAAAAATGTACGCACATGTACGAGACTTGGTACGCTTATAGATCTCATCGACCCGAACAACTTTCGCCCTCTAACATTTAAGCTCCGCCCAACAGGAAGTCGGCTATTTTGGATTGTTTAAAAAATGCATGCGTTGAACTTTTATATACTCCTCCCAGGGGATTCATGCGATTGACACCAAACGTGGTGAACATGATGTCGAGACATTGGACTTGCTAAATTGCGAAGGGATTTTTGATATCTCGAACGGTTCTGCCATGGCGAGGCGACAAAGTTGTGGCGAAATCAGAGAAACAGGAAGTGTCTAATATCTAGGGCAAAAAATGTCTTATTGTGATGACACGCGGGGTGTTTGTTCGTCTGAAGATTCCGATCGCATCGATGTGCCTATTGTGACTCCCGGGTATAGCGCCACCACCAGGCGCCAGGAATTGTGTCACTCATGAACTTTTAAATACTTCTCCTAGGGAATTCATACGATTGACACCAAACGTGGTGAACATGATGCTGAGACATTGGACTTGCTAAATTGCGAAGGGATTTTTGATATCTTAAACGGTGTTGCCATGACGAGGCGACAAATTTATAGCAAATTCAATGAAACAGGAAGTGTCTAATATCTAAAGCAAAAAATGTCTTATTGGGATGAAACGCAGTGTGTATGTTCGGCCAAGGATTCCGATCGCATCGATGTGCCTATTTTGAGTCTCGGGTATAGCGCCACCAACAGGCACCAGGAAGTGTGGCAGTCACAAAAGGTGGATTTCTTGACAGTTGCATATGGTGAACTTTTAAATACTCCTCCTAGGATTTTCATGCGATTGACACCAAAAGCGGTCAACACGATGCAGAGACATTGTAGATGATAAATTGCGAAGGGATTTTTGATATCTTGAACGCTGTTCCCATGGCAACACGTCAAACTTTACTTTCATTTTCAGGCATATTTAAGCTCTTGGCGTGCACTTTGGGTGCCTTAACATGCTCGAAAACAACGGAAATTTGGCACAGATGTCAAAGTCACGTGCCACTAGGCTCATGCAAAGGCTGGAATATGGGCGTGGCAAGGGATCTCTGTAGCGCCCCCTGTAATGCAAAAAAATAACATTGATGCACAGATCGGGCAAAAATGTACGCACATGTACGGGAGTTGGTACGCATATAGATCTCATCGACCCGAACAACTTTCGCACTTTAAGATTTAAGCTCCGCCCAACAGGAAGTCGGCTATTTTGGATTGTTTAAAAAATGAATGCGTTGAACTTTTAAATACTCCTCCTAGTGGATTCATGGGATTGACACCAAACGTGGTGAACATGATGTCGAGACATTGGACTTGCTAAATTGCGAAGGGATTTTTGATATCTCGAACGGTTCTGCCATGGCGAGCCGACAAATTTATGGCGACATCAGAGAAACAGGAAGTGTCTAATATCTAAGGCAAAAAATATCTTATTGTGATGCCATGCGGGGTGTTTGTTCGTCTGAAGATTCTGATCGCATCGATGTGCCTATTGTGACTCCCGGGTATAGCGCCACCACCAGGCGCCAGGAAGTGCGTCAGTCACAAAGCTGGATTTTTTTTGACGTTCCATGCTATGTTCTTTTAAATACTCCTTCTAGAAAAATCATGCAATTGACACCAAAAGTGGTCAACATGAAGCCGAGAGATTGTAGATGATAAATTGCGAAGGGATTTTTGATATCTCAAACGCTGTTCCCATGGCAACGCGTAAAATTTTACTTTCATTTTAAAGGCATATTTAAGCCTTTCAGTTGACGCCGATGTTCCTTTAAATACTCCTTCTAGGATATTCATGCGATTGACACCAAAAGTGGTCAACATGATGCTGAGGCATAGTAGATGATAAATTGCGAAGGGATTTTTGATATCTCGAACGCTGTTCCCATGGCAACGTGTCAAACTTTACTTTCATTTTTAAGGCATATTTAAGCCTTTCAGTTGACGCCGATGTTCCTTTAAATACTCCTTCTAGGATATTCATGCGATTGACACCAAAAGTGGTCAACATGATGCCGAGGCATAGTAGATGATAAATTGTGAAGGGATTTTTGATATCTCGAACGCTGTTCCCATGGCAACGTGTCAAACTTTACTTTCATTTTAAAGGCATATTTAAGCCTTACAGTTGCATGCAGTGAACTTTTATATACTCCTTCTAGAATAATCATGCAATTGACACCAAAAGTGGTCAACATGAAGCCGAGATATTGTAGATGATAAATTGTGAAGGGATTTTTGATATCTCAAACGCTGTTCCCATGGCAATGCGTCAAAGTTTACTTTCATTTTAAAGGCATATTTAAGCCTTTCAGTTGACGCCGATGTTCCTTTAAATACTCCTTCTAGAATGATCATGCAATTGACACCAAAAGTGGTCACCATGATGCAGAGACATTGTAGATGATAAATTGCGAAGGGATTTTTGATATCTCAAACGCTGTTCCCATGGCAACGCGTCAAAGTTTACTTTCATTTTAAAGGCACATTTAAGCCTTTCAGTTGACGCCGATGTTCCTTTAAATACTCCTTCTAGGATATTCATGCGATTAACACCAAAAGTGGTCAACATGAAGCCGAGACATTGTAGATGATAAATTGCGAAGGGATTTTTGATATCTCGAACGTTGTTCCCATGGCAACGCCACAAACTTTCCTTTTATTTCAGGCATATTTAAGGCTCTTGGCTTGAGTAGATTAACCTTAAAGTTGGCACACACATCAGAGTTGTTGGCTGTTAAGTGTGCACAAAAATGTCAGACATAGGCGTGTCTCTTAAGTGGCTCACTAGTGCCCCCGTTTGTCTAAAATGTGGGGTTTCTTTTACCTACAGTCCCCAAATGGCTCTGTAACAACATTAAATAGCCCACTGATATTTACCCACTTGATGCGCTTGCCCACCGTGCATCGTTTTCTCGGACGCACCGTGTAGCGTTAAAAAAACGTGCGAGGGCCCGCCATTGCTGCTTGCAGCTATATTTTTTTTTTATTTTTTTTTTATTTTTTTTAACAGTTTTGGGCACTTTGGGTGCCTTAACATACTCGAAAACTCTTGAAATTTGGCACAGACGTCAGAGTCATCTGTCATTGCAAACGGGCACAGGCTGGAACACGGGCGTGGCAAAGGGGCTCTGTAGCGCCCCCTGTAATGCAAAAAAAAACATTGGTGCACAGATCGGACAAACATGTACCCACATGTACGGGAGTTGGTACGCATATAGATCTCATCGACCCGAACAACTTTCACCCTCTAACATTTAAGCTCCGCCCAACAGGAAGTCGGCTATTTTGGATTGTTTAAAAAATGCATGCGGTGAACTTTTAAATACTCCTCCTAGAGGATGCATGCGATTGACACCAAACGTGGTGAACATGATGTCGAGACATTGGACTTGCTAAATTGCGAAGGGATTTTTGATATCTCAAACGGTTCTGCCATGGCGAGCCGACAAATTTATGGCGAAATCAGAGAAACAGGAAGTGTCTAATATCTAAGGCAAAAAATGTCTTATTGTGATGACACGCGGGGTGTTTGTTCGCCTGAAGATTCCGATCGCATCGATGTGCCTATTGTGACTCCCGGGTATAGCGCCACCACCAGGCGCCAGGAAGTGTGTCAGTCATGAACTTTTAAATACTTCTCCTAGGGAATTCATACGATTGACACCAAACGTGGTGAACATGATGCTGAGACATTGGACTTGCTAAATTGCGAAGGGATTTTTGATATCTCAAACGGTGTTGCCATGACGAGGCGACAAATTTATGGCGAATTCAATGAAACAGGAAGTGTCTAATAACTAAAGCAAAAAATGTCTTATTGGGATGAAACGCAGTGTGTATGTTCGGCCAAGGATTCCGATCGCATCGATGTGCCTATTTTGAGTCTCGGGTATAGCGCCACCAACATGCACCAGGAAGTGTGGCAGTCACAAAAAGTGGATTTCTTGACAGTTGCATGTGGTGAACTTTTAAATACTCCTCCTAGGATTTTCATGCGATTGACACCAAAAGTGGTCAACATGATGCTGAGACATTGTAGATGATAAATTGCGAAGGGATTTTTGATATCTCGAACGCTGTTCCCATGGCAACACGTCAAACTTTACTTTCATTTTCAGGCATATTTAAGCTCTTGGCGTGCACTTTGGGTGCCTTAACATGCTCGAAAACAACGGAAATTTGGCACAGATGTCAAAGTCACGTGCCACTAGGCTCATGCAAAGGCTGGAATATGGGCGTGGCAAGGGAGCTCTGTAGCGCCCCCTGTAATGCAAAAACAAACATTGTTGCGCAGTTCGGGCAAACATGTACGCACATGTACGAGAGTTGGTATGCATATAGATCTCATCGACCCGAACAACTTTCGCACTCAAACATTTTAGCTCCGCCCAACAGGAAGTCGGCTATTTTGGATTGTTTAAAAAATGCATGCGTTGAACTTTTAAATACTCCTCCTAGAGGATGCATGCGATTGACACCAAACGTGGTGAACATGATGTCGAGACATTGGACTTGCTAAATTGCGAAGGGATTTTTGATATCTCGAACGGTGTTGCCATGGCGAGGCGACAAATTTATGGCGACATCAGAGAAACAGGAAGTGTCTAATATCAAAGGCAAAAAATGTCTTATTGTGATGACACGCGGTGTGTTTGTTCGTCTGAAGATTCCGATCGCATCGATGTGCCTATTGTGACTCCCGGGTATAGCGCCACCACCAGGCGCCAGGAAGTGTGTCAGTCACAAAGGTGGATTTTTTTTGACAGTTCCATGCAATGTTCTTTTAATTACTCCTCCTACAATGTTTATGCGATTGACACCAAAAGTGGTCAACATGATGCCAAGACATTGTAGATGATAAATTCTGAAGGGATTTTTGATATCTCGAACGCTGTTCCCATGGCAACCTGTCAAACTTTACTTTCATTTTTAAGGCATATTTAAACCTTACAGCTGCATGCGGTAAACTTTTAAATACTCCTCCTGGGGAAATAATGTGATTGACTCCAGAAGTGGTCAACATAATGCTGAGACATTGTAGATGATAAATTGCGAAGGGATTTTTGATATCTCGAACGCTGTTCCCATGGTAACCTGTCAAACTTTACTTTCATTTTAAAGGCATATTTAAGCCTTACAGTTCCATGCGATGCTCTTTTAAATACTCCTTCTAGAATTTTCATGCGATTGACACAAGAAGTGGTCAACATGATGCAGAGACATTGTAGATGATAAATTGCGAAGGGATTTTTGATATCTCGAACGCTGTTCCCATGGCAACCTGTCAAACTTTACTTTCATTTTAAAGGCATATTTAAGCCTTACAGTTCCATGCGATGCTCTTTTAAATACTCCTTCTAGGATTTTTATGCAATTGACTCCAGAATATGTCAACATGATGCTGAGACATTGTAGATGATAAATTGCGAAGGGATTTTTGATATCTCGAACGCTGTTCCCATGGCAACGCGTCAGATTTTACTTTCATTTTAAAGGCATATTTAAGCCTTTCAGTTGACGCCAATGTTCTTTTAAATACTCCTTCTAGAATATTCATGCGATTAACGCCAGAAGTGGTCAAAATGATGCCGAGACATTGTAGATGATAAATTGCGAAGGGATTTTTGATATCTCAAACGCTGTTCCCATGGCAATGCGTCAAACTTTACTTTCATTTTAAAGGCTTATTTAAGCCTTTAAGTTGATGCCGATGTTCTTTAAAATACTCCTTCTAGAATATTCATGCGATTAACACCAAAAGTGGTCAACATGATGCTGAGGCATAGTAGATGATAAATTGTGAAGGGATTTTTGATATCTCAAACGCTGTTCCCATGGCAACGTGTCAAACTTTACTTTCATTTTAAAGGCATATTTAAGCCTTACAGTTGCATGCAGTGAACTTTTATATACTCCTTCTAGAATAATCATGCAATTGACACCAAAAGTGTTCAACATGAAGCCGAGACATTGTAGATGATAAATTGCGAAGGGATTTTTGATATCTCAAACGCTGTTCCCATGGCAATGCGTCAAACTTTACTTTCATTTTAAAGGCTTATTTAAGCCTTTAAGTTGATGCCGATGTTCTTTAAAATACTCCTTCTAGAATATTCATGCGATTAACACCAAAAGTGGTCAACATGATGCTGAGGCATAGTAGATGATAAATTGTGAAGGGATTTTTGATATCTCAAACGCTGTTCCCATGGCAACGTGTCAAACTTTACTTTCATTTTAAAGGCATATTTAAGCCTTACAGTTGCATGCAGTGAACTTTTAAATACTCCTTCTAGAATAATCATGCAATTGACACCAAAAGTGTTCAACATGAAGCCGAGATATTGTAGATGATAAATTGCGAAGGGATTTTTGATATCTCAAACGCTGTTTCCATGGCAACGCGTCAAAGTTTACTTTAATTTTAAAGGCATATTTAAGCCTTTCAGTTGACGCCGATGTTCCTTTAAATACTCCTTCTAGGATATTCATGCGATTAACACCAGAAGTGGTCAACATGATGCCGAGACATTGTAGATGATAAATTGCGAAGGGATTTTTGATATCTCGAACGCTGTTCCCATGGCAACGCCGCAAACTACTTTTATTTCAGGCATATTTAAGGCTCTTGGCGTGATTAGATTAACCTTAAAGTTGGCACACACATCAGAGTTGTCAGCTGTTAAGTGTGCACAAAAAGGTCAGATATAGGCGTGTCTCTTAAGTGGCTCACTAGCGCCCCTGTTTGTCTAAAATGTGGGGTTTTTGTTTTACCTACAGTCCCCAAATGGCTCAGTAAAAACATTAAAAATAGCCCACTGATGTTTACCCACTTGATGCCCTTGCCCACCGGGCATCATTTTCTCGGACGCATCGTGTAGCGGTAAAAAAACGTGCGAGGGCCCGCCATTGCTGCTTGCAGCTATATTTATTTTTTTTTTTTTATTTTTTTTTTAACACTTTTGGACTTTTTGGGGGCCTTAACATACTCGAAAACTCTTGAAATTTGGCACAGACGTCAGAGTCGTCCGTCATCGCAGAAATCCAAAGGCTGGAACACGGGCGTGGCACGGGGGCTCTGTAGCGCCCCCTGTAATGCAAAGAAAAACATTGATGCACAGATCGGGCAAAAATGTACGCACATGTACGAGAATTGGTACGCTTATAGATCTCATCGACCCGAACAACTTTCGCCCTCTAACATTTAAGCTCCGCCCAACAGGAAGTCGGCTATTTTGGACTGTTTAAAAAATGCATGCATTGAACTTTTAAATACTCCTCCTAGGGGATTCGTGCGAATGACACCAAATGTGGTGATCATGATGTCGAGACATTGTACTTGCTAAATTGCGAAGGGATTTTTGATATCTCGAACGGTTCTGCCATGGCGAGGCGACAAAGTTGTGGTGAAATCAGAGAAACAGGAAGTGTTTAATATCAAAGGTAAAAAATGTCTTATTGTGATGCCATGCGGGGGGTTTGTTCGTCTGAAGATTCCGATCGCATCGATGTGCCTATTTTGAGTCTCGGGTATAGCGCCACCAACAGGCACCAGGAAGTGTGTCAGTCACAAAGGTGGATTTCTTGACAGTTGCATATGGTGAACTTTTAAATACTCCTCCTAGGATTTTCATGCGATTGACACCAAAACTGGTCAACATGATGCTGAGGCATAGTAGATGATAAATTGTGAAGGGATTTTTGATATCTCAAACGCTGTTCCCATGGCAACGTGTCAAACTTTACTTTCATTTTAAAGGCATATTTAAGCCTTACAGTTGCATGCAGTGAACTTTTAAATACTCCTTCTAGAATAATCATGCAATTGACACCAAAAGTGTTCAACATGAAGCCGAGATATTGTAGATGATAAATTGCGAAGGGATTTTTGATATCTCAAACGCTGTTTCCATGGCAACGCGTCAAAGTTTACTTTAATTTTAAAGGCATATTTAAGCCTTTCAGTTGACGCCGATGTTCCTTTAAATACTCCTTCTAGGATATTCATGCGATTAACACCAGAAGTGGTCAACATGATGCCGAGACATTGTAGATGATAAATTGCGAAGGGATTTTTGATATCTCGAACGCTGTTCCCATGGCAACGCCGCAAACTACTTTTATTTCAGGCATATTTAAGGCTCTTGGCGTGATTAGATTAACCTTAAAGTTGGCACACACATCAGAGTTGTCAGCTGTTAAGTGTGCACAAAAAGGTCAGATATAGGCGTGTCTCTTAAGTGGCTCACTAGCGCCCCTGTTTGTCTAAAATGTGGGGTTTTTGTTTTACCTACAGTCCCCAAATGGCTCAGTAAAAACATTAAAAATAGCCCACTGATGTTTACCCACTTGATGCCCTTGCCCACCGGGCATCATTTTCTCGGACGCATCGTGTAGCGGTAAAAAAACGTGCGAGGGCCCGCCATTGCTGCTTGCAGCTATATTTATTTTTTTTTTTTTATTTTTTTTTTTAACACTTTTGGACTTTTTGGGGGCCTTAACATACTCGAAAACTCTTGAAATTTGGCACAGACGTCAGAGTCGTCCGTCATCGCAGAAATCCAAAGGCTGGAACACGGGCGTGGCACGGGGGCTCTGTAGCGCCCCCTGTAATGCAAAGAAAAACATTGATGCACAGATCGGGCAAAAATGTACGCACATGTACGAGAATTGGTACGCTTATAGATCTCATCGACCCGAACAACTTTCGCCCTCTAACATTTAAGCTCCGCCCAACAGGAAGTCGGCTATTTTGGACTGTTTAAAAAATGCATGCATTGAACTTTTAAATACTCCTCCTAGGGGATTCGTGCGAATGACACCAAATGTGGTGATCATGATGTCGAGACATTGTACTTGCTAAATTGCGAAGGGATTTTTGATATCTCGAACGGTTCTGCCATGGCGAGGCGACAAAGTTGTGGTGAAATCAGAGAAACAGGAAGTGTTTAATATCAAAGGTAAAAAATGTCTTATTGTGATGCCATGCGGGGGGTTTGTTCGTCTGAAGATTCCGATCGCATCGATGTGCCTATTTTGAGTCTCGGGTATAGCGCCACCAACAGGCACCAGGAAGTGTGTCAGTCACAAAGGTGGATTTCTTGACAGTTGCATATGGTGAACTTTTAAATACTCCTCCTAGGATTTTCATGCGATTGACACCAAAACTGGTCAACATGATGCTGAGGCATAGTAGATGATAAATTGTGAAGGGATTTTTGATATCTCAAACGCTGTTCCCATGGCAACGTGTCAAACTTTACTTTCATTTTAAAGGCATATTTAAGCCTTACAGTTGCATGCAGTGAACTTTTAAATACTCCTTCTAGAATAATCATGCAATTGACACCAAAAGTGTTCAACATGAAGCCGAGATATTGTAGATGATAAATTGCGAAGGGATTTTTGATATCTCAAACGCTGTTTCCATGGCAACGCGTCAAAGTTTACTTTAATTTTAAAGGCATATTTAAGCCTTTCAGTTGACGCCGATGTTCCTTTAAATACTCCTTCTAGGATATTCATGCGATTAACACCAGAAGTGGTCAACATGATGCCGAGACATTGTAGATGATAAATTGCGAAGGGATTTTTGATATCTCGAACGCTGTTCCCATGGCAACGCCGCAAACTACTTTTATTTCAGGCATATTTAAGGCTCTTGGCGTGATTAGATTAACCTTAAAGTTGGCACACACATCAGAGTTGTCAGCTGTTAAGTGTGCACAAAAAGGTCAGATATAGGCGTGTCTCTTAAGTGGCTCACTAGCGCCCCTGTTTGTCTAAAATGTGGGGTTTTTGTTTTACCTACAGTCCCCAAATGGCTCAGTAAAAACATTAAAAATAGCCCACTGATGTTTACCCACTTGATGCCCTTGCCCACCGGGCATCATTTTCTCGGACGCATCGTGTAGCGGTAAAAAAACGTGCGAGGGCCCGCCATTGCTGCTTGCAGCTATATTTATTTTTTTTTTTTTATTTTTTTTTTTAACACTTTTGGACTTTTTGGGGGCCTTAACATACTCGAAAACTCTTGAAATTTGGCACAGACGTCAGAGTCGTCCGTCATCGCAGAAATCCAAAGGCTGGAACACGGGCGTGGCACGGGGGCTCTGTAGCGCCCCCTGTAATGCAAAGAAAAACATTGATGCACAGATCGGGCAAAAATGTACGCACATGTACGAGAATTGGTACGCTTATAGATCTCATCGACCCGAACAACTTTCGCCCTCTAACATTTAAGCTCCGCCCAACAGGAAGTCGGCTATTTTGGACTGTTTAAAAAATGCATGCATTGAACTTTTAAATACTCCTCCTAGGGGATTCGTGCGAATGACACCAAATGTGGTGATCATGATGTCGAGACATTGTACTTGCTAAATTGCGAAGGGATTTTTGATATCTCGAACGGTTCTGCCATGGCGAGGCGACAAAGTTGTGGTGAAATCAGAGAAACAGGAAGTGTTTAATATCAAAGGTAAAAAATGTCTTATTGTGATGCCATGCGGGGGGTTTGTTCGTCTGAAGATTCCGATCGCATCGATGTGCCTATTTTGAGTCTCGGGTATAGCGCCACCAACAGGCACCAGGAAGTGTGTCAGTCACAAAGGTGGATTTCTTGACAGTTGCATATGGTGAACTTTTAAATACTCCTCCTAGGATTTTCATGCGATTGACACCAAAACTGGTCAACACGATGCTGAGACATTGTAGATGATAAATTGCAAAGGGATTTTTGATATCTCGAACGCTGTTCCCATGGCAACACGTCAAACTTTACTTTCATTTTCAGGCATATTTAAGCTCTTGGCGTGCACTTTGGGTGCCTTAACATGCTCGAAAACAACGGAAATTTTGCACAGATGTCAAAGTCACGTGCCACTAGGCTCATGCAAAGGCTGGAATATGGGCGTGGCAAGGGAGCTCTGTAGTGCCCCCTGTAATGCAAAAAAAATAACATTGATGCACAGATCGGGCAAAAATGTACGCACATGTACGGGAGTTGGTACGCATATAGATCTCATCGACCCGAACAACTTTCGCCCTCTAACATTTAAGCTCCGCCCAACAGGAAGTCGGCTATTTTGGATTGTTTAAAAAATGAATGCGTTGAACTTTTAAATACTCCTCCTAGTGGATTCATGGGATTGACACCAAACGTGGTGAACATGATGTCGAGACATTGGACTTGCTAAATTGCGAAGGGATCTTTGATATCTCGAACGGTTCTGCCATGGCGAAGCGACAAATTTATGGCGAAATCAGAGAAACAGGAAGTGTCTAATATCTAAGGCAAAAAATTTCTTATTGCGATGCCAAGCAGGGTGTTTGTTCGCCTGAAGATTCCGATCGCATCGATGTGCCTATTGTGACTCCCGGGTATAGCGCCACCACCAGGCGCCAGGAACTGTGTCAGTCACAAAGCTGGATTTTTTTGACAGTTCCATGCGATGTTCTTTTAAATACTCCTCCTAGGATTTTCATGCGATTGACACCAAAAGTGGTCAACATGATGCTGAGGCATAGTAGATGATAAATTGCGAAGGGATTTTTGATATCTCGAACGCTGTTCCCATGGCAACGTGTCAAACTTTACTTTCATTTTAAAGGCATATTTAAGCCTTACAGTTGCGTGCGGTAAACTTTTAAATACTCCTTCTAGGATATTCATGCGATTAACACCACAAGTGGTCAACATGATGCCGAGACATTGTAGATGATAAATTGCGAAGGGATTTTTGTTATCTCAAACACTGTTCCCATGGCAACGCCGCAAACGTTACTTTTATTTCAGGCATATTTAAGGCTCTTGGCGTGATTAGATTAACCTTAAAGTTGGCACACACATCAGAGTTGTCGGCTGTTAAGTGTGCACAAAAAGGTCAGATATAGGCGTGTCTCTTAAGTGGCTCACTAGCGCCCCTGTTTGTGTAAAATGTGGGGTTTCTTTTAGCTACAGTCCCTAAATGGCTCAGTAACAACATTAAATAGCCCACTGATATTTACCCACTTGATGCCCTTGCCCACAGTGCATCGTTTCTCGGACGCACCGTGTAGCGGTAAAAAAAACGTGCGAGGGCCCGCCATTGCTGCTTGCAGCTATATTTTATTTTATTTATTTTTTAACACTTTTGGACTTTTTGGGAGCCTTAACATACTCGAAAACTCTTGAAATTTGGCACAGACGTCAGAGTCGCTCGTCATCGCAGAAATCCAAAGGCTGGAACACGGGCGTGGCACGGGGGCTCTATAGCGCCCCCTGTAATGCAAGAAAAAACATTGATGCACAGATCGGGCAAAAATGTACGCACATGTATGAGAGTTGGTACACATATAGATCTCATCGACCCGAACAACTTTCGCCCTCTAACATTTAAGCTCCGCCCAACAGGAAGTCTGCTATTTTGGATTGTTTAAAAAATGCATTTGTTGAACTTTTAAATACTCCTCCTAGTGGATTCATGGGATTGACACCAAACGTGGTGATCATGATGCCGAGACATTGTACTTGTTAAATTGCGAAGGGATTTTTGATATCTCGAATGGTTCTGCCATGGCGAGGCGACGAATTTATGGCGAATTCAGAGAAACAGGAAGTGTCTAATATCTAAGGCAAAAAATATCTTATTGTGATGCCATGCGGAGGGTTTGTTCGTCTGAAGATTCCGATCGCATCGTTGTGCCTATTGTGACTCCCGGATATAGCGCCACCACCAGGCGCCAGGAAGTGTGTCAGTCACAAAGCTGGATTTTTTTTGACAGTTCCATGCTATGTTCTTTTAAATACTCCTTCTAGAAAAATCATGCAATTGACACCAAAAGTGGTCAACATGATGCCGAGAGATTGTAGATGATAAATTGCGAAGGGATTTTTGATATCTCAAACGCTGTTCCCATGGCAACGCTTCAAACTTTACTTTCATTTTAAAGGCATTTTTAAGCCTTTCAGTTGACGCTGATGTTCCTTTAAATACTCCTTCTAGGATATTCATGCGATTGACACCAGAAGTGGTCAACATGATGGCGAGACATTGTAGATGATAAATTGCGAAGGGATTTTTGATATCTCGAACGCTGTTCCCATGGCAACGTGTCAAACTTTACTTTAATTTTAAAGGCATATTTAAGCCTTTCAGTTGACGCCGATGTTCTTTTAAATACTCCTTCTAGGATATTCATGCAGTTGACTCCAGAAGTGGTCAACATGATGCTGAGGCATAGTAGATGATAAATTGCGAAGGAATTTTTGACATCTTGAACGCTGTTCCCATGGCAACGCGTCAAACTTTACTTTAATTTTAGGCATGTTTAAGGCTCTAGGCGTGCTTAGTTGAACTTTAAATGTGGCACACACATTAGAGTTGTTGGCTGTTAAGTGTGCACAAACAGGTCAGACATAGGCGTGTCTCTTAAGTGGCTCACTAGTGCCCCCGTTTGTCTAAAATGTGGAGTTTCTTTTACCTACAGTCCCCAAATTGCTCAGTAACAACATTAAATAGCCCACTGATATTTACCCACTTGAGGCCCTTGCCCACCGTGCATCGTTTTCTCGGACGCACCGTGTAGCGGTAAAAAAACGTGCGAGGGCCCGCCATTGCTGCTTGCAGCTATATTTAGGGCCCGAGCACCGAGGAGCAGGCCAGAATGTCCTGCACCGAATGGTGCGAAGCCCTATTGTTTTTGCTCGGATTATTATTTTTTTTTTTAACACTTTTGGCCATTTTGGGTGCCTAAACATACTCGAAAACTCTTGCAATTTGGCACACACGTCAAAGTCATCTGTCATTGCGACCGGGCAAAGGCTGGAACACGGGCGTGGCACAGGGGCTCTGTAGCGCCCCCTGTAATGCAAAAACAAACATTGTTGCGCAGATCGGGCAAACATGTACGCACATGTACGAGAGTTGGTACGCATATAGATCTCATCGACCCGAACAACTTTCGCCCTCTAACATTTAAGCTCCGCCCAACAGGAAGTCGGCTATTTTGGATTGTTTAAAAAATGCATGCGTTGAAATTTTAAATACTCCTCCTACAGGATGCATGAGATTGACACCAAACGTGGTGAACATGATGTCGAGACATTGGACTTGCTAAATTGCGAAGGGATTTTTGATATCTCGAACGGTTCTGCCATGGCGAGGCGACAAATTTATGGCGACATCAGAGAAACAGGAAGTGTCTAATATCAAAGGCAAAAAATGTCTTATTGTGATGACACGCGGTGTGTTTGTTCGTCTGAAGATTCCGATCGCATCGATGTGCCTATTGTGACTCCCGGGTATAGCGCCACCACCAGGCGCCAGGAAGTGTGTCAGTCACAAAGGTGGATTTTTTGACAGTTCCATGCGATGTTCTTTTAAATACTCCTTCTAGGATTTTCATGCGATTGACTTCAGAAGTGGTGTACATGATGCCGAGACATAGTAGATGATAAATTGCGAAGGGATTTTTGATATCTCAAACGCTGTTCCCATGGCAACGCGTCAAACTTTACTTTCATTTTTAAGGCATATTTACACCTTACAGCTGCATGCGGTAAACTTTTAAATACTCCTCCTGAGGAAATAATGTGATTGACTCCAGAAGTGGTCAACATAATGCTGAGACATTGTAGATGATAAATTGCGAAGGGATTTTTGATATCTCAAACGCTGTTCCCATGGCAACGCGTCAGACTTCACTTTCAATTTAAAGGCATATTTAAGCCTTTCAGTTGACACCGATGTTCTTTTAAATACTCCTTCTAGAATATTTATGCGATTGACTTCAGAAGTGGTGTACATGATGCCGAGACATTGTAGATGATAAATTGCGAAGGGATTTTTGATATCTCGAACGCTGTTCCCATGGCAACGCGTCAAACTTTACTTTCATTTTAAAGGCATATTTAAGCCTTACAGTTCCATGCGATGCTCTTTTAAATACTCCTTCTAGGATTTTCATGCGATTGACACCAAAAGTGGTCAACATGATGCCGAGACATTGTAGATGATAAATTGCGAAGGGATTTTTTATATCTCGAACGCTGTTCCCATGGCAATGCGCAAACTTTTCTTTTATTTCAGGCATATTTAAGGCTCTTGACTTGTTTAGATTAACATAAAAGTTGGCACACACATCAGAGTTGTCGGCTGTTAAGTTTGCACAAAAAGGTCAGACATAGGCGTGTCTCTTAAGTGGCTCACTAGTGCCCCAGTTTTTCTAAAATGTGTGGTTTCTACAGTCCCCAAATGGCTCAGTAACAACATTAAATAGCCCACTGATATTTACCCACTTGATGCCCTTGCCCACCGTGCATCGTTTTCTCGGACGCACCGTGTAGCGGTAAAGAAACGTGCGAGGGCCCGCCATTGCTGCTTGCAGCTATATTTAGGGCTCGAGCACCGAGGAGCAGGCCAGAATGGCCTGCACCGAAAGGTGCGAAGCCCTATTGGTTTTGCTCGAATTTATTAGGGCCCGAGCACCGAGGAGCAGGCCAGAATGGCCTGCACCGTAGGTGCGAAGCCCTATTGTTTTTGCTCTGATTTATTATTTTTATTATTATTATTATTTTTTTTTTTTTATTTTTTATAACACTTTTGGACTTTTTGGGGGCCTTAACATACTCGAAAACTCTTGAAAATTGGCACAGACGTCAGAGTCGTCCGTCATCGCAGAAATCCAAAGGCTGGAACACGGGCGTGGCACAGGGGCTCTGTAGCGCCCCCTGTAATGCAAAAAAAAACATTGATGCACAGATCGGGCAAAAATGTACGCACATGTACGAGACTTGGTACGCTTATAGATCTCATCGACCCGAACAACTTTCGCCCTCTAACATTTAAGCTCCGCCCAACAGGAAGTCGGCTATTTTGGATTGTTTAAAAAATGCATGTGTTGAACTTTTATATACTCCTCCCAGGGGACTCATGCGATTGACACCAAACGTGGTGAACATGGTGTCGAGACATTGGACTTGCTAAATTGCGAAGGGATTTTTGATATCTCGAACGGTTCTGCCATGCGAGGCGACAAATTTATGGCGACATCAGAGAAACAGGAAGTGTCTAATATCTAAGGCAAAAAATGTCTTATTGTGATGACACGCGGTGTGTTTGTTCATCTGAAGATTCCGATCGCATCGATGTGCCTATTGTGACTACCGGGTATAGCGCCACCACCAGGCACCAGGAAGTCTGTCAGTCACAAAGGTGGATTTTTTTTGACAGTTCCATGCGATGTTCTTTTAAATACTCCTCCTAGAATGTTTATGCGATTCACACCAAAAGTGGTCAACATGATGCCAAGACATTGTAGATGATAAATTGCGAAGGGATTTTTGATATCTCGAACGCTGTTCCCATGAAAACCTGTCAAACTTTACTTTCATTTTTAAGGCATATTTAAGCCTTACAGTTCCATGCGATGTTCTTTTAAATACTCCTTCTACGATTTTCATGCGATTGACACAAGAAGTGGTCAACATGATGCCGAGACATTGTAGATGATAAATTGCTAAGGGATTTTTGATATCTCTAACGCTGTTCCCATGGCAACCTGTCAAACTTTACTTTCATTTTTAAGGCATATTTAAACCTTACAGCTGCATGCGGTAAACTTTTAAATACTCCTCCTGAGGAAATAATGTGATTGACTCCAGAAGTGGTCAACATAATGCTGAGACATTGTAGATGATAAATTGCGAAGGGATTTTTGATATCTCAAACGCTGTTCCCATGGCAACGCGTCAAACTTTACTTTCATTTTAAAGGCTTATTTAAGCCTTTAAGTTGACGCCGATGTTCTATTAAATACTCCTTCTAGAATATTCATGAGATTGACACCAGAAGTGGTCAACATGATGCCGAGACATAGTAGATGATAAATTGCGAAGGGATTTTTGATATCTCGAACGCTGTTCCCATGGCAACGCCCCAAACGTACATTTATTTCAGGCATATTTAGGACTCTTGGCGTGCTTAGATTAACCTAAAAGTCGGCACACACATTAGAGTTGTCGGCTGTTAAGTGTGCACAAACAGGTCACACATAGGCGTGTCTCTTAAGTGGCTCACTAGCGCCCCCGTTTGTCTAAAATGTGGGGTTTCTTTTACCTACAGTCCCCAAATGGCTCAGTAACAACATTAAATGGCCCACTGAAATTTACCCACTTGACGCCCTTGCCCACCGTGCATCGTTTTCTCGGACGCACCGTGTAGCGGTAAAAAAACGTGCGAGGGCCCGCCATTGCTGCTTGCAGCTATATTTTTTATTATTTTTTTTTATTTTTTTTATTTTTTTTAACACTTTTGGACTTTTTGGGAGCCTTAACATACTCGAAAACTCTTGAAAATTGGCACAGACGTCAGAGTCGCTCGTCATCGCAGAAATCCAAAGGCTGGAACACGGGCGTGGCACGGGGGCTCTATAGCGCCCCCTGTAATGCAAAAAAAAACATTGATGCACAGATCAGGCAAAAATGTGCGCACATGTACGAGAGTTGGTACGCATATAGATCTCATCGACCCGAACAACTTTCGCCCTCTAACATTTAAGCTCCGCCCAACAGGAAGTCGGCTATTTTGGATTGTTTAAAAAATGCATGCGTTGAACTTTTAAATACTCCTCCTAGTGGATTCATGGGAGTGACACCAAACGTGGTGATCATGATGCCGAGACATTGTACTTGCTAAATTGCGAAGGGATTTTTGATATCTCGAATGGTTCTGCCATGGCGAGGTGACGAATTTATGGCGAATTCAGAGAAACAGGAAGTGTCTAATATCTAAGGCAAAAATTATCTTATTGTGATGCCATGCGGGGTGTTTGTTCGTCTGAAGATTCCGATCGCATCGATGTGCCTATTGTGACTCCCGGGTATAGCGCCACCACCAGGCGCCAGGAAGTGCGTCAGTCACAAAGCTGGATTTTTTTTGACAGTTCCATGCTATGTTCTTTTAAATACTCCTTCTAGAAAAATCATGCAATTGACACCAAAAGTGGTCAACATGAAGCCGAGAGATTGTAGATGATAAATTGCGAAGGGATTTTTGATATCTCAAACGCTGTTCCGATGGCAACGCGTCAAACTTTACTTTCATTTTAAAGGCATATTTAAGCCTTTTAGTTGACGCCGATGTTCTTTTAAATACTCCTTCTAGAATATTCATGCGATTGACTCCAGAAGTGGTCAACATGATGCCGAGACATTGTAGATGATAAATTGCGAAGGGATTTTTGATATCTCGAAAGCTGTTCCCATGGCAACGCCCCAAACTTTACATTTATTTCAGGCATATTTAGGGCTCTTGGCCTGCTTAGATTAACCTAAAAGTCGGCACACACATCAGAGTTGTCGGCTGTTAAGTGTGCACAAACAGGTCACACATAGGCGTGTCTCTTAAGTGGCTCACTAGCGCCCCCGTTTGTCTAAAATGTGGGGTTTCTTTTACCTACAGTCCCCAAATGGCTCAGTAACAACATTAAATAGCCCACTGATATTTACCCACTTTATGCCCTTGCCCACCGTGCATCGTTTTCTCGGACGCACCGTGTAGCGGTAAAAAAAACGTGCGAGGGCCCGCCATTGCTGCTTGCAGCTATATTTTATTTATTTATTTATTTATTTATTTATTTATTTTTACGTTTCGGGGCAATTTGGGGGCCTTAACATACTTAAAAACTCTTGGAAATTGGCAGAGATGTCAGAGTCGTCGGCCATTAGGACCCGGCAAAGGCTGGAACTCGGGCGTGGCAAGGGAGCTCTGTAGCGCCCCCTGTAATGCAAAAACAAACATTGTTGCAGAGATCGGGCAAACATGTACGCACATGTACGGGAGTTGGTACGCATATAGCTCTCATCAATTTGAACAACTTTCTCCCTCTAATATTTAAGCTCCGCCCAACAGGAAGTCGGCTATTTTAGATTGTTTAAAAAATGCATGCGGTGAACTTTTAAATACTCCTCCTAGGGGATTCATGCAAATGACACCAGACGTGGTGATCATGATGCCGAGACATTGTACTTGCTAAATTGCGAAGGGATTTTTGATATCTCGAACGGTTCTGCCATGGCGAGGCGACAAATTTATGGCGACATCAGAGAAACAGGAAGTGTCTGATATCAAAGGCAAAAAATTTCTTATTGTGATGCCATGCGGGGGGTTTGTTCGGCTGAAGATTCCGATCGCATCGATGTGCCTATTGTGACTACCGGGTATAGCGCCACCACCAGGCGCCAGGAAGTGTGTCAGTCACAAAGGTGGATTTTTTTTACAGTTCCATGCGATGTTCTTTTAAAAACTCCTCCTAGAATGTTTATGCGATTGACACCAAAAGTGGTAAACATGATGCCAAGACATTGTAGATGATAAATTGCGAAGGGATTTTTGATATCTCGAAAGCTGTTCCCATGGCAACCTGTCAAACTTTACTTTCATTTTTAAGGCATATTTAAACCTTACAGCTGCATGCGGTAAACTTTTAAATACTCCTCCTGAGGAAATAATGTGATTGACTCCAGAAGTGGTCAACATAATGCTGAGACATTGTAGATGATAAATTGCGAAGGGATTTTTGATATCTCAAACGCTGTTCCCATGGCAACGCGTCAGATTTTACTTTCATTTTAAAGGCATATTTAAGCCTTTCAGTTGACGCCAATGTTCTTTTAAATACTCCTTCTAGAATATTCATGAGATTGACACCAGAAGTGGTCAACATGATGCCGAGACATAGTAGATGATAAATTGCGAAGGGATTTTTGATATCTCAAACGCTGTTCCCATGGCAACACGTCAAACTTTACTTTCATTTTAAAGGCTTATTTAAGCCTTTGGGTTGACGCCGATGTTCTTTTAAATACTCCTTCTAGAATATTCATGAGATTGACACCAGAAGTGGTCAACATGATGTCGAGACATTGTAGATGATAAATTGCGAAGGGATTTTTGATATCTCGAACGGTTCTGCAATGGCGAGCCGACAAATTTATGGCGAAATCAGAGAAACAGGAAGTGTCTAATATCAAAGGCAAAAAATTTCTTATTGTGATGCCATGCGGGGTGTTTGTTCGTCTGAAGATTCTGATCGCATCGATGTGCCTATTGTGACTCCCGGGTATAGCGCCACCACCAGGCGCCAGGAAGTGTGTCAGTCATGAACTTTTAAATACTTCTCCTAAGGAATTCATACGATTGACACCAAACGTGGTGAACATGATGCTGAGACATTGGACTTGCTAAATTGCGAAAGGATTTTTGATATCTCAAACGGTGTTGCCATGAAGAGGCGACAAATTTATGGCGAATTCAATGAAACAGGAAGTGTCTAATATCTAAAGCAAAAAATGTCTTATTGGGATGAAACGCAGTGTGTATGTTCGGCCAAGGATTCCGATCGCATCGATGTGCCTATTTTGAGTCTCGGGTATAGCGCCACCAACAGGCACCAGGAAGTGTGGCAGTCACAAAAGGTGGATTTCTTGACAGTTGCATATGGTGAACTTTTAAATACTCCTCCTAGGATTTTCATGCGATTGACACCAAAAGCGGTCAACACGATGCTGAGACATTGTAGATGATAAATTGCGAAGGGATTTTTGATATCTCGAACGCTGTTCCCATGGCAACACGTCAAACTTTACTTTCAATTTCAGGCATATTTAAGCTCTTGGCGTGCACTTTGGGTGCCTTAACATGCTCGAAAACAACGGAAATTTGGCACAGATGTCAAAGTCACGTGCCACTAGGCTCATGCAAAGGCTGGAATATGGGCGTGACAAGGGAGCTCTGTAGCGCCCCCTGTAATGCAAAAAAATAACATTGATGCACAGATCGGGCAAAAATGTACGCACATGTACGGGAGTTGGTATGCATATAGATCTCATCGACCCGAACAACTTTCGCACTTTAAGATTTAAGCTCCGCCCAACAAGAAGTCGGCTATTTTGGATTGTTTAAAAAATGAATGCGTTGAACTTTTAAATACTCCTCCTAGTGGATTCATGGGATTGACACCAAACGTGGTGAACATGATGTCGAGACATTGGACTTGCTAAATTGCGAAGGGATTTTTGATATCTCGAACGGTTCTGCCATGGCGAGGCGACAAATTTATGGCGAAATCAGAGAAACAGGAAGTGTCTAATATCTAAGGCAAAAATTTTCTTATTGCGATGCCAAGCGGGGTGTTTGTTCGTCTGAAGATTCCGATCGCATCGACGTGCCTATTGTGAGTCTCGGGTATAGCGCCACCACGAGGCGCCAGGAAGTTTGTCAGTCACAAAGGTGGATTTTTTTGACAATTCCATGCTATGTTCTTTTAAATACTCCTTCTAGAAAAATCATGCAATTGACACCAAAAGTGGTGAACATGAACCGAGAGATTGTAGATGATAAATTGCGAAGGGATTTTTGATAACTCAAACGCTGTTCCCATGGCAACGCGTCAAAGTTTACTTTCATTTTAAAGGCATATTTAAGCCTTTCAGTTGACGCCGATGTTCCTTTAAATACTCCTTCTAGTATATTCATGCAATTGACACCAAAAGTGGTCAACATGATGCGGAGACATTGTAGATGATAAATTGCGAAGGGATTTTTGATATCTCAAACGCTGTTCCCATGGCAACGCGTCAAACTTTACTTTCATTTTAAAGGCATATTTAAGCCTTTTAGTTGACGCCGATGTTCCTTTAATATACTCCTTCTAGGATATTCATGCGATTAACACCAGAAGTGGTCAACATGATGGCGAGACATTGTAGATGATAAATTGCGAAGGGATTTTTGATATCTCGAACGCTGTTCCCATGGCAACGTGTCAAACTTTACTTTCATTTTAAAGGCATATTTAAGCCTTACAGTTGCATGCAGTGAACTGTTATATACTCCTCCTGAGGAAATAATGCAATTGACACCAAAAGTGGTCAACATGAAGCCGAGATATTGCAGATGATAAATTGCGAAGGGATTCTTGATATTTCAAAAGCTGTTCCCATGACAACCTGTCAAACTTTACTTTCATTTTTAAGGCATATTTAAACCTTACAGCTGCATGCGGTAAATTTTTAAATACTCCTCCTGAGGAAATAATGTGATTGACTCCAGAAGTGGTCAACATAATGCTGAGACATTGTAGATGATAAATTGCGAAGGGATTTTTGATATCTCAAACGCTGTTCCCATGGCAACGCGTCAAACTTTACTTTCATTTTAAAGGCTTATTTAAGCCTTTAAGTTGACGCCGATGTTCTTTTAAATACTCCTTCTAGAATATTCATGAGATTGACACCAGAAGTGGTCAACATGATGCCGAGACATTGTAGATGATAAATTACGAAGGGATTTTTGATATCTCGAACGCTGTTCCCATGGCAACGCCCCAAACTTTACATTTATTTCAGGCATATTTAGGACTCTTGGCGTGCTTAGATTAACCTAAAAGTCGGCACACACATCAGAGTTGTCGGCTGTTAAGTGTGCACAAACAGGTCAGACATAGGTGTGTCTCTTAAGTGGCTCACTAGCGCCCCCGTTTGTCTAAAATGTGGGGTTTCTTTTACCTACAGTCCCCAAATGGCTCAGTAACAACATTAAATAGCCCACTGATATTTACCCACTTGATGCCCTTGCCCACCGTGCATCGTTTTCTCGGACGCACCGTGTAGCGGTAAAAAAACGTGCGAGGGCCCGCCATTGCTGCTTGCAGCTATATTTAGGGCCCGAGCACCGAGGAGCAGGCCAGAATGGCCTGCACCGAAAGGTGCGAAGCCCTATTGTTTTTGCTCGAATTTATTATTAGGGCTCGAGCACCGAGGAGCAGGCCAGAATGGCCTGCACCGTAGGTGCGAAGCCCTATTGTTTTTGCTCGGATTATTATTTTTATTTTTTTTTTTTTTTTTTATTTTTTTTTTTTTAACACTTTTGGACTTTTTGGGGGCCTTAACATACTCGAAAACTCTTGAAAATTGGCACAGACGTCAGAGTCGTCCGTCATCGCAGAAATCCAAAGGCTGGAACACGGGCGTGGCACGGGGGCTCTGTAGCGCCCCCTGTAATGCAAAAAAAAACATTGATGCACAGATCGGGCAAAAATGTGCGCACATGTACGAGAGTTGGTACGCATATAGATCTCATCGACCCGAACAACTTTCGCCCTCTAACATTTAAGCTCCGCCCAACAGGAAGTCGGCTATTTTGGATTGTTTAAAAAATGCATGCGTTGAACTTTTAAATACTCCTCCTAGTGGATTCATGGGATTGACACCAAACGTGGTGATCATGATGCCGAGACATTGTACTTGCTAAATTGCGAAGGGATTTTTGATATCTCGAACGGTTCTGCCATGGCGAGGTGACGAATTTATGGCGAATTCAGAGAAACAGGAAGTGTCTAATATCTAAGGCAAAAAATATCTTATTGTGATGCCATGCGGGGTGTTTGTTCGTCTGAAGATTCCGATCGCATCGATGTGCCTATTGTGACTCCCGGGTATAGCGCCACCACCAGGCGCCAGGAAGTGCGTCAGTCACAAAGCTGGATTTTTTTTGACGTTCCATGCTATGTTCTTTTAAATACTCCTTCTAGAAAAATCATGCAATTGACACCAAAAGTGGTCAACATGAAGCTGAGAGATTGTAGATGATAAATTGCGAAGGGATTTTTGATATCTCAAACGCTGTTCCCATGGCAACGCGTCAAACTTTACTTTCATTTTAAAGGCATTTTTAAGCCTTTCAGTTGATGCCGATGTTCCTTTAAATACTCCTTCTAGAATATTCATGCGATTAACACCAAAAGTGGTCAACATGATGCTGAGGCATAGTAGATGATAAATTGCGAAGGGATTTTTGATATCTCAAACGCTGTTCCCATGGCAACGCCGCAAACTTTACTTTTATTTCAGGCATATTTAAGTCTTTGGCATGCTTAGATTAACCTTAAAGTTGGCACACACATCAGAGTTGTCGGCTTTTAAGTGTGCACAAACAGGTCAGACATAGGCGTGTCTCTTAAGTGGCTCACTAGCGCCCCTGTTTGTCTAAAATGTGGGGTTTCTTTTACCTACAGTCCCCAAATGGCTCAGTAACAACATTAAATAGCCCACTGATATTTACCCACTTGATGCCCTTGCCCACCGTGCATCGTTTTCTCGGACGCACCGTGTAGCGGTAAAAAAACGTGCGAGGGCCCGCCATTGCTGCTTGCAGCTATATTTATTTATTTATTTTTTTTTTTTTTTTTTTTTTTTTTAACACTTTTGGACTTTTTTGGGGGCCTTAACATACTCGAAAACTCTTGAAATTTGGCACAGACGTTAGAGTCGTCCGTCATCGCAGAAATCCAAAGGCTGGAACACGGGCGTGGCACAGGGGCTCTGTAGCGCCCCCTGTAATGCAAAAAAAAACATTGATGCACTGATCGGGCAAAAATGTACGCACATGTACGGGACTTTGTACGCTTATAGATCTCATCGACCCGAACAACTTTCGCCCTCTAACATTTAAGCTCCGCCCAACAGGAAGTCGGCTATTTTGTATTGTTTCAAAAATGCATGCGGTGAACTTTTAAATACTCCTCCTAGGGGATACATGCAAATGACACCAAACGTGGTGATCATGATGCCAAGACATTGTACTTGCTAAATTGCGAAGGGATTTTTGATATCTCGAACGGTTCTGCCATGGCGAGGCAACAAATTCATGGCGAAATCAGAGAAACAGGAAGTGTCTAATATCTAAGGCAAAAAATATCTTATTGTGATGCCATGCGGGTAGTTTGTTCGTCTGAAGATTCCGATCGCATCGATGTGCCTATTGTGGCTCCCGGGTATAGCGCCACCACCAGGCGCCAGGAAGTATGTCAGTCATGAACTTTTAAATACTTCTCCTAGGGAATTCATACGATTGACACCAAACGTGGTGAACATGATGTCGAGACATTGGACTTGCTAAATTGCGAAGGGATTTTTGATATCTCAAACGGTGTTGCCATGGCGAGGCGACAAATTTATGGCGAATTCAATGAAACAGGAAGTGTCTAATATCTAAAGCAAAAAATGTCTTATTGGGATGAAACGCAGTGTGTATGTTCGGCCAAGGATTCCGATCGCATTGATGTGCCTATTTTGAGTCTCGGGTATAGCGCCACCAACAGGCACCAGGAAGTGTGGCAGTCACAAAAGGTGGATTTCTTGACAGTTGCATGTGGTGAACTTTTAAATACTCCTCCTAGGATTTTCATGCGATTGACACCAAAAGTGGTCAACATGATGCTGAGACATTGTAGATGATAAATTGCGAAGGGATTTTTGATATCTCTAACGCTGTTCCCATGGCAACACGTGAAACTTTACTTTCATATTTAAGCTCTTGGCGTGCACTTTGGGTGCCTTAACATGCTCGAAAACAACAGAAACTTGGCACAGATGTAAAAGTCACGTGCCACTAGGCTCATGCAGAGGCTGGAATATGGGCGTGGCAAGGGAGCTTTGTAGCGCCCCCTGTAATGCAAAAACAAACATTGGGGCACAGATCGAGCAAACATGTACGCACATGTACGAGAGTTGGTATGCATATAGATCTCATCGACCCGAACAACTTTCGCACTCAAACATTTTAGCTCCGCCCAACAGGAAGTCGGCTATTTTGGATTGTTTCAAAAATGCATGCGGTGAACTTTTAAATACTCCTCCTAGAGGATTCATGCGAATGACACCTAACATGGTGAACATGATGCCGAGACCTTGTAGATGATAAATTGCGAAGGGATTTTTGATATCTCGAACGGTTCTGCCATGGTGAGGAGACAAATTTATGGCGAATTCAGAGAAACAGGAAGTGTCTAATATCTAAGGCAAAAAATGTCTTATTGTGATGACACGCGGGGTGTTTGTTCATCTGAAGATTCCGATCGCAGCGATGTGCCTATTGTGACTCCCGGGAATAGCGCCACCACCAGGCGCCAGGAAGTGTGTAGGTCACAAAGGTGAATTTTTTTGTCAGTTCCATGCGATGTTCTTTTAAATACTCCTTCTAGGATTTTCATGCGATTGAGAAGAGAAGTGGTCAACATGATGCCGAGACATTGTAGATGATAAATTGCGAAGGGATTTTTGATATCTCAAACGCTGTTCCCATGGCAACGCGTCAAACTTTACTTTCATTTTAAAGGCATATTTAAGCCTTTCAGTTGACGCCGATGTTCTTTTAAATACTCCTTCTAGCATATTCATGCGATTGACTCCATAAGTGGTCAACATGATGCCGAGACATAGTAGATGATAAATTGCGAAGGGATTTTTGATATCTCGAACGCCATTCCAATGGCAATGCTGCAAACTTCACTTTTATTTCAGGCATATTTAAGGCTCTTGACTTGTTTAGATTAACATTAAAGTTGACACACACATCAGAGTTTTCGGCTGTTAAGTGTGCACAAAAAGGTCAGACATAGGCGTGTCTCTTAAGTGGCTCACTAGCGCCCCCTTTTGTCTAAAGTCTGGGGTTTCTTTTAGCTACAGTCCCCAAATGGCTCAGTAACAACATTAAATAGCCCACTGATATTTACCCACTTGATGCCCTTGCCCACCGTGCATCGTTTTCTCGGACGCACCGTGTAGCGGTAAAAAAACGTGCGAGGGCCCGCCATTGCTGCTTGCAGCTATATTTATTATTATTTATTTTTTTTTTTATTATTATTTTTTTTTTTTTAACACTTTTGGACTTTTTGGGGGCCTTAACATACTCGAAAACTCTTGAAAATTGGCACAGACGTCAGAGTCGTCCGTCATCGCAGAAATCCAAAGGCTGGAACACGGGCGTGGCACAGGGGCTCTGTAGCGCCCCCTGTAATGCAAAAAAAAACATTGATGCACAGATCGGGCAAAAATGTACGCACATGTACGAGACTTGGTACGCTTATAGATCTCATCGACCCGAACAACTTTCACCCTCTAACATTTAAGCTCCGCCCAACAGGAAGTCGGCTATTTTGGACTGTTTAAAAAATGCATGCGTTGAACTTTTAAATACTCCTCCTAGGGGATTCGTGCGAATGACACCAAATGTGGTGATCATGATGTCGAGACATTGTACTTGCTAAATTGCGAAGGGATTTTTGATATCTCGAACGGTTCTGCCATGGCGAGGCGACAAAGTTGTGGCGAAATCAGAGAAACAGGAAGTGTTTAATATCTAAGGTAAAAAATGTCTTATTGTGATGCCATGCGGGGTGTTTGTTCGTCTGAAGATTCCGATCGCATCGATGTGCCTATTCTGACTCCCGGGTATAGCGCCACCACCAGGCGCCAGGAAGTGTGTCAGTCATGAACTTTTAAATACTTCTCCTAGGGAATTCATACGATTGACACCAAACGTGGTGAACATGATGCTGAGACATTGGACTTGCTAAATTGCGAAGGGATTTTTGATATCTCAAACGGTGTTGCCATGACGAGGCGACAAATTTATGGCGAATTCAATGAAACAGGAAGTGTCTAATATCTAAAGCAAAAAATGTCGGTAACACTTTATTTTGATAGCCACTTTAGACATTTTACTAACTATAAGAAACTTTGCAACTACAAATCAACTACCAATCTTTAGAGAATCAGTAGACTGTCTGCTTAATATCTACTAACACTTTATTGTGATTATATCTCAACAGACATTCAACTGTCTATAAGTATCTTTGCAGGTGCATGTCAACTTATTCCACTAAACCAAACCTCTTCCCTAACCCCAACCCTTACAGTCTACTAATACACAAATGACAGTTAGTTGACACATAGTTGCAAATTATTGAAAGTTAGTTGACATGTAGTTGCAAAGTTATTTATAGTTAGTAGAATGTCTAAAGTGGACTATCAAAATAAAGTGTAACCAAAATGTCTTATTGGGATGAAACGCAGTGTGTATGTTCGGTTAAGGATTCCGATCGCATCGATGTGCCTATTTTGAGTCTCGGGTATAGCGCCACCAACAGGCACCAGGAAGTGTGGCAGTCACAAAAGGTGGATTTCTTGACAGTTGCATATGGTGAACTTTTAAATACTCCTCCTAGGATTTTCATGCGATTGACACCAAAAGCGGTCAACACGATGCTGAGACATTGTAGATGATAAATTGCGAAGGGATTTTTGATATCTCGAACGCTGTTCCCATGGCAACACGTCAAACTTTACTTTCATTTTCAGGCATATTTAAGCTCCTGGCGTGCACTTTGGGTGCCTTAACATGCTCGAAAACAACGGAAATTTGGCACAGATGTCAAAGTCACGTGCCACTAGGCTCATGCAAAGGCTGGAATATGGGCGTGGCAAGGGAGCTCTGTAGCGCCCCCTGTAATGCAAAAAAATAACATTGATGCACAGATCGGGCAAAAATGTACGCACATGTACGGGAGTTGGTATGCATATAGATCTCATCGACCCGAACAACTTTCGCACTTTAAGATTTAAGCTTCGCCCAACAGGAAGTCGGCTATTTTGGATTGTTTAAAAAATGAATGCGTTGAACTTTTAAATACTCCTCCTAGTGGATTCATGGGATTGACACCAAACGTGGTGAACATGATGTCGAGACATTGGACTTGCTAAATTGCGAAGGGATTTTTGATATCTCGAACGGTTCTGCCATGGCGAGGCGACAAATTTATGGCGAAATCAGAGAAACAGGAAGTGTCTAATATCTAAGGCAAAAAATTTCTTATTGCGATGCCAACAGGGGTGTTTGTTCGCCTGAAGATTCCGATCGCATCGATGTGCCTATTGTGAGTCTCGGGTATAGCGCCACCACGAGGCGCCAGGAAGTTTGTCAGTCACAAAGGTGGATTTTTTTGACAGTTCCATCCGATGTTCTTTTAAATACTCCTTCTAGGATATTCATGCGATTGACACCAAAAGTGGTCAACATGATGCTGAGACATTGTAGAAGATAAATTGCGAAGGGATTTTTGATATCTCGAACGCTGTTCCCATGGCAACCTGTCAAACTTTACTTTCATTTTAAAGGCATATTTAAACCTTACATCTGCATGCAGTAAACTTTTAAATACTCCTCCTGAGGAAATAATGTGATTCACACCAAAAGTGGTCAACATGATGCTGAGACATTGTATATGATAAATTGCAAAGGGATTTTTGATATCTCAAACGCTGTTCCCATGGCAACGTGTCAGATTTTACTTTCATTTTAAAGGCATATTTAAGCCTTTCAGTTGACGCCGATGTTCTTTTAAATACTCCTTCTAGGATATTCATGAGATTGACACCAAAAGTGGTCAACATGATGCCGAGACATTGTAGATGATAAATTGCGAAGGGATTTTTGATATCTCGAAAGCTGTTCCCATGGCAACGCCCCAAACTTTACATTTATTTCAGGCATATTTAGGGCTCTTGGCCTGCTTAGATTAACCTAAAAGTCGGCACACACATCAGAGTTGTCAGCTGTTAAGTGTGCACAAACAGGTCACACATAGGCGTGTCTCTTAAGTGGCTCACTAGCGCCCCCGTTTGTCTAAAATGTGGGGTTTCTTCTACCTACAGCCCCCAAATGGCTCAGTAACAACATTAAATAGCCCACTGATATTTACCCACTTGATGCCCTTGCCCACCGTGCATCGATTTCTCGGACGCACCGTGTAGCGGTAAAAAAACGTGCGAGGGCCCGCCATTGCTGCTTGCAGCTATATTTTTTTTTTTTTTTTTTAACACTTTTGGACTTTTTGGGGGCCTTAACATACTCGAAAACTCTTGAAATTTGGCACAGACGTCAGAGTCGTCCGTCATCGCAGAAATCCAAAGGCTGGAACACGGGCGTGGCACAGGGGCTCTGTAGCGCCCCCTGTAATGCAAAAAAAAAAACATTGATGCACAGATCGGGCAAAAATGTACGCACATGTACGGGACTTTGTACGCTTATAGATCTCATCGACCCGAACAACTTTCGCCCTCTAACATTTAAGCTCCGCCCAACAGGAAGTCGGCTATTTTGTATTGTTTCAAAAATGCATGCGGTGAACTTTTAAATACTCCTCCTAGGGGATACGTGCAAATGACACCAAACGTGGTGATCATGATGCCGAGACATTGTACTTGCTAAATTGCGAAGGGATTTTTGATATCTCGAACGGTTCTGCCATGGCGAGGCAACAAATTTATGGCGAAATCAGAGAAACAGGAAGTGTCTAATATCTAAGGCAAAAAATATCTTATTGTAATGCCATACGGGTAGTTTGTTCGTCTGAAGATTCCGATCGCATCGATGTGCCTATTGTGACTCCCGGGTATAGCGCCACCACCAGGCGCCAGGAAGTATGTCAGTCATGAACTTTTAAATACTTCTCCTAGGGAATTCATACGATTGACACCAAATGTGGTGAACATGATGCTGAGACATTGGACTTGCTAAATTGCGAAGGGATTTTTGATATCTCAAACGGTGTTGCCATGGCGAGGCAACAAATTTATGGCGAATTCAATGAAACAGGAAGTGTCTAATATCTAAAGCAAAAAATGTCTTATTGGGATGAAACGCAGTGTGTATGTTCGGCCAAGGATTCCGATCCCATCGATGTGCCTATTTTGAGTCTCGGGTATAGCGCCACCAACAGGCACCAGGAAGTGTGGCAGTCACAAAAGGTGGATTTCTTGACAGTTGCATGTGGTGAACTTTTAAATACTCCTCCTAGGATTTTCATGCGATTGACACCAAAAGTGGTCAACATGATGCTGAGACATTGTAGATGATAAATTGCGAAGGGATTTTTGATATCTCTAACGCTGTTCCCATGGCAACACGTCAAACTTTACTTTCATTTTCAGGCATATTTAAGCTCTTGGCGTGCACTTTGGGTGCCTTAACATGCTCGAAAACACCGGGAATTTGGCACAGATGTAAAAGTCACGTGCTACTAGGCTCATGCAAAGGCTGGAATATGGGCGTGGCAAGGGAGCTCTGTAGCGCCTCCTGTAATGCAAAAACAAACATTGGGGCACAGATCGAGCAAACATGTACGCACATGTACGAGAGTTGGTATGCATATAGATCTCATCGACCCAAACAACTTTTGCACTCAAACATTTTAGCTCCGCCCAACAGGAAGTCGGCTATTTTGGATTGTTTCAAAAATGCATGCGGTGAACTTTTAAATACTCCTCATAGAGGATTCATGCGAATGACACCTAACGTGGTGAACATGATGCCGAGACCTTGTAGATGATAAATTGCGAAGGGATTTTTGATATCTCGAACGGTTCTGCCATGGTGAGGCGACAAATTTATGGCGAATTCAGAGAAACAGGAAGTGTCTAATATCTATGGCAAAAAATGTCTTATTGTGATGACACGCGGGGTGTTTGTTCATCTGAAGATTCCGATCGCAGCGATGTGCCTATTGTGACTCCCGGGAATAGCGCCACCACCAGGCGCCAGGAAGTGTGTAGGTCACAAAGGTGAATTTTTTTGTCAGTTCCATGCGATGTTCTTTTAAATACTCCTTCTAGGATTTTCATGCGATTGAGACGAGAAGTGGTCAACATGATGCCGAGACATTGTAGATGATAAATTGCGAAGGGATTTTTGATATCTCAAACGCCGTTCCAATGGCAATGCTGCAAACTTCACTTTTATTTCAGGCATATTTAAGGCTCTTGACTCGTTTAGATTAACATTAATGTTGACACACACATCAGAGTTTTCGGCTGTTAAGTGTGCACAAAAAGGTCAGACATAGGCGTGTCTCTTAAGTGGCTCACTAGCGCCCCCCTTTTGTCTAAAGTCTGGGGTTTCTTTTAGCTACAGTCCCCAAATGGCTAAGTAACAACATTAAATAGCCCACTGATATTTACCCACTTGATGCCCTTGCCCACCGTGCATCGTTTTCTCGGACGCACCGTGTAGCGGTAAAAAAAACGTGCGAGGGCCCGCCATTGCTGCTTGCAGCTATATTTTTTTATTATTTTTTATTTTTTTTGGACTTTTTGGGAGCCTTAACATACTCGAAAACTCTTGAAATTTGGCACAGACGTCAGAGTCACTCGTCATCGCAGAAATCCAAAGGCTGGAACACGGGCGTGGCACGGGGGCTCTATAGCGCCCCCTGTAATGCAAAAACAAACATTGGGGCACAGATCGGGCAAAAATTGACGCACATGTACGAGAATTGGTACGCATATAGATCTCATCGACCCAAACAACTTTCGCCCTCTAACATTTAAGCTCCGCCCAACAGGAAGTCTGCTATTTTGGATTGTTTAAAAAATGCATTTGTTGAACTTTTAAATACTCCTCCTAGAGGATGCATGCGATTGACACCAAACGTTGTAAACATGATGCCGAGACATTGTACTTGCTAAATTGCGAAGGGATTTTTGATATCTCGAACGGTGTTGCCATGGCGAGGCGACAAATTTATGGCGAATTCAGAGAAACAGGAAGTGCCTAATATCCAAGGCAAAAAATGTCTTATTGTGATGCCATGCGGGGCGTTTGTTCGTCTGAAGATTCCGATCGCATTGATGTGCCTATTGTGACTCCCGGGTATAGCGCCACCACCAGCCGCCAGGAAATGTGTCAGTCACAAAGCTGGATTTTTTTGACAGTTCCATGCGATGTTCTTTTAAATACTCCTCCTAGGATTTTTATGCGATTGACATGAGAAGTGGTCAACATGATGCCAAGACATTGTAGATGATAAATTGCGAAGGGATTTTTGATATCTCAAACACCGTTCCCATGGCAACCTGTCAAACTTTACTTTCATTTTTACACATATTTAAGGCTGACAGTTGCATGCAGAGAACTTTTAGATACTCCTTCTAGGATATTCATGGGATTGACACCAAACGTGGTGATCATGATGCCAAAGACATTGTAGATGATAAATTGCGAAGGGATTTTTGATATCTCGAACGTTGTTCCCATGGCAACGCATCAAACTTTACTTTCATTTTAAAGGCATATTTAAGCCTTTCAGTTGACGCCGATGTTCTTTTAAATACTCCTTCTAGAATATTCATGCGATTGACTCCAGAAGTGGTCTACATGATGCCGAGACATTGTAGATGATAAATTGCGAAGGGATTTTTGATATCTCGAAGGCTGTTCCCATGGCAATGTGTCAAACTTTACTTTCATTTTCAAGGCATATTTAAGCCTTACAGTTGCATGCAGTGAACTTTTATATACTCCTTCTATCATGCAATTGACACCAAAAGTGGTCAACATGAAGCCGAGATATTGTAGATGATAAATTGCAAAGGGATTTTTGATATCTCGAACGCTGTTCCCATGGCAACACGTCAAACTTTACTTTCATTTTTAAGGCATATTTAAACCTTACAGCTGCATTGGGTAAACTTTTAAATACTCCTCATGAGTAAATAATGTGATTGACTCCAGAAGTGGTCAACATAATGCTGAGACATTGTAGATGATAAATTGCGAAGGGATTTTTGATATCTCAAACCCTCTTCCCATGGCAACGCATCAGACTTTACTTTCTTTTTAAAGGCATATTTAAGCCTTTCAGTTGACCCCGATGTTCTTTTAAATACTCCTTCTAGAATATTCATGCAATTGACACCAAAAGTGGTCAACATAATGCTGAGACATAGTAGATGATAAATTGCGAAGGGATTTTTGACATCTCGAACACTGTTCCCATGGCAACGCGTCAAACTTTACTTTAATTTTAGGCATGTTTAAGGCTCTTGGCGTGCTTAGATTAACATTAAGGTTGGCACACACATCAGAGTTGTCGGCTGTTAAGTGTGCACAAACAGGTCAGACATAGGCGTGTCTCTTAAGTGGCTCACTAGTGCCACCGTTTGTCTAAAATGTGACGTTTCTTTTACCTACAGTCCCCAAATTGCTCAGTAACAACATTAAATAGCCCACTGATATTTACCCACTTGATGCCCTTGCCCACTGTGCATCGTTTTCTCGGACGCACCGTGTAGCGGTAAAAAAACGTGCGAGGGCCCGCCATTGCTGCTTGCAGCTATATTTTTTTTATTATTTTTTTTTAACACTTTTGGACTTTTTGGGGGCCTTAACATACTCGAAAACTCTTGAAATTTGGCACAGACGTCAGAGTTGTCGGCCATTAGGACCCGGCAAAGGCTGGAACTTGGGCGTGGCACGGGGGCTCTGTAGCGCCCCCTGTAATGCAAAAAAAAACATTGATGCACAGATCGGGCAAAAATGTACGCACATGTACGAGAATTGGTATGCTTATAGATCTCATCGACCCGAACAACTTTCGCCCTCTAACATTTAAGCTCTGCCCAACAGGAAGTCGGCTATTTTGGACTGTTTGAAAAATGCATGCGTTGAACTTTTAAATACTCCTCCTAGGGGATTCATGCGAATCACACCAAATGTGGTGATCATGATGTCGAGACATTGTACTTGCTAAATTGCGAAGGGATTTTTGATATCTCGAACGGTTCTGCCATGGCGAGGCGACAAAGTTGTGGCGAAATCAGAGAAACAGGAAGTGTCTAATATCTAAGGCAAGAAATTTCTTATTGTGATGCCAAGCGGGGTGTTTGTTCGTCTGAAGATTCTGATCGCATCGATGTGCCTATTGTGACTCCCGGATATAGCGCCACCACCAGGCGCCAGGAAGTGTGTCAGTCATGAACTTTTAAATACTTCTCCTAGGGAATTCATACGATTGACACCAAACGTGGTGAACATGATACTGAGACATTGGACTTGCTAAATTGCGAAGGGATTTTTGATATCTCGAACGGTTCTGCCATGGCGAGGCGACAAATTTATGGCGAAATCAGAGAAACAGGAAGTGTCTAATATCTAAGGCAAGAAATTTCTTATTGTGATGCCAAGCGGGGTGTTTGTTCGCCTGAAGATTCCGATCGCATCGATGTGCCTATTGTGAGTCTCGGGTATAGCGCCACCACGAGGCGCCAGGAAGTTTGTCAGTCACAAAGGTGGATTTTTTTGACAGTTCCATCCAGTGGCGAAGCTACGGGTGGGCCTGGCCACTTTGAGTTGTGGCCCATCCAATCAGAAGGCCATTTTCCAGACAAATGTGTAAATAATTTAACAAAAATAAATAATAGTACTACGAATAGATGTCTTATAACACTATAATTTAATATATGTAATACAATTATAAATATAATTAAAATATAAAATATAGCTGCAAGCAGCAATGGCGGGCCCTCGCACGTTTTTTTACCGCTACACGGTGCGTCCGAGAAAACGATGCACGGTGGGCAAGGGCATCAAGTGGGTAAATATCAGTGGGCTATTTAATGTTGATATTGACCCATTTGGGGACTGTAGGTAAAAGAAACCCCACATTTTAGAAAAACAGGAGCGCTAGTGAGCGACTTAAGAGACACGCCTATATCTGACCTTTTAGTACACACTTAAAAGCCGACAACTCTGATGTGTGTGCCAACTTTTAGGTTAATCTAAGCACGCCAAGAGCCCTAAATATGCCTTAAATAAAAGTAAGGTTTGGGGCGTTGCCATGGGAACAGCGTTTGAGATATCAAAAATCCCTTCGCAATTTTTCATCTACAATGTTTTGGCATCATGTTGACCACTTCTGGAGTCAATCGCATGAATATCCTAGAAGGAGTATTTAAAAGAACATCGGCGTCAACTGAAAGGCTTAAATATGCCTTTAAAATAAAAGTAAAGTTTGACGCGTTGCCATGGGAACAGCGTTTGAGATGTCCAAAATTCCTTCGCAATTTAGCGTCTACAATGTCTCAGCATCATGTGGACCACTTCTGGTGTGAATCACATAATTTCCCTAGAAGGAGTATTTAAAAGAAAATTGCATGCAACTGTCAGGCTAAAATAAGCCTTTAAAATGAAAGTAAAAAGTTTGACGCGTTGCCATGGGAACAGCGTTCGAGATATCAAAAATCCCTTCGCAATTTATCATCTACAATGTCTCAGCATCCTGTTGACCACTTTTGGTGTCAACCGCATGAATATCCTAGAAGGAGTATTTAAAAGAACATCGGATGGAACTGTCAAAAAAATCCACCTTTGTGACTGACAAACTTCCTGGCGCCTCGTGGTGGCGCTATACCCGAGACTCACAATAGGCACATCGATGCGATCGGAATCTTCAGGCGAACAAACACCCCGCTTGGCATCGCAATAAGACATTTTTTGCCTTAGATATTAGACACTTTCTGTTTCTCTGATTTCGCCATAAATTTTTCGCCTCGCCATGGCAGAACCGTTCGAGATATCAAAAATCCCTTCGCAATTTAGCAAGTCCAATGTCTCGACATCATGTTCACCACGTTTGGTGTCAATCCCATGAATCCACTAGGAGGAGTATTTAAAAGTTCAACGCATTCATTTTTTAAACAATCCAAAATAGCCGACTCCCTGTTGGGCGGAGCTTAAATCTTGGAGTGCGAAAGTTGTTTGGGTCGATGAGATCTATATGCGTACCAACTCCCGTACATGTGCGTACATTTTTGCCCGATCTGTGCATCAATGTTATTTTTTTGCATTACAGGGGGCGCTACAGAGCTCCCTTGCCACGCCCATATTCCAGCCTTTGCATGAGCCTAGTGGCACGTGACTTTGACATCTGTGCCAAATTTCCGTTGTTTTCGAGCATGTTAAGGCACCCAAAGTGCACGCCAAGAGCTTAAATATGCCTGAAAATGAAAGTAAAGTTTGACGTGTTGCTATGGGAACAGCGTTAGAGATATCAAAAATCCCTTCGCAATTTATCATCTACAATGTCTCAGCATCGTGTTGACCGCTTTTGGTGTCAATCGCATGAAAATCCTAGGAGGAGTATTTAAAAGTTCACCATATGCAACTGTCAAGAAATCCACCTTTTGTGACTGCCACACTTCCTGGTGCCTGTTGGTGGCGCTATACCCGAGACTCAAAATAGGCACATCGATGCGATCGGAATCCTTGGCCGAACATACACACTGCGTTTCATCCCAATAAGACATTTTTTGCTTTAGATATTAGACACTTCCTGTTTCATTGAATTCGCCATTAATTTGTCGCCTCGTCATGGCAACACCGTTTGAGATATCAAAAATCCCTTCGCAATTTAGCAAGTCCAATGTCTCAGCATCATGTTCACCACGTTTGGTGTCAATCGTATGAATTCCCTAGGAGAAGTATTTAAAAGTTCATGACTGACACACTTCCTGGCGCCTGGTGGTGGCGCTATACCCGGGAGTCACAATAGGCACATCGATGCGATCGGAATCTTCAGACGAACAAACACCCCGCATGGCATCACAATAAGACATTTTTTACCTTAGATATTAAACACTTCCTGTTTCTCTGATTTCGCCACAACTTTGTCGCCTCGCCATGGCAGAACCGTTCGAGATATCAAAAATCCCTTCGCAATTTAGCAAGTACAATGTCTCGACATCATGATCACCACATTTGGTGTCATTCGCACGAATCCCCTAGGAGGAGTATTTAAAAGTTCAACGCATGCATTTTTTAAACAGTCCAAAATAGCCGACTTCCTGTTGGGCGGAGCTTAAATGTTAGAGGGCGAAAGTTGTTCGGGTCGATGAGATCTATAAGCGTACCAAGTCTCGTACATGTGCGTACATTTTTGCCCGATCTGTGCATCAATGTTTTTTTTTGCATTACAGGGGGCGCTACAGAGCCCCTGTGCCACGCCCGTGTTCCAGCCTTTGGATTTCTGCGATGACGGACGACTCTGACGTCTGTGCCAATTTTCAAGAGTTTTCGAGTATGTTAAGGCCCCCAAAAAGTCCAAAAGTGTTAAAAAAAATAAAAATAAAAAAAATAAAAAAAAAAAAAAAAAAAATAATAAATTCTAACAAAACCAATAGGGCTTCGCACCATTCGGTGCAGGCCATTCTGGCCTGCTCCTCGGTGCTCGAGCCCTAAATATAAGTGCAAGTTTGCATGTTCAGGCAGTTTCGCAGTTTTTTTTTTTACCCTATTGGTGCACACGCTTGTCAACATGAAATGTTGAATATGATTCGTCAGTCATTGTTAGTTCCGCCTACGCGCGATTGAACTGAATTTAAAAATAGCGAGTCGCAAATCATCAAGTTTAACAGCCTTTTCGATGACATCTGCTGTTATCTGTTTACTTTTGGATACAGAGACTATACATCACTCATGGAAATGTTGGATTACTGAGGACATCTTTTCAAACGTCAACAAAATGAAACGAGCACTTATTACTTTGATAATGACGTCATGCTGTGTCAAAGACTGTTCTTCACCACATACTGTATAAAAAACATATAACGTTACGCTCATCGATGATATATGCTCGTCTAAGAAATTTATTTCTGCTTTTCTTTGTGCGAAGGGACATATTATGATCAAAGATATTGGACTTTGTTATTATGATCGAGACTTTCTCCATCTTTAACCAGAAGCCCTGTATCAGACTACATTAGGACATGTAAAGGTGAGTTCAGACATTTTCGTAATGTTCGTTTATAGTGGTGTCATTACTACAGTTTATAGTCAGGAGTATTACTCCAGTCAACTATTTAAGGGGGCAGACTCTGTCGTGTATATAGGCTGTATGTTTACTGTTGTTGGAATAAAATTTACACTTAAATGACAACACATGAAATTTGGAATGCGCCATGTTGTTTGATGGCCATGTTCTCATTAAATAACAATCTCTCAAACGAGTTCTTTAGTAAAATCAAATCACTACCTGTTGAATCTGTCGTAGCCTATGACGCTTTCACGTCATGCATTTTGTTGACGAGACATATCATTGTTCGGAACTACGTTCACGTAACGTAAATACCGTAAAAACTAATTCCGTTACTAATTCTACTGAGTTGTGTTTTCAAGTGGATTAATAATTTGGTGGGGCACTGCCCATAGACTGTATAAAACAGGCATAGCCCCACCTGCCCATATACTGTAGACAAGCTGGTTGGTTATTTGTAAGTGGTTTTATAATTTTCCCCTTGAAACATTGTGCTGCCTGCATGGCATCAAGGTAACTTTAGTGCACACCAACGCTTTTAAACGCGGCTGAAAACGCCGAATGCCAGCTGTTTTTTCAGCCCGTGGCTTTGGTTGCTGTGATACTTGAGCTGTGAGTCGGTTGGTTGTTGGGATATTTGTCCCGCCCTTCATCAACTGTGATTGGACGGCCATGTACATTGACGAGCTGAGCTTTTAACCCAAAGTTAAATATTTTTCCACCACAGCGCGGAAAAAAACGGACAGCTGCTGGCTGTTTTGAAAAACGCCACTTCCATTGGGGAAAAAAACATACGCCGGCCACAGGCATACAAACTTTGTTGTGCACGCCCCCAGATTATGTACATTCTATGCTTTGCCCACCCTGTTTTATAAAGGCCCACCCACTTGAACATTTCTGGCTTCGCCACTGGTTCCATCCGATGTTCTTTTAAATACTCCTTCTAGGATATTCATGCGATTGACACCAAAAGTGGTCAACATGATGCTGAGACATTGTAGATGATAAATTGTGAAAGGATTTTTTATATCTCGAACGCTGTTGCCATGGCAACGCGTCAAACTTTACTTTCATTTTAAAGGCTTATTTAATCCTGACAGTTGCATGCAATGTTCTTTTAAATACTCCTTCTAGGGAAATAATGTGATTCACACCAGAAGTGGTCAACATGATGCCGAGACATTGTAGATGATAAATAGTGAAGGGATTTTTGATATCTCAAACACTGTTCCCATGGCAACGCGTCAAACTTTTTACTTTCATTTTAAAGGCTTATTTTAGCCTGACAGTTGCATGCAATGTTCTTTTATATACTCCTTCTAGGGAAATAATGTGATTGACACCAGAAGTGGTCAACATGATGCCGAGACATTGTAGATGATGAATTGCGAAGGAATTTTTTACATCTCGAACGCTGTTCCCATGGCAACGCGTCAAACTTTACTTTTATTTCAGGCTTATTTAAGGCTCTTGGTGTGCTTAGTTGAACTTTAAAGTCGGCCACACATCAGAGTTTTCGGCTGTTAAGTGTTGACAAAAAGGTCAGATAAAGGCGTGTCTATCTAGGGGCTCACTAGCGCCCCCATTTGTCTATAATGTGGGGTTTCTTTTACCTACAGTCCCCAAATGGGTCAGTAACAACATGAAATAGCCCACTGATATTTACCCACTTGATGCCCTTGCCCACCGTGCATTGTTTTCTCGGACGCACTGTGTAGCGGTAAAAAAACGTGCGAGGGCCCGCCATCGCTGCTTGCAGCTATATTTATTATTATTTTCTGAAATGAATCGCATTTTTGAAGGCCTAAACATGCTCAAAAACTCATGAAATTTTGCACACGCGTCAGAAGTGGTGAAAATTTACATGTAGTATAGGCATCAGAAGTGGTCGTGTAGAAATGGCTCGATAGCGACACCTGCAAAATTTCAGAAGAACAGCCCCCTGCTACGAAAAACTTACAGATACGAAATTTGGTAGGATCATCTATCACCCCAAGACCTACAAAAAAGTATCTTGTAGCTTAGCTCTAAACCCCACAGGAAGTCAGCCATTTTGAATTTTCTCTGTCATTTTTTGACATTTCCAAGCGTCGTACTTTAACGAACTCCTCCCAGAGATTTAATCCGATCATCATCATATTTGGTCAGTATCATCTAAAGGCCTTTGCGATGCTAAATTGCAGAGCTTTTGACTTTTCGTTGGAGGGTGTGTCCGTGGCAGCCTGACAAATTTCAGCGTTTTCGCTATGTAACAGGAAGTTGTTCTTACTCAGGAGTCAGGCATACAATGGCCAATCTGCCCCACGCTTCACATGTTTGATAAGGGTCTTGGCCTGAACACACGCTGGAATTTACTGCTCTTAGAGATTTAATCAAATCATCATCATATCTGGTCAGACTGATCTTAAGCCCTTTGCCATGATAAATTGCGAAGATCTTGACTGAAGGGCGTGTTCGTGGTTGCCTGTCAAAGTGTGACAAAGTGATGTTTCGCCATGAAACAGGAAGCTGTTGTAATTCAGGCATACATTGTCCGATCTGCCCCCGACTTCACACGTTTGATAAGGGTCCCGGCCTGAACACATCAACATGGCATAATTCAGTAACAGTCATAGCGCCACCTAGAGGCAGCAGGAAATGCCATGTCTAATGCCATGATTTACTGCTCTTAGAGATTTAACCATATTAACATCATATTTCATCAGTCTAATCTCAAGACCTTGTGTGATGATAAATAGCAACGACCTTGACTTTTTGTTAAAATGGTGTAAATGTTGCGGCCTCGCAAAGTATGGCTAAATGAATCGCATTTTTGACAGCCTAAACGAGCTCAAAAACTCATGAAACGTTGCACACGTGTCAAAGGTGGCGGAAATTTTCATGTGATGTAGGCTTCAGAACTTGGGGTTTTAAAATGGCTCTATAGCGCCACCTACAAAATTTCAATAGAGCAGCCCCCCCCCGCTACGTTAATCGTACAGATAAGAAATGCGGTAGGATCATGTATCACCCCAAGACCTACAAAAAAGTATATTGGAGCAAAGCTCTAAACCATTTTGAATTTTCTCTGTAATTTGAGTGCAAATGTTGCCTTTTCTGGCCTTCGTATTTTAACGAACTCCACCTAGAAATTTTATCAGATAATCATCATATTTGGTCTGTGTCATCTAAAGGGCTTTGCAATGCTAAATTGCGGAGATCTTGACATTTCAATGGAGGGTGTGTCTGTGGCGGCTTGCCAAATTTCTGTGTTTTCAATGAAACAGGAAGTTGTTCTAACTTGTTATTATTATTATTATTCCGTTCTGAATTCAGCGGGACTTTAGAGGGCCTAAACATCCTCGAAAACTCATGAAACTTTGCACAGATGCACAGCACATCTGGATACTGCATCCTCAATTTGTGTTGACATACCTGGCCAGTACAAAATGTCTTTGCCTGTTGAGTTTTAAATTGTTTTTTTCTTGCACATTCCAGCAGCTTTATTAGCCTTTCATCATCCTCTTGAATGGAGTCTCCCCACACCAGCAAGTCATTGATAATATTTACCACATCTTCCAGTCCTTCTATCATTTGTGCTATAGATCTCGGAAAGACTTCTGATGCTGAGGATATACCGAAATGTAACCTAAGAAAACGGTATCCCCCAATTGGGGTGTTCATTGTGCAAAGCTTTGAACTTTCATGATCCAGCTTTATCTGCCAAAACCCTTGATTCGCATCTAGCACAGAAAAGTACTTTGCATTCAGCATTCTTGAGACCACATCTTCTACTGTCAGCATTGGATAATGCTCTCTTTGTATTGCCAAATTGAGATCTTTAGGATCCATACAAATGTGCATTTTCTTTAATGTAACTACAGTTACCATGCTGTTGACCCATTCAGTTGCCTCAGTTTGCTTTGCGATGACCCCCATCTGCTCCATTCTTTGTAGTTCTTCAACCACTTTCTCTCTCAGAGCTACAGGTATCCTTCTCGGCGCATGCACAACTGGTCTGACATTTGGATCAATTTGTATGGGGTGTTCCCCGGGTAAACATCCTAATCCTTCAAACAGATCCTCAAAATCCTTGAGAATGTCACTGCTCTTTTTAATTTCTTACAGTCTTTTAATCATGCCCATTCTTTGACATGCAGCTCATCCTAGATTGGCAGGTTCATCATGGTTCATTATTTCAAACAGGATTTTGTATTTCTGTCTTTTGTACACACAATTCAGTGCTCTATTGCCCAATGGCGCCATCTTGTGTCCCGAATATGTAACAAGTTTGCAGCTTGACCTCTGCAGTCTCCCTGTTATGTTTAGTCACTTGTACACTCTTTCTGACAAAACATTACATTCAGCTACTGTATCCAGTGTCACTTTTACATCATTATTGTTTATCTGTATTGTTTCGAACCATTGTTCATCCTTACTTGAGTTGATGGACATTACATTTCTTTCTTTTTCCACAGTTACTGTACCAATAAACATGCTACCATCTTGTTCAATCACATGCATTCTTTTACTCTGACTCTGCAGTCTTTGGTTTAACACATCTTTGCAATATGATTTTTCTTCTCCACAATGCAACAAAGACCAAACGGTCAGGCCTAGCACAATGCAAGCCATAGCAAGCATACCTGCATTCGGTATCTGTTGGCATAGCATAAGATACAGATCAGGACAGCTAGTGTAAAAGAAACGAGGATGAAGTGAATACAGCTCCATACCTCGACATTAGCAGTAACACAGTAGTACTGGCAACATGCGGTACTCACTGTGAATACACGTTAACCACGCGACTGCCAACACACCACAACCTAAGAGCGGAGGCGACACCCCCACAATCAGATAGTGTACTGTGTGCTGGGGTGCCCTTTCAGAACCGCAGCTGATTCGGTCAGCTTGAGGACCTGAATAACTGATCCTCTCCCCAGTTCCGCGCTTACCAGCAGCAGAACCCAACTAGGGCACACAAACTGCTGGCGCTTGGCCAAGCATAACGTGTTCCCTACGGGAGTGCGACAGGTAGAAGCACAAAGCGTGTACTCTCTCCTTGTTGCGCATAGATCCAGTAAGCCCGAACCAAACTCAAATCAGCTGGCGCCCTCAGCCACGTCCGTGCCGCATCTGTGAGACGCCAAATGGGGAGCAGATATGCGAGCAGCTGCCCACACCTGACCACTTAACAGTGTCAAAGGGGGTCAGGGCAACATGTGGCATACTAGAGGCATCCGCCGCCAGCACAAAAGTGCCCCGGGTGGAACAACTCAGAGCAGACACACAACTAGTGTGCGCTCCTGAGAGAGACGGGTTTGCATCGAGCCCGAGTCCGAACCACAATCAAGCACACAACGTATAGCTGGCGTGCAGACCTTCCTCCTATGCCCACACACACAGGGAAAATCACGCAAAGAAAAAGAGTGCTCCTGCAGCCGATCAGCAATATCTAGGAATATGAAGCGTAGCTGCCCACTCTTAGATGGCATAGCACTGCAGCCTGTGAACATGTGCGGGTCCAAACAAACACCATCCCCGCCATAAGTGCACTAAACTGTGCACGTAGGGCTTTGACCCCAATGGAACCGTCGCCCTAGGCCAAGATAGTAGCAGCTATACAAGCTGCTCTAACCCACTCATCAGGCACATACTTCAATGCAGTCACAATTGCTGGACCAGGTACCGGTGCCAAAAATGTGACATGACCACGCCAACTTGGGTGGTCTGACGTCAAATTAAAACAGAATCCCATAAAGTAATAGGATTCAGCAACGCCCATACGGCAAGGCAAAAAGGGGGTAAACACTGACGCATGTCTAGCAATGGCTCGCCGCACGCATGCGGGTGCCCATTACATGCTATCCGCTGTATAAGAACCCGCCGTTAAACACAGGCATGTGGGGTGGGCCAGGGACGCTACGAACCCATGGCAGACTGAGCAAGGCATGTATGTGCCTGGAGCTACAGCTGGACCACAGGGGTTTATATGTCAGGCACGACCAGTCAAACCTACCACAGCACACCACTTGGGAAGGCTGGATGCAGGATACAAACGTGGAAAGATTCGATTCCACGCACATAGGAACACTTTAGCAACAGCTTGCTGCGCACATGCAGAGTGCCAGTTGCATACTGTGTTTGAGAAACTATGCTGCTGTGTAACGCAGAAGTGTGGGCAGAATGTCACCATAGTGCGGGGACGTTATGAACTCCTGAACTGTACTGCACAGTGCGCAACGCGGACGTGCATGAACAATGTAGCGGAGCGATCTGCTTTTGGGCACAGGATATGTGCTGTGTACTTGAAAACGTTCAACTCTGTGATATCTCAAATGAATAGTAATTGCAGAAAGAGCCAGGGTCTGCAGCCGCTCGCTGCTTGGACGGAGCTGGATACAGAACCCAAGTGGAAAAGAGACATATTCTCATACACTGAAACACATAGTAACAGCCAGTTACATACTGTAGAAAACCAAGTCTGGGTCTGCAGCACGGCGCTTGGACTGAGCAGTGTGCAAACCCGAGCAGAAAGGAGTGGCATCTCCTTATCCACTGAATATGTAGTAAAGACTCGCCCCATGTATACCCTTACCTTCTCTTTACTTATGCAAAGTGAGATAATAAAAATTTCAACCAATATTTCATTACTAGTTATTTTTTAAGTGGCATGTAACCATATAATAAGTGGGATAATGTCATCTTTGGTTGTTCCCAAAAAATAAACCCCAACTCATACCTTTTACATATAAGTGTGTTTTGTGTATTTGTTACAGGTGACACTCAGAAGCTCTCAGATCTGAGGATTGTGTTAATAGGATATAAAGGAGCTGGCAAGAGTTTATCAGGAAACATCATCCTGAACAGAGAGGAGTTTGACTTGAAGAGATCTGCTCAGTGTGTGAAGAGACAGAGAGAAGTAGCAGACAGACACATCACTGTGATTGAAGCTCCTGGATGGTGGAGAAATAAACCTGTAGAAGAGAGCTCAGAGTTACTGAAACAAGAGATTTTACTCAGTGTGTCTCTGTGTCCTCCAGGACCTCACATAGTTGTTCTGGTTATACGTGTGGACACCAGATTTAAAGAGGATGAGAGAAAAGTATTACAGGGTTATGTTGATCTTCTGGGTGAGAGAGTCTGGAGTCACACTATAGTGCTCTTCACTTTTGGAGACTTTCTAGGAGACACAACTATAGAGCAACACATTGAGAGTGAAGGTGAGGATCTCCAGTGGCTGGTGGAGAAATGTGGGAACAGATATCATCTTCTCAACAATAACAACAGAAGTGATGAGACTCAAATCACAGATCTGCTGGAGAAGATAGAGGAGACAGTGACAGAAAACAACGGCTGCCACTTTAAAATGGACAGACATTTTTTACAGAAGGTAGAGGAGAGAAGCAGAGCAGAGCAAGAGAGAGCAGAAAAACGAATGAAGAGGATGAAGAAACAGAGAGAGATGATCAGATCACAGATGAGTGAGTAAACATCACACTGATGATATAAACACTGAGTATCTCCAGTAATGAATTTATGAAAATGTAAGAATTCCCATGATAAAAACTGTTGCAAACATGATTAACAATGAAGAAATTAAATAAGTCACAACAAAAACCAAAAACTCTTTTCTTCAGCTGCTCTTTTTAGAGGTGTTTGTAATAAATAGACTGAAAACATTTTGAACTACCAGCCACAGAAAAAAAAATCTTTCTTCAACAATCTCATGATTTTCAGGTTTTAAATGTGAAAATAGAAAATGTATTGTACAGGTCATAGACAATATAATAAATGTTATTATTTTAATTGTATACATTTTGTTTTAAGTAAAGAAACATTATTATTTAAAGTCATTAAATCAGTATGGACCCATTTTCTATGTCTTATATGATGGTGATCCAAACTCAAGGATCCCTAAAATTGTCTGAAATACAATCTACTGGAAACATTTTGAAATGTTTAACAACAGTAAGATAAACTTCCAACTGCATGATTTTGTAACTTTTCAATTTTTTTGTACTAGTGCCACAACAACACATGACCATGGTTCACCAACTCTTCATGTTTTTATATTTTTGTGGTTTATGTTTTTAGTTATTAATCCCATATATACATATTATAATGTCAAAAATGTTGTAAAAGTTTTTAAAAAAATATTATTAGATTTATAGTAAATAAATGCTGTCAGTGTAATCTTATTTTAGATACAATGGGATTTAACAATGGAATGTGTATTAATCTCATAGACATTCACTAAAATAAATGTGCTATAAAGAGGATAAATTAGTTATTGACCATTCAGCATCAAGAACCATACCTATCCATTAATATGCCTTAATTTGCATTAATTTCCATAATCATTTTGTCTGTTCTATCAAATGAATAGTCAATCCACTGTTAAATGTTACATTTGTTATTTTAAACCTGTTGTTTTTATATTTGTTGCTTTTCAGTACAGTATAATTTTGAATAAGTGTGTTTGTGTATTTGTTACAGGTGAAGCTCATAAGCTCTCAGATCTGAAGATTGTGTTAATGGGGTATAAATGTGCTGGTAAGAGTTCATCAGGAAACATCATCCTGAACAGAGAGGAGTTTGACTTGAAGACATCTGCTCAGTGTGTGAAGAGACAGAGAGAAGTAGCAGACAGACACATCACTGTGATTGAAGCTCCTGGATGGTGGAGAAATATACCTGTTGATCTAAGCTCTGAGTTACTGAAAGAAGAGATTTTACTCAGTGTGTCTCTGTGTCCTCCAGGACCTCACATTGTTCTACTGGTTATACGTGCTGACACCAGATTTAAAGATGTTGAGAGAAAAGTATTTCAGGGTTATGTTGATCTTCTGGGTGAGAGAATCTGGAGTCATACTATAGTGCTCTTCACTTGTGGAGACTTTCTAGGAGACACAACTATAGAGAAACACATTGAGAGTGAAGGTGAGGATCTCCAGTGGCTGGTGGAGAAATGTGGGAACAGATATCATCTTCTCAACAATAACAACAGAAGTGATGAGACTCAGATCAAAGATCTGCTGGAGAAGATAGAGGAGACAGTGACAGAAAACAACGGCCACCATTTTGAATTGGGCAGAAAGAGAGCAGAAGGAGAGAGAGCAAGATCACACATTTGTAAGTGAATACAGTGTATATCTAATGAAACATTCATTAACAAGATGTTGGTCATTTCACATTTGCTAAATGTTAAGGTGCTATGTCTCACTTGGTTCGATTAATTTAGGCATATGTAAACACACCAATCACGCTCAGATCCGCACCAAAACCACTGCTTTGAGACCCCCTGAATGAGGTCTCGGCCCTAATGCAAATGAACTCTGAAGCAGTTCAGTATAAGTGTGAAAGCAATCCGACCCAACAGACCAATGACCAGGCTGTCTTATTGCTTTATTAACCATGAATATACCTGATAGTTCTTTGGTGAGGAATTCTGGTGAGAATGTCAATGTCATTGAAAACCAAAGCGCTCCTGTTCCTTATGAAATGTCTTCTAATTACTCTTCTCCTAAATAGATACATGGTAAGAATGTTGTCCCAGCTACATTTGATTCCTGCTCCCAATAAAAAAGTAATATAGCCGCAGTTACCAAACAAGCCACACAATAATCTCGTAGAACTGCTGTCTGTCAATCTTGACGGACAACGCTGAGCGGAAAATAAACAGATGCACTGACAAATTAAAGGAGAGTTTACTTGCATGTGACTATTAACAAAGTCTGGTTCGTTTTGGAAACATTGCCTTGTGAATGCGAACCAAACCAAGATGAAATTGCAACAATGTAGCCATTTAACCCCCGGTTTCAGAACAAAGCAATCGGTCTATAGGTCTGAAATACTCTTTTTTAATAATGGACCCTTTTCTCATTTCCACCTTCGTGAGGCAAAGTCGTCAAATAGAGGATATGCATTGACATCACTTTTCTACGTACATTACTTAAATATTAAATGTAAAACAAAAACTTGTATTTATGAAATGTAATAGAGAAAAAAAAAAGGTGATTATATGCTTTGGAATGGTATGTTCTCCAAAGAAAAACACGGATAAAATACAAATACTTGAAAAAAACTTTTAAGTAGAAAGTAAAACCTCTGCTTGATAGTGACCCTAGCAGCTTGTCAACCCACCTGTGGTCCGTGGATGTTGCATTTACTTCTCCTTTCGGCGTTTTTGGCAGTCTGTAAAATGATCCGAATTCTTGTTAATCTGTTAGTACAGTCTATCGCACAACAGATTTTTCCCATTTATCAGGTTTATATTTAAAATATTAAACTCTTCTTAGGGAAAAGTGAAATTGTAAAAACATTTATGATATGAATGATGCCTTTAATTTATGCTTTTTACAATTCTCTTATGAATACTTTTAAGCAGGAAATAATTGTTTTTATAGTTTCTAAATATAAAAATGTTCTTATATTATCTTACAATCTTGATCATTATTTCCAGTGGCTGACGATGAGATGTTTGATACAGTCTCTATGATGAGTTCTGCTTACGGTTCTGTCAGATCTCTATCAGGTGAGGGCATTTTTGTTCACTCACTATTTATACCACCAAATAAAATATTTTGAATAATGTTCACATTGATATACTGAAAGAGTTTTGAAGGGCAGGTACTCAAGTGAAAAATTAGGGCACCAAGTTCATAAATGTTTATTTGAAAAAGTTACGTACAGTAACACATCTTTTATTTACTTATTTATAATATTTGTTTATAAGTACATCAGTTCATGTCAAATTCTTACATGTAATAAATATGTTTATTTAGAATAATAAGATACTATAAAGTGCTGTTAACAATTAAATCAGTGTCATAAAATCTGTTTTTGCATATAAAAATGAATTTGATAAAGCACTTGTTTGAGATTACTTAACTGTATTATGTTATAAATTAAAAGCATCAAGATTTACTGGCGCAAGTTTAAATGTTACAAAAATAGCTAATATTAAATGTTAAGGCAACATATAAAAACATTGTGGGTTTAAGTCAGATCAGTGAGAAGTGGATGCTTGATGTGCATGTGTGTTAACTGTGGCGGCATATCGGTAGTTCAAAGATACGTATTGGTACCTAAAAGGAACATATTTGTAGCTATATGGTAAATATTAGGACGTTTCTAAAGGGTAATGCCCCAGTGACAGCTTTTGTACATATATTTTTGACAGTGTACCTTTTAATAAAAGCTGCATTTTTAAAGTATTTTGTGTTAAACGCAAGTCTTACTTATATTATTAATAAAACAGAAAATAAGTATTTGTTCCTATAAGTTCTCAAACTATCTAACAGTCTTCTTTCATGATCATTACCTGTATTTTCAGTGAGAGGTGATGAGATGTCTGATACAGTCTCTGTGATGAGTTCTGGTTATGGTTCATCCATATCACTCGCTGCATCAACATGCTCTAACGACAAATTTATCAACTTTACCGATGGATCTTCACACTCCACTTCTGAGCCTGAGGAACATTTAGGAACCAAAAGAACACAGAACCCAGCCAGGATCTTAACTTTATTAAGAAGAGGCAAACAGAACAAATGAGAAGAGAAAAAAGATACTGTAATGCTGTTATTCATAAAAGAAGTAACACATAAAATGAATGAAATAAATTGTCCCTGACTAAACATAAATTCTGTAATAAAGATTTAATCCATCCATCCAAGAAATTGAAACTAATCTACTACCATCATGTTTCAGTTAAACTGATACAGAAAACTAACATCATTGAACCCCAATAGAGCAGGCAGTACATAAATATGTAAGAGTTTAAACAGTGTTTGTCCTGCCATTTAAACAGATGGGTGAAGTGAAGAGCAACCAAATTGAGTCTCAAGACAAGCTGGAATGTTAATAACTTTTATAGTTTATAAACATATAAAATAGTCTTAATGTCATATTGATATTTCATTTCTGTTTTCAATTACCAAAGCATTACTTTATAAAGTTAATACAAATCAAACTTGAAACAAAGCCTTTAGAGAAGCAATCGCTAAAAACTCCACCACTAAAGACAACTACAGTATGTACATATATAACTTAATACATATACAGCAGAAGCAATTTAAGCTTTTTAAAAGTGTATTTTATATGAGACAACTGGTAATGAGAAGTGACACTGTGCTTGTAAACCAGTACAACCATTAAGCATTATTGTGTGAGTTTTTTGTTTGTTTGTTTGTTTGTTTGTTTGAAACTAATATAATGTAACCATTAACTAATGTTTAATGTACTTGTGTTTTTAATGATGTTGCTGTTAAACATTATTTAGACAGTGTTGTTTATGTTTGTAGATTTTTTATTAATGCATTTCTGACATTATAATTAATTTGTTGATCTATAGAATATAAATGTCAGAACACTTATAAAAATATTAATGTTAATAAATATTTAAATTAAATGTTAATAGCAAGTAAACTCATATTGTGATGTATATGCAATTTTCTATATTAAAGAGATTATTAAAAAAGTTCAAAGTAGGAACAGCAAAATCAATGTTTATTTAGAAATGAAAACAATATATAGTGATTAAAACTTGAGTCTGTCTTTTTTACAAACCTTGAAAATAAATCAAATAATCTATTTATAATTAAATTATATCTGCTATAATTCTTTCATTTAACTCTATAGTTTGTTTTTCCAGGAGAATGCAGTTTAAAAAGTCACATGTCATGAAATGTATGTAGGATCTCAAGAATGAGTGTGTTTTGCTGAAATAGTTTGATTTTAAAACCTTAATTTCTTATGTTTGAAGTACTTCTGGGATGTGTTTCTTAATCCACTGTTGAACACTATGGGGTGGTTTTCCGGACTTAATTATGAAATATAACTAGTTTTAACAAACATGTCTTACTAAAAAAATTACTTGTCTGCATTTTGAGGCAAAACAAAGGGGACTGATATATTTTAAGATGTGTCAGTGCTGGTAGTTTTTTTGGACAGCTCTTACATTTATTTTAGTCTAGGACTAGTCTAATCCCTGTCCGGGAAACCGCACCAAATGATGATTGTGTGTGTATAGATTTGGTTAATGCACATACTGCTCTTAAACAAAAGGTGTGTTTGACTTTATGTGGCGCTGCGCAGATGGCTTAAAGGGATAGTTCACCCAAAAATGAAAATTCTGTCATCATTTACTCACTCTTATGTTGTTAAAAACCCACATAAATATCTTTGTTCTGATGAACACAGAGGACGATATGTTGAAGAATGTTTGCAACCAAACCGTTAGTGGACCCCATTCACTTCCATAGTAGGAAAAAAAATAATAAAGAAGTAAATGGGATCCATGAATGGTTTGGTTAAAAACATTTCTCAAAATATCTTCCTTTGTGTTTATCAGAACAAAGAAATGTATACAGGTTTGTAACAACATTAGGGTGAGTAAATGATGACTGAATTTTCCATTTTGGGTGAACTAACCCTTTAAAGCACTGCTATGAATGTATATTTGGTGCAAAACACCTGCACACCTGTGAACGTGTAATTTGTGGTTGTGCTTCAGTGCAGCTGCACAATCCCTACAAATCACAGATTAAGGGGTTGTGTACACCAAAACTTTTACGCCCGCGGCCGGCGCATGTTTTCAATTGTTTCCAATGGAAGCTCAGCGTTTTTCAAATAAGCCAGCAGCTAGCGGGTTTTTTCCGCGCTGAAAACCGGCGCTCGGCTGTTTTTCCGCGCTCGGCGCTGAGCGTCGAGAGTTGAAAGAGATTCAACTTTGGGAGAAAAGCTCCACTCGTCAATGTCAGTTCTCACACGGCCGCCCAATCACAGTGGAGGAGGGGCGGGACATTACCACAGCAACCAACCGGCTCGCAGCTGAAGTATCACAGCTATCAAAGCGCTCAGCTGAAGAAAGCTGGCACTCAGCTGAAAAACAGCTGGCATTCGGTGTCCTCAAGGCGTTTTCAGCCGCGTTTAAAAGTTTTGGTGTGTCCAGCCCCTAAGAAACTCGGTTCTTGTGGCGCCGTATAAAGTTAACCAAGCCTATTTGGTGCAAAAGAGAGAGCATGTGAAACTTGTCATGTGCAAGCGAAAAAAAGTGTTTGAAACTTGTAGCAGCGAATGTGCAAAATTGGGTGTGACTTCACATATTTTGATGCTGGCATTCAAGTAGGTTTTGCACCAATTTACTGCAGCATAGCAAAAAAAGTGAGCGTCTGAGTTTCTTAATCGGTGATTTGTTAAATAGAAATTGTGCAGCTGCACTGAATGATTTGTGAAGGTGTAACTGTTGTGTTGTATTTGAGGGAAAGAAAAAAATCTACAAGTTTGCAACTCTTCATCTGCGACTTCAAATTTCAGGGTTTCCACAGTCCTTAAAATCCTTGAAAGTTTGTGAATCTGGGGGCAATATTTCTGATAACTATATACTTCCTGGCTCCCACGTCACCCTGTCTTTGTCGTTAAGCCTCACCATTGGTTGAATTTGATATACACATTCAGACGCACTTACCCCTGGAGGCATCCCCAAAGTGTCACCGCAGTGATGCAGCGCAAGTTCCCTCGAAAGGGAACTGTAACAATGTATCATAAAAGGTAACACAATGTAACCTTGCTCTTATTTAAAAAGTGTCCCCACATTTAGTCCTTGAATTTGAGAGTATTGGACCTAGAAATTCCTTGAAAAGTCCTTGAATTTTAAAAGTCCTACATTTTATTTAGTTTTACTCAACCAGGCACACACGCATAGAACATGATATGGGACATGACGATGAAGGTATCTCAGGAGACAGGAAGTAAACCAAACATTGAATTCTGACATGCTTTGATGCCTTCCTCCAAAGGCAGCATTTTAGAGATTTTGGACGCAGCCCATGTTTAAAGTCAGATATACGAAACACATTCGCCACTTTAGATGTTAAAATCTTGTCTTTCTTTAGCTTTATTTAAAAAAAAAACAGCCAAACCAGACAGCTAGAATGAGCGTTTGCCAACAAGGATGTGACACTCAACAAGACACTCCGAATTAATAAATATAAATGAACCAAACTTTTTGTTGAAATTTACTTCTCGCACCCCATCACACCGTAAAATAATTTGTAACCTGTCTTGACTTGTGGAAAATACAGTCACACAGTAAACCACCGATTACAACTTTGAGTCCTTTGAGTTTAATGTTTGGTTAAGTTGTCATTAAATTTCAGTTAATAAATTTACACTTTATAAATGTGTGATAGATCTTTTATGCTTATGGTTTCATATTTCAAAGTGACTGGTTTCACAAACTCGGATGCTGTACATAAAATATTTGATATTCCTGAAGATCAGAGAGATTTAAGCATACAAGATTGCAAGATGAAAGCATAAAGTCACAAAATCACATATGGGTCTAAAATCAAGCTACACACAACTGTATATTAAATGTGTATACTGGGTCACTGTGGGCGGAGCTTCCCAGCATGACAAACACAAATTAAACATCAAGGAGAAAAAAGCCCCCCAAAATAACTTTATTTAAATAAAATGAACCCCAAATAACCCAAAATCCTCATGTATGACTATGGAAAGTAGCGTGTCACACACAGTTTTGGTAAGTTGTGTTGTGTTATGTGTGTGTTCACTGTTCAGTACCTAATCTGAAGGCCTTTACTCCAGGAGCACATGTCCTTGCGCAGCAGCAGGTTATTCAGCGTGACCCAGCAGATGATGTAGAAAAGCTGTTTGATGACACGTCGGACGAGCTCGCCATCATTGCCGTGCTGTAGCAGCGTGTAATAAAACACATCTAGGTGACCAGACGTCCCCGTTTTCCGGGGACAGTCCCGTTTTTTGGTGTTCTGTCCCCGACTGGAGCTGTCCCCGGAAATGTCCCCGTTTCACAGCACGTCTTCTTCTTCTTCTGATTTTGAATGGCGGATTGCAACCAGCTTTTTGGAGCATTACCGCCACCATCTGGACTGGAGTGTGTATCAAGAGGTCAACCCACACTTACTTAAATCCTTTTAAATAACCCAGTTATCTTCAAGAAAGGAAACAAAAATTGAAAGCAAATGTTCTCTGATCCTCTTTGCAATAAAAGCTGTAAATTTAATGTCATCTGGCTCTCATTAAGTTGTGAGATCAATCTTTGTCTGGCTTGATGGTATTTAGGACAATACATAATTACATGCTCTATGGTCTCTTGACTATTGCAATATTCACACATTCCATCAACATGCTTTTTCATTATAAATAATGTTCCGTTTAATCCTGTATGTCCTAGCCTCATTCTAGACAACACATCTTCTTCTTGCTTATTTCTGCATGTATTCCTGTTCTTCCCCACTTCTCTTTGGAATTTATACAGGTGTCTCCCAGACTGTTCATTATCCCACATAAACTGCCATTTTTCTTTTGTTTTAGCTTTAATTATACTTTTGACTTCAGCTTTACTGTACTCAACATTCACCTCTATATCAGGTAGTTCTGCTGCTTTCTTTGCACACATATCTGCCAGTTCATTACCTCCTACACCTATATGAGCTGGTACCCATATAAATGTAGTACTAATACCAGACTTAATCAGATTGTTCGCTAGTTGCATTATTTCATACACTATGTCCTGCCTTGTCTCAGAGTGAAGAAACTTAAGGCTTGTCAAAGCTGAACTGGAGTCTGAGGCAATCACCGCTTGCTTAGGTCTGTTGCTCTCTACCCACATCAAGGCCAGCCATATTGCTAACAGTTCTGCTGTATATACTGCCAAATCATCACTAATTCTTTTTGCAACTTGAATGTTTAATTGAGGGATAACATACGCAATTCCCATTTTCATATCAGTCTTCTTAGAAGCATCAGTATATATAATAATTCCTCCTTTATATTTCCTTGAAATGTATCTCTGTACCTTGTACTGATCCACTTCATTATCCTCTTTTTCCTCCAATAAGCCTAAATCAACTGGTACCTCTGCCAAAAACCAAGGAGGAACCCCTGGGTAAACTACTGAAGGGCTTATTTTAAGTGCACTAATTCCCATTATTACTACCTTCTGCCTTATTGTCCATCCAAAACTTTTAATTAAGTCATTCTCTCTTTCTTGACATTGCCATAGAACTGACTGACTCAAATGTTTGTCACCATGACCCCTCAAATTCGCCCAGTATACAAGAGACAATTGGTCTCTTCTGAGATGGAGAGGCATCTCCCCCATCTCTACCTGAACTGCTGCTACTGGAGTGGTCTTAATTGCCCCACAGCATAGCTTCAAACCTTGATTTTGAATTACATCTAACTTTTTTAATGATGTTTTGGCAGCTGACCCATACACTATACACCCATAGTCCAATACCAATCTCATCAGCCCTGTATAAATGGATTTCAAAGCAGTTCTACTTGCACCCCATTCTACTCCACGGAGACATCTCATCACATTCAATACTCTCTTACATTTGTCTATAATTTTTTTAATATGCATTGTCCAAGTCAGTTTTTTATCAAACCACATACCTAAATATTTATAAGCTTCTACTCGTTCTAATTCTATTCCAGATAACTTTATTTTTACATTCATACTTATTTTCTTCCTAGAGAAGAATAATGTCTTTGTTTTGTCTATAGAGAACCTAAAACCCCATTGACAGGCCCATTCTTGGACTTTGTTTACTGCCTGCTGCATCTTATCCCGTACAAATTCTATATTTCTTCCCTTTTTCCACATTGCTCCGTCATCTGCATACAACGCTACCCCAACTGAATTTTGTATATCCTGAAAGATATCATCAATCATTATTGAAAATAATAGTGGACTGATAATGCTTCCTTGTGGGAAACCATTTTCCACACTGTAGCTTTTACTTAGTTCTCCATTTACTTTAACTTGTATTGTTCTGTCAGATAAAAACCCTTTTATCCACTGGAGCATCCTTCCCTTTATTCCCAATATTCTTAACTTAATTAGCATACCATCTTTCCACAACATGTCATACGCTTTCTCGATATCAAAAAATACTGCCACTACAGATTCTTTATTCACCTGCGCCCTCCTTATTGTATCTTCTAGGTATACAATGGGGTCCATGGTACCTCTACCTTTCCTGAAACCACTTTGATATTTTTGCATTAGACCTTTATGTTCCATCCAATATGTAAGCCTGTCATTGATCATCCTCTCCATAGTTTTCCCCATCTGAGATGTTAAAGCAATCGGCCTGTAGTTATTCGCTTTTTGAGGATCTTTCCCAGGTTTCCTAATTGGAATGATTATAGATTCCTTCCAGGTTCTAGGAATGCAATTACTTATCCACACTTTATTATACATATTCAACAACACATCCTTCCCCTTATCACTTAAGTTTTCCAACATGGAATAACAGATTTTATCTTTCCCTGGAGATGATTTACCTAATTTCCTCAATGCATTGCTGAGTTCAAATTTTGTAAATAATACATCCAGTACCCCTTCAACACTATCCTCATTGTCAAACACATATTGATATTTTTTAACTGTTTCTTCTCTACCTCTCTTTTCTTCATAGTGTACATTTTCTGTGCTGTGCACCTTGGCTAATGTTTTTGCCATAACCTCTGCTTTTTCCTTACTACTAGTGATAATTCTTTGCCCCTCAATCAGCATTGGATATCCATATTCCCTTCCATTCCCTTTCATTTTTTAAATCATATTCCAAATTCTCTCCACTGGAGTTGTTCGACCAATTGAATCACAGAACTGTTTCCAGTAATCTTTTTTCACCTGTCTTATAGTTTTCCTGACCATTGCTTGAGATCTTTTATATCGAACTAAATTCTGGTAATTATGTGTTCTCTTTAATTCTTTAAACGCTTTATTTCTATCTTTTATTACTTCCTTACATTCTTTCGACCACCATGGTACTATTTTATTTAACGTCTTAGGCTTAGTTTTTGGAATAGAATCGCCTGCTGCAACAATTATACCATTGCTAATTTCACAACATAATCTTTCGACTTCATGATTATTATCAATAGATGTCAATAATTCATCACTAACTTCTCTATACTTATCCCAATCTGCTTTATCCAAAATCCATCTCTCTTCTCTTACTTCATGTTCCTTTCTTAATTCCACTCCTATCTGAATTCTAATAGGATAGTGATCACTTCCTACTGTATTTTCTCTCAACACCTCACAAGTACATTTTACTGCAAGTGTTTTAGTGACAATAGTGAGATCTATTGCTGTCTCTATACCCCTTGTCACATCTATTCTGGTTCCAGACCCATCATTCAGACATACTAACTCTTTCTCTTCCATAAATTCTTCAATTACATTTCCATTAACACCATCCCTCTCTCCCCATAATGTACTATGTGCATTAAAATCCCCACAACAAACAATTCTCCCTGTCAAATCCTTCCAAATATCCTCCAGATGTCTAATCTCTATTTGCTTACATGGATTATAAAAGTTTATAATGGTCACCTTATCTTCACTTGACCTTACTTCTGTGATTATATACTCCAAATCTTTTCCTGTTTTAATCTGTCTATACTGAAGTCCCCTTTGTATAAATATTACAACCCCTCCTCCTTTACCTACTTCTCTATCCCTTCTTATAGAATGATACCCCTTTATTACAAAATCCAGCCTAGGCACTAGCCATGTTTCCTGCACACAAATTATATTAGGCTTTTCTTTGAAATTGTCAACATATTTCTTAAATTCTTGACCGTTTGAGATTAAACTCCTGGCATTCCATTGGAGTATAATTAAAACCATTATGTATCCCCAACCCATGTCTGAGATTGTTGTGCTTCATCATTAAGAATGTCTCTTACTCTTTCCCAAGGCATACCTTTTGCATCCAAATATTTTTCTGCAGACTTAACAATTATTTTAATTCTTTCAGTTCTGCTACTGGTTTGTGCCGAACAATTGATTATCTCAGCCATGAAAAGCACAAAATCACCTTTACTCACAATCAATGTCTCTTCTTTCAATTTCTCACACTTTGCACATTCCCCAACAACTTTAGTCCTGGTTTTTATTGCCTCTACCGGTACACCTTTTGGGACTTTCTTAGTTGCCTCCGCAAAAGAAACTCCTTGGACTACTTTAACTCGCTGTACCTCCTGCATTCTTTTGTTAGTCTCACATCCACCATATGCTGCGCTATGTTCTCCTCCACAATTACAACATTTTGGTTTTGTCCCTTCTTCACATCTTCCGTATTCGTGTTCACCACTGCATTTGCTACATCTTTGTTTTCCCTTGCATATCGCAGCTACATGCCCATATCTTTGACATTTAAAACACCGCAGTGGTGGAGGGATGTAAACCCTAACATCATAGCTCATGTAGCCTATTAAGACTCTTTCTGGGAGTTTCTCTTCCTCAAAGGTTAACAAGACTGAAAGACTGTCACATATATTTCCATTCCATCTTGTCTTTAGTCGTTTTGCTTCTCTAACTTTAACATTGTTTATTCCTTCTTTCACCGAATCTACTGATTCACTTAGGGGAATCCCTGAGATTACACCCCTAACAAGCTTCTTGTCAAACACCTTTGAACACTTCACTTGCTGTCCATTTAGTTTATTTATCTTTATTGCTTTTTGTTGTTGTTCCACATTTCTACATATTACCAATAAAGATCCATTTCTCAATTTTTTTGCACTCTTTACCTCCCCAATATCTTTATGTAAAGCTTTGGTTAGTAAAATTGGACTCCACTTATCAAAAGTAGTCCCCTCTTTCAACAGTTTGATAAATACCTTAACCTCATTTTCACTCCTTTCCACCGTATTTGTTCCATTATCACTGTCACTATCATCCGACTTATCCCTATCCTTATTTTTGCGCTTTTTTTTAACTACTTTCCACTCTTCCACATTCCCACTTCCAACATCCATCTCTCTTACCTCACTTCCTGACCCGTCACTATCTAACTCTTGCCCATTCACAGTCCAGTTGTTGCAAACCGCCTGAAGCTCATGGTTAACAGACAAACGTCTACGTTCCTTTACTCCATCAGCCGCCATTTAGATCCGGCGAACGACCCTCACGTTTCTTCACAGCACGTCCAAAACAACCAGCAAATACACTGAAAAACCCGATCAACATAACGTTTGTACCAGACCGGAGCAATCATGTAATGATTATTTTCACCAGCAGAGGGGGCTGCTAGCTACTTATTACTGGCACACACCACTGATTTAGCGATGTAGAATTTACTTCAAGACATGAGAAAGCATCATCATCATCATCAAGTTATCATAAGATATGAAAACAGTTAAAGTTATCGGAGGTTAAGGTACAAACTACTCATGTTAAATTAAAGTAAGAAACAAATGAAGTGAACTGATCACAGTATGTAACTGAGCATTTGTTTTGTGTAGCCTAAATATGTTACTTTTGCATTATTCCTTCTGTTCTTCACGTTTACAATGCTATGAAATCAGCTGAAATACAGTAGTAGCCTACCTTAGAAGTCATTTTTGATGAGATATGTCTCTGTGCATTTTATAAAAAAAAGGGGAAAAATCAGATTTAGGCTACAGAAATTGTTCAATTAATTAAATTAGAAACACTGCAAAAATGACTTTGGTATTAGTATTTTTATCTTGTTTTAAGTACAAATATAAAAAATACTTAAATCAAAATTACCTAAGAAAATAAGTCTAGTTTTTAGACCAAAATATCAAATTTGTGCTTAAAACAAGCAAAAAAAATAAAATAAAAATAAATCTGCCAACACTTAAATCAAGAAAAAAATTCCAGAAAAACATTTTTTGCATGTTTAAGCACAAATTCACATCAATTAATTTTTTGTCTTAAAACTAGATTTTTCTTAGGAGATTTTTGCTTATCAAGAAAATGCTTCTCGATTTAAGAATGTTTAGCTTTGTACTGAAAACAAGACAAAAAAATACTATTAAGAAGTAAGTCATTTTTTTGCAGTGAACCCACAACAATAAAAAGAAGAAAACTTTCAAAAAAACGTTGTGTCCCCATTTTTTAGTTCATAGATAACAACAAATGAGATTTTAATGATATTTTGACAATTTAAGTATAAAATGTCCCCGGTTTTCATTTAAAAAATCTGGTCACCTTAATTAGCTGTTTTAAAACAGACTTCAGTGTGTGAGATGTCTCCTTGTGAACACTAGATGTGCGTTTTCTCATGCCGGTGGGCTTGACACCCATCACGCCCTGGATGGTCTCTGGAGATGAGGGCCATGAAACACAGAAAGAGTGGGAGAGAAAAAAAGATGCGCAAATGAAAAACCAGGAGATGGAGCTAGAATCAAAAAGAAAATGTAAACCGACACTGTGATTTATGTGTTATTTCTGCAATGTTAGCAAAAACAAAATTGCAGTTTCCTCAACCCCATTTGCCATTGAGATAGATAATCCCACCCCTACCTCATGCCATTGGTTTAGCAAATGTTGCTGAATGTGAATGTTACTTTAGCAATGATGCCACCATCAGCAGACAATTTACAGGAAAACAGCTTACAGTACATATTACTTATAGTTGTATTTGCATATAAAGTCAAAATAAAACCGGACCCCGAGTCAAACCTGACCCAGTGGCAATTTTTTAAAATCTAAATGTAAACAGCACTGATGTGTGTACAGTCTGCAGCCCACAACACCAGTGTGAGAAAGAAAGAAACCTGATTTTTTGGTACGAGCTGCAAGGCATTATGAGGGGGCGGGGCAGATACTTCTGCGGAAGGCGGTGATGTCAGCACGCAAGTTTGTGTTCATTGGGCAAGGTGTGATGCCACCCATAAGTGAATGGCAGGAAGTGGAGTGTCCTGCTCGACTGGATCTGTCAGGTGAGAAAAACAAACATGCTGCATTTCAAGATCATACAAGTAAACTAGAGTTAAACTTTCTTTCCTGTGTTGGTGTGTTTCTCATTGAAACAGTAAGCTTGGTTGGGAAAATCTTGTCTTTTCTTAATAGCCCGTAGCCTTTAGTTTATGTCACAGCTTTGTAAAATTATGATTTACGTTTTGTACATTTATGCATTTTGTAGACACTTTTAAGTGACTTAGATACACATTCAATCTATAACAACTAAGCAATAAGCACACTTGGCAACCAAACAATGGCACAGGATATTAGGCAGGTGGTTATAATGTTATGTCTCATTAGTGTGTTTTATTAAAGCAAGGGGACATTACAATTTTAGAGAGCTACTTGTTTCTCCACAAAACCTGGGGTACTCTGTGGTGTAAATGTGTTTGAATATTTTACCAGGTGGTTGGAGTGACACTCCTCCTATTGCGTTTGAACATGGTGGAGTGGTGGTTAATGTGGCCGTAAAGGTTGGATGGCAAACGGCCGATTGGTGCCAAAGTTCGACGAATTCCTGAACCTCATCTGCTGTTGGTCAGCACCAGCGGAGAACCCGACTGCAGTATTTCAAGCGCTGGGGTGGAGGACTGGAGCTGCGCAGCTGGTCTGCACTACCACATGGTTCTGGTCTCGGTCAGTAAATTATACATCTCAGATCTTTACTTAAGTTTTGTGGAAATTAGCTGGGTCTTGTCCCAATCCATTCCATCCAAAGCTGCATATTAAAGACAAAATATTTAGAGTTCAGTAATGTGTTTTGTGTGTTTGTAGGCACCAGCAGTATCCTGGCAGGCGCAGCTTTTGCTGCAGTGTACAGAAGTACAGGACGAAGCTACGACACAACGTCTCTCATTCATGATGTTCTTTACCTGGAGCAGATACTCACCACTGGTATGAGATGTTATGATGATGATGAGATGCTAAACTCGTGGTGCAGGAAGTTCACCTTGAATTTGTTTCGTGTTGTAGGTGGTGGATGGCAGGATCAGGTTGGTGGTTTGTTTGGAGGAGTGAAGGTCGCTCGATCAGCAGCTCAGTTACCTCTGAGAGTTGAAGTTGAACAGCTGTCTCTCTCTCAAGACTTCACGTCTGTCCTACAGCAACATCTCCTTCTGGTTTACACTGGAAAGACGCGTTTAGCACGAAACCTGCTGCAGGTACGAGCGTCCGATCGTTCATGTACACTTTCATCATGCTGCTGTTTATTCATTAAGGGTAATTGTGTTTGTGCAGGATGTGGTGCGCAGCTGGTACGCACGATTACCCTCCATCGTCCAGAACACAGAGCAGCTGGTGATCAATGCAGAAGAGTGTGCTGAAGCATGCAGACAGGGTCAGTTTAAAAAAACTTTATTTTAAACTCATTCAATGGTAAATCTTTTTCACTGTACTTCTAATGTGTTTCTCTCAGGGTCTCTCTCCAGACTGGGTTTATGTATGGACAGATACTGGCAGCAGAAGAAGCTGATGGCTCCAGGCTGTGAGCCGGCAGCTGTGAGGATGATGATGAATAAACTTCAACCTCTGATCTTAGGACAGAGTCTTGCAGGAGCAGGAGGAGGAGGATTTCTCTTCTTACTCACACGTGACCCTCAACAGAAGGAAAAAGTGAGAGACGTTCTCAGTAAAATACAGGTGAGAAAATGGTTTATGAATTAATAGTTTGTGTAGATACGAGTGCAGCAGTCTCCACAAATGTTAGTTCATGCAAAACTAGAGAATTGATAAGAAAATGATTGTAGACTTTGGTCTCGTTCACACTGCAGCTAAATTTGGGTATCGATTTTAATTTTTAGTGTTTAATCCTGTTCTGTACACACACGTTTCACTAATTTATGGGAGTGACAACCACATTCTAGTACTGAAAAAGCACAACACAACACACACAATATTGCAGCAATAATATTATTTCACACCACTAAAACTAATTTATAATAATAAAACAATGACCTTTAATTTGCTAAATACAGTGAGGAAAATAAGTATTTGAACACCCTGCAGTTTTCCCACTTAGAAATCATGGAGGGGTCTGAAATTGTCATCGTAGGTGCAGGTCCACTGTGAGAGACATAATCTAAAAAAAATCCAGAAATCATAATATATGATTTATTTGTATATATAACTGTATATATAACTATGTATGTATAACTATTTATTTGTATGATACAGCTGCAAATAAGTATTTGAACACCTGAGAAAGTAAATGTTAATATTTGGTACAGTAGCCAAATATTAACATTTACTTTCTCAGGTGTTCAAATACTTATTTGCAGCTGTATCATACAAATAAATAGTTAAAAAAATCATGATTTTTTGAATTTTTTTAGATTATGTCTCTCACAGTGGACATGCACCTACGATGACAATTTCAGACCCCACTTACATGATTTGTATGTGAAGGAGCCTTCGCATTGATATAACGCAGCAGCCGAAAATAGTGCCCTTATTAACTTTCCATGGCAGCAGGCACGTGCACACATAGACATAAAAGGGGGCTTGAGCACCTGCCCTTTTTATTCCTGAGGGGAAAGTGCCCTTTTTTTCTGGGGTGCTTTTAAAAAAAATTATAATAATATGATCTTTATTCATATAACAACTGATGTCTGTCTGTTTCTTGTGTTTTTTACTTGTTGCTTATTTAATTGAACATGAATTTATTCAGGAATCATTTAAATGAGATTTAAACTCTTTTATAAAGAAAAATAGCGCTATTTGTGGCACACAAACGGTTAACAGATGAGTCCCGCCTACAAAATTCACATCGCTAATATGATTGGCTTTATCTTTCCTTAGTCCCGCCTCTCTAACTTACTTCGCTTTATGATTGGTTTGTCTACACGCGTGCTGCATCATTCGCGCTTCATGCACCAAAGCTCAGCCTGCCCTGAACGAGGCGCGATCATGTGCTTGATTATGCAGGCAGCTACCGGTTAGTGTGTGAGGAAGAAAGCATTCTTATATTAACAGTTTTATGCACAAAATATGGGACACGTTGTTACACATAACGATTCAGGGACATTGTTTTCCATGGCAATCACATATTAATCTGAAGAGTTGCAAACTTGTAAACTTGTAGTTTAAACAGACTGCTCATAAAATAAGAAAGCACAAACAATAAAATAATTGCTAACTGCAGTAGTAAGCTTTTTTTGTTTGCGTTTTTTTGTAATGGCTGTTAAATAAGTATAATGTGTTATACTGGAGTGCTGGAGTAGATTGGGAAGAAATCTGATGGTTCAGTATTTTACTTGCCCAGTCTGAATTTTCACAAAAAAGTAAAATATAAAATACAAATAAAATAGGCCTAATCTATATTTGTTGTTTCTGACATGTGTAACCCTAATAAATATGAAACCTAAGATTAAAGGTGCCATAGGATGTGTTGTCATAATATGTTAAATTGTTCTTTGACAATTACATAGAAGGTATGTTGCTTTATTAAGTGCAAAAATTATCCAGAAAGTTTTTACATGTCCATTTACAACCCTAGAATTTGACATTTTAAATAAATGGTCTATTTTTGCCCTATTTGAAAGGGATATGAATATAGGGCTCATGCCAGAAGCTCAAATTAGTAAACAGACCTTATATTTTGAGCCCTTATCAGACAAAAATACATTTTGAGTAACAACTAATCAGCTAAATGCTAGCATATGATATAGCATTTATTGGCATGTAGCGCTAACTCAGCAGTCACAACTTTGTTTTTAGCATTTTAACAAATTTTTAATTAATGTGTAATTTAATGTTTTCAAAACATGCACATTGTGTAATGGCTTCCTTTCCTGCTCTATAAACCTAGACTACTAAGGAGACCATGGTGTCTGTGTGAACTGATTATTTTGAAGACATCTTTTGAAAATTAAACAATTGCGTGAGTTTGAGGAAGATAAAATTAATTAACTTTTTAAATATTTTTTTAAAAAAAGAAAGTCAGAATTGCGTTAATATATATACTTTTTGTTTTAAAAAAAAGAAAAAAATATACATAATTATGAGAAGTGCCCTTTATTTCGCTTGAGCCCCTGCCCCTCAAAATGTCTGTGCACGTCCCTGCATGGCAGGACTATTTTCTGGCACTGTGTAATATCATTGCGCCTCCTGCAGCCATGTTACAGCAGCAAAGTCCTTAATTATAATGCCAGAATGAGAGTATAGTTCCTAGCCATATCTGCCTAGAAAATCACAACTTTTAATTTTCCGTCGGTCTTAGTACACAATGTAACTACAGAAGAGTCAAGTTTTAAATAGGAAAAATATCAAAACTCTTAGATTATTTTTAGCATGATGCTAATGGTCTAAACAGATTCATAGATTGTTCTGAGCTATGCTAAAAATGGTAGCGTCAGACCCGGAGATCAGCTGAATGGATTCCAAAACTGTAAAAATCGAATGTTTAACTCTAGAGGAGCTGGAAAATGTGTATATTTAAAAAAAAGTGGAGTGTACGTCCCTTTAACCTTCATTGTAAAAATGTCAACTGTAATAAATTTAATGCACAGTTTTGTTGTGTTTACAGGGCATTGGTTCATTCAGTGTTCATTCAGTGGAGTTAGATATGGATGGGATCTCCTTCATTCAGAAGAGCTCTGAACATCCTGACTGACATTTACAACTCCAAATCTGATTCACGCACGCGCGCGCACACACACACACACACACACGCGCACACTTATCTGTGCCTATGTAAATATTAAATGTTCTTATTTCATAAGGATTGTTTATATAAATTTTAACATTTATTAACAAAAATATAAATAAACAAGATTTTAACATTGCACAATACTATTTTAAAAATGTTAAGAAATGTGAAAGAAAAGGCCATAAGATGTTTTTGCATGTTGTTTTCACATAGTGTTTTTGTTTTAGTTAACTCGCTCACACAAATAGATGTGTTCGACTTCATCAAGAACCGACAGGCAACATCATAGTACAACCGCGAGAGCGAGTTAAAAGCAGACCTTTATGCATGATTTCTTAAAGGTGCTCTAAGCAAATCTATGTGACGTTACTTTTTGTTGATGTTTTAACTGTTTTCAAACAAACGGAGCGTAGCTAACTCCTCCCCCTCCCTTCCGTGCTTTCATGAATGCGCCTAACCCCCACCCCCAAATCCTTCTTGTCGTTTATTGGCTAGAACACTTTGTTATCGTTTCTGATGGTAGGTTTGGCCACTTTGTTGTTATTGCAGTTTGTGGAGCCTGGGCTGTCTACAGAGATCGCGTTTTTTTACAGTTTGATTGGCGGACAGGCAGCAAGCAGATAGTGAGGAGATGTTTGCTGTATGAAACAAAAAATGTTTTATGGTCTAAAACGCGTGAATTCGCTTAGAGCACCTTTAAATCGCTCTTGTGGTTTTTGCAGCGACACTTGAAGCCAAACACATCCAAATATAAAAACAAGTTGGAAGCCTGGCTTTTATCCAATGGTTTAGAGGAAAGCAGAAAACACTGTTATTAAGCGGCTGTGCCTGTGACGGCCGTCAATTAAACTGAAGCCGGTCTCTGTCCTTACCCCTGATAAACACGCACTGACACCTTTTTTTAAGTAGGCCTATGCACTCAGCTACCTTGAAAAATTGTACGACTTTTTAGACAACTATATCACAAAAATGCTGCAGTATATCTGTAGCCTATCTTTTTAAGTCTGCTGGTATGTCCTGGAATATCAGGTAAACTGGGCATCAGGTAAAATGGGCCACTTAAGGTTTGAGTGTCTTATTTCTTACAAAGTTACCAACCAATGACTGGAAAGAATTTTGTACTTGACTTATAGCAAATTATTTTATTGGTCTGAGGCTGAGGTGAGGTTGCTGGGGGGGGGGCTGATATATCCAATCTCTTACTTCTCAATAATAAGGTTGGTAAATCAATGAAAAAAAAATGCACATTAAGAAGAAAATAGTCTTAATCCATGTCTTTATGGCCTCTGTGGGATGCTGATTTAGCTCAATTATTGAAATTTTTATTTATAAAAAAAAGCGTTTTTAGTAACTGCCCCAATTTACCTGAATGTGTTAAGGTAAAATTGGCCATTAATTTAATTTAAATTGGGCCACCCAGTTGAGTTTATTTGTGTTATTACATTTCTTTATATTATTAATTTATTAATATTGTTGCATTTATGACAAACACTTTCCACATTTTATCTTCTAAATGTGTTTGTATGTGATGCGTGTTTATAGCTGTGGACATAATGAACGACAATCAAATTGATGTTTTAATGTCATTTAAATGCAATGTTACACTGTTACATTATAAAATGTAATATAATTAATATATTTTATCAGAAATTATTATTTTACTTTGCAGTCGGACTGACCCATTTTCACCAAATCTTTCTATTTCAAAAATTAGGAGCAGCTAATGTTTTAAAACATGTAATGCCTATACAATTATATTTGATTAGATCAGTTCAACCCAAAAATCTTAAAATCAGTCCTTATTAATCATAAAAACACAGTTTGCTTGTGTCCCAGGCGATTAACCAAAAAGTGGCCCAATTTATATGATATCACCCTGTGTACAGTAGTGGTTCTCAAAGTGGATGCCCAAGATCTATCACAATTTAAAAAATACATTAATTTAATATAAATATGTGTAACTAAACCTTAGAAAAATATGGCTACTAACCACTGATCTATATAAATGACTGGATTGCGCATAGAACGCTTGACGTAACTGCGTGAGGTGAAGCCAGCGCAGAGTTCGAGCGGCCATCTTGGTATACCCAACCGGCAGAGGGCGTAATTGACTTTCATTCAAAATCATGATCAAAATGTACCCCCTTTTCAGCGTATCACACAAGGTTAATTTTTAAGATATGTGTACGTAAATTACTTGTTAATTCTGGTGTTATTTGCAATGCATGCAAATACAGTACAAAGCAGGATTATTTATTTAGATTTCAGAATGAGCACGTTTATTCTCATTAATACTAAATATGTTGCGGTCTGTCTGCTGATCTGATACTGTAATAAAGAAATAACTGATTAAAACGCAAAATGTACAACTTTCAGTAAATAACTGTTTACATGCTTAGGACGTTGTGTTGTAATAATGTACAGGGTAACTTCACATATAAAAACGAAGACGAGTAAAGTGATTTATCATTAAAATCTGATAACGTCCATTGATTTAATAGAACGTTTGGGTATACCAACATGGCGGCGCGGTGGCTTCACAAGTGTGACGTCATGCGCAATCCAGTCATTTATATAGATCAGTGCTACTAACCAACAGCACTATGTCATGGTTTGGGTTACGGCGAAAACGTTTGAGAACCACTGCTGCATATGAGCTAAAGGCATTAATTCAGAATACAAATTCCGTTATATTATAAAAAATTATATCACAGTTTTAAGTTATCTTATGTTATCCAGACACACACTCTGTGTACCTGTACAAAGCGACTCCACCCATACGCGTCTTTGTGTTATGTAAACTGACAAACTGAAAGTAAAAACGCAGTGTAAGTGAAACTAGATTTAATCTGAAACTTCTACAGGGAAAGATGTCTAGTAAAATAACCGGAGGTAAGAAATCCTTCTAGTTTTATTTATGAAACATTAACTTATGAAAAGTAATTCACGACATCAGAAAGTTAGGCGGGTGTTGGTGACACTCTCAGACACTATTGCTTGTTTTTCTCCTATGACGCAAACGCAAATAACGACTAGTTGACTGATAAACGTATAACATTATATTAAAGGTACTTTAACGAAAATGAAGAATAAAATGGTAGGGAGTAGGCTATATGTGCTTAATGCATTAAGAGAGTGACATTAAAACATCAAATTCACTTCAGTATAGGCAACACCTTTAATTTAGCATAGCTGTACAGGTAATCGAGTCCAGAACACAAGCGCTAAATAATAACACAATAACATTTACACAGAACACGCGTTCGGTGTTTAGGGAAATAAAGTGTCTTGCCAAAAGTTAATTTGGCTCAGCCTCAGTTTGACATGTTTTGATCATGTTGTATTTTGTAATATTACGTAATATTACATATTTGTCACGTGTTTTTCAAACAACTGCTTCCTGTGTGTTAAACGCGTTAATTCCGTAAAGTGACGTACTCCTCTTTACGCAAAACGCATATTTTAGCTTATATGCTCGTGCTGTAAATTAAAAAAAAAACAATGAAAATGGTAATCACCACAAAAGCTAATAAATGTCGGATTAGCATTACAATATAATAATAAATTATAATACTTATTATAATATATATAATATAATACTGTGTATTCTTTAATATTGCATATCAAAATTTATTTAATACCTAATTACATTAAAATTGTGTACTTTTACTTGGGTAGTACTTAAATATTAAATGTAATACAAACACGTGTATTTATGAAATGTAATAGAATAAAATTATGATAATATGCTTTGGCATAAAATACAACAACGGATAAAATACAAATACTTGAAAAATATTTTTAAGTATAAAGTAAAACCTCTGCTTGATAGTGAGTGACCCTAGCAATCAACCCACCTAAAGGGATAGTTCACCCAAAAATTCTGTCATCATTTACTCACTCATGTTGTTACAAACCTTTATACATTTCTGATGAACATGAAAGAAGATATTTTCAGGATTGTTTGTAACTAAGCAGATCAGAGGCCCCATTGACTTCAATAGTAGAAATAAAGGATATTAATGAAGTCAATGGGGCCTCTAATCGGTTTGTTAACAAATGATCCTCAAAATGTTTTCCTTCGTGTTTGTTAGAACAAAGAAATATATACAGGTTATACATATGCCCATATATCCATTCTAACACATGCCACTTTGCGTTTCATTGCACACAATGTTTACCAGTGTTAGGGGGGTAATGCATTACAAGTAAGGTGCATAACGTAATAATATTACTTTTCTAAAGGAACGAGTAAAGTAACGTATTACTTTATAAATGTACACATTAATATTTGAGTTACTTTTTTCAAAATCATTCGACTTGTTCAGTTTTCAGTTTTTTCAGTTAATTTTATAAAAAAAAAATATATGTACTGAATTAAACTGAACATGGTTGCATAGAATTACGCACTCAGAATGCGGGAACAGTTTGAGTCAGAAACGGAGATGGCAGGCCAGAGCTTGACTATTTTTGTGATGGAAATATGCAATTTCTGAATGCAGAACTTCATAAAAAACAACTGCAAGGCCTGAAAGAGATCAAGCCTCAGCCAAGAAAGAAAAAGTAATGCAAAAGTAACGTAAGTATTACTTTCCATGAAAAGTAACTAAGTAATGCAATTAGTTACTTTTTGGGAAGTAACTTAATATTGTAATGCATTACTTTTAAAAGTAACTTTCCCCAACACTGATGTTTACATCTATGAATGTTGTACGTTGGGAACTGTATAGTGTGTGTATACTGTATATTATCTTGTGAATATTGTCATGTCAAAATTCTATATTGTAGAGTAGAGCTGCACTGATAAATGCTGAAATACACCAATAATACGTGGCCAATGGCTATTCTGAATAGGGGATTATCACGCTGATACATAGCAGCTTTCAGCGATGTTTGTGCATGTCCACTTCTGTGGGATCATAATGCCAGGTCTTCTGGTCCAGATTGAACAGAAAAGTAGTTGAGAAATACGTAAAGGAACGATGGTGTTGTAGAAATGTAGTAAAGTAAAAGTACAGACAATTTGTTGCAAAATGTAAAAAAGTAAAAGTCAAAAGGATGCACTATAGATTCTACTTAAAGTACAAATACGTGGAAAATTTACTTAAATACAGTAACAAAGTATTTGTACTTCGTGAACTTACATTCCATCACTGCCTAACATGGATGTAAGATACCTAACCTAACTGTGCCGGAAGTGGACATGCACAAAGTTGACAAGTCCCGCCCACAAAACCTGGAAGCGTGATGATCCCCTATTGTACAGCCAATGTTACTCACAGCTATTTCATGTACTACGGCTTTTGATCAGTAAGTCTGAAATCAATGTTAGTTTGACTCATTTATAACATGTATTCAAAAAAGCAAAAAGCAAAGCTGGATGTGTATGGTTCTTCGTCTGGAGTGCATATTGAGTTTCTGCTCAAGAGCGCCCTCTGGCTTTTGGATGTAGCGGCATTTCACCGTATTTCATTCTGAAAGCATAGCAAGCATCATCGGCCGATATATATCAGTGCACCCCTATTTTACAGTCATGTACAGTGCCTCTAGTGTATACAACTTATGTATAGATTTGTACATTGCTCCAGAATTTCATTGCACATGTATTAATAGGTGTATACAGAGCAGGGGCGTAGCCAGAATTTTATTTTGGGGGGTCCCATCTTAAAATGAGGGGGCAACTATATATATATATATAGCTTAACACCTATAAATAAAACGGGTGTATGAGCTTGTTTACTGCGCTCCAAACACAATAGGTCATCTGTGCTTTACTGTAAATAAATCATATAGACTATATTAACCAATCAGCAATAAGAAGTTTAATAGTTACATGTTTATCCTTTTCAACTGTATCACAGATTCTGTAATGTGTTCATCTTCGTACAAAATAATTTAAAATAAGTGTTTCGTGTATTGGTAACAGGTGACACCCAGAAGCTCTCAGATCTGAGGATTGTGTTAATAGGGAACAGAAGATCTGGTAAGAGTTCATCAGGAAACATCATCCTGAACAGAGAGGAGTTTGACTTGAAGACATCTGCTCAGTGTGTGAAGAGACAGAGAGAAGTAGCAGACAGACACATCACTGTGATTGAAGCTCCTGGATGGTGGAGAAATAAACCTGTTGATCTGAGCTCTGAGTTACTGAAAGAAGAGATTTTACTCAGTGTGTCTCTGTGTCCTCCAGGACCTCACATTGTTCTTCTGGTTATACGTGTGGATTACAGATGCAAAGATGTTGAGAGAAAAGTATTTGAGGGTTATGTTGATCTTCTGGGTGAGAGAGTCTGGAGTCACACTATAGTGCTCTTCACTCATGGAGACTTTCTAGGAGACACAACTATAGAGAAACACATTGAGAGTGAAGGTGAGGATCTCCAGTGGCTGGTGGAGAAATGTGGGAACAGATATCATCTTCTCAACAATAACAACAAAAGTGATGAGACTCAGATCAAAGATCTGCTGGAGAAGATAGAGGAGACAGTCACTGAAAACCACGGATGCCATTTTGAATTGGACAGAAAGATTTTACAGAAGATGGAAGACAGAAGGAGAGCAGAGGAAGAGAGAGCAGAAGAACGAATGAAGAGGATGAAGAAACAGAGAGAGATGATCAAATCACAGATGAGTGAGTAAACATCACAGTCATGATATAAACACTGAGTATATTCAGTAGTAAATTCATGAAAATATACACATGATAAAAACTGCTGCAAACATGATTAACAATAATTAAATAAGTCACAACAGAAACAAAAACTCTTTTCATCAGCTGCTGTTTGTAGAGGTGTTTGTAATAAATAGACTGAGAACATTTTGCACTACCAGCTGCAGAAAAATAAAACATCTTTCTTTAACAATCTCATGATTTTCAGGGTTTAAATGTAAAATCTCTTATACAGGTGATAGACAATATAATACATTTATTATTATTTAAAGTCATTTAATCAGAATTGACCCATTATCTATCTATGTCCTATATGATGGTGGTCCAACTCAAGAATCCCTAAAATCGTCTGAAATACAATCTACTGAAAAAATGTTGTAATGTTATGTTGAAATGTTTAACAACAGTGAGATGAGCTAATTGTCACGATACAAATAAGGGAGAACCCAAACACAGATGATGTATAAAATAAAACTGAGGATTTATTTAAATAAACACAAAAACCCACGTGGGGGTAAAACAGATAAATAAACAGTAGTGATGGAACACAGAACTGGGGAACAAACTCGGGATACAAAAATAACAAAACAGACTTAGAGAGATGATTCAGGTGCTCCGGAAGACGGGACAACACACACTGAATTCAGACGAACGAATGAGCACACGACAGAGAACGAGAGGGCATAATAAAGACACCACATCAATGGGGAACCGGTGAACATAATTAATTACGTCAGACACGAGTACATAAGGGAGTAGGGTAAAAGTGACAAGACACTGGGAACACGTTACACAAATACATGATGTGAAACACGTGTCCCCACACAAAACACAATGCTGCCATGACCTTGCCCTCTGAAATCAGACCTGAATCATACACTAAGGTCTGGCAAGACCATGACAGCGACAAGACAGTGGAAACACGTGGAAGTCACATATACAATATACCTCCACGTGTCCCCACACAGAACATAGTACTGTCATGGACTTGCCAAATGTACTCAGACCTTAACTTAGTACAAAAGGTCTGACAAGCCCATGACACTAATACAGTAACACGTGTGAAGGGATGGCGTCTGCGCCTCTAGTCCAATACAGTGGTAACTCCGGTGCGTAACTCCAAAAAATAGATAAATGCAGAGAAGAAAAGTCCGCACACAGTAATCCTAATAATGTAAAACATTTATTCAGTGCCGAAGTCAGTACAAAGTACCACCAACCCCCGTGTACCCCCTGACTTCGCCAAATCCACTTCATATGTGCCACAGTCCAGATTCGATCGCCCAGGTCCTGCAAATAATTCAAGCTGCTTCTCTGCATCCACCAGCCTCCAGGTCTGCAATAATTTTAATGATTTTCGCTGTACCAGGCAAAGATGCCGCTATTTGCATGTGTGCAAGTTTTGCGGCAGTGCGCATGCCCGCCCAGTTTGCCCAGTTTTTAAATCCTTTAAAAAAAAAACAATAAAAATCTTAAAAATATCTATCTTCTCCCATCAATGTCTCTGTTCTTGCAGACGATCTACAACAGGGGTCTCAAACTCAAATTGGCTTGGTGCCATTTCTGAGATTGACATTTAACTCTTTCACCGCCAGCGTTTTAAAAAAAAGTTGCCAGCGCCAGCGTTTTTCATGATTTTCACCAAAGTTTAATGCCTTCCAAAAAATGTTCTTCTTTAAATATATAAACATACAATATACCAAATGAAAGAACAGACCCTCTGCTTTCAAACAAAAAAAACCGTTTCATCCTACCTTTAGTGGTTCTTTTGCAATCAGCTTTTGAATATGGGTAGGTTTTTGCAAAAACACCATATTTTGAGCAAAAAGCAGAGATAAATCCATTTTTGTGACGGACTTTTCATAGAGATCCCATTCAGAGCGATCTTTAAAACAGACACGGACATGCAGCCGCTTGCCATAGGGCAATACTTCCGGTTTTAAAAAGTTGCGGAAGGGCGCCACCTAGTGGATAATAGCGGTATTGCGGAAAGACTGAAAATCTTGTCATTGGCGGGGAAGCGTTTTCTCTTAATTGACGAGATATCTCGTCAATGGCGGGGAAAGAGTTAATCGGAGGGCCGCAGATCTATCTTAAGGTTAAAAAAGCATTAATAAAAGCAGTGGTTTTTATCTTTTAAATATACTTTATTTTACATTTCTTAACCTTTAATAACTCTTTAATAACTAAGGCCTATTAAAACCTTGCACTAAACTAACAAATAACATTTCTGTATACATTTATAAACTATTATAAAAAATTACCATCAGTAAGTGTTTGTGTTTTGATTTATTTTGGATTGTTTACAGTCATAGTATTGACTTTATTATGTTCCATCTTTGTTATTCCACAGTTTTAATGAATTTGTCAGGACTCTGCCTTGAAGTCTTGTGTTATATTTGTATTTTGTCATGGTGGCAGAGTTCTGGCAGTCCCAGGCTTTATGTGGAGGCTCATGCCTTGTTTACGGTGGCATGTGCCTCTGGTGTCTTGTCATGTCCCCGCCCCCCTCGTCCCCCTGCTTATTGTTAATTATTACTTATTCCCATCACCTGTTCCCTCCTCGTTATCTTGTTTAGTTTTTCGTATATAATGTTCTCTTGTCCTTGTTTCTGTGCAGGTTCATTTTGTATGGTCTGTGTGATCCAGTATTGTGTATTCCAGTAAAGAAGTCTAGTCTAGTTAATCTGTCTAGTTGTGAGTCTAGTTTAGTCTTGTCAAGTTCATGTTTAATGTGTTTACCCCCTCGTGGGCTTTTGTTTTGTCTTGTTTATTATTAAAATCCTTTGTTAACCCCTTCATCGTCCGCTATTGGGTTCATCTGTGCTATCCTTAACAGCTATTATATGTGGAAAAATATGAATAAGTGAAAGTGATCCTAAAACTTCTGAATGGGTAGTCAATGTTACATAAGCTAGTTAAACAGAAAAAAAATATAATACTGCTAGGTGTAATTGCATAGCAAGCTACATAAAAATATATTATACTTCATTAATATATAGCAGTATACATACTTTTATCTTCTGTATGTTTCTCCTCATCTTTCCTCTTTTAACCTGGGAACTTTGATGGCAATTTTTCTTATCTGTAGTTTATGTGTTGCATTACATCTACGGCTCTGCCTCATATTATGCGGTGTCTCCATTAGAAGTTGTGACCTGTTGATGTGAGTCCCACCGCAGCTCTTCTCTGAGTAACAGCTGATATTCACCCGGAAGTAACAAATCTTCTCTGGACAAACACTACAAAGTCCCGACCAGATTAACTGATCGCATGGTGACAATTATATGATTGACGCGAGGTTCAGATGAGGAGCGCGCACGGCTCATGGCTGCGTAACAACGGGTGACGCGACACTAGCCACGGAACGCAACTTCCGCTTCCGAGCATTTTACAAAGTAAATAACACCTTGACTCGTTTTAACGCGCGTTGTTAGACGCGACATGTGAACGAACTCTTAAACGTTTAAATTAAAAATGAAATTAATATGAAACAAAGTGAATAAAAATCTTTCTGCGGGCCAGAATATGTTATATTGTTGAAAGGTGCGGGCCGCAGAGAGGGGGAGGGCGGGCCGCAAATGGCCCGCGGGCCAGGAGTTTGAGACCACTGATCTACAATGTCACCCCAATAAACAATTCACCAATTTCCTTCCCTCAGGTTTACAGCAATGTTTCGACCCCGGTCTTGAAACCATGCACGACACAACCTTCATCTGTAATAATTTGCAATCTGCCCGGTCAGATACTGACTCTGTAGACTCCCTCCTACAAAAAAAAGTAGAATCTAAATTTATGATCGGCCCTTTCGATTCCCCCCATTCCTCACCTATCACAATAACCCCATTGGCACATCAACGAGGAAATTCTCCAGATAATCACATTATTAACGACCTTTCAGCCCCCCGCGAATGCTTCGTTCCTAGTGTGAATAGCTTAATTCCCCTATCTGAATTCTCACTTCATTATCATGACGTAGATCAAGACATCAGTCTAATTAAATTTGCTGGTCCTGGCGCTTGGTTAGCAAAAATCGACAACACGTCATCCGTCAAGGTCATGCCAATAAACACTGATTTTTGGCATCTTTTGGCGTGCTCTGGCGAGATAAATATTACTTTGCATTCGTTTGACTTTCGGTTGCAAAAGTAGCCCCAAAATATTTGGCACCCTATCGGAAGCATTGTGCTGGATTCTAGTGAACAATTACGACATCCCTTATCTCATTTACCTACTAGACGACTTCCTCATAGTCTCCCCGAAATCCGCTCCCCCAGCCACTCATCTATCAATCACTCTCCATCTCTTCTCAAAGTTAGGGGTTTCCGTCGCCCCCGAAAAACCGAGAGACCTGCTACCTCACTGGATTTTCTCGGAATTACCCTCGACCCTGTCAGAGATGTCAGGCCTCGCTGCCTAAAGACAAAATCAACAGAATAATTAATGCAAATCAAAATCTCACCTCCGTGCAGCACATTTCCAAACATGACCTTCTTTGCTTACTAGGGTATCTCAGCTTAGCTATGAGAATCGTGCCTCAAGGCCGCCCCTTTTTCTCTCATCTTCTCTCTCTAGCATCCTTCTTCCCAGGCTTAAACGACCTAGTCATTTTAAACTCAGCATGTAAAGCCGCCTTAAACCTTTGGCTCGTATTCCTTAAACAATGGAACAGGCTTACCTTTTTACCTACGATAATATTGCGCTATCATCTCATTCTCTCAAAGCAAACTGTATGTGAAATGCCACATTCTACATTAGGGCTGGGCGGTATGACGGTATATTCCGTTACCGGGGAATAAAATGTAAGACGTAACAGATTTTTCTATTCCGTCTATTCCGCGGAATGCAAATAAGTGGGCGTGGCTAACTCTGCCCTCCAGCATATGGAACAGAAACATGTAAAATAGTTCACTTATAAAAAATGAACGAGTTATTTGTGTGCGGGTCACGCAGCAAAACTCTTGCTTGCTTGCTCTCGCTCTCTCTCTCTCTCTCTCTCTCTCTCTCTCTCTCTCTCTCTCTCTCACGCGCACGCGCGCTCTCTCTCTCCTCATGCAGCAGCCGGCCGGTCTCTCGCGTGCAGAGGTCTCTCTAGGCAAGCGCAAGGAGCTGCGACGCCAAATAAAGAGTTCTTCTTGCACATAATGCTAATAGTTGTAAAGTTTTCTGAACTTTAAGCAAGCTGAGACAAAACTCGCGTTTATATCAGTGACACGTGCGATGATGGAGCGATGTAGTTTGACGCGCCATTTGCTTGTACAAACATATTTGATCGGAAAGACGAGAAAGAGATGCAAGTGTTGAGGTCTAATAGAAAGTAAAGGGCGTCAATATCTTAAAACAAACTTTATGATCATCACATCATAGCACCTGTCACATTTATAATATCTAGAGCTTCTTCTCTCATATACAAGTATTTATCCTGTCTGTAGGTTTTTGCATATATTTATACCTGTTCATTTTACATATTGCATATGTTTAATGTAATGTATGCATAAATACAAAATACAATGAAGCCATACTATAGCTTCAATAGTCTATAAAGTTAATTACTCAATTAAAAACAAGATTCAATGCTCATATTTTAAAACTGTGGTGAGCATTTAGTTAAAAGCTATAGTGAGTAGTGTATTTCTGTATAAACTGAAAAACATGTATACCGTGAAATATTCCGTTCCGTGAAATAAAATGACTCATTCCGTGGAATAGATTTTTGGTCATTCCGCCCACCCCTATTCTACATGCACAAAGAATCTGAACATATGGTCTAACCTCTAGCAGCGAACAAGCCTGGTTTGATTGTGATCGTGGGCCCGCATGATTATTAAAGATTAATAAACGGCCGGTGCGTGAGTCCAAAGCGACATGAGTAGCCGAACGAACGGATGCAATAACAAGTAGGGCTAAACCAGAATAACCAAACAACCACCCTAAATTCTGCAACTGTTAAAAGTAATTATCAATCTGATTTATATTAACTTTATCTTTGGAGTCAGATAATACACCGAAAAAAATGAATCATTCAATTTACTCAATTTTTTTAAGGCAAGTGGTAAGCTACATCTAAACAAAAAAGATGAGTAAAGTAAAATATAATAAAAAACACTTGTTTAAATGTAGCTTAAATAAATTGATTGCAACCCATTACCTTAAAAAAATTTAGTAAATTGAATGAATCATTTTTATCAGTGTAATACCAAATTGCGTAATGACAAAACGTCATCTGCAAGCGCCGGAAAAGACAGAACGCGCTAAAATCCTTCACCATTCCGTTGGTTACCGCCATTGGGCCTACGGATGGATGGGGAATATATGTTTGTTCCCCTTACTGAATTAAACCCGATCATTGCAGCCATCCTGTGGAGTAGAGAAATGACCTCTAAAAGCATAACATTTCATTGTGATAATTCCTCCAGTTTTTAACAAAGGCAGGTCTAACTCCCCGAAACTGATACCTTTTCTCAGACGCTTAATTTGGTCTTCCATCTGCAACCAGTTTATTATTAAAGCAGAACACGTGCCAGGTTTCAAAAATCAAAACGCTGACTCACTTTCCCGTTTTGCCTTTCAGAAATTCAAGACATTGGATCCTCATGCAGATTATTGATTACATTACTGCCTCAGCAGTGATTTTAATACGCTCACACAATCGAAGTAGTGTTTTCTCCCTTGCTTCCTCCTCATATTATATACATATACGTTCTTTTTGGGGGGTTCTGAACTTGGGGCTCGAGTCTAGCCTTGGGTTCGAGCTCCCTCTGAGGACAGCAAGCCAAATTTTATTTTACCACCATTCAATAGACTGAATGCGCAGGCGAACCAGTGAATGGCATTTAATAATGGGATGTGTATTAATCTCATAGAAATTTACTAAAACAAATGTGCTATAAAGAGGATAAATCAGTTATTGACCAATTGGCATCAAGAACCATACCTATCCATGAATATGCCTTAATAGTTTCATAATCCTTTTGTCTGTTCTATCAAATGAATATTTAGAGGTACAGTAGATCTGTCTGCAGAGAGTTTAAATACAAATTGACATTAAATATAAAATACAACTGCTGGATTTATTTTGTGGTGATTGAAGACATTTTTGACAATCATTCGAATGGCTCCTTGATGCAACTTATAAGATGGAAATCCTCTGTTTTTATTGTATTTCTATTCAGTACAGTATAATTTTGAAAAAGTGTGTTTGTGTATTTGTTACAGGTAAAATTCAGAAGCTCTCAGATCTGAGGATTGTGTTAATGGGATATAAAAGATCTGGTAAGAGTTCATCAGGAAACATCATCCTGAACAGAGAGGAGTTTGACTTGAAGACATCTGCTCAGTGTGTAAAGAAACAGAGAGAAGTAGCAGACAGACACATCACTGTGATTGAAGCTCCTGGATGGTGGAGAAATAAACCTGTAGAGCTGAGCACTGAGTTACTGAAAGAAGAGATTTTACTCAGTGTGTCTCTGTGTCCTCCAGGACCTCACATTGTTCTTCTGGTTATACGTGTGGACCACAGATTTAAAGAGCAATATAGAACAGTATTACAGGGTTATGTTGATCTTCTGGGTGAGAGAGTCTGGAGTCACACTATAGTGCTCTTCACTCATGGAGACTTTCTAGGAGACACAACTATAGAGCAACACATTGAGAGTGAAGGTGAGGATCTCCAGTGGCTGGTGGAGAAATGTGGGAACAGATATCATCTTCTCAACAATAACAACAGAAGTGATGAGACTCAGATCAAAGATCTGCTGGAGAAGATAGAGGAGACAGTCACAGAAAACAACGGCTGCTGTTTTGAAATGGACAGAAAGATTTTAGAGGAGATAGAAGACAGAAGGAGAGCAGAGGAAGAGAGAGCAGAAAAACGAATGAAGAGGATGAAGAAACAGAGAGAGATGATCAGATCACAGATGAGTGAGTAAACATTACAGTGATGATATAAACACTGAGTATCTGCAGTAATGAATTCATGAAAATATAAAAATTCTCATGATATATAACTGCTGCAAACACGATTAACAATAAAGTTCAAGTTCACTTTATTTATTGCACATTTAAAACAGCCATAGGACTGACCAATGTGCTTTATAATAAAAGAGTGTAAGTGAAAATACACTGAGAAAAATAATTCTAAAACAAGAAATAACAAGAGCAAATACAAATATAGCTGCAAGCAGCGATACCGGGGTCAAGCCGAACATGGCAAAAAATGATTCATACGTGATGACTGTCATGATTTAAGATCTAAGTTTGCATTAGTTTTAGGAAAAAATAGCAATTTTTTGTATCTTGTGACCACTAGGAGGCACTGTGCCGAAACAAGAGATGGTGCCTCAGGCCATGACTGTGATGACACATACCAAATTTAGTGTAAATACAATAAAGCGATACGGAGATATAGCCTTAAATGACTTGACCACTAGGGGGCACTGACCAAAACAATAGATGGTGACTCAGGTCATGATTGTGATGACACATACCAAATTTAGTGTAAATACGATAAAGCGATACGGAGATATAGCCTTAAATGACTTGACCACTAGGGGGCACTGACCAAATCAATAAATTGTGACTCAGGTCTTGATTGTGATGACACCCACCAAATTTGGTGTAAATGCGATAAAGAGATGCAGAGATATAGCTTCAAATCTCTTGACCACTAGGGGGCGCCAAAAAGTTTACAAGCCCTCTCAGAACATGTTGCTGATGAACCATACCAAGTTTCATAACAATACGCAGTTGCGTTTTTGAAATACTTGAACTTAAAGAAAAAATTCAAAATGGCCGACACACAAAATGGCCGACTGAAAACCATTTGGTATCGTTTGACTCGGCATGCCTCACGTAATCTAACAAGACTAATCTCATAATTTTACATTCAAGTTTGAAGTAGTTATAAGCAAAAATAGACATTTTTTATATCTCATGACCAGTAGGGGGCAGTGTGACGAAACGGTGCATGCACCCTAAGGTCATCACTGTTATGACATACACCAAGTCTCATATCAATACGCAAATTTTTGCGAAGATACAGGCTCAAACACATTTTGGCGTGCTCGCCCTCGCATTCTTTGATGCGTTATACGACAACGGATAGGTCTACCGAAAAGCTTTTGATAACTTTTTGTCTGGAGTGTCTCTAGATGATGCATACCAAAAATCAAGACAATCACACCAGCGCTCTAGGAGGAGTTCGAAAAAGTAGGTGTTCCATATAATTCAAAATGGCCGACAGGAAGTAGGTTTGACTCAGACATATTTGGTACAGTCGGACTCGGCACGTGCCAAGGAATCAAAGGATTGAAGTCTCATTTCAGTGTGGCAAATGAATCAAATGCTATAAAGACTTTAAACAATTACTTTACATACCCTGACCACTAGGTGGCGCTGTTCTAAAGATTTATAGGTGCGCTCAGAACATGTCACCGATGAACCATGTCAAATTTCGCAGCGATACGCCATTTTGTTTGTGAAATACTGAACTTAATGAGAAAATTCAAAATGGCCGACACCCAAAATGGCCGACCGAAAACCGTTTGGTATCGTTTGACTCGAGGAATCTAACAAGACTACCTTCATGATTTTAGAATCAAGTTTGAAGTAGTTATAAGCAAAAATAGGCATTTTTCGAATCTCGTGACCACTAGGTGGCGCTGTGACGAAACGTTGCAGGCACCCTCAGGTCATGACTGTAATGACATATACCAAGTTTCGTGTCGATACCAGGGGCGGCGTTTGCATATGGCAGGGTATGGCAGTTGCCATACCCTAGCATTCAGACAAAACACCAGAAATCAACAGGCAATAATGATGCTCATTAAAGATAATTTTAAATCATTTCAGTAGAACATATCTGAACATTGGTACATCACTAATATGGATAATTTACACGTGTGCTCGACCTCATGCTATAATACAGGAACCGACATGCGGATGACATCAACGTGCCGCGAGAGCGGTCTGAAAGCAAATTCTTCCAATGATTTCTCGCCTCACCCTCGCGGTACTTTGATGTTATCAACCTGTCGTTCTTGCAGCGCAGCTTGAAGTCCTTGCAGGAGGGGTCATGATTACCGCTGTTGTTATAATCTTTATTTTCGCAAGTAAACTCCTTTTTTTGTTTTAACATTCAAACAAACTCACGGTTCTCCCCCACACTCGCGCAATGCATATTGCATACATTATTCCAAAAGTAATATGATTTGTTCTCTGTGGATAAATAAACATGTTCTCTTACACTGGGAAAATTAGCGTAGTCGAAGTGAATTGTATTAATTATTTGCAAAGTTTTTGAATATGGCGACTTGTGGAAAACTGCACGAAGACAAAAGGTAAGACTTGTTTTTGCATTTAGCCCTGTTTTACTAAGAGTTTTATTTAGTGTTTTAGTCTTAGTTGGTTAGCTGGCTGGGTTAACTACGTGTGCTCTATCACATCATTTATTGTGTTTTTATAAGTGTTTATTGGCGGCTGTCATGACAAGATTTGTGAAGGGATGTTACAGTATGTTTTAATATTATTTTGTTTTAGTTTATCATCTGTTGCTGGAGTTGCACTTAGTTAAGAATGACAACATTTGAAAAGCATTTTAAACAACCATGATTTCTATTTTTGTTTTTCATTTGTATTGCTTCCGTATTGTTGTCAGTAAGTGTACATCCGTGGAATCATAGTATGATTTTGTACAGGTTGGTGGAGTATGTACAAATATGGTGGTTTCATAGATTCGTTATTTAAATGGGCTTCTTGTACAAAGAATTTTTAGGTTTTCGTGAAACACCGCCACTGGTCGATACACAAAAGTTTTGCGAAGATACGGCCTCACGTCCATTTTGGCGTGCTCGCAGCCATATATGTTGTCACGGTATACGAGAACGCATTGGTCCATCAAAAAGCTTTTGATAACTTTTTGTCTGGGGTGTCTCTAGATGCTACATACCAAAGGACATGCAAATCGGAAAAACGCTCTAGGAGGAGTTCGAAAAAGTAGGTTTTACGGAAAATTCAAAATGGCGGAAATATGTGCATGCTTAATAATAATAATAAGAAAACTAACAATAACAATAGGTGTCTACGCCACTTCGTGGCTTGACCCCTAATTAAACAATATAATAATTCACAGAGAAAAAATAGTACTAAAACAAGAAAATAATAAAACAAATGTAGGATTAAACTAAATTAAAATGAAAAGGATAATTATTGAAAACAAAAATAAACAGATACGTTTTTAAAAGTGTCTTAAAATAGACAGAGGGGTGCTAATCTTAACTCTATGGGTATATCATTCCATAACTGTGGCTCTCTTACAGAAGGCTCAGTCCCCTTTACACTTAAGTCTTGAAAATGGGACAATGAGGAGGGTCTGTTTGCCTAATCTTAGGCTTCTGCAAGGAGAGTATGAATGCAATAATTCGGATAAATGATTAGGGGCCTGATTGTGCAGGGGTGATGTATTTGTAAAAACAAATAAAGTATTTTAAAACGAATTCTGTAGTTGATATGCAACTTATGATATTATATTTATTTAAGAAATCTTGCAGCAGCATTCTGAACTAATTGTAAATTGTTTTGGCGACACCACAGTATAGAGAGTTGCAATAATCTAGACGAGAGGTGATTATGGCATGAACTGCCATCTCTAAGGTTTTGTCAGTAAGTGCTTAATTTGTGATAAAATGCATAAGTGATAAAAACTTGATCCAATCACATCTGAAACTTGTTTGTCAAGTTTTAAGGATTAATCTAAGAGAATAAATTAAATAAGTCACAACAAAAAAAGTAAGTGCAGTGAATTTACAGCGCAAGTTTCTGTAATTATAGTATACTTATGAAGTACGTACGTGTAAGGGAACAATTTATAATATTTGGGGAATAAAGGGGTAACAACCAGGATATATGCAGTAAAGTACTGCGTAAGTTCAGCGAATTTACAACATACATTTCTGTAATTATAGTATACTTCCCAGCGGGCACCTTGATGTCAATTTGACGTCAAATTTTAGGCAAGATTTGATCAAGATGCTGCAAAGCATCATTTCAAAGTTAGATTATACATCCTTCTGGTGGTTAATTTGTGAAAATATGAGTTTTATTCCATACTGAAATTGATTATATAAGTATACGGGCCAACATGTTTGACATTGAGTTGACGTCAAATCAACGTCATGTTAGGCGTTCAGTTGATGTCAAATTGACATCAAATTGATATCAATGTAAATTTAAAATAATAAAATAATTAACTGGGGCCTCAAAATGCATCCATTTGGCACATATGTTTTGAATCATATGTTGTTGGAATTCTGCATAAAAGTGGACTTCTGCGACTTCTGTGGGTAAAAAAAAAACTATTTATGTGAATTACTGATAATTAAATAATTAAGCGAACAGTAATTATTATATTTGACAAAAAAGGGCAGCATTTTTGCTGTAACCACTACTTATTTTTTTTAAATCATTTTTTATTTTTAGTGATAGTATATACTTTAAAATTAAAATACATTTGCTGTAATTGATAATGAAATTGTAATACCCTATAATGTAAGCATATAAAGTATTACAACTTAAATTTACATTACTTAGAGTTTTCATAGTGAAAATGCTAAATATTTTTAAATTATTTAGATTTTCTTGCCTTTAACTGATAGATGCAATGCTAGGGTTCTTAAAAAAAATCATATTGATTTTTTTAATTTTTAATTATGAAAATGTAAGACCTACAATGCCTATTTATATTCTCTATTCCTAATACCACCTGTAGATGGCGCCATAGCTTTTGGACATTCTTGGGTTTCTCTGCAGCTAAAGAATGGACTACAACAATTAATTTATTTATTTTGTGTGTAAATTGATGCAAACCTAGGATGACAATGTTATACATGTATACACGGAAAAACATAAAATAAAAAATATTTGGAAGATTTATGACGTTGATGACCGTTGAAACGCACGTCACGTCAGGCCAGCTGTGTGGGGAACTCCAAGCAGCTCGAGAAAGTTGGCGCTTTTATCAGGTGAGTAATAAACATCTCATGAAATAAAACCTAATTTGGTGACTTTAAAAACTTAGAAGATTGTGTTTTGATTAAATATTTGATGTTGCAATGATTAATTTGTTCTTTTTGTGAATTGAAATTACCCGTTAGTTAATGTAACATGAGGTAATTTAACAGAGTTAGATCCATTAAGCAGATAACTTGTTTTTTTTAAAATGTCTACGATTTTGAAATGTCGCGAGTAATGTTAGTTTTACAGTTTTTGTTCGTACTAATAAAAGTTACTCAAAAAATTGTCCACTAAAGTTGGATGCGAAATTAATATGACGTAGCGTAGGCAACAGCATTGTTATGTCTTTATCAGTGCAGTTGGATCGTTGAATCGGTAAGTTAGGCTATACTGTAAGGGGTTGTGTACACCAAAACTTTTACACTCGCTGCCAGCGCATGTTTTCAATTGTTTCCAATGGAAGCTCTGCGTTTTTCAAATAAACCAGCAGCTAGCAGTTTTCTTCCGCGCTGAAAACCGGCGCACAGCAGTTGAAAAATGTCCAACTTTAGATAAAAAGCTTCGCTCGTCAAGGTCAGTTTTCACGCGGCCGTCCAATCACAGTGGAGGAGGGGCGGGACAAGTATCACAGCAACCAACTGTCTCGCAGCTGACGCATCAAAGCTACCAAAGCGCTTAGCTGAAAGCTGGCACTCAGCTGAAAAACAGCTGGCATTCGGCATTGTCCAGGCGTTTTCAGCCGCGTTTAAAGGTTTTGGTGTGTCCAGCCCCTAAGGGGTTGTGTACACCAAAACTTTTACGCCCGCGGCCGGCGCATGTTTTCAATTGTTTCCAATGGAAGCTTGGCGTTTTTCAAATAAGCCAGCAGCTAGCGGGTTTTTTCCGTTGTCTAGAGTTGAAAGAGATTCAACTTTGGGAGAAAAGCCCCACTCGTCAATGTCAGTTCTCACACGGCCGCCCAATCACAGTGGAGGAGGGGCGGGACATTACCACAGCAACCAACCGGCTCGCAGCTGAAGTATCACAGCTACCAAAGCGCTCAGCTGAAGAAAGCTGGCACTCAGCTGAAAAATAGCTGGTATTCGGCGTCCTCAAGGCGTTTTCAGCCGCGTTTAAAAGTTTTGGTGTGTCTAGCCCCTTAATGTACACAGCGAGTTCCCCAGTACGACGTTCTCGACGTTTTCAGTCATATGTCGTGTTCAGGGGCGAAAATTTCATTTAAATGTTGGGGGGGACATTAAACATAACATTTTTCAAGAACAATTTTTGAAGGGGACACCAATAATACAGGCAAAATTGTACTTTCAAGGAAATATTTACAGACAGAACACGTTTCTCTTTCTCTATGAAGCTGAACGGACACAAATTTAATTTTAATACACATGAATGCAGAGGTGGAAAGATAATAAAATATTTTACTTAAGTAAAAGTTAAGTTACTGGTCTAAAAATCTACTCAAGTAAAAGTAAGTCATTTTAATTTTACTCAGAGTAAAAGTTACTTTTTTACAGCGGGGAGAGGTTTCTAGTATAGTTAAAAAAGGACAAGGGAATAGAAATCTCAAACTAGTTGTTTTTTATTGAAGGAACATCTTAACAATTAAAGTGCAATAACAAAAAGTTAATAAAACAAAAAGCTTTTTTATAACATTTATGGAATTGTTTAATGATTTTTACTGGTGAGTTATGCACTTGAAGCAAAAATAATATGAGGTCGGCAGCTAGTAAATAAAATCACTACACTCTAAAAAAACAAACGGTGCTATATAGCACCAAAACAATTGCTTTGGATCGTAACGATAGAAGAACCATTTTAGTGCCATATAGCACCGGTGAAGAACCAGTGAAGCACCAGTGAAGCACCAGTGAAGCACCAGTGTAGAACCATATAGGGGCCATATAGCACCACATATGGTTCTACATAGCACTATATGGTTCTACACAGGTGCTTCACTGGTGCTTCACTGGTGCTTCACTGGTTCTTCACCGGTGCTATATGGCACTAAAAATGGTTCTTCTATCGTTACGATCCAAAGCAACTGTTTTGGTGCTATATAGCACCGTTTGTTTTTTAGAGTGTATAGTAACGTTGTAATTTATGTATTGCTGGTAACATACATTATTTTATTAAACTATATACCTAGTTTAAATGAGCATATAATGAGATGAGTGCCATATACTTTTATCCTTTACACGTTTATTGTATTCTAGCTTCCCAGACCTGTGTACCTGATGTCTTTCAATCTCTCTCTATCTCTCGCTCTCTCCCTCCCTGCAATGTCTAATGACATGCGCATTATCGAGGACGTTCTTAAGTTGTTTGACTTGACGCGAAGCTGATAGACCTCGAAGGATAATGCGCATGTATTAAAAACGCGTCGTGCAAATTAGCGGTAAAAACCCGGCTCAATGAAACAATCGCTTTGCGTCAATGGCCAGGGGTTTCTTTCATAATAATTGAATTGAGGGTCTGGATTAGCCCTTGCCTGTCTCGTCCCTCTCCATGGCTCTTTTTGCGCGTTCCCCCGCCCATCAATCAATCATCCGTGGTGCTTCTTTATCACCTTGCTATTTTATTTTTTTACTCAGTAACGGATATGATTTAAAATGTAGCGAAGTAGTTTACAATACTTTAAACAAAACATACTTAAGTAAAAGTAAAAGTACAGATTTTAAACCTACTCAAAAAAGTAAAAGTACACAAAAAACCCCTCAATTACAGCAACGTGAGTAAATGTAATTTGTTACTTTCAGCTCTGCCTCACCTCTGCATGAATGCATAAAAATGTTTTCTTGTTCGTTTATCTGCTTCTGTTCTCATAAAACGAAATATGTTCATGTTAATATGTCCAAATATCCCGTTTTAAAACATATGAGGTTAAACTGATTAGTGATGGGAAACGTTGGTTTGTAGGTATATCTGATTAACGCATCGGCTCCGTACACTTCTCAACCACCCGACTGTGTGGGGCTGGCAGTGGACCAAACCACTGTGAGGCAAGGGCAACACAGTCTCACACCCATGGCGTCAATATTTGACGACACTTGACCATGCGTCAATATGTTGACGCGGAGGGTATACCTTTCGCGTCACTTTTTGACGAACTGGGGACTTCAATACTATTAGGTACGCGAAATTAAACAGTTGTCGCCTGACATTGGGGTTAGGGATAGGTTTGGGTAGGGATGTCATTATGTAAATCTAACCCTAAACCGACGCGAAAATGGTAGAAAATGGTAAGAAAATAGGAAAGAGAATTTCGCGTACCTGATAGCATTGAAGTCCCCAGTTCGTCAAAAAGTGACGCGAAAGGTATACCCTCCGCGTCAACATATTGACGCATGGGGGAATCAAAATGTTTATAATGTTTTTTGTTGTTGCTCCGTTTGCATTTGTGTGGTTTTACTTCTTACACAACAATTTTATATTATAATGTATTATAAATCATTAAATTATTTTTAATACACATATTTTAATGATATTTTAGGGGGGACAAACCTCAGATAGGGGGGTCCCCCCCCCCGCCTATGTGTTGGTAGTAAAAAATCTTGTGAAGGTGGTGAAAACTGTAGTAAATTCATCTATATGATTCCTGAATACACCCTGATTGAATCATTTAAAATAAACCACAGAGATCGCAAGATGTGAATGAGCTTTGATCATTTAATAAAACTGGTTAATTCAGTTGGCCATTGTGGGCTAAAAAGTTAGTTAAAGGTGATAAAAAGCTTTATTTTATTAAAAACATTCCTGTTTGGTAAAATAATTAATGTTCTATATAAATTTTTACTTAATAATTGTCATTTTAATCAAATTTTATTAGAAATAATAAGTTGAAGTCACTTTGGGTAAGCCACTTAAAGGTACGGTAGGCCTACGTGTGTGTAGAAGTTAAGATCAGGATGACACCACCTCTGCCTCCTTTTGTGCCAGGAAAAACCCTGAAAATAAACCTTATGAATGTAAAATGACAGTTTTAGGAGATGTAAGCTGCTGCTCATTCCACCTGATATTTAACACCCTGTCTCTCTTGTCTTTGTCAGATCGTTTGTTTGGAGTCTCTGTTTGTTCCAGCCATTGTGTTCCTTCATGCTCCTCCAGAGACTACTATCCGGATTGTCCGTGCCAGTGTTGTGACTCTTGCATCTTTCACCATGTGACGTTGTCTGGGGCCCAGGGGTGAGTGGGTGCTCTGAATCTCTCCCTGTGATTTGCTTATCCAGGATTTTCTCCTCTCCTTGTATGTTAGCCTATATGTGCTGTTTGGTGTAACAATGAACTGAGTTCCACATAGGGCTGTCGCAGTAACCGAAATCCTGTATTACCGCACTGCTGAGAAGCTTAACCGCATGAATGACACCGCAACAACCGCGCTTTTCACATTAAATTCATATATAGCTATGCCCTTCTTGTTTTTCACATCATACATGTATAATAAAGGCCAAATAGATTGTCAAGAGTTAAGAGAGTAACCTGTTTTTCGTAAATTTCAATTCAAAATGTAATACTATGCTATTCATATTTCGTTAAATCATACAGTGAATGTGTGAAAGAACTGAAACTAAGATGACAGAATAGCTGCGTCGTCTGCATCTAGATGCAGTTTTAAAGATTAAAATTACTTTAATTTAACTGATCAACACAAATACAAAGCACCATAATATAACTAATTGCTTACCAGCATTAATACCACTTACAATAAAAACATTTAGTTTTTTTCTTTGTGTATCTACAGCGTCCGCTCCGTGGATGAGAAAACTGCAGCCATTAACGCCGGTTGCTTTATTATTAACTGACTGAACACTTGACTCTTACCTGGACATTAAGATATTAAAGTTTTTTGTCACCAGTCTCTGCGTGAAACATTATAAACATTGATGATCATCTGCCGACCCGATTGTTTCTGCACGTCCTCTATTTTACAGAGAGTTCGCTTAATTAACGGCTTTTCGTTCAGTCCGCGTGAGCTAAACATTTTTGTTCTGTAATTTATTCTCGCATAGGCTATATTTCTACATATTTTCAACCAAGTTACACTCGGGATATAAATTAAGTTGTTATAGATAGCATTTAAGCTTGATCTGAAATTATGACAAATCAGTCTAAAAATGATCTATCCAGATTAATTTAGCCAAAACAATGATTTATTCGTTTTCATACTTAATAGATACACGTTAATTTATCTACTAATATACTATTGAAATTGCCATAAATAAATATTCATTGTCTTCTATATTGCATTCGTTTTGTTAATTTTACAGGTGCATAAATACGGTCTAATTTACATGTATTTTTAAGACACTGCTTTGTTTTGTATTTGCCGATGTAATTTTGCACTTAAAAAAACTTCTTGTTAAGAAATTGTTCTTCAATTTATTTTAGTTTTTTCAAAAAATATATTTATATAATAGTATAGCTTGTTAATCTTTTTCTCATAAGGGAAAGACATTTAAAACCGCATAGCGCGCTAGTGAGCCACGCAAAATCACCGCAAGGGAAATTCCTTCACCACGACAGCCCTAGTTCCACATCTTTCCCCTCACCAAACACATAAATACGATTACTGTTATCATGTATAATTGGTTGTCTTTTTCTTTTATCAGAGTTCTTACAAACAGATTGATGGCAACAATGAACATGGATGGTTCAGGGGTGAAGAAGGCCTTTAAACAACACGGCTATGTTGTGTTATAATAGGTACTACATTACTTCTTTTGTATGATTAGATGATGTACTGTTGTGTGTCTATTCAGTGTTACCCATTGTGCGGCAAACTTTTATCCACCACATGCACAGTGGCTATACTGTAGGGGTGTAATAATTAATTGTACAATTATTATGCCCAGTTTCTCAATAAGTTATGGTCAAATGCTGCCACATCCAAAAGCCAGAGGGTGTCTTATGCATAAACTCAAAATATGTTATATATGTTATTTATTTAGAAATGTTCAGACAATATTAAAAGCAGTGGTGGACAGTAACGAAGTAAATGTAATTCGTTACTGTACTTAAGTAGTTTTTTGGCGTATCTGTACTTTACTCAAGTACTTTTATTTTGGGAGACTTTTACTTTTACTTTACTACATTTTAAAGTCAAATATCTTACTTTTTACTCTACTACATTTTGAAAATTCGGTCGTTCCTTTTTATTTATCAGTGGATAAAAAACTTAACTGGATAAAATAAAGCTGCAAAAAAAAACCGCACACGTGATGCGTCAAACCACCAATCAGGGTACAGCATGCGCTTTTGAACTTGTTTTGGTTGCCGCGCTGGTTCACGAAAGCTAAGCGAGTGAAGCAGCCAGCGTATCGTTTGGAGAATAAAACTGCATTTAAAAACAACGGAGGAAATGACTTGACCCGCCACAACAACAATGGCCTTATTTACGCGAGTTTTTTAAGTCCTTGAAATAGAAGAACGAGTCCTTCGTGTCTTCTCAGCCTGCCTCGAAACTGTGCTATTTCTTTTTACAAGAATACTCCTTCAAATCTAAGGAAACGCGTAGAGGTAAGCCATTTTTATTCTGGTTATATTTTTAAAGGAGCAATCTTAACAGTAGCTTGCAGAAAACTGTTTCATTGTGTAGTTAAAATATATACGATGTTATCATGAATGAATTTTAAGTAAGTTAGCTATGCAGGCTGGAGCTATTTTTAGCCGTATAGTTAGTGCTGTGTTATTGTGAAATGACAATCAATCGCTATCAACACTGTTGTAAAATATAAATGACATTTTGACTAGCCAGTCAGTGTATTTTGCTTAAACATGCAGGTGGATTGGAGTGGTCCTTGTACTACATATTATAACTAGTATTTTCAAAAGTTTTGCTTCCAAATATATTAATACATTTATTTATGTATTACAATATACATATGACATGCTAAAGCAAATTAAATGTTTCTTAAATTATATTCTGTAAGGCTTATTGTATTTGCCAAAGGAAGGGAGACTAGATATCTAGATATGTATTTCTAGATATGTATTTAATGTCTGAATCTTTTCTTTTGCAGAGAAAGCATGGTAGCCAACATTAAAAGGTATGTTACTGTAACATCATCAAGGAAAAGAAACCTGGAAAGTGAGAAGGCTCCATCAACCTCCAGATAGTAAAAGAAAACTCCTGTGAACCTGTGCTTAATTTAAGTTTTTACTACACTTAAACTGTTAAATTATTTAACAAATAAATCTTGAAATGAGACTTACTGTTAGGACTCTGCCATAATCTTGTTTGGTAATTATATCTAGTTGTGTGTGGCAGGGTCCTGACAGTACAAGGTTTTGTGTGAGAGAACGTGGTTCTAGTGTTGTCATTTTAGACCACGTTTTTCCTGTGTCTTGTGACTTTATCCCCGCTCCCTTGCATTTTCCAGTCTTTGTTTTTATGTCTTGTTTAGTCTAGTGTTCTGTTTTTATGTGTATATATATATTTATATATATTTTATATATAGATAGATATATTTATGGTTTTGTCTTGTTTGTACTGTGGTTGTCTTGTGTTTGTGTTTGTTTCACAGGTCCACGTGTGCTTCCCTCACAGGTGTTCCTGTTCAGTGTGATTGCCTCCTCTCGTCTTCCTCACCTGTTGCTTGTCATCCCCTCATCTGGTCTGTGTATTTAATCCCTGTGTGTTTAGTGTGTCTTGGCAAGTCCGTTTGTCTATGTACTCGCCCGTTGCTAGCCCAGCTAGTTTCCAGTCTTGTCGCGTCATAGTGTTGTCAGTTGTTTCCAGTTTATTTTTGTTTTGCCCCTTTTAGGCTCTGTTTACACGTACATGGTTATTTTTAAAAACTGAGAGATTTACCTTCGTTTGTGCCCCTCGTTTACACGCAAACGGAGAACTCGCCTCTGAAACCGATTGTTTCTAAGAACTCCGGCCAGAGTGGAGATCTTGAAAATCTTCGGTTGCACGGTTGCATGTAAAGTGAGACAAACGGATGTTTAAGCAGGCAACGTCACAGAGTATGCGCCAGAGCTCGCACCTACGTCAAAAGTGCGACCCATGTTTACATGTGACTGCTACTCTGAACGCTTCCAAGATCACATTTATGTTCGTGCAAACTCGTTTCGTGTGTTTGTATTTGCAAATACAGCTGCTCCATTATGTCGAGGAGCAGAGACGAGTGCTCTGAGGTCAGCAATTTTACGCGTGTTTGACTTCATGCGGCGCTGCAACGGATGATGTCAAAGTACCGCGAGAGCGATTCGAAATTAGACCTCTACGTGTGATTCCTCAACTCTCTCTCGCTGTATGTTGACGTCATCAATCACCTACTGCAACAACTCCTCCCTCCAACATGAAGAACCAGTTCACGTCACCACCAGCGCTGCCGGTGATTGGCTTACGTGGGCTTGAGCGTCTCTTGACGCCAAATATGCACAGGTACGTGTAAATAAACACTTTTCTGAAAACTGTCATGTGTGCACGATATTATTTTTGAAACCGGAGAGGTTGAAATGTCCGTTTATGAAAATAGCCGCCCACGTGTAAACATAGCCTTAATCTGTGCTGCTCAGGATCTATCACGCTGAAGACTTCAGAGACATTTACCTTCTGTCTATCACAGAGACTTTTTCCATCTGCCCTCTCTAGAGACTGTGTTACCGGATTTGTGAGTGAGACTCTCAGCCGTTCGGTCGCTGTCCAGCAGAGCGGGTCATCCCCGCTGAAGCTGGCCAACAGTTTTGCTCCCGCACCTTTAACGCTCTCTCTCTCTCTCCCGGCAGCCCGGATCTCTTCACCCCCTTTCTCCCCCAGCTCGTGTGGCAGGAGCCCGAGCGTGTCTGGTAATTTGTACAGCGAGTGCCTGTTGCCGGATTGTCGCTTTTCCCCTGGCGTTTTGTGGATAGCCCCACATATACTCTCTCCCACCGTTCGCTGTCTGGCCGGAGCCCGAACGTGTATGGTTTTTCCCCCCGGTGCTGTGTGTGCTCCCCTACTTAGCCGTCTGCCCTGGTGTGGCTTTTGCCCAGACGTGCCACTGTCAGTTTTGCATACATTATTATTTTAATAAAACTTTCTGTTATCTGCACTGGGATCTTTTGTGTTCTTTGTTCCTGACACTTACTGCTCTCAAATCCTGTTATTTAATTTGGTGCTAAAGGAATTGTTTGGCTTTAAGGTTTTAGGCTTATGATAGTTTTAATAGACATCAGTGTCTGAATAATTAATGTCCTTCTATTAATAGATTAGTGAGCCAAGAGTTTTTTCACATAATTTGAGTTTCGTGACAATATGATACAGACATAATACACAGTAATTTTGTACTTAAGTACATTTTAAGGCAGATACTTCTGTACTTTCAAGTAAAAATTTTAAGCAAGTACTTTAACTTGAGTAAAATTTTACCCTGGGTATCTTTACTTTACTCAAGTACATTATTTGTGTAATTCGTCCACCACTGATTAAAAGCACAGGTTTTAAAAGTGTGAAATCTGTTATACCTATGCCACCTTTAGTTAAAGGTCACGTTCTTCTAAATCACATTTTTTAAACCCTAGTTAGTGTGTAATGTTGCTATAATGAAGCTCAAAGTTCACTGCCAGGTGATATATTTTCTTTAACAGAATTCCTCTTTCAAAGCCTACAGCGAACGGCCGGTTTGTACTTTAGCCCTCTACTTCCTGCTTTAATGACCTCAGTAGAAAAAAATATTTTTTACTAAACTCCGCCCACAGGAATATGTCAGTCGTCTGCTTAGCTAACGGCAAGCTAAGCTGCTATCGAATCACAACACACTAAACAAACTACACAATCAGATAGGGCTGGGCGATAAATCGATTTTATCGATTAACTCCAATGTGTAGTTTAACATCGATTTGTGTAATAATAATAATAATAATACATTTTATTTATAAAGCACTTTTCATAAAAGAATCTCAAAGTGCTACAGAGTACATATAAAGCTAAGTTAAAAAGAAAAACAGTAACAGTTTGAATTAAATCGGTTTCCTCTTTGACATCCGCTAACACTCCCGTAGTTCCGAGTGGGCTCAGCCCTCCCCCGCACGTTTGCCATAGAGATACCAGGGCTTGCAAAATTTTTAATCCCTGATAGCCCTTCGGGCAGGCACTCTTTCATTTTTGGTAGCCCGAAATGAATTCAAGTAGCCCGAATAAAAAATACACTGTTTAATGTAGAATATTGATAAATCCTGGATTTCCATGTAACAGGGTTCCTGCGGGGTCTTAAAAAGTCTAAAATTCAGAAAGTTAAATTTAAGGCCATAAAAAGTCTTAAAAACTGCTAGATTTTCATCCTATGTCTTAAATTTAATTAACCCAAATCTTACCTTTGTTTATTCCCGAAAAGCGTTGTCCGCAACAAAATAAAATAGTAATTTAAAATGCTGTAGGAACTAATCAGTGACGGAGGAAGAAAGTGTTTGATGGGCAGACCTCTAAAAGGAAAAGTTCTGCACTTCGCGTGTCACTGAATCTCACTTCAATCCAGTTTTTAATCATTATTTTTTAAAGAGGAGACAAATGTAGGCTATTATAATCCACGCAATTCATGCCATAAGCTATATTTCAGGTGTTGTGATCTGACTGTATACTGTTATATTTGGCAAGAATCAAACCTTAAATGCAGTTTTGTAAAAGCAAAAATCTTTTCTGTGTTAATTTAACCAACTAGCCCGTGGCTTACCTGAGCATTTGCCAGGTTCTGAAACAGAGGACCCAGAAGTGAAAAAAATCAACACTGCTTTATTGAAAATCAACTTAAACAGTCAGGCCGTCGAGTCCCGAGCCACCAACAACGAGTCAACTTTAGTGTTGCACAGTTTTCACTTAGGAAGCTTTTGTTTACCTCACTGCTCCATGCGCGTTTACGGTTTACTACCATGACTGCTAATCTTGATGACGTATGCAGCCTACAAATGCGACCTCTGGAGGCTACAGCCTTTGGATTTAGAATCGGAATTGTTAGCGACACACAACAAACCACGAACAGCCTATGGTAAATTTCATTTTCATTTATTTATTGTGTAATTAGAGAGGCGAATATGCGATTTATGCATATAACGTATGGGTGGAAAAAGTGGAAAACATGTTAACAAGGCACATATCAGCAGCTCACCATACTGATCTTCCCATATCAGTGGATTTTATTTGCAAAAAAAAATTATATAATAAAAAAACATATGATGTTTCGAGAATTTCTGAGATCGTGTTGTGTTGGTCTTACATTTCTCTCATAATAGTCTTAAAAAGGTCTTAAAAAGTCTTAAATTTGACTTTGTGAAACCTGCAGCAACCCTGTGTAAGCCAACTATTTCTGCCCATCCCCAGCTAACAATTTGGTACCCAAAACGTTCCCCTAACATTAGTTTTTGGTTTCTAGAATGTTATTTTCCAAGGTTTTTGTTTAATAGCAATGAATGTTTTCTTAAAGAAAATAAATATTCCCCTAATGTTATTTTTAGGTTATTTTAACGTTCCCCTAACGTTTGAATAATTGAATGTTATATTACTGAATGTTATATTATATGAATGTATTATAACAAAGGTTATTTTTAATTTAATATAATAAAATACCTCAACACATATTTAGATAACATGGTATTTTATCAAATATATAAACAACCAGTGACTTTAACACAATATAGAAGACTTAAAACAGATATTTATTAAAAAGGAATAAACTTTTAATTCCATTTAGGTTAACAGATCTTACCATAGCCGTTTATTTTCGCTAGAATAATGTTAGACTCTGAGGTAAAACGAAATGACAAACACACATTCTATTCGCTTTAGGTAAACGTAATATCTTACCACTGCTGTTTAGTCACCTTTCAAAAGCTTCTAACTTCATATTCTCTTAATAGCGTAGACGTGTCAAATCGATCGGAAATCACTCAAATATATTTTCCTTCTCATATATTTAAGTTACTACCTGAAGAAAGAAAAATGAAACGCTAAAACAATGTTAGTCCATGAGGTAATTTTTTTTTTAAATGACTTGAGTTCGCGCTGAGCACAAGAGCAGGCAGGTGCTTGTGAAGAGCGAAGCCGGGAGAAGCGCGTGCAGAGGGTGAGCATGTCACGTTTTCTGTTTGTGTCACTGTCACGTATTGGTTACTCAACTTTTTGGTCCTAATTTCTTACCATTGTCGCTTCGGTTTAGGGTTAGATTTACATAAAATTACATCCTTACCTAAACAAACTCTAACCCCAACGTCAGGTGAAATCTGGTTAAAGTTTAGAAAATATAAAAGAATAAGTCTTGTATCTTTTTTTTTATAAACCAATACTTAAAGTGACAAATACTTAAAGTGACATATAACACAAGCACCAAATCTAACCCTAAACCGAAGCGACAATGGTTTGAAAATAGGACAAAAAAGTTGAGTAACCAATACGTGACAGTGACACAAACTAACAGAAAAGCGTGACATGCTCACGCTCAAACACGGCAAAGCATGACATTTTCACGCTGGTCCATGCGTAAAATAGTCACGTAATTTCGTGATATAGGGTTGGTGTGTCTGTCTGTCTGTCTGTCTTGCACTCTTGATGCTTTAGAGTTTCAACCATTCATTCATGCTGTGCACTTTTTTATATCGTGGCTGATTTGTGAATTGTACACACATAAAAACATTTTTTTCCATATTTTCCCATTCATTTCCTATTATTGTACTAGTGTAACAAGTTTTTTTCTTTTTTGACATTCTGCTAAATATATAAATATTTCTCTACTTGTGTGATTACAGATGGCAATTGCATCAGAGGGAGAAGACTTCACAGTGCCTCCCTATACTGCAAGGACAACCTTGCAGTCATATGCAAAGGATTTGCTGAAATTTCTTTCATCCTGCCCCCAGCTGAAATCGAAAATGGAAAAAATGAAGCCAGCAAACAAGCTGTTGCCTATAAAAAACAAATTAAGGGGTTAATTATTTTCAAATAATTAAATTGATGTTCTTTTGTTAAATTGTTCATTCATCGTAAGTTGTTTTTACAGTTTCTTGTTAGTCTTTTAAAATTGTTAGTATTTAATATGTTATAGTTTGGATAAATATTTTTGTTTTAAATAAACTTGTTTTGGGTTAAATTAAGGTGTTTCTACTATGCTTTTAAATTTGTAATTTAGTTCTTTGTTGATAACTTTGGCTGAAATTAGGTTTATCTACACCAGTACTCTAATATTGAATTTACCCTATAACTACACAGAACAAGGGGGTAACAAGTGCCACTTTAATTTACAGCCCGCAGATGTCGTACTTACTCTGTAACTACGTGAAACAAAGGCGTAACAAGTGCCACTTTAATTTACAGCCCGCAGTTGTCGTACTTACTCTGTAACTACCTGAAACAAAGGTGTAACAAGTGCCACTTTAATTTACAGCCAGCAGATGACGTATTTACTCTGTAACTACCTGAAACAAAGGCGTAACAAGTGCCACTCTAATTTACAGCCCGCAGTTGTCGTACTTACTCTGTAACTACGTGAAACAAAGGCGTAACAAGTGCCACTTTAATTTACAGCCCGCAGTTGTCGTACTTACTCTGTAACTACCTGAAACAAAGGTGTAACAAGTGCCACTTTAATTTACAGCCCGCAGATGTCGTACTTACTCTGTAACTACGTGAAACAAAGGCGTAACAAGTGCCACTTTAATTTACAGCCCGCAGTTGTCGTACTTACTCTGTAACTACCTGAAACAAAGGTGTAACAAGTGCCACTTTAATTTACAGCCAGCAGATGACGTATTTACTCTGTAACTACCTGAAACAAAGGCGTAACAAGTGCCACTCTAATTTACAGCCCGCAGTTGTCGTACTTACTCTGTAACTACCTGAAACAAAGGTGTAACAAGTGCCACTTTAATTTACAGCCCGCAGATGTCGTATTTACTCTGTAACTACCTGAAACAAAGGTGTAACAAGTGCCACTTTTTAATTTACAGCCCGCAGATGCTGTACTTACTCTGTAACTACCTGAAACAAAGGTGTAACAAGTGCCACTTTAATTTACAGCCCGCAGATGTCGTATTTACTCTGTAACTACCTGAAACAAAGGTGTAACAAGTGCCACTTTAATTTACAGCCCGCAGATGCTGTACTTACTCTGTAACTACAGGAAACTAAGGCGTAACAAGTGCCACTTTAATTTACAGCCCACAGATGCTGTACTTACTCTTTAACTACGTGAAACAAAGGGGTAACAAGTGCCACTTTAATTTACAGCCCGCAGATGCCGTATTTACTATCTAACTACATGAAACAAGGGGGTAACAAGTTTGACTTAGACTGTAACAACACAAAATATTGTATATTTACACCGTAACTACAGAAAATAGTTCTAGTTTTGCTTGCTTTGCTTTCACTATAGTTGCCTTGCCTATTTTTAATTTTGCTTGATGACCCAAAAAAATCCTGTACTGTTTTTCTTAAGGTAAGTAACCTTTGTAATATTAAAAATATAGGAATTTATAACTTCGTCACAATCCCCATTTCCATACTCTACCATCTGCATTCCTGTGCTTACTGATAGTGATCACAGACTATTGTCACAGCTGTTTATTCAATACAGTGGGGGTTAAAGGTGTGGTCTTCTGATTGGTCAGTTTAAATGTATCATGTTAGGTTTAGTCACATGGTCAAGGGATAGAGAATAAAGGTCTTGGTTTTCATGAGCTCTGGGCTTTTGCCTTTTGGCATTTGCCTTTTGCTTGCTGCCCTCTGCTTTTCTTCTTTACTTGAGTTCTTGGGTTTAGGCCATTAGGCCAAGATTCCAGTTCTAAATGTTGATTCTCTTTCATCTAAACTGTCTTTCTTTCTCTGTTCTCTATCTTATCAGGCAATATCTCACATACATTGGAAACAGTTAATTATTTGTATTAAGTACCATTTCATGCATTTATAGTGTAATCATTTCAATTGTTACTTTAAGTCAGTACTGTTACTAAACCTTTTCATTTACAAATCTGTTGTTTAGTTTTGATTTAGTGTTAATACTTAAACGCTACATATTGCAATTCAATATATTTATATTCTAGCAATGCTCTCCCACATATCTTGCTATTATAACTGCACTTATTTCCGTCGTTAGTAGGTTGCAGAAGGGTGATAATTGACCAGAAATACACAGTTTTATAATATCTTGCTGTTAACATTTCTCAGTCATTTCGGCATTCCTACAGACTGAACCACTGTAGTGAATCCACCCTTACACCTTTATTGAAAATTCTAAATAATCTCCATCACATGCAACATGAAATGATAAAATATGGTACCCCGTGGTTAAAAAAATACTTAGCCTAAATATATTTTATACCTATATTATTTCAAAAATATATGTGGTGTATGACTATGATTGAATGAAGACCCAGCGTACATTACAACCATCTCAGAGGTCTCTTCTGAATCAGCGCAGTTTGTGGAATCCATGTCAAAGCAGATGACGCCAGTGTGATCACTATGCACCAGCTATATGTGGAGAGGAGTGTGATCGAGCCAATTCAGTGAATGTGTTTTCTCGCTAAATTACTCTCAAACATAAAATTGTTTTGCATGTAGCCTACGCCAGTGGTTCTTAACGTTATTCCTGGAGGCCCACTGCCCTGCACATTTTGTATGTCTCCCTTATTTAACACACCTGATTCAAATCATCAGCTCATTAGAAGAGATCTCAATGAACTGAACTGAGTCTGCCAGATAAAAGAGACATACAAAACATGCAGGGCAGTGGGCCTCCAGGAATAACGTTAAGAACCACTGGCCTACGCCATATCACGTAGGCCTAATATTTGAATAGTTAGCCAGAGGCTACTTACTGTATAAATAATTTGTAATTTTCCACTTCTTTAGCATAATATGTAATATTACATAATGCCATGTAATATTAAAATAATTAGCCCTTAGTTATAACATACTTACTGCATATATTATTTGTATTTTTCCTGGTTGTTACCCCTTTGTTTCTCAAATATTATAAATTGTTCTTTTAAAATTACACGTATGTACTTTATAAGTATACTACTACAGAAATGTATGCTGTAAATTTGCTGTACTTACGGAGTACTTTACTGCATATATCCTGGTTGTTACCCCTTTATTCCCCGAATATTATAAATGGTTCCCTTATAATTACACGTACGTACTTCATAAGTAAACTATAATTACAGAAACATACGCTGTAAATTCGCTGTACTTACGCAGTACCGTCCGGGACGTCTGTAATCTAAAGCGTTACCATTATTATTTGAAATATTTTAATCAGAATGGACCCATTATCTATGTCCTATATGATGGTGGTCCAAACTCAGGAATACATAAAATTGTCTGAAATTCAATCTAAAATTGTTGTTATGTTGAAATGTTTAACAACAGTGAGATAAACTTTTACAGTAATTGTACTGTACACACTAATACAGTAATTTTTTATTCTTCTATTTTTTGTATCAGTGCCACAACAACACATGATCATGGTTCACCAACTCTTCATGTTTTTATATTTTTGTGGTTTATATTTTTAGTAATTAATCACACAAAGACAAAGTATAGCGTATAATGCCAGTAACATTTACTTTTTAAATATTATAGTTATTAGATTTATAATAAATAAATGATAAGACACAGCTGTGAGTATAATCTTATTTCAAGTACAATGGGGTTTAACAGTGGATGTGTATTAATCGCAGAGAAAATCACTAAAACAAATTTGCTATGAAAAGGATAAATCACAGTTATCCATTCCATAATGCTTTTGTCTGTTCTTTCAAATGAATAGTCAATCCTCTGGTTAATGTTACATTTGTTATTTTAAACCTGTTGTTTTTATATCTGTTGCTTTTCAGTACAGTATAATTTTGAATAAGATTGTTTTGTGTATTTGTTACAGGTGACACTCAGAAGCTCTCAGATCTGAGGATTGTGTTAATGGGGTATAAATTTGCTGGTAAGAGTTCATCAGGAAACATCATCCTGAACAGAGAGGAGTTTGACTTGAAGAGATCTGCTCAGTGTGTGAAGAGACAGAGAGAAGTAGCAGACAGACACATCACTGTGATTGAAGCTCCTGGATGGTGGTGGAATGAACTTGTAGAGCTGAGCACTAAGTTACTGAAAGAAGAGATTTTACTCAGTGTGTCTCTGTGTCCTCCAGGACCTCACATTGTTCTTCTAGTTATACGTGCTGACACTAGATTTAAATATGTTAAGAGAAAAGTATTACAGGGTTATGTTGATCTTCTGGGTGAGAGAGTCTGGAGTCACACTATAGTGCTCTTCACTTTTGGAGACTTTCTAGGAGACACAACTATAGAGAAACACATTGAGAGTGAAGGTGAGGATCTCCAGTGGCTGGTGGAGAAATGTGGGAACAGATATCATCTTCTCAACAATAACAACAGAAGTGATGAGACTCAGATCAAAGATCTGCTGGAGAAGATAGAGGAGACAGTCACAGAAAACAACGGACGCCATTTTGAATTGGACAGAAAGAGAGCAGAAGGAGAGAGAGCAAGATCACAAAAGAGTAAGTGAATACAGTGTATATTTAATTAAACATTCATTAACAAGATGTTTATCATTGCACATTTCCTAACTGCTAAGCACCAGTGCTTTTAAAGTCTAAGGGTTGAGCTTTTGTTTGGGAACTTGGTGCTATGTCTCCCTTGATTTGATTCATTTAGGCATATGTAAACACAGCAATCGTGCTCACATCCGCACCAAACCACTGCTTCGAGACTCCCTGAATGAAGTGGTCTTGACCCGAATGCAAATGAACTCTGGAGCGGTTCAGTATAAGTGTGAAAGCAATCCAACCCAACATTAACCATGAATATACCTGATAGTTCTTTGGTGAGGAATTCTGGTGAGAATGTCATTGAAAACCAAAGCGCACCTGTTCCTTATGAAATGTCTTCTAATTGCTCTTCTCCTAAATAGATACATGGTAAGAATGTTGTCCCACCTACGTTTTGATTCCTGCCCCCAATAATAAAGTAATATAGCCACAGTAATAATCTCGCAGAACTGCTGTCTGTCAATCTTGATGGACAACTTTGAGCGGAAAATAAACAGATGCACTCTGACCAATTAAATGAGAGTTTATTTGCATGTGACATATATTAACAAATACCCTAAATGTTTTTAATAATGAACCCCTTTCTCATTTCCGTCTTCGCAAAGCTGAAGTCATCAAATAGAGGGTATGCACTGACATCACTTTTCCACATGACCACGCCGGAACTCGCCCTGTTGAGTGGGAAACGTTCAACAAAATGGCTGGTTTTATAGCGGCTGCAGCGCAAATGCTAGTTAAACTGACTATTATCAGCTTAAATTGAATTTAGTTGAACTTGATAGCAGAGGTGGATGATACTTTGTAACATTACATTTTCCAAGCATCTGTGCTTTATTAGGGTGTTGTCTTGGGGAAAATTTTACTTCACTACATTCTAAAGCATAGAATCATACTGTGTATTCTTTAATATTGCAAATAAAAATTTATTTAATACCTAATTACAATAAAATTGTGTACTTATGAGTAAAACTACGTTAATGTACTTAAATATTAAATGTAAAACAAAAACTTTTGTTTATGAAATGTAATAGAGTGAAAGTTATGATAATATTCTTTGGAATGTATGTTCTCCAAAGAAAACAGATAAAATACAAATACTTGAAAAATACTTTAAAGTAGAAAGTAAAACCTCTGCTTGATAGTGACCCTAGCAACTTGTCAACCCACCTGTGGTCCGTGGACGTTGCATTTACTTCTCCTTTTGGTGTTTTTGGCAGTCTGTAAAATGATCAGAATTCTTGTTAATCTGTTTTGTTCTGTAATCTGTCAGCTTTTTCCCATTTCCCATTTATCAGGTTTATATTTAAAATATTTAAAACTCTTCTTAGGGAAGAGTGAAATGCTAAAAACATTTATGATATGAATGATGCCTTAAATTTATGCTTTTTAAAATTCTCTTATGAATACTTTTAAGCAGGAAATAATTGTTTTTATAGTTTCTAAATATAAAATGTTTTTATACTATCTTACAATCTTCTTTTCTTGATCATTATTTCCAGTGGCTGAAGATGAGATGTCTGATACAGTCTCTCTGATGAGTTCTGCTTACGGTTCTGTCAGATCTCTATCGGGTGAGGGCAACACATCATTTTTGTTCACTCACTATTTATACCACTGTTAGAATCTAATTCTAAGCAGGTCTAGAGGTATGAGATTTTTGTAGTCTGGAGGTCTGAGCTGAGCAGCAGAGAGTTCTGATATATATCAGGGGCTATGAAAGACACGGACACCAAATGCCGTTCAAACATAGACCAAAGTTTATTCGACAGGCTTCACATTAAGGAAGCACTAGTCACATGGGTAATGTCTGGCACAATCTCGTGATCAACACATTGACAAATCCGTCGAGACAAACAATCGCGTGATTACTTAACTCTGCAAGCATGCACTTTTGGTAGACAACCTAGACAGCTTTTTGTTTTACCTACGTGAGAGGAAGTGGTGCTTAAAACAGAGAAGTAGGGTCTGGAACATGTCCCCAACATGCCCTCCTTGACCCGACTTCAACCAACCTGCAGCTAACCAGAGGATATGTCGAAATAACTCCCAAACATAACAAATGCAAAATCATCAATTACTAGGTAAAACTTTAACTGAACAGGCCAGAAAATAAACTGTGTGTTATACAATGGGAAAACCAGACATATAGTATTTTACAATATGCATTGTATATATTTGAAACCTTAGCATTGTATATATTTGAAACCTTAAAGACAGGATGAGCCTGTCATGAGAACTATATCATTAGAGAGGATGCCACCCTAAAAGGATTATCATCGCTAAACAGGATATGCATGAATATACTGGGTTTGACAATAGGTTAACCAGTGGGGGTGGGAAGGTACATCTTTTAGATTCTCACATAAATAAAATATTTTGAATAATGTTCACATTGATATACCATACAGAAAGAGTTTTGAAGGGCAGGTACTCAAGTGAAAAATTAGGGCACCAAGTTCATAAATGTTTATTTGAAAAAGTTACATACAGTAACACATCTTTTATTTACTTATTTAAAATATTTTTTATAAGTACATCAGTTCATGTCAAATTCTTACATGTAATAAATATGTTCATTTAGAATAATAAGATACTATATAGTGCTGTTAACAATTAAATCAGTGTCATAAAATCTGTGTTTGCATATAAAAATGAATTTGATAAAGCACTTGTTTGAGATTACTTAACTGTATTATGTTATAAATTAAAAGCAACAATATTTACTGGCACAAGTTTAAATGTTACAAAAATAGCTAATATTAAATGTTAAGGCAACATATAAAAACATTGTGAGTTTAAGTCACCACAGTGATGTTGTAACACTGTGGTTACCTGAAGTCAGATCAGTGAGAAGTGGATGCTTGATGTGCATGTGTGTTAACTGTGGCGTCATATTGGTAGTTCAATGATACGTATTGGTACCTAAAAGGAACATATTTGTAGCTATATGGTACATACAGTATTAGGACGTTCCTAAAGGGTAATGCCCCAGTGACAGCTTTTGTTCATATATTTTTGACAGTGCATCTTTTAATAAAAGCTGCATTTTAAAGTCTTTTGTGTTAAACGCAAGTCTTTCTTAAGACTATATTATTAAGAAAACAGAAAATAAGTATTTGTTCCTAAAAGTTCTCAAACTATCTAACAGTCTTCTTTTTTCATCATTATTTTCAGTGAGAGGAGATGAGATGTCTGATACAGTCTCTCTGATGACTTCTGCTTATGGTTCATTCATATCACTCGCTGCATCAACATGCTCTAACGACAGATTTATCGACTTTACCGATGGATCTTCACACTCCACTTCTGAGCCTGAGGAACATTTAGGAACCAAAAGAACAAAGAACCCAGCCAGGAGCTTAACTTTATTGAGAAAAGGCAAACAGAATAAATGAGAAGAGAAAAAAAGATACTGTAATGCTGTTATTCATAAAAGAAGTAACACATAAATGAATTAAATAAATTGTCCCTGACTTAACATAAATTCTGTAATAAGGATTTAATCCATCCATCCAAGAAATTGAAACTAATCTACTTCAATCGTGTTTCAGTTTAACTGATACAGAAAACTAACATCATTGAACCCCAATAGAGCAGGTAGCACATAAATATGTAAGAGTTTAAACAGTGTTTGTCCTGCCATTTAAAAACAGATGGGTGAAGTGCAGAGCAACCAAAATGAGTCTCAAGACAAGCTGGAATGTTAATAACCTTTATAAACATAAAATAGTCTGAATGTCATATTGATATTTCATTTCTGGTCACAGTTACCAAAGCATTACTTTATAAAGTTAATACAAATCAAACAAAATCATTAGAGAAGCATTTGCTAAAAACTCCACCACTACAGACAACATAACTACAGTATGTATGTATATAACTTATTACATATACAGCAGAAGCAATTTAAGCTTTTTAAAAGTATTTTATTTGAGACAACTGGTAATGAGAAGTGACACTGTGCTTGTAAACCAGTACAACAGTAAAGCATTATTTTGTGAGTTTTTTGTTTGTTTGTTTGTTTGTTTGAAACTAATATAATGTAACCATTAACTAATGTACTTGTGTTTTTATTAATGTTGCTGTTAAACAGTATTTAGACAGTGTTGTTTATGTTTGTAGCTTTTTTATTAATGCATTTCTGACATTTTAATTAATTTGTTGATCTATAGAATATAAATGTCACAACACTTATAAAAATATTAATGTTAATAAATATTTAAATTAAATGTAAATAGCAAGTAAACTCATATTGTAATGTATATTCAAATTTCTATATTAAAGAGATTATTTAAAAAGCTCAAAGTAGCACCAGCAAAATCAATGTTTATTTAGAAATGAAAACAATATATAGTGATTAAAACTTGAGTGCTGTCTTTTTTACAAACCTTGAAAATAAATTAAATAATAAAAAAATTATAATAAAATTAAATCTGCTATAATTCTTTCATTTAACTCTACAGTTTGTTTTTCCAGGAGTATGCAGTTTAAAAAGTCACATGTCATGAAATGTATGTAGGATCTCAAGAATGAGTGTGTTTTGCTGAAATAGTTTGATTTTAAAACCTTAATTTCATACTTCTGTTTGAAGTACTTCTGGGATGTGTTTCTTAATCCACTGTTGAACACTATGGGCCCTATTTTAACGATCTAAGCGCATTGTCTAAAGCGCACAGCGCAACGTCTAAATGGGCGTGTCCGAATCCACTTTTGCTAATTTAACGACGGGAAAAATGGTTTGTGCGCCGAGCGCATGGTCGAAAAGGGTTGGTCCTATTGTAATGGGAGTATTTTGGGCGTAACGTGCAGTAAACCAATGAGAGTCTCAGCTCTCATCCCTTTAAAAGCCAGTTGCGCTGGCGCTATGTCTAATCCCTATTTAGATGACGGACTTTGTAAACTGAAAAACTAAGCAGAGGAAGAAGATCCCCAGTTTAAGATTAATGTTAAATAATTGTGTTGTTTTTCACTTGTATTGAAATTGTTATTTTTTTATTAAAACCTTTAAAACCCGTTTTCTTTTAGTGATGGAAGTAAAAAAGCAGGCTTGTAATTCCTTTAAATGTATGGCTATCCAATATCATCAAAAAAATAATTTACAAGCATGTAAGATAAGGTTTGTACTCTAAAAATACTTTATTTGTAACAAACAGGAGATAAAGAATTTACAAACGGCTCCCCTCACGTTTCAGCACTTTGGACAGCGTTTTTTTAGCAAAGAGTTTTTTTAAGTATTACTTAAAAATGTTTCTCATCCCACCATATCCACAGGTACAGAGTAATCATATACAATAAATCCGTGAGGTAGCATTTAAAAAAACATTTAAAAACAGATGCATTTGTTTAAAGCAAAGTATTTATTTACTTACCAGGCTGCAGGTGAAGCAACTCTTTGCACCTTCTAACGTCTCATAATTAGTCCTCATTTATGTTCAAGAGATTCAATAATAATCTTTTACATTCAATCCTTTAATCTTTCATATTTAAAAGCATTTTTGTGCTGCTGCGCATTCATGTACTTTGTGATAAGCAAACCCGCGTTGTCCTCCCGTTTATAGGCGCATACTAATGCGCTCTTTAAATAACATAAAACACATTGCGCCATTGACTTTAGACTTTAGACCAGGTTTTTGTTGGTCAATGGCGTAGTCTATTTTAGTTGCCTCAAAATAGCAACGCGCCAACAATGCGCCTGAACACACCTCATTTTCAGACCAGAACGCCCATGGGCGCAAAAGGGTGCGCAAATGCATTTGCTATTTAAACAACGCGGCGCTAAACGTGAAAATTAGGGTGGAAACTAGCGAAAGACACTTGCGTCGCGCATTGCGCTGCATTGCGCCGGGTGTAAGATAGAGCCCTAAGGGTTGGTTTTCCGGACATTGATTAGCTTAAGCTAGGACTAGGCCTTAGCTTAATTATGAAATATAAGTAGTTTTAACAAACATGTCTTACTAAAAACATTACTTGTATGCATTTTGAGGCTAAACAAAGGGGATGTATTTTAAGATGTGTCAGTGCAAGTTGATTTTTGGACAGCTCTTACATTTATTTTAGTCTAGGACTAGTCTAATCCCTGTCCGGGAAACCACCCCAAATGATAATTGTGTTTGTATAGATTTGGTTAATGCACATACTGCACTTAAACAAAAGGTGTGTTCGACTTTATGTGTCGCTGCGCAGACCGATCGTTGAGTGACTTAAAGGGATAGTTCACCCAAAAATGAAAATTGTGTCATCATTTACTCACTCTTATGTTGTTAAAAACCCGCATAAAAATTATCTTTGTTCTGATGAACACAGAGGAAGATATGTTGAAGAATGTTTGCAACCTAACCGTTAGTGGACCCCATTCACTTCCATAGTAGGAAAAAAGAATACTATAGAAGTAAATGGGGTCCACGAATGGTTTGGTTAGAAACATTTCTCAAAATATCTTCCTTTGTGTTTATTAGAACAAAGAAATGTATACAGGTTTGTAACAACATTAGGGTGAGTAAATGATGACTGAATTTTCCTATTTGGGTGAACTATCCCTTTAAAGCAGTGCTATGAAGGTATATTTGGTGCAAAACACCTGCACACCTGTGAATGTTTAATTTGTGGTTGTCCTTCAGTGCAGCTGCACAATTCCTATTTTACAAATCACAGATTAAGAAACTCGGTTCTTGTGGCACCATATAAAGTTGAACAAGCCTATGTGGTGCAAAAGAGAAAGCATGTGAAACTTGTCACGTGCAAGCAAAAAAAAAGTGTTTGAAACTCGTAGCAGCATACTCATTTGTGAATGTGCAAAATTTGTGTGTGACTTCACATATTTTGATGCTGGCATTCAAGTAGGTTTTGCACCAATTTACTGCAGCATAGCAAAAAAAGTGAGCGTATGAGTTTCTTAATTGGTGATTTGTTAAATTGAAATTGTGCAACTGCACTGAAGGATTTGTGAAGGTGTAACTGTTGTGTTGTATTTGAGGGAAAGAAAAAAATCTACAAGTTTGCAACTCTTCATCTGCGACTTCAAATTTCAGGGTTTCCACAGTCCTTAAAATCCTTGAAAGTTTGTGAATCTGGGGGCAATATTTCAGATAGTGATATACTTCCTGTCTCCCACGTCACCCTGTCTTTGTCATTAAGCACTTACCCCTAGAGGCATCCTCAAAGTGTCACCGCAGTGACGCAGCGCAAGAAGAATCCTATATTTGAAAACCGGAATACTAATTTCTTTCTAGAAATGCAATAAAAATGTGTAAAAAGTGAAAATAGAACTTTATTTACACTAAATCTATGATTCAGCCACTTGGCCAACATTTTATTTAGTTTTACTCGACCAGGCACACACGCATAGAAAATGATATGGGACATGACGATGAAGATATCTCAGGAGACAGGAAGTAAACCAATCATTGAATTCTGACATGCCTTGATGCCTTCCTCCAAAGGCAGCATTTTAGAGATTTTGGACGCAGCCCATGTTTAAAGTCAGATATACGAAACACATTCGCCACTTTAGATGTTGAAATCTTGTCTTTCTTTAGCTTTATTTAAAAAAACAGCCAAACCAGACGGGTAGAATGAGGGTTTGCCAACAAGGATGTGACACTCAACAAGACATTTCAAATTAATAAATATAAATGAACCAAACTTTTTGTTGAAATTTACTAAAATAAACGTAAAATAATTTGTAACCTGTCTTGACTTGTGGAACATACAGTCACACAGTAAACCACCGATTACAACTTTGAGTCCTTTGAGTTTAATGTTTGGTTAAGTTGTCATTAAATTTCAGTTAATAAATTCACACTTTATAAATGTGTGATAGATCTTTTATGCTTATGGCTTCATATTTCAAAGTGACTGGTTTCACAAACTCTGATGCTGTACATAAAATATTTGATATTCCTGAAGATCAGAGAGATTTAAGCATACAAGATGAAAGCATAAAGTCACAAAATCACATATGGGTCTAAAATCAAGCTACACACAACTGTATATTAAATGTGTATACTGGGTCACTGTGGGCGGAGCTTCCCAGCATAACAAACACAAATTAAACATCAAGGAGAAAAAAGCCCCCCAAAATAACTTTATTTAAATAAAATGAACCCCAAATAACCCAAAATCCTCATGTATGACTATGGAAAGTAGCGTGTCACACACAGTTTTCCCTTGTGAAAAATTAGCGTACTTAAGTGTATTGAAAGCATACTTTTTGTGTGCTTAAAATAATAAAAGTATACTTTTTGAGAAGTGCACTTGCTGATAATATAATATAATATAAATTAAAGACCATAAGCGTACTTAAATGGAATACACTTTAATGACACTATTTATTAACACACTTAAGTACACTTTTTACAACTGCACTTTGTAATAATATGTATTTAATTTTAACTTATAGTAAGTACACTTTCATCATAATATTTATAAACACACTTAAGTGCACTTTTAAAAATGCACTTTGTAATAATATCTAATTAATTTGAACTTATAGTAAGTACACTTTTATTATAATATTTATAAACACACTTAAGTGCACTTTTAAAAATGCACTTTGTAATAATATTTAATTAATTTGAACTTATAGTAAGTACACTTTCATCATAATATTTCACTAACACACTTAAGGACACTTTTTAAAAATGCACTTTGTAATAATATCTAATTAATTTGAACTTATAGTAAGTACACTTTCATTATAATATTTATAAACACACTTAAGTGCACTTTTAAAAATGCACTTTGTAATAATATCTAATTAATTTGAACTTATAGTAAGTACACTTTCATTATAAAATTTATAAACACACTTAAATGCACTTTTAAAAATGCACTTTGTAATAATATCTAATTAATTTGAACTTATAGTAAGTACACTTTCATCATAATATTTATAAACACACTTAAGTACACTTTTAAAAATGCACTTTGTATTAATGTCTTATTAAGCTTAACTTAAAGAAAGTACACTTTCAACATAATATTTATAAACACACTTAAGTGCACTTTTAAAAATGCACTTTGTCTAATTTAGTTTTACTTAAATGTAACCCTGGTTAAATAATTAAATATTATTATTTTAAAAGTGTGCTTAAAAATAATAGAGACTATTCATACATCTACATTTATTTTATAAATGAGGAAATACATGTGAATAATTCAATCTGAATTATAAATCTGAAATGAGTAAACCAATCGGAGTGTTTAATTGTAAGCTCCGCCCCTTTTTTGCTTTCGGATCGCGTCTCAGTTCAGAGGAGAGATGCAGAGCGACAGAGACACTCGATGTAACGCGAGAGGGTTTAATTTGATTAAATATGACTCCTAAGTTCATATAAACTGAAGAAATCAGAATTTAACTTGCATATATTCAATGATACAGCGTGATTGTGTGGATTGAGAACTTTTTGAGCTTTCATTTTGACCTGGTGAGTTTGTTATAATTACCAATGTTATTAGCCATAAAAACGAATGTCAACACTTTAAATGTCGTATCATTTTATTTGTTTAATCCATACGAGACAAAATGGCGTTATATTGTGATGTTATATGGGTTGGATTGTTCATTGCAGTGTGATTATGTAAAACCACATGGTGCGTTGTGTTCACTGCTGTTCGCTGACGCCATTTTGGTTGCACGTGCCTGTAATAGACAAAAAGAGAGAGAAACACGTGAATGGACGAGTAGCATCTGCCTGCACAAGCGGAGGCTGCAGTTTCGGGACCGCAGTCATAGGACCGCAGTTATAGGACCCTAGGTTTTTAGGCTATGTTTACACGTGGGCGGTTATTTTCATAAACGGACATTTCAACCTCTCCGGTTTCAAAAATAATATCGTGCACACATGTCAGTTTTCAGAAAAGTGTTTATTTACACGTACCCGTGCATATTTGCCGTCAAGAGACGCTCAAGCCCACGTAAGCCAATCACCGGCAGCGCTGGTGGTGACGTGAACTGGTTCTTCATGTTGGAGGGAGGAGTTGTTGCAGTAGGTGATTGATGACGTCAACGTACAGCGAGAGCGGGTTGAGGAATCACACGTAGAGGACTAATTTCGAATCGCTCTCGCGGTACTTTGACATCATCCGTTGCAGCGCCGCATGAAGTCAAACACGCGTAAAATTGCTGACCTCAGAGCACTCGTCTCTGCTCCTCGACATAATGGAGCAGCTGTATTTGCAAATACAAACACACGAAGTTTGCACGAACATAAATGTGATCTTGGAAGCGTTCAGAGTAGCAGTCACATGTAAACATGGGTCGCACTTTTGACGTAGGTGCGAGCTCTGGCGCATACTCTGTGACGTTGCCTGCTTAAACATCCGTTTGTCTCACTTTACATGCAACCGTGCAACCGAAGATTTTCAAGATCTCCACTCTGGCCGGAGTTCTTAGAAACAATCGGTTTCAGAGGCGAGTTCTACGTTTGCGTGTAAACGAGGGGCACAAACGAAGGTAAATCTCTCAGTTTTTAAAAATAACCATGTACGTGTAAACAGAGCCTTAGTGACAACGCCACCTAGCGAGCTAGAGGACCAACAAAGATGGATGAAAAGCAGAGTGTGATTATCAAGTTTGAATCAATTTTTATTTGAACATTATATACAATCGTGATGCATTTCATTGGAAAGTTAACATCGATTAACATAGTGATTTGCTAAATAGTCTTGCATATCCATCATACGTAATATGGCAAGGCACGTTTATTTGTGTAGCACATTTCATACACAGAGGTCATTCAACGTGCTTTTTATAGAATAATGCTGTAAATAACTTGTTAGCACATTCGTTTAATTAAACTGTTGCATAAAAGCTTGTGTTGACTTAGTGACAGTACAAGAAAACTGTATTACGCTGGTTGTAAAAACTTGTTAGTTAGTTACTCGTTTTTTTTTTAGTTAAAATAATATAAATATGTTTTAACTGTCACATGATCACAGTCAGCCTTTTTGACGTTACCACACAATACATGTTATGAATATGTCTCTTCATTTAGATGTGGTTTTAATGTTGATTGAGACATGTGACATTTTTATAGTCAGACATAACAGTAGGCCATCATAATAATTGACTGTTAAAATACCATGTGTTAGATTGTGTCATGTACTGTTTACTGTACTGTACTGTACTGTACTGTACTGTACTGTGTACCACTTTTTAACAGCATTTTTGTTAATCAGTGATTATGTTCTTTATGTACTATTTCAGTGAAGTGGAGGAATTTAATCGAATCATAGACAAACAATTGAAAAAAAGAGGGGAGAGCATCCAGTTGCTGCTGCATACATCACAATGTGTGCTTTAAATATTTAATATTTATATTTATCTATCTCTCTCTATTATTATTTTTTATCTGCTCAGATGTGCTTTATTGACATGAATGTTTCAAGAACCTTTGATCCTGTAATGAACACTATGCAATACTAATATGAACATTACTTGGTATGAAGATTGATATAATTTTGTACCGTATATAATGTGTGTGCTCTGTGGTGACTAAAATCTTTAAAGTTTGAAATCAAAAATTAAAGAGTTGTTGAACATGTTCAACTAAATGTTCCTGGTTTCATTCATTTCTTTATCTTTCTCTCACTTAGGAGTCAGTGAAGACGTTGTCCATGCAGTTCTTATGTTGTTCACATCATTAACAAATTTGGGTAACACTTTACAATAAGGTTAATTAGTTAACATTAGTTAACTACATTAATTGCATGGACTAATAATAAACTGCACTTATACAGCATTTATTAATATTTGTTAATGTTAATTTCAACAATTAGTAATACTTGATAGTTGGTTAATGAATTGTGAACTAACATGAAAAAACAATTAAACGCTTTATTTAGCTTAATTAAAGATTAAGGTTAATAAATACTGTAACAAATGTTTTGCTTATGGTTTGTTCATGTTAGTTAATACATTAACTAATGTTAACTAATGAACCTTATTGTAAAGTGTTACACTATTTTTTTTGTGTGTGTTAAAATTCAACTGTTGCAATATATAATTTTATAAATACAAAAATTTTAAATCTACCCCAGAGTCATCCTTGTGTATTCCCTCTGTTCTTGAATATGTGATTGACTAAAAAGGCGTAAGTACACGATTCCTTGTTTATTTTACTCGATGAGTTATTAAATAATGCAACGTAGAGCCAATAATTACTTAACATTCCTTAAAATCAGATTTAATTTAAATAAAGAAAGCAGTATTTGGGTGTAATAAACCTTTAAAAACATCTAAAACTTTAAAAGTAGTTTAAATTGGGTGAAAATATGCATTTGTGGCACTTTCTTCGAGTAGCATCTGCCTGCACCACCAGAGGCTACAGTTTCGCTAGATGGGGCTGTTAAAAAAACGAGGGTCCTAAAACTGCGGTCCTGAAACTACGGTCCTGAAACTGCTGCCTCCGCTTGTGCAGACAGATAATGTTGGAATGGACAGGTATTTGTCTAAATTGTCATTTATTATGATGATGATGGCACTTATGTATGTATTTTATTTGTTTCCTGTATGTACAATTGTTAATCATTATTGATAGACAATATTGAATGTTTTTTCCTTTCGTATGAACATTCCTTGAGCTGGATTTTCCTACTTGATGGCGAGCTTCCATTTCGACCTGATTGGATCACGAATCTAGAAGGACAATTTTCTATTTTAAATTATTTTTCTTCAGACAAGTAAGAGGATACATTTCAGAAACTGTTTTCTTATTTTGTTTGTTTACTTTATTGAACTGAAACATTTCAGAAGCACAATTCTGATAATTTAAGACTGATCAATACTCCAATTGATAAGAACTTTGAACTTGAGTACTGATTTCAGTGTGTTACATATATAATTTGTACCATCTTTGTACATTGATTGTGACTGTGATTTCTGTAAATGAGAAGTAATTCAGAGGGTGCACCCATAGTATATATAGTTAATTGTATTTTCATTGTTGTTTACTATTTTTTGTGATTAAGGAAAGAAAAAGAAAGGTTTCTCAATACTCAAAGTAAAATAATTAATTAATCAACTTACCTTCTGTCTCTGCTTGTTGCTCACTATCACTGCTACCTCCTCCTTCGTACCGTGCACCCTTCTGATCTTATTATTATGCCTGGTCCATAAGTAAGTGAGTTAATACCCGCTACATAAAGAAAGTACACTTTCATGGCAATATTTCTAAACACATTTAATAAATGATCATTAGACTGATGTGACCTACCAAAGACTTGTTAATTTAAAGTTCATGCAGTTCTTTTTTAGTTGTCTGTTAAAATGTTAAAAAATAATAACTTTGAGTTTATTTTTTTCTAAGGGATGTAATTATTCAATATTGATAGTTGTTTGATTCCAATTTAACAATATTAAAATGAGTTTTTTTTGTTTGGACATATACAACTCATAATTAATTTATTAAATGTACTTTTGCAAAACAAAAAATCTGATTCATAATTTGACTACCAAACTGTTTTATTGTCAGTGTAAGCATTGTGGTTTTTGTTTGTTTGCAATGCATTAAACTGAAATGAATACATATTTAATTTACTAGATTTGTTTTTCAGTATTTTGAGAAGTACATAACCATATTTCACATACAATAGTAGTAGTTAAAGTACATACTGTAGAAAGATGCAATGAAATCACTTCACTGCACTGAAATCACAGTTCAACTGATTGAATTTAATTTTATATATTTTAATTTATTTGGCAAACTTGTATTTGAAACATTACATTTAATGAGTAATTAAGTGTACTGTTAATATACATTAACTTATTTTTAATTTCACATTAATTGCTTGACAGTAGATTGAACAGTGCACTTTAAGTATATTTAAAAAAACACTAGAAGCAATTATGAAAGTAGATATAAAGTTGTAATAAAGTACCAATTAAGTTGTTCCAAAAAATCACTCTTAATGGCAACTTATTACATTTTATTTCAACTTAATATATCATGTATTTGAAATTAATTGCATTTAATGTGCATTCAGTGCACTGAAACCATTGCATTCAATTCACACTTAAGAGTATTGTTAACAGACATTAAATTGCATTTTAAATCACATTAATTTCATGTCATTATATTGTGTAGTGCACTTTAAGTATATTGTAAAAACACTAGAAGCAATTATGAAAGTAGATATAAAGTTGTAATAAAGTACCAATTAAGTTGTTCCAAAAAATCACTCTTAATGGCAACTTATTACATTTTATTTCAACTTAATATATGATATATGTGAAATCAATTACACTTAATGTGCATTCAGTGCGCCGAAAAGATGGCATTTAATTCACACTTAAGTGTATATACTTAAAGTGTATTATTTATGTAACAAGTACACTTTATAAAAGTACACTTAAGCACACTTTTTTTTCACAAGGGTTGGTAAGTTGTGTTGTGTTATGTGTGTGTGTTCCGTACCTAATCTGCAGGCCTTTACTCCAGGAGCACATGTCCTTGTGCAGCAGCAGGTTATTCAGCGTGACACAGCAGATGATGTAGAAGAGCTGTTTGATGACACGTCGGACGAGCTCGCCATAATTGCCGTGCTGTAGCAGCGTGTAATAAAACACATCTAGCTGTTTTAAAACAGACTCCAGTGTGTGAGACGTCTCCTCGTGAACACTAGATGTGCGTTTTCTCATGCCGGTGGGCTTGACACCCATCACGCCCTGGATGGTCTCCTGCTCCAACATAGCTGGGGCTGAGATGAGGGCCATGAAACACAGAAAGAGTGGGAGAGAAAAAAGATGCGCAAATACATTATGAAAAACCAGGAGATGGAGCTAGAATCAGAAAGAAATTTAAACCGACACTCTGATTTATGTGCAATTTCTGCAATATTAGCAAAAACAAATTTGCAGTTTCCTAAACTCCATTTGCCATTGAGATAGATAATCCCACCCCTACCTCATGCCATTGGTTTAGCAAACGTTGCTGAATGTGAATGTTACTTTAGCAATGTTGCCACCATCAGCAGACTGTTTACACTTTACAGGAAACCAGCTTACAGTACATATTACTTATAGTTGTATTTGCATATAAAGTCAAAATAAAACTGGACCCCGAGTCAAACCTGACCCAGTGGCAATTTTTTAAAATCTAAATGTAAACAGCACTGATGTGTGTACAGTCTGCAGCCCACAACACCAGTGTGAGAAAGAAAGAAACCTGATTTTTTTGTACGAGCTGCGAGGCATTATGAGGTGGAAGGGCAGATATTTCTGCGGAAGGCGGTGATCTCAGCACATAAGTTTGTGTTCATTGGGCAAGGTGTGATGCCACCCATGGGTGAATGGCAGGAAGTGGAGTGTCCTGCTCGACTGGATCTGTCAGGTGAGAAAAACAAACATGCTGCATTTCAAGTTCATACAAGTAAACTAGAGTTAAACTTCTTTCCTGTGTTGGTGTGTTTCTCATTGAAACAGTAAGCTTGGTTGGGAAAATCTTGTCTTTTCTAAATAGCCCGTAGCCTTTAGTTTATGTCACAGCTTTGTAAAATTATGATTTACGTTTTGTACATTAATACATTTGGCAGACACTTTTAAGTGACTTAGATACAGATTCAATCTATAACAACTAAGCAATAAGCACACTTGGCAACCAAACAATGGCACAGAATATTAGGCAGATGGTTATAATGTAATGTCTCATTAGTGTGTTCCAATTTTAGAAAGCTACTTGTTTATAACTCCACAAAACCTGTGGTACTCTGGGGTGTAAATGTGTTTGAATATTTTACCAGGTGGTTGGAGTGACACTCCTCCTATTGCATTTAAACATGGTGGAGTGGTGGTTAATGTGGCCGTAAAGGTGGATGGCAAACGGCCGATTGGTGCCAAAGTTCGACGAATTCCTGAACCTCATCTGCTGTTGGTCAGCACCAGTGGAGAACCTGACTGCAGTATTTCAACAGAAACAATCTGTGAGGACCTTACAGACCTGGAGGATTATTGTCAACCACATGCACCAGGTATCACTTATTGTATAGCCATGGTGCAGTTAATTTATTAACCATTTGTCATCATAACACATGCAACTGCATTTTGTAATGCATCCAATTATTGTATCTTGTTCATATATGTGTCGTCTTCTTTGTGCTTTAGGCATACAATTAATACATTTACAGTATATTGTATTTCTGATGTTCAGTAAAGTTGTTTTTGTGTTTCAGGTGCTCTGCTGAAAGCCGTTTGTGTATGCAGTGATCTGGTGTGTTTATCGTCTCCTCTTTCACTGAAAGATCAGCTGTTGAAGCGCTGGGGTGGAGGACTGGAGCTGCGCAGCTGGTCTACACTACCACATGGTTCTGGTCTCGGTCAGTAAATTATACATCTCAGATCTTTACTTAAGTTTTGTGGAAATTAGCTGGGCCTTGTACCAATCCATTCCCTCCAAAGCTGCATATTAAAGACAAAATATTTAGAGTTCAGTAATGTGTTTTGTGTGTTTGTAGGCACCAGCAGTATCCTGGCAGGCGCAGCTCTTGCTGCAGTGTACAGAAGTACAGGACGAAGCTACAACACAACGTCTCTCATTCATGATGTTCTTTACCTGGAGCAGATACTCACCACTGGTATGAGATGTTATGATGATGATGATGATGAGATGCTGCACTCGTGGTGCAGGAAGTTCACCTTGAATTTGTTTTGTGTTGTAGGTGGTGGATGGCAGGATCAGGTTGGTGGTTTGTTTGGAGGAGTGAAGGTTGCTCGATCAGCAGCTCAGTTACCTCTGAGAGTTGAAGTTGAACAGCTGTCTCTCTCTCAAGACTTCATGTCTGTCCTACAGCAACATCTCCTGCTGGTTTACACTGGAAAGACGCGTTTAGCACGAAATCTGCTGCAGGTACGAGCGTGCAATCCTTCATGCACGCTTTTATTATGATGCGGTTTATTCATTAAGGCCAGGGTAATTGTGTTTGTGCAGGATGTGGTGCGCAGCTGGTACGCACGATTGCCCTCCATTGTCCAGAACACAGAGCAGCTGGTGATCAATGCAGAAGAGTGTGCTGAAGCCTGCAGACAGGGTCAGTTTAAAAAACTTTATTTAAAATAGTAAATCTTTTTCACAGTACTTATAATAATGTGTTTCTCTCAGGGTCTCTCTCCAGACTGAGTTTATGTATGGACAGATACTGGCAGCAGAAGAAGCTGATGGCTCCAGGCTGTGAGCCGGTAGCTGTGAGGATGATGATGAATAAACTTCAACCTCTGATCTTAGGACAGAGTCTTGCAGGAGCAGGAGGAGGAGGATTTCTCTTCTTACTCACACGTGACCCTCAACAGAAGGAAAGAGTGAGAGACGTTCTCAGTAAAATACAGGTGAGAAAATGGGTTATGAATTAATAGTTGTGTAGATACGAGTGCAGCAGTCTCCACAAATGTTAGTTCATGCAAAACTAGAGAATTGATAAGAAAATGACTGTAGACTTTGGTCTCGTTCACACTGCAGCTAAATTTGGGTATCGATTTTAATTTTTAGTGTTTAATCCTGTTCTGTACACACACGTTTCACTAATTTATGGGAGTGACAACCACATTCTAGTACTGAATTGACTCCTGGAAAAGCACAACACAACACACACAATATTGCAGCAATAATATTATTTCACACCACTAAAACTAATTTATAATAATAAAATAATGACCTTTAATTTGCTAAATACAGTGAGGAAAATAAGTATTTGAACACTCTGCTATTTTGCAAGTTCTCCCACTTAGAAATCATGGAGGGGTCTGAAATTGTCATCGTAGGTGCATCATGTCCACTGTGAGAGACATAATCTAAAAAAATTCCAGAAATCATAATATATGATTTATTTGTATATATAACTGTATATATAACTATGTATGTATAACTATTTATTTGTATGATACAGCTGCAAATAAGTATTTGAGCACCCGTCTATCAGCTAGAATTCTGACCCTCAAAGACCTGTTAGTCTGCCTTTAAAATCTCCACCTCCACTCCATTTATTATCCTAAATTAAATGCACCTGTTTGAGGTCGTTAGCTGCATAGAGACACCTGTCCACCCCATACGATCAGTAAGAATCCTACTACTAACATGGCTATGAACAAAGAGCTGTCCAAAGACACTAGAGACAAAATTGTACACCTCCACAAGGCTGGAAAGGGATACGGGGAAATTGCCAAGCAGCTTGGTGAAAAAAGGTCCACTGTTGGAGCAATCATTAGAAAATGGAAGAAGCTAAACATGACTGTCAATCTCCCTCGGACTGGGGCTCCATGCAAGATCTCAACTCGTGGGGTCTCAATGATCCAAAGACAGGTTAGAAATCAACCCAGAACTACACGGGAGGAGCTGGTCAATGACCTGAAAAAAGAGCTGGGACCACCGTTTCCAAGGTTACTGTTGGTAATACACTAAGACGTCATGGTTTGAAATCATGCATGGCACAGAAGGTTCCCCTGCTTAAACCAGCACATGTCCAGGCCCGTCTTAAGTTTGCCAATGACCATTTGGATGATCCAGAGGAGTCATGGGAGAAAGTCATGTGGTCAGATGAGACCAAAATAAAAAATTTTGGTCATAATTCCACTAAACGTGTTTGGAGGAAGAAGAATGATGAGTAGCATCCCAAGAACACCATCCCTACTGTGAAGCATAGGGGTGGTAGCATCATGCTTTGGGGGTGTTTTTCTGCACATGGGACAGGGCGACTGCACTGTATTAAGGAGAGGATGACCGGGGCCATGTATTGTGAGATTTTGGGGAACAACCTCCTTCCCTCAGTTAAAGCATTGAAGATGGGTCGAGGCTGGGTCTTCCAACATGACAATGACCCAAAGCACACAGCCAGTATAACCAAATGAGTGACTCTGTTAGAAGCATATCAAGGTTCTGGCGTGGCCTAGCCAGTCTCCAGACCGTAACCCAATAGAGAATCTTTGGAGGGAACCTTAAACTCTGTGTTTTTCAGTGACAGGCCAGAAACCTGACTGATCTAGAGAAGATCTGTGTGGAGGAGTGGGCCAATATCCCTCCTGCAGTGTGTGCAAACCTGGTGAAAAATGTTTGACCTCTGTAATTGCAAACAAAGGCTACTGTACCAAATATTAACATTTACTTTCTCAGGTGTTCAAATACTTATTTGCAGCTGTATCATACAAATAAATAGTTTAAAAAATCGTACATGGTGATTTCTGGATTTTTTTTAGATTATGTCTCTCACAGTGGACATGCACCTACGATGACAATTTCAGACCCCCCTTACATGATTTGTATGTGAAGGAGCCCTCGCAATGATATAACGCAGCAGCCGAAAAATAGTGCCCTTATTAACTTTCCATGGCAGGACTATTTTCTGGCACTGTGTAATATCATTGCCCCTCCTGCAGCCATGTTACAGCAGCAAAGTCCTTAATTATTACGCCAGAATGACAGTTCTAGACATATCGGCCTAGAAAATCACAACTTTTAATTTTCCGTCGGTCGTAGTACACAATGTAACTACAGAAGAGTCAAGTTTTAAATAGGAAAAATATCAAAACTCTTAGATTATTTTTAGCATGATGCTAATGGTCTAAACTGATTCAATAGATTGTTCTAAGCTATGCTAAAAGTGGTACCGCCAGACCCGGAGATCAGCTGAATGGATTCCGAAACTGTAAAAATCGAATGTTTAACTCTATGGGAGCTGGAAAATTTGTATATTTAAAAAAAGTGGAGTGTACGTCCCTTTAACCTTCATTGTAAAAATGTCAACTGTAATGAATTTAATGCACAGTTTTGTTGTGTTTACAGGGCATTGGTTCATTCAGTGTTCATTCAGTGGAGTTAGATATGGATGGGATCTCCATCATTCAGAAGAGCTCTGAACATCCTGACTGACATTTACAAGTCAAATCTGATCAACTAACACACACACACACACGCACACACATATGTTGGTGTATGTGGTTTACGGGGACATCTCCATAGACGCAATGCATTTTATACTGTCCAAACTGTTATATTCTATTCCCCTTACCTACCCCAGTCCCTAACCCCAATGTCACAAAAACCTGTTGCCAGTCTTTAATCTATGAAAAACTACCATTTAGTATGTTTTTTTAGCTTTTCCGTTTATGGGGACACTGTCTGTGTCCCCGTAAACCACCTTTATAGCATAATAAACATGTCATTATACACTATTCATGTCCTCGTAAACCACACACCAACCCACACACACACACACACACACACACACACCATTTATTTTATTTTATTTTTTATTTATTTTTTATTATTAAACAGGAAAAGATTAAAACAATCGAGCCTGACTCAGTATAAAACTGGTTTTCAGCAGGTTCCTGCTCTGCAGAACATAAAAAACACACAGACAACAAACTCCAAAACAAGACAGCAACCATACAAACACACAGACTAAGAGAATGAGCATTAGGGTGAGGCCATAGAACCACATCAGTGGTCGCAGATGTACTTGTCCATCAGGAGGCGAGCATATGTTCTTTTAAATAGTCTCAAAGATGTTATGGTCCTGATATACTGTGGGATCTCATTCCAGGCTTTGGTAAGCACATGAAAAAAAAGATCTCTGTCCATAGTTGTTCCTAAAAGCCGGTAAAGGCAAAAGTCCATTTGTGACAGATCTAGTCATACGTTCAGACCTTGAGCTGTGTTTTGGAACCAAAGCAGTAAGTGCTGCTGAAGTGTATCCATTTAAAATTTGATAATACAGGTTTATCCCATGGCTTAATGCGTAGTTGTGAAATGTCAAAGCATTAGACAGGGATAATGCAAAACAATGGTGAGTCCAGCCTGGTAGTTTGTTGTGGATCTTATGAGCTCTATTGTAGAGTCTTATTACTTGTTCAAGGATTTCATTTGTTGTAAGTGACCAAACAGGCAAACAATACGACAGAGTGGACATAATAATGGCATGAAGATATGTTTTTGAAACAGAAAGAGACAAATATGGTCTGATTTTACTATAAACAAATAACTTTTGATTTAACTTTCTAGTTAGAATTTGTACATGCTCACAATAGGTGAGATGTGAATCGAGAGAGACTCCCAGGTATTTGTACGTGGATACAACTGAGAGCTTTTGATTAGAAAAGATAATAGGATTGGCTATAGATAGCTTTCTCCTGGACGAATAAAAATACATACATTCTGTTTTTTTTATATTAAGTGTTAAATGGTTATCTTGCAGCCAGTTATGTAAATGCTGCAAATCTTTGTTAAGTTTTTGATTAATTGTGTCAATGTTACAACCAGACAAAAAAATAACAGTATCATCAGCATATAACAAAGAAGTTGAAAAATTAAACACATGTGGAAGATCATTAACATACATAAGAAAAAGTAAAGGACCTAAAATACTGCCCTGTGGAACTCCCATAGAACACACTCGTGGCTGTGATGTTACTGAGCCAATTTTTACAGTCTGAGATCTATCACTTAAGTATGATGTAAACATGTCTATTGCAGAAGAAGATAAGTGAAAAGATAAAAGTTTATTTAACAAAATTTGATGGTTGACTGTATCAAAAGCTTTTCGAAAATCTATATATATCGCTCCAGTGACCTGACCCTTGTTTAAAGACGCGCGTATATGCTCAGTAAAAAACAGCAGAGCAGATGTAGTTGACCGCGCGTGTCGAAAGCCATGCTGGCAATCATTGAGCAGGTTATTATTTTCAAGGTAATTGGTTAATTGATTATATAGTGTTTTTTCAAGTAACTTGGAGACAGTTGGGAGAATTGCAATAGGGCGGTAGTTGGAAATATTAGTGGGATCATCAGACTTAAAAATAGGGGTGACCTGGGCTGTTTTCCACATGGCAGGAAATACTGATTGCCTAATACACAAATTAACTAAATGATGAAAAAGTGGTATGAGAGTACTGGCATGAGTTTTCAGAAAAATCATGTTTATGTTATTTACATCACAGGCATGGGAAACATTTAAAGAACACAAAATATTTGTTAAATCATTTTGTGAAATTTCAGTGAAGGAAAATTGCTGAGATATTGCTGGTATTGATGGGAGAAATAAAGGGACAGTAAATCTAGAGGATAGTTCTTGTACAGATGCAACAAAATACTCATTAAAAGAATTCGCAATTTTATCATGATCAGAAAAAAGAATACCATCTATAGATATTTGTAAACTGTTGTTATTTTTAATTTTGTTTTCACCAGTTATAGTTTTAATTGTTTGCCATAAGGTTCTTGGGTTGGATGCCGCTAGATTAATTTGATTTTCATAGTAAAACTGTTTGGCTTTGCACAATTCAAAATTACACTTGTTTCTATACTGTTTAAAAATAAGCTTAGCCTCAGGTGTTTTTAATGATCTGTAGGCTTTAAGAGAAGAGGCCTTCTTTTTTAAAAGCTGTAAAATTTCAGAAGTTACCCAAGGTACTTTATTGTGCCTAATATGTATTTTACAGGTAGAAGTAAATTTTTGACGTATTGTTTCGAGACTCTTGTGGAAATTTGATAGAACAAGATCAGGATTTTGCATAGACATCTCATTACTCCAATCAATATCAGCAAATTCAGCATTAAAATGAGACAGTTTTGAGTTAGGTATTTTTGTAGTATAGTTATTTTTATGACATCTTGGCTGTTTAAAACATTTCCTAATGACATAAATGAATGAATGATCTGAAACTGCTGTATTTATTACTCCAGATATACCATATTTAGAGGGTTGATTAGTAAATATAAGATCAAGAATAGAATTTCGTGTTTGACCAAATCTGGTGGGATCTTTGATTAATTGATGAAGACCATATTTTATCGCAGTTGTTTTTAGAAGTTTAGATGAATTATCAGTCCAATTCAAATTAATGTCACCAAGAATAACAAGCTCCTTAGTTTTAACAGATTTTATTAAGTCAGAAAGCTGCGTTAAATATGCAGTTGGACTAAAATTTGGAGGCTTGTATGTGACAATAATAGTAACTAAAAATTGATTTGTGAAGTGAACAACTAATTGAAGTGACTCTAGATCAGTTGAAAAATGTACTATGGAATGAGCGTATTTCTTATGTACATAAAAAGCAACACCGCCACCAATTTTATCAGTCCTATCTCTACGATATAATGAATAATTTTCAATTTCAAGAAAGGAATCTGGTATGACAGGAGTCAGCCACGATTCAGATATTGCCATAACATGAGCCTTAGTTTGAGCAAGCATGATTTTAAATTCATCCATCTTTGGAACAAGGCTTCTCATATTTAGATGACAAATTTTGAAACCTCTAATTCTACCAAGCTGGCATAAAGTAACTGGATTTTTTCTTGGACGTGATGATCTTTTTTGGGCTTTAACAGATTTAAAATTAGGACCTAGGGTAACATTAGGGGATCTAATTAGTAGCTGAGGTATAGTTGGTGTACCTCCAGACTGCTGGATACACTGCAATTGAGATAGATCAGTGTTTGAAACATCTGCATGTAAACCCAGGCCCTGTGTGTTGTTAAAAACATGAGTATAAAATCCCAAGAAATATAAAAAAGTGGACATAAAAACATTTTTACCAGGACCAGGATTAAGTTCAATATTTCCAATAAATAAGAGAACAGAGATTAAGAGTCTTAATGAGGACTGTCGGTACTTATTTACAGTAGCGTCCCTCGTGCCCATAGGTTTAAACTTAAAGTCATTTACCCACCGGTGGAAGATAATAGCGCGGGCTGAGATGACGATCCGTTCAAACTGGGGAGCGAGGTTAAAACGAGAGACAAAACTCGTATGATCCTCCGTCCGCGTATGCAAAGAAGAGCACTGCGGTGCTGGAACAATGCAAAGCCGGCCAAACCATAGCCGTGCTTGCTTTCCAGATACGGCCCCTCCGCGCTGATCATTGGGCGCATACCGCAACCCACCTAGTCCGTTCGTAGACCCTCCATAATCCACATACGCAACAGGACGCAATAACACGGCCCCACACATGGGGTAATACGGCCGCCGCACCACGCGGGCCGGACCAGCAGCCTCCCAGGCCACGTCGACCTCTCCGCCGCAGCCACACCTCCAGGCCAGGTACCCTCGTTCAGGCTCAGCTACTCTCTCAAGACAAGTAAAATGGCCAGGGACTTGAACAACATTTGGGGCACTTGTTATGCCACACAGACACGCCAGAACAACGGCATAGCAGAGAAGCCGACTCAGGTGATGTAAAGGCTCCTCGCCAGATTTAAGTTGTGCTTTAGTTGTTAAAGGCTGCCAGCGCTGGCGTCCGTCAGTTGTCCAAACAAAGTAATTATCCCGTACTTTACGGCGCTGGAGCAAGTGAAACAACAGTAATAGTATAGCTGCAGTAAATCTGGTAAAAAACAGACCTGCAGACATCTGTAAAACTAGATATTTGGTGTCAATCTGCAGCAACGTTTCACAGCTCACTGTTGCAGCCGCCATGTCTCCTCTCATCTAGTGCCTATGTATTTATCTGTGCCTATGTAAATATTAAATGTTCTTATTTCATATGGATTGTTTATATAAATTGTAACATTTATTAACAAAAATATAAATAAACAAAATTTTAACATTGCACAATACCATTTAAAAAATGTTAAGAAATGTGAAAGGAAAGTCCATAAGATGTTTTTGCATGTTGTTTTCACATAGTGTTTTTGTTTTAGTTAACTCGCTCACACAAATAGATGTGTTCGACTTCATCAATAACCGACAGGCAACATCAAAGTAGGACCGCGAGAGCGAGTTAAAAGCAGACCTTTATGCATGATTTCTTAAAGGTGCTCTAAGCGAATCTGTGTGACGTTACTTTTTGTTGATGTTTTAACTGTTTTCAAACAAACGGAGCGTAGCTAACTCCTCCCCCTCCCTTCCGTGCTTTCATGAATGCGCCTAACCCCCACCCCCAAATCCTTCTTGTCGTTTATTGGCTAGAACACTTTGTTATCGTTTCTGATGGTAGGTTTGGCCACTTTGTTGTTATTACAGTTTGTGGAGCCTGGGCTGTCTACAGAGATTGCGTTTTTTTACAGTTTGATTGGCGGACAGGCAGCAAGCAGATAGTGAGGAGGTGTTTGCTGTATGAAACAAAAAATGTTTTATGGTCTAAAACGCGTGAATTTGCTTAGAGCACCTTTAAATCGCTCTTGTGGTTTTTGCAGCGACACTTGAAGCCAAACACATCCAAATATAAAAACAAGTTGGAAGCCTGGCTTTTATCAAATGGTTGAGAGGAAAGCAGAAAACACTGTTATTAAGCGGCTGTGCCTGTGACGGCCGTCAAGTAAACTGAAGCCGGTCTCTGTCCTTACCCCTGATAAACACGCACTGACACCTTTTTTTAAGTAGGCCTATGCACTCAGCTACCTTGAAAAATTGTACGACTTTTTAGACAACAACTATATCACAAAAATGCTGCAGTATATCTGTAGCCTATCTTTTTAAGTCTGCTGGTGTGTCCTGGAATATCAGGTAAACTGGGCCATCAGGTAAAATGGGCCACTTAAGGTTTGAGTGTCTTATTTCTTACAAAGTTACCAACCAATGACTGGAAAGAATTTTGTACTTGACTTATAGCAAATTATTTTATTGGTCTGAGGCTGAGCTGAGGTTGCTGGGGGGGGGGCTGATATATCCAATCTTACTTCTCAATAATAAGGTTGGTAAATCAATGAAAAACAAATGCACATTAAGAAGAAAATAGTCTAAATCCATGTCTTGATGGCCTCTGGGATGCTGATTTAGCTCAATTATTGAAATTTTTTAATTTATAAAAAACATTTTTAGTAACTGCCCCAATTTACCTGAATGTGTTAAGGTAAAATCCATTAATTTAATTTAAATTGGGCCAACCAGTTGAGTTTATTTGTGTTATTAAATTTCTTTATATTATTAATTTATTAATATTGTTGCATTTATGACAAACACTTTCCACATTTTATCTTCTAAATGTGTTTGTATGTGATGTGTGTTTATAGGTGTGGACATAATGAACGACATTCAAATTGATGTTTTAATGTCATTTAAATGCAATGTTACACTGTTACATTCTCAAAAATTAGGAGCAGCTAATGTTTTAAAACATGTAATGCCTATACAATTATATTTGATTAGATCAGTTCAATCCAAAAATCTTAAAATCAGTCCTTATTAATCATAAAAACACAGTTTGTTAATGTCCCAGGCGATTAACCAAAAAGTGGCCCAATTTACATGATATCACCCTGTGTACAGTAGCAGTGGTTCTCAAAGTGGATGCCCACGATCTATCACAATTTATACATTAATTTAATATAAATATGTGTAACTAAACCTTAGAAAAATATGGCTATTAACCAACAGCACTATGTCATGTTTTGGTTTACGGCGAAAACACACCCTCTGTGTACCTGTACAAAGCGACTCCACCCATACGCGTCTTTGTGTTATGTAAACTGAAAAACTGAAAGTAAAAAAGCAGTGTAAGTGAAACTAGATTTAATCTGAAACTTCTACTGGGAAAGATGTCTAGTAAAATGGACGCAGGTAAGAAATCCTTCTAGTTTTATTTATGAAACATTAACTTTTGAAAAGTGGATATTCACGACATCCGAAAACATCAGAAAGTTAGTGTTGGTGACACTCTCAGACAGTATTTCTTGTTTTCCTGCTGTGACGCAAACGCAAATAATGACTAGTTGACTGATAAATGTATAACATTATTAAAGTTACTTTAACGAAAATGAAGAATAAAATGGTAGGGAGTAGGCTATATGTGCTTAATGCATTAAGACAGTGACATTAAAACATCAAATTCACTTCAGTATAGGCAACACCTTTAATTTAGCATTGCTGTACCGGTAATCAGACGAGTCACACAAGCGCTAAATATAACACAATAACCTTTTCACAGAACACGCATTCGCTGTTAAGGGAAATAAGGTGTCTTTACAAAAGTCGTTCAAGTTTATTTGGCTCAGCCTCAGTTTGACATGTTTTGATCATGTTGTATTTTGTAATATTATGTAATATTACATATTTGTCACGTGTTTTTCAAACAGCTGCTTCCTGTGTGTTAAACGCGTTAATTCCGTAAAGTGACGTACTCCTTTTTACGCAAAAACGCATATTTTAGCTTATATGCTCGTGCTGTAAATAAAAAAAAAATGAAAATAGTAATCACCACAAAAGCTATTAAATGTCGGATTAGCATTACAATATAATAATAAATTATAATACTTATTATAATATAATATATATAATATAATACTGTGTATTCTTTAATATTGCATATCAAAATTTATGTAATACCTAATTACATTAAAATTGTGTACTTTTACTTGAGTAGTACTTAAATAATAAATGTAAAACAAACACGTGTATTTATGAAATGTAATACAATAAAATTATGATAATATGCTTTGGCATAAAATACAATGACGGATAAAATACAAATACTTGAAAAATATTTTTAAGTATAAAGTAAAACCTCTGCTTGATAGTGAGTGACCCTAGCAATCAACCCACCTACATTTCCTAAAGTTATAGTTCACCCAAAAATTCTGTCATCATTTACTCACTCATGTTGTTACAAACCTTTATACATTTCTGATGAACATGAAAGAAGATATTTTGAGGATTGTTTGTAACTAAGCAGATCAGAGGCCCCATTGACTTTAAAAGTAGGAATAAAGGATACTAATGAAGTCAATGGGGCCTCTAATCGGTTTGGTTACAAACAATCCTCAAAATGTTTTCTTTCGTGTTCATTAGAACAAAGAAATGTTTACAGTTTATTATACATATACCCCACTGTCCATACTAACACATGCCACTTTGTGTTTCATTGAACACAATGTTTACAAGTGTTAGGGGGGTAATGCATTACAAGTAACGTGCATTACTTCATAATATTACTTTTCTAAAGTAACGAGTAAAGTCACGCATTACTTTATAAATGTACACATTAATATTTGAGTTACTTTTTTAAAGTCATGCGACTTGTTACTTTTCAGTTAATTTTATTTAAAAAAATTATGTACTGAATTAAACTGAACATGGTTGCATAGAATTACACACTCGGAATGCGGGAACAGTTTGAGTCAAAAACGGAGATGGCAGGCCAGAGCTTGACTTGCACATTTTCACTTCTCATCTTTCCGTGGTTTTTTGAAAAAGTGTAATATTGTACTTTGCGTGCCCGGCTGCCATTGTCACAGAATATTAATGAAGTCTTATGTGAATGTTACGCACAACAACAGGTGACAGGAGCTAATCCAATCAAGTTTGAAAACGGATGCATTTTACTGTGCAGCCTTTTGCTTGGTCAATCTATCAATCAGACTAAGAATTCAACATTTTATTTATTTTATTTTAAGCAATTGGAAATCTGAGGGGGCCGGACATGTAAATGATCGTGGCTACGCCCCTGATACAGAGCTTGTTTACTGCGCTCCAAACACAATATTTATTTCACATATTTTTTGACACTCAAGGTCATCTGTGCTTTACTGTAAATAAATCATGTAGACTATATTAGCCAATCAGCAATAAGAAGTTTAATAGTTATATGTTTATCCTTTTCAACTGTATCACAGATTCTGTAATGTGATTATCTTCGTACAAAATAATTTAAAATAAGTGTTTTGTGTATTGGTTACAGGTGACACCCAGAAGCTCTCAGATCTGAGGATTGTGTTAATAGGGAACAGAAGATCTGGTAAGAGTTCATCAGGAAACATCATCCTGAACAGAGAGGAGTTTGACTTGAAGAGATCTGCTCAGTGTGTGAAGAGACAGAGAGAAGTAGCAGACAGACACATCACTGTGATTGAAGCTCCTGGATGGTGGAGAAATTATACTGTAGAGAAGAGCACAGAGTTACTGAAAGAAGAGATTTTACTCAGTGTGTCTCTGTGTCCTCCAGGACCTCACATTGTTCTTCTGGTTATACGTGTGGACAGAAGATTTAAAGAGGATGAGAGAAAAGTATTACAGGGTTATGTTGATCTTCTGGGTGAGAGAGTCTGGAGTCACACTATAGTGCTCTTCACTCATGGAGACTTTCTAGGAAACACAACTATAGAGAAACACATTGAGAGTGAAGGTGAGGATCTCCAGTGGCTGGTGAAGAAATGTGGGAACAGATATCATCTTCTCAACAATAACAACAGAAGTGATGAGACTCAGATCAAAGATCTGCTGGAGAAGATAGAGGAGACAGTGACAGAAAACAACGGCCGCCATTTTGAAATGGACAGAAAGATTTTACAGAAGATGAAAGAGAGAAGGAGAGCAGAGGAAGAGAGAGCAGAAGAACGAATGAAGAGGATGAAGAAACAGAGAGAGATGATCAGATCACAGTTGAGTGAGTAAACATCACAGTCATGATATAAACACTGAGTATATTCAGTAATAATGAAGTCATGAAAATGTAAAACTACACATGATAAAAACTGCTGCAAACATGATTAACAATAAAGAAATTATTGAAGTCACAACAGAAACAAAAACTCTTTTCATCAGCTGCTGTTTGTAGAGGTGTTTGTAATAAATAGACTGAGAACATTTTGCACTACCAGCTGCAGAAAAATAAAACATCTTTCTTTAACAATCTCATGATTTTCAGGGTTAAATGTGAAATCTCTCATACAGGTGATATACAATATAATACATTTATTATTATTTAAAGTCATTTAATCAGAATAGACCCATTATCTATGTCCTATATGATGGTGGTCCAACTCAAGAATCCCTAAAATCGTCTGAAATACAATCTACTGGAAAAATTTTATGTTATGTTGAAATGTTTAACAACAGTGAGATGAGCTAATACAGTACCATATTTTCCGCACTATAAGGCGCACCGGATTATAAGGCGCACCTTCAATGAATGGCCTATTTTTTTGCTCATTTGCTCAGTTTTTCCAAACAGGCGTAAAGAACTTAACGACTACCTTTCCATAATTTCAGATTTCTCATTGTCATTCGGCAGCTGTAATTTTTACACTTACCACAATTTATTTTCTGCCAAATGCGCCACAAGAGTCACTCACTGGAACCAGTGCCCTTACTGGGGAGCAATGGACTTCGAACTATACAATAGAGTTTTTCTTGGTTGCCACAACATTTCTTGTGCCATAGATCTCTCGATCACCGGTCTCATTCTTGCCCATCAGTACAAAATACCACCAACCCCCGGGTACCCCCTGACTTCGCCAAATCCACTTTATATGTGCCACAGTCCAGATTTGATCGCCCAGGTCCTGCAAATAATTCAAGCTGCTTCTCTGCATCCACCAGCCGCCAGGTCTGCAATAATTTTAATGATTTTCGCTGTACCAGGCAAAAATGCCGGTATTTGCATGTGTGTAATTTTTGCGGCAGTGCGCATGCCCGACCCGTTTGCCCAGTTTTCAAATCCTTTAAAAAAACAATAAAAATCTTAAAAATATCTATCTTCTCCTATCAATGTCTCTGTTCTTGCAGATGATCTACAATGTCACCCCAATAAACAATTCACCAATTTCCTTCCCTCAGGTTTACAGCAATGTTTCGACCCCAGTCTTGAAACCATGCCTAACACAACCTTCATCTGTAATAATTTGCAATCTGCCCGGTCAGATACTGACTCCGTAGACTCCCTCCTACAAAAAGAAGTAGAATCTAAATTTATGATCGGCCCTTTCGATTCCCCCCATTCCTCACCTATTGCAATAACCCCATTGGCACATCAACAAGGAAATTCTCCAGAAAATCGCATTATTAACGACCTTTCAGCCCCCCGCGAATGCTTAATTCCTAGCGTGAATAGCTTAATTCCACTATCTGAATTCTCACTTCATTATCATGACGTAGATCAAGACATCAGTCTAATTAAATTTGCCAGTCCTGGCGCTTGGTTAGCAAAAATCAACATCACGTCAGCCGTCAAGGTCATGCCAATAAACACTGATTTTTGGCATCTTTTGGCATGCTCTGGCGAGATAAATATTATTTCGCGTTCATTTGACTTTCGGTTGCAAAAGTAGGCCCAAAATATTTGACACCCTATCGGAAGCATTGTGCTGGATTCTAGTGAACAATTACGACATCCCTTATCTCATTTACCTACTAGACGACTTCCTCATAGTCTCCCCAAAATCCGCTTTCACAGAATTACCCTCGACTCTGTTAAATGTCAGGCCTCGCTGCCTAAAGACAAAATCGACAGAATAATTAATGCAATTCAAAATCTCACGTCCGCGCAGCACATTTCCAAACATGACCTTCTTTGCTTACTAGGGTATCTCAGCTTAGCTATGAGAATCGTGCCTCAAGGCCGCCCCTTTTTCTCTCATCTCCTCTCTCTAGCATCCTTCTTCCCCGGCTTAAACGACCTAGTCATTTTAAACTCAGCATGTAAAGTTAAACCTTTGGCTCGTATTCCTTAAACAATGGAACAGGCTTACCTTTTTCTACGAAAATATTGCGCTATCATCTCATTCTCTCAAAGCAAACTGTATGTGAAATGCCACATTCTACATGCACAAAGAATCTGAAACTGATCTTATTTGTTTTTCATTGAAATATCTTATTGCAAGTGCACAGTGGTCTCACTCTTATAACAAAAGAATTCAATGTTAACGTGTTAGCAAACTTCACTCAATGTTGATAGACACCTCCCATCTTATGAACCAATCACCCCCTGTATGCAAATTAAGGACAGCCCTGAGTTTTACAATAACCAATCAGTACCAAATTCCTATATGCTTTGTTCTCTGGTTATTTAAGGAGATGTGTAAAAGATTCAGGAGGGACTTTCTATATCTAGAAATGCACCCCCATGATGCTGTATCTTTGATATAGCATCATGTATTTCATTTAACTTTGAGGAATCTGTAAACAGATCTTCATCAGTTGCCAGGTATGCAGTATTCTCATTTGATTCTTCGTGTTTAATTGGATTGTGAATTGACTTTGAATTATGACCTTTCTACCTGTCTAATAAATTGTGTTTGGATTATTCTGTTGCTACAAAAGTTATTGACATAATTAGTAAATTACGATGAATCCTTGTTACCGCAATGCTGAAATCAGGCTAGTACCAGACTAAAATCCCAGTGTAGATGGCATAGTGGTACTATAGTGGATCGTGGACCTCTGGTTAGAAATAAATATTGTAATAATTAAGTTGCACCTCCTATAGGGACTAAATAAAGTATGTTCAGAGATGAGCACACATAAGGCCTTCTGAACATATGGTCTAACCTAGCAGCGAACAAGCCTGGTTTGATTGTGATCGTGGGCCTGCATGATTATTAATTATTAATAAACGGCCGGTGCGTGAGTCCAAAGCGACATGAGTAGCCGAACGAACAGATGCAATAACAAGTAGGGCTAAACCAGAATAACCAAACAACCACCCTAAATTCTGAAACTGTTAAAAGTAATTATCAATCTGATTTATATTAACTTTATATTTGGAGTCAGATAATACACCGAAAAAAATTAATCATTCAATTTACCTTAATTTTTTTAAGGCAAGTGGTTGCAATCAATTTATTTAAGCTACATCTAAACAAAAAAGATGAGTAAAGTAAAATAAAATAAAAAACACTTGTTTAAATGTAGCTTAAATAAATTGATTGCAACCCATTACCTTAAAAAAATTGAGTAAATTGAATGAATCACTTTTTTCAGTGTAATACCAAATTGCGTAATGACAAAGTGTCATCTGCAAGCGCCGGAAAAGACAGAACGCGCTAGAATCCTTCACCATTCCGTTGGTTACCGCCATTGGGCCTACGGATGGATGGGGATTATATATTTGTTCCCCTTACAGAATTAAACCCGATCGTCATCACAGCCATCCTGTGGGGTAGAGAATGGACCTCTAAAAGCATAACATTTCATTGTGATAATTCCTCCAGTTTTTTTTCATTAACAAAGGCAGGTCTAACTCCCCAAAACTCATACCTTTTCTCAGGCGCTTAATTTGGTCTTCCATCTGCAACCAGTTTATTATTAAAGCAGAACACGTGCCAGGTTTCAAAAATCAAATTGCTGACTCACTTTCCTGTTTTGCCTTTCAGAAATTCAAGACATTGACTCCTCAAGCAGAATAATAAAATTTCTCGCAGCCTTATTCTGTATAAATCGCTCACTGCCGCAGCAGTGATTTTAATACGCTCACACAATCGCAGTAGTGTTTTCTCCCTTGCTTCCGCAGGAGCCCCAGGTTGCGCGCTTCTCATTATCTTCTTCAGGAGTTACAAGTCAATTAATAATAACTATCTCATCTTAAAATAGCATCACTTAAAGGAAGAGACAGTTAAATAATTTTACAGATCTTTGGGGGAAAGGTTTAAACAAGTACAGTATCCACCTAGCTTGCCGTCCTCATATTATATACATATCCGTTCTTTTTGGGGGGTTCTGAACTTGGGGCTCGAGTCTAGCCTTGCGTTCGAGCTCCCTCTGAGGACAGCAAGTCAAATTTTATTTTACCACCATTCAATAGACTGAATGCGCAGGCGAACCAGTGAATGAAATTTAATAATGGGATGTGTATTTATCCCATAGAAATTCACTTAAACAAATGTGCTATAAAGAGGATATATCAGTTATTGACCAATTAGCATCAAGAACCGTACATATTAATGAATATGCCTTAATAGTTTCATAATCCTTTTGTCTGTTCTATCAAATGAATATTTAGAGGTACAGTAGATCTATCTGCAGAGACTTTAAATACAAATTGACATTAAATATCAAATACAACTGCTTTTTTTTTGTGGTGATTGAAGACATTTTTGACAATCTTTCAAATGGCTCCTTGATGCAACTTATAAGATGAAAACCCTCTGTTTTTATTGTATTTCTATTCAGTACAGAATAAGTGTGTTTTATGTATTTGTTACAGGTGAAACTCAGAAGCTCTCAGATCTGAGGATTGTGTTAATGGGGTATAAAGGATCTGGTAAGAGTTCATCAGGAAACATCATCCTGAACAGAGAGGAGTTTGACTTGAAGAGATCTGCTCAGTGTGTGAAGAGACTGAGAGAAGTAGCAGACAGACACATCACTGTGATTGAAGCTCCTGGATGGTGGAGAAATCAACCTGTAGAGAAGAGCACTGAGTTACTGAAAGAAGAGATTTTACTCAGTGTGTCTCTGTGTCCTCCAGGACCTCACATTGTTCTTCTGGTTATACGTGTGGACAGAAGATTTAAAGATGTTGAGAGAAAAGTATTTCAGGGTTATGTTGATCTTCTGGGTGAGAGAGTCTGGAGTCACACTATGGTGCTCTTCACTTATGGAGACTTTCTAGGAGACACAACTATAGAGCAACACATTGAGAGTGAAGGTGAGGATCTCCAGTGGCTGGTGGAGAAATGTGGGAACAGATATCATCTTCTCAACAATAACAACAGAAGTGATGAGACTCAGATCAAAGATCTGCTGGAGAAGATAGAGGAGACAGTGACAGAAAACAACGGCTGCCATTTTGAAATGGACAGAAAGATTTTACAGAAGATAGAAGAGAGAAGGAGAGCAGAGGAAGAGAGAGCAGAAGAACGAATGAAGAGGATGAAGAAACAGAGAGAGATGATCAGATCACAGATGAGTGAGTAAACATCACAGTGATGATATAAACACTGAGTTTCTTCAGTAATGAATTCATGAAAATATAAAAATGCCCAGGATAAAAAACTGCGGCAAACACGATTAACAATAAAGTTCAAGTTCACTTTATTTAAAGCACATTTAAAACAGCCATAGGACTGACCAAAGTGCTTTATAATAAAAGAGTGTAAGTGAAAATACACTGAGAAAAATAATACTAGACAAGAAATAACTAGAGCAAATACAATTAAACAGTATAATAATTTACAGAGAAAAAATAGTACTAAAACAAGAAAATAATAAAACAAATGTAGGATTAAACTAAATTAAAATGAAAAGGATAATTACTGAAAACAAAAGAAAACAGATACGTTTTTAAAAGTGACTTAAAATAGACAGAGGGGTGCTAATCTTAACTCTGTGTATATCATTCCATAACTGTGGCTCTCTTACCGAAAAGGCTCAGTCCCTATTACGCTTAAGTCTTGAAAAGGGGACAATGAGGAGGGTCTGTTTGCCTAATCTTACGCTTCTGGAAGGAGAGTATGAATGCAATAATTCGGATAAATGATTAGGGGCCTGATCAGAGCCGGCCCTAGACCTTCGGGGGCCCTAAGCACAATTTGGTCGGGGGCCCATTTGACCGTTTTAAGTAAGGCCTAAAGAAAAGAAATGACTACCTTATAACTATACGGTACATATTATATCTACTATGTTATTTTTTTTAATTTTGTCTTTTAAATTATGTTTTTTAATTATTCTATGTATACTGTATGTAAATGATCTTTTTTTACACTGCTGGTCCTGAGTACGTTCTTATGTGGCAACATGTAGCCTACAGAATGACAATAAAAGACCTTGTGGTGGTCCCGGGCAGGGATTATCTTAAGCCAGGACTCTGCCTTAGTTTAATTAGAAAACATAACCAATTTTAACAAAAATGCCTTACTAAAAACATTATTTGTGTGCATTTTGAGGCAAAACAAAGGGCACTGGTGTATTTTAAGATATGTCAGTGCAAGCTTTTTTCAATTTGGACAGCTCTCCTACTTTTATTTTAGTCCATGACTAGTTTAATTTCTGTCAGGGAAACTGCCCCCTTGAGTTCTTGATTTGAGTTCCATGTTTGATGTCTAACAGGAAAAATATGATACCACTAAACTGAATGGCAGTGCAGTGCAATGAACACACCCTGATGAACTTGCCGAATAAAAATACTGATAAAGTGATTTTCACTGACCATCAAAGAAACATCTTTAATTGACACCAGAGTTTAAGAGGCACAAACAACAGCCTATATATAATTTGAATGAAATTGAGTAAATAGAATAACATTTAAATAAAATATTATATAAAATAATAAATAGAACACTTAAATGTTTAAATTTTTCAAATAAACAACATTAACCATAATATCTTAAACACCACAAACAAGATTAAAAGTAGCTAACATTCGCTATAACAACCGCCTCACTATATATGATCCCTTACGTAAATAGCATAACAATAGTTAATAGGCTTGTTTGATATGAGCTAAATCTGCACATAACCGATCACCGGTGATCAGCGCGAGATGCGTTTTTTCAACTTGTTCTTGACTTATGACATTCATATTTTTTATTAATTCCTTTAAACTTTTGTATTGGTGTTGGATTAGTTGTACTGTGAGCTGTTTATATTTTACACAAAAACGAATTTAGACTTAGATTACATCCCAACATTTACTAAGTAGCCTTCCAGTAATGAACAGTTCACCTTTGTTGATTCTCCTTATAAACATCTTAATGTAAATGCATTTGTTGGTATTTCAGTTGCATCTATTTAATCCGCGATAAAATACGCGAACGCGATCTCTTCCATTGCTGATGTTTGCAGTCCACAACAAAGCGAAATTCATGAAGCGTCCGGCTTGCCTGCAGTTTTCTCACTCCTCCCCTTACTGCAGCCGTCTGTGCTCGTCTAAATTCCAGGCAAGGCAAGCTGCATCTCAAACAATAATAAACAACTAAATAAAAACAACTGTGCTTATTATGATGCCCGATAAAGAGAGCTGTAGATCCATTTCTTTTTATTTATTTTATGTTACTTTTGATGTATAATTTTTTTCAACCACTAGCTGGCAGTGACTCTATGGGGCCCTCTGCTGGCCACGGGGCCCTTAGTGGCTGGGCCGGCTCTGGGCCTGATTGTGCAGAGGTGATTATGTGTTTGTAAAAACAAATAAAAGTATTTTAAAACAAATTCTGTAGTTGATATGCAACTTATGATATTATATATTTTTTAAGAAATCTTGCAGCAGCATTCTGAACTAATTGTAAATTGTTTCGCCAACACCACAGTATAGAGAGTTGCAATAATCTAGACGAGAGGTGATTATGGCATGAACTGCCATCTCTAAGGTTTTGTCAGTAAGTGTTTAATTTGTGATAAAATGCATAAGTGATAAAACTTGATCCAATCACATCTGAAACTTGTTTGTCAAGTTTTAAGGACTCATATAAGAGAATAAATTAAATAAGTCACAACAAAAACTCTTTTCATCAGCTGGTATTGTTTGTAATAAATAAACATTTTGCACTTCCAGCCACAGAATTTTTTTTTTCCTTAAACAGTCCCATGATTTTCAGGGTTTATATGTGAAAACAGAAAAATGTCTAGTACAGTTATAGACAATATAATAAATGTAATTATTTGATTTGTATAAATTGTCTTTTAAGTACAGAAACATTATTATTTGAAATAATTTAATCAGAATGGACCCATTATCTATGTCCTATATGATGGTGGTCCAACTCAAGAATACCTAAAATTGTCTGAAATGTGATCTAAAATTGTTGTTATGTTGAAATGTTTAACAACAGTGAGATAAACTTTTACAGTAATTGTACTGTACACAATAATACAGTATGTTTTTATTTTTCTATTTTTTGTATCAGTGCCACAACAACACATGATCATGGTTCACCAACTCTTCATGTTTTTATATTTTTGTGGTTTATATTTTTAGTAATTAATCACACAAAGACTAACTATAGAGTATAATGCCAGAAAATTTAGTAACATTTACTTTTTAAATATTATAGTTATTAGATTTATAATAAATAAATGATAAGACACAGCTGTCCGTATAATCTTATTTCAAGTACAATGGGATTTAACCCATTGTACTTGAAATATCCTTTTGTCTGTTCTTTTAAATGAATAGTCAATCCTCTGGTAGGTAAATGTTACATTTGTTATTTTAAACCTGTTGTTTTTATATCTGTTGCTTTTCAGTACAGTATAATTTTGAATAAGATTGTTTTGTGTATTTGTTACAGGTGACACTCAGAAGCTCTCAGATCTGAGGATTGTGTTAATGGGGTATAAATTTGCTGGTAAGAGTTCATCAGGAAACATCATCCTGAACAGAGAGGAGTTTGACTTGAAGACATCTGCTCGGTGTGTGAAGAGACAGAGAGAAGTAGCAGACAGACACATCACTGTGATTGAAGCTCCTGGATGGTGGAGAAATAAACCTGTAGAGAAGAGCACTAAGTTACTGAAAGAAGAGATTTTACTCAGTGTGTCTCTTTGTCCTCCAGGACCTCACATTGTTCTTCTTGTTATACGTGTGGATTACAGATTTAAAGAAAATAGGATAAAAGTATTTCAGGGTTATGTTGATCTTCTGGGTGAGAGAGTCTGGAGTCACACTATAGTGCTTTTCACTTGTGGAGACTTTCTAGGAGACACAACTATAGAGAAACACATTGAGAGTGAAGGTGAGGATCTCCAGTGGCTGGTGGAGAAATGTGGGAACAGATATCATCTTCTCAACAATAACAACAGAAGTGATGAGACTCAGATCAAAGATCTGCTGGAGAAGATAGAGGAGACAGTCACAGAAAACAACGGCCGCCATTTTGAAATGGACAGAAAGATTTTACAGGAGACAGAAGACAGAAGGAGAGCAGAGGATGAGAGAGCAGAAGAACGAATGAAGAGGATAAAGAAACAGAGAGAGATGATCAGATCACAGATGGGTGAGTAAACATCACAGTGATGATATAAACACTGAGTATCTTCAGTAGTAAATTCATGAAGGTAAAAGTTCCCATAAATAACTGCTGCAAACATGATTAACAATAAAGAAAAAACTCCTTTTATCAGCTAATGTTTGTAGAGGTGTTTGTGACAAATAGACTGAAAACATTTAGCACAACAAGCCACAATAAGTTCACATACTCTTCATGTTTTTTGTTTTTTTTTGTGGTTTATGTTTTTAGTAATTAATGACACAAAAAGCAGATGATAAGACGTAGCTGTCAGTTTAATCTTATTTTAGGTACAATGGGATTTAAGATTGTCATAGAGGTAAGATAATTACATATGTTGATTGACAACCTATCAGAGAGTAAGAGGGGATGGGACTTGAATCCAGTTGCCAGAGACAGAGAGATTGAGACTGTGTCTGTAGCGCTCTGTTAAATAAATAAGTTCTTAGCAACAAAGTCGTTGTAAGTGAGACTTATTTGACATGGTGTTAGAAATTGTGGGGTCGTAAAAAAGGCGAAATTTGCCCCAACCACGAACTTTACCTTTGATAGACCTCAAGAATGGGCTGCATGGGGACAGCGCTTCACGAGGTACAGGATAGCCTCGAAGCTAAAGGAGCAGGATGGCAAGGTACAAGTGAATACCCTTATATATGCCATGGGACCAGAGGCAGAAAACATATTCAGCTTGTTCATGTTTGAGAGAGACGAACAGAAAAAAGATTTTGACGCCGTGATGAACAAGTTTACTGACTATTTCATACTGATAAAGAAAATCATCCACGAGAGAGCGTGCTTTTACCAATGCATACAAAAGCCGGGGGAAAAGGCAGAGATGTTCATCCATGCACTCTACGAATTAGCAGAGAATTGTGACTTTGGTGCCCAGAAAACATCAGAGATAAGCTTGTGGTTGGCATCAAAGATAAAGAGCTTTCAAGAAAGTTGCAGCTGATGACAGACCTTACCTTAGACACAGCGGTGCTGATGGTGAGGCAGGTGGAGGATATTGCCCAGCAGGTGAGCCAACAGGAGGAAGGTGCAACAAGCAGTGTTCAGGAGTTTACACGCAGACGACCTGAAAGGAGGGGAAGATGGGATGAAAAGAAGCCAGCGAGAGAAAAAAAGAATAGAATGGCCGGTGGCGGCTGGTGCAGAAAGTGTGGAAAAACGAGACATCACAACAAGAAAAAAATGCCCCGCGGCAGAAACTGAATGTCGAAAATGTAAAATGAAAGGACACTGGGAGCGTATGTGTTACTCAAAGACAGTTCATGAGGTGATAAGAGGAACACACATACAGGCAAGTGAAAACGATTCATATTACCTGGGAACAGTAAGCAAAACTGGGGATGACAATACAGAGAACTGGTTTGTGAAATTGAACGTACAAGGCACGCCAGGGGCGTCACTAGACCCCTTTTGTGCCCCCGTGTAAATCTCAAGTTTAAATTTTAGCAGTTAACTAGTGCAATCCTTTACAAAGAAAAGCGTGGCAAAAACTGATCTATATGCAATGTAGTTACCCAATTTACGCTTGTTAAAGTGACAAAGCAGTCGCATTGACGCGTGCACACATGTATCCATGTCCGCGCGCGTCTTTGCGTTCATCCACATGCACAACTGCATTCAAAAGGTGATGCCACGCCAGTGAGTTATAGCTTATGAAAACATGACGAGACTAAAGTACGTTTCTAAATATAAATGCTAATCTTATTTTGACCCGATCATTATTGGCTTCTGTAGATGTACATCAGAAATGTTTTGTGCAAAGCAGGGAAAGGGACGAAAAAAGGAGAGATGATGAGTTTAAGGGAGGTAAGACAAACTACAGTCTCACCCTGTCTGGTCTCAAACATTAGAGGAATGTGAGCGTCTCTTTTATCATAAGTGGTTTTGACGCGTCTCCAGCAGGCACTTATTTTGACAAAACACGTGATGCACACAGGACCTCTCCACACGCATGACACATATTTTGGAAAAGGGAACCACACACGTGACAATCCGAACACTTATTTTGAATTAGTGCATCCTCGGAAGAGCCGTCACGAGCCGCCACTGGTATATATGTATCTTTCGCAGTACCTGTTGCACTGTAGAATAGTGGGTTAAGCAAATGACATTGTATAGAAGTGTTGCACACACCTTGCACACAGCAGGCTTTCAAAAAAGTCAGCAAAAAATGAGGGGCCTGTGCCCCAGTAAAGCTTTATGTCTAGCAACGCCCCTAATTGATACAGGAGCTGACATGACTTTTATGAATGAATAGATCTTTAACTTGCTTGGAAGTAAAGTGAAACTGAGTCAGCAGATGCAAGAAATGACAGCCCAGGTGGAAGGATAAATTGTTTGGGACAGTTTGAAATGACCACGGAGTACAAAGATAAAAAGTTCAAGTTCACGATTCACATCATGCAACGCGACACTGTGAACAATTTTCTAAGTAGAGAACAACCAGTAGAGATGGACTTAGTAAAAAGAATTGAGCAAGTCAGCGCAGCATTCGGTGAACAGGGAACAATGAGAACTGAACCTGATAAGATAAATCTAAAAGAGAATGCAGAGCCGTACGCAGTCAACACAGCGAGAAGAGTGCCGTTACCATTACTTCCCAAAGTTAAGGCCGAACTCTAACTGCACTTCCGCATTAGCATAGCACTAGAAATATTTCAGTGCAAACCTCCTAGGAGGTTTAGATGGAATTGCGGTGTACATGGACGATCTAATCATTCACGGCGAAACCAGAGAGCAGCACAATGAGCACCTAAGGCGTGTTCTGGTGGGGATCAAACTTTACAAAGAAAATGTATCTTCAGACAGAAAGAGCTTTATTTTCTGGGCCATGTCATAGACCAGAGAGGAGTCAGACCTGACCTGTGGAAAGTAAGGGCTATCTCAGAGCTGCAAGCCCCACGAAATGTGAGTGAACTGAAACATGTCCTGGGGATGATAAACTACATGAAACGCTACATTCACATTCATCTACTGGTGTAAGCCCTGCCGAATTGTTGATGGGCAGGAAAATTCGTACAACCCTGCCTATGTTGAAAAAACCCTGCAGCCAATGTGGCAAAAATAGCCACATTTTGTACTTTTGCACTACACACAATCTACCATAGCACCTTTTCATGGTCAATGTATCAAACGCCAGTCTATCTATCAGTAGACTATCGAACTATTCAATACTTTTCACGTTATGTTAGCAGGCTTCTCCACAGGAAAAAAACTTTATCGCGAAGAAGAAACCTACAAAACGTATACAGACGGTTAGGGAAGTTAGCCTGTGGGGTAAACATTGCCTTGACGCCAATATACACGGGACAATCATGCCGAAGAGTTCTACATCTTTCAAAATAAACAAAAAGAACCGGAAAAGAACTATAGTAAGATGAAAACCATCGAGCTCCTCCCCAGGTGGCGGATAGGGGAAATGCCCACCAGATATTGGTAGGTACCGGGGAAATCAAATACCCGGGGGGGACCAAAATCAGAACCTGCTGCCTTGCAGGAAGTGGATGGATCCACAAAGGCTAGGGAACCTAACCCGAAAAAATTGGCAGCGGTCCAGAAAGCTGAGAGGGGCACACCCCCAGATGGTTATGCGCAGGGCTAACAACCCAGCCATTTAAAAAACAAACTCGTTACAAAAGCACAAACAAAGAAATCAAAAGAAACCTCGGATCTTGGAAAGGGTGGGTCTCCTAAAAGAGACTTTTTGAAGTCGGGTGGCCAAAACCAACTGGAAGCCAACCGGCGGACAACCATCCTCTCCTCCAGGACCACCACAAATATAGGAACATGGAACGTAAGAACCATGTTCCAAACTGGAAAAACTTCCGAAGTTGCTGCTGAAATGCAGAAGTACCAGCTGGACATTTTAGGCATTAGTGAGTCTCGATGGACAGGCTCAGGCCAGATAAAACTCAACACAGGGGAGCTGCTATTATATTCATGGCATGAGGAGGAAGATGCACCACACAGCCAAGGAGTAGCACTAATGCTCTCCAGAAAAGCCCAGAATGCACTCATAGGGTGGGAAGCGCATGGCTCTCGCATAATTACCGCAAGATTCAAGACTAAGAAACAGAAAGTAAAGGTCGACATCCTTCAGGTGTATGCTCCTACCAATGACAGTAAAGAAGAAGACAAGGAAGTTTTTTATTGCAGACTGCGATCCATTGTCCAAAAGTGTCCTAGGAGCAATATAATTTTACTAATGGGTGACCTTAATGCTAAAATAGGCAGCAAAAACAAAGGCTTTGAAGAATGCATGGGAACACAAGGCTTGGGAGAAATGAACGAAAATGGTGAAAGGTTGGCTGATCTATGTGCCTTAGAGGGACTGGTCATTGGAGGAAGCCTCTTCATGCATAAAAATATCCACAAAGCGACATGGATCTCACCAGATATGTCAACGGCCAACCAAATTGACCATATATGTATATGCAAAAAATTTAGAAGATCTCTCCAAGATGTTAGGGTTAAAAGAGGTGCAGACGTAGCATCAGACCATCATCTACTAACTGCCAAAATAAAACTTAAGCTGAAAAAGAACTGGACTAATGGGGGAAATAAGCGACAACGTTTCAACACCAACCTCTTGAAAAATGAGTCCAAACTAAAAGAATTCGAAATCACCATCTCTAACAAATTCCAGGTACTACAAGATCTAGGTGAAGAGGCAACTATAGACCAAAATTGGAAGGACATCAAAGAGATCTTCACAACCACATGCGAAGAAGTGCTGGGCCCCTGGCAACAAACACACAAAGAATGGATTTCCGCTGAAACCATGGAGAAAATCCAATATAGGAAAAAGAAGAAAGAAATTTTAAACAACAGCCGCACTAGAACTGAAAAGGCTAAGGCAGTAGCAGAGTACACAGAAGCAAATAAAGAAGTTAAACGTAGTATAAAATTAGATAAAAATAACTACCTAGAAGGATTAGCTAGCGAAGCAGAAGAAGCAGTGTCGTGGAATTTTAGCCGCATCAAATAATACTCACTAAGAGTCAAAGTCAAGGATCACACAGACACACTGTCGACAGAATTTTCTTTGTCTGAATTTTATATATTCTGCAGAATAGGCTCTCACCCCCGTGGTGCTAGAAGTTTAAAAACCTAAGAGCCCCGATCACAAGGTTGAAGACACATTTATAGTAAGATGCTGAAACATGTACAATCATCCGTTTCTACGTCATTTAGAAGATAGCCTTCATTTGTCAGTGATTAAGAGCAAAAACCGTTAAACATAATCATAAAGGACAGTACATGCTGGTACATGATGTTTAAGTCCTTCCTTGGACATTGTACTTGCTGAAAAGACAGAAAGAGCATAATTCTGTACGTTAGCAGAAAAACATGATCTCCATATGAATCACAATTTGTGAGCTTCAGATTGTTATTAAAAAATGAAAAATAGGATGAAAAATAAAACATAATAACATGAAAATAAAAGCATAATAAAAGTCCTCCACTACAGCAGCTTACCATAGAAACACAAGAGAACTATACAGCACAATCCAAAAGCTGTCTGGAAAATTCATCAAACCAGAGAGACCAGTCAAAACTAAAGATGGACAATCGATACCGGATAAAGAGGGTCAGGAAAAAAGATGGATAGAGCATTTCCAAGAACTCCTTAATCGACCTGCCCCACAACACACTTTCAACATAGAACCAGCGGAACAAGATCTAGAAATAGACTGTAACACACCTACAAAACAAGAGATACAAAGAGCAATTAAACAATTAAAGAAAGGTAAGGCAGCTGGCCCAGACAGAATACCATCAGAAGCCTTGAAAGCAGACACTACAACTAGCACTGAGATGCTACACAAATTATTTAAGAAAATATGGGAGGAAGAACAGATCCCACTAGAATGGAAAGAAGGGCATCTCATTAAGCTCCCAAAGAAAGGTGATCTTAGTTCCTGCTCCAATTACAGGGGAATAACTCTGCTGTCAATACCAAGCAAAGTATTTAGCAGAGTACTGCTAAACAGAATGAGGGAGGCAATAGACACCCAACTTAGGGACCAACAAGCAGGCTTCAGAAAAGATAGATCTTGCACCGATCAGATTGCAACACTGCGAATTATAGTGGAACAATCTCTGGAGTGGAACTCATCACTATACATCAACTTCATAGATTACGAGAAGGCCTTTGATAGTGTCGACAGAGATACTTTGTGGAAACTGTTAAGACACTACGGGGTACCACAAAAATTAACAGATATAATCAAGGCCTCCTATGAAGGACTATCCTGCAGAATTGTTCATGGCCAACAAACAACTGAGGCCTTTGGAGTACAGACTGGTGTCAGACAGGGCTGTTTGCTCTCACCCTTCTTATTCTTGTTGGCCATTGACTGGATCATGAAAATGTCTACAGAGCAAAAGAGAAATGGCATTCAGTGGACACTATGGAAACAGCTTGATGACCTGGATTTCGCAGATGACCTGGCCCTACTCTCACATACACAGCAACAAATGCAAGAGAAAACCAGCTCTGTAGCACATTACTCTGCATGCATCGGCCTGAACATACATAGAGAAAAGAGAAAAGTCCTAAAAGTTAATACATCAAGCACTTCACCTATAATATTAGAGGGGGCGATTCTGGAGGAAGTGGAAAGCTTCACTTATCTCGGAAGCATCATCAACATACAAGGAGGGACTGATGCTGACATAAAAGCAAGAATTGGCAAGGCAAGAGTTGCTTTCAACCAATTGAAAAAGATCTGGTCCTGTAGTAACTTGACCCTCAAGACTAAAGTCAGGTTATTCAACACCACTGTGAAGCCTGTCTTAATGTATGGAGCAGAAACATGGCGAACAACAGCAGCTGGCTTAAAAAAGCTACAGACATTTATCAATTCATGTCTCCGAAAGATCCTCAGAATCCGCTGGCCCAATATCATCACCAATGAAGAGCTCTGGCGACGCACTCAACAGGAACCCATTGAAGAATTAATCCGTCAACGCAGATGGAAATGGATTGGCCACACCCTCAGAAAGCCAGCCTCCAGCATCACCAGACAATCCCTTACCTGGAATCTGCAAGGCAAGAGAAAAAGTGGTCGTCCCAGAATAACCTGGAGAAGGGAGCTGGAGGCAGACATCAAAAAGAGTGGTCAAAATTGGGGACAGTTGGAAAGACTGGCCAAGGACCAAGACGCCTGGAGAGACTTTGTTTGTGGCCTATGTCTCAGACGAGACGACAGGCGACGATGATGATGATGAAGATGAAAACCTCCTAGGAGGTTTAGATGGAGTTGCGGTGTACATGGACGATCTAATAGTTCACGGCGAAACCAGAGAGCAGCACAATGAGCACCTAAGGCGTGTTCTGGTGGGGATCAAACTTTACAAAGGAAATATATGGGTAGTCTGTGAGTTACGCCTGTTTCACACATACTCCGTATGCAGTGCGTTTTCTGTGCAAAACTTTTTACGTGCCAATGATAACAGGTTATAGCTATCATGCAGTTAACATCTGCAACGAACTGGACGGGCCGCATACGTTTGCTGTGTGAAAGCTCCTGTTAACATGGTCACGTAAAAAATTATGCACCGCAAACGTACTGCATAAGGAGTATGGCTGCATTCCACTCCAAATTTAGACTCGTGAACTTCCCTAAACATCCTCAGGGGAATCCATGTCGCCATTTTGAAGTGCGTTCCACTTCGTCAAGTGAACGAGGGAAGTTTATATGGACAGACCCTCACTCTCTCGATTTTGACCGAGGGAGCGAGTCTACTATGTACACTTCATGCAGCTTCACGATTGTGACGTCACTTCAGCAGCTCGTGCTTTGCACAGTTCAAATGATGGAGGGGGTGGTCTACACTTTCCATGTGATCAAGGGCTTAGGGAGATCCATTTGAACCTACTTCAAGTGTTTCAGCAGAAGTGAACGAGACTGAGAAAGATAGCGAGGGATGGTCATAACTGGAACGCAGGGTGAGTATGTGTGAAACAGGCGTAACTGTCAACACAGTCCCTCTGCAACTTCGTGGGCCCTACTACTGATCACTGTTTTACAAAAGGATTAATAGTTTGGAGTGAAGCATAAGTACAATTGTAAGTGACAAGGTTTTATGGAGTTATAGTATGCAACATATATGAAAGTTGATTGAGTTATAGGCTAATGTTACCGCTACAGCAATGTCTTTCCTGGAGATTCAACAGAATATGTCTTGAAACAACACCTCCAGCTGTTTGGGTCATTGACCCAGTTTGTAATTAAATAAGGGCAATCATAAGCTATTGCACTTAATTTTGCAATGTACCGTTGCCGGTTGACAGGTGTCAATGACTGTGAAAAAATTTTGTCATTCAAATACACACGATATTCGCAGTATTTTCCCCCACCCTCGCCACGCCCCCAACTAAGACTAGATGCCGACTGTATGTATAAACTTTTTTAGTTCTATCAAATAAATACTTAGAGGTACAGTAGATATGTCTGCACAGAGTTTAAATACAAATTGACATTAAATAATAAATACAACTGCTGGATTTATTTTGCAGTGATTGAAGACATTTTTCACAATCATCCAAATGGCTCATTGAAGCAACTTATAAGAGGAAAATCCTTTGTTAAATGAGTTATTTAAAACCTAAGATTGTGTTGTATTTATATATTTTACTTTTCATTACAGTATAATTTAAAATAAGATTGTTTGTGTATTTGTTACAGATGACGCTCAGAAGCTCTCAGATCTGAGGATTGTATTAATAGGGAAAAGAAGATCTGGTAAGAGTTCATCAGGAAACATCATCCTGAACAGAGAGGAGTTTGACTTGAAGACATCTGCTCAGTGTGTGAAGAGACAGAGAGAAGTAGCAGACAGACACATCACTGTGATTGAAGCTCCTGGATGGTGGAAAACACCTGTAGAGGAGAGCACTGAGTTACTGAAAGAAGAGATTTTACTCAGTGTGTCTCTGTGTCCTCCAGGACCTCACATTGTTCTTCTGGTTATACGTGTGGACAGAAGATTTAAAGATGTTGAGAGAAAAGTATTTCAGGGTTATGTTGATCTTCTGGGTGAGAGAGTCTGGAGTCACACTATAGTGCTCTTCACTCATGGAGACTTTCTAGGAAACACAACTATAGAGAAACACATTGAGAGTGAAGGTGAGGATCTCCAGTGGCTGGTGGAGAAATGTGGGAACAGATATCATCTTCTCAACAATAACAACAAAAGTGATGAGACTCAGATCAAAGATCTGCTGGAGAAGATAGAGGAGACAGTGACAGAAAACAACGGCTGCTGTTTTGAATTGGACAGAAAGAGAGCAGAAGGAGAGAGAGCAAGATCACACATTAGTAAGTGAATACAGTCTATAGTTAATGAAACATTCATTAACAAGTGTTTGTCGTTATACATTTGCTAACTGCTGCGCAGTACAGAGCAGCAGGAGAGTGGCAGCACAGAGATTTAACATACAGGTCCATGACGGTGAAAAGCATTAACAAAACTCTCTCTCAAAGTTCTATTTCTTTGTTTAATGTCATTTGAGTTTGTCATTGGACTCTCTTATTGGTTCTATGAAGCTTTTTTATCCACTGACGTCGCTAGATAAAGCAATGAGCATGTCATCTGTGTTTGTTTGCCTCTTTGCCGGCTAACTTCCGGTTAGCTTGCTTATGCTTGGGAGATGTTATGCGCTTACATGTGGTTTCATCAACCAGATATATTTACACTTGTCCAGTTTTGTCTAAAATGTGTCCCAGATGTTTCGGAGGGCATTTACACCTTTTTACGATCGGATAGCTATTAATGAACCCTTCTCTCACTTTCTGCTGGCCATTGTTGTGTATTTTTCCTGTCGCTTAAGAATTTGCCAGCCTTTATGTTTGAAACATTGATCGTCTTGTCCAAATGAATTGATCAACTGCTAAAGCAAATCTCAAAAATGCTACACGCTCTTAGGTTATCTGCACAAATACGAAGGTAAGATGTATTGTTGCAATGGTTAGCCGTGAGCTAACTCCTTTGGGTTTTCACGCATAGTGTCAAAAAATGGTCAAGTCCTACATATACCCCTCTCATCTTTAAATGCCCAATAATCAAGGGCGATAAGTTAGTTAAAAACATTGTTTATTACCCCAGAACAAACTGCAGTTGCAGCACATGAGCAGCAAGATAATGAAAAGCTAATGGACCTCGCAACAGCAAAGCATTAACAGTCATAAAATAACCGTGAACTTCCAGGAAATTTGCTCGTATTGAACTTTTAAACAACCTCAATATTATGCAGCTACTTTCCTTTCCCCATTCACCTGAAAGGATCAAGCTTTTACTCTCATATTCACCATGCTATGCCAGAGAACTTATAGGATTTCTGAAGCTTTATTTTAACAGTTGGTAAATTTGTTTGCAAGAGCAGATCAATGTCTCCAAATGTAAAGGTCGGCAAATCGTTCATGGAAACATGCACCCATTTCTCTTTTTTATTAAAATATTAAAATTGTTGCAAAAACAAACTTTGAGGATATAATTTACATAACAAAATAACTGTGAAAGAAGAAAAACAATCAAACAAATAAACTGAAATGAGTTTATTTTTGTCTATATACCATTTGATACAATCTCATTTTTGCAATGATAAAAAAGCATTGCGTTTTGATCTTTTATTTAAAAAAATCTACAAAAATCCAACCATTCATTGGAGAAGAATAATTGTAAATGGGGGAAAATCTCATTATGAGAGAAATATTTGTCTCTAATACACACTGCTCACAATTAATCATACCATTTTATTCATTACTTTTTGCAACCTCCTTTTCCCAAGAGATCAGCTCTGAGCCTTCACTTATAATGCCTGATGAGTTTGGAGAACACCAGACAAGAGATCAGAGATCATTCCTTCATGCAGAATCTCTCCAGATCCTTCAGATTCCAGCTCCATGTTGGTGCTTCTTCTCTTCAGTTCCCTTTCACGTCGTGAACGTGGAATTGGGAACCACTCCGCGGGTGACCTATCTACTTCGAGAAACTATGAAAACGCCAATGAACTTGGCATGCAGGTATTTACATAATGCCGGCGCCGCCCCGCCAGGTGCGTATATAAGCCGCAGGTGCACAATACCAAATCAGCTTTTATTGCTTCGAAGCCGGCAGACATCTGCTCACGAGAAGCTGTTAAAAACTGATCTTCGTAGATCCCTGTTCTTTTGGAGGAAAATAAAAATCTCAGCTTGCTGAGGTTGGTTGGGCAAAGACACCTCAGCGGAGGCTTGCAGTGTTTTTTTCCACCCTTTCTCTCTGTCTCTCTGTCTCTTTAATTTAGGACTTGAGTTCGAGTGAGTGCGTTGCCTCTCCCTGTGTGTTTCACCAGCTTGCACAAAGAGTATTTCCCTTAAAGAGCAGCACGTTTGAGCTTTGTGTCTTTGTAAAGACAGCCACTTATTCGTGTCACGGTTGGGGTCGTCTTTTTAAAGATGGATTTCCGTCCGTGCTCCGTTTCTGGATGCGGTGTGTTCAACGCCCCTCCGTCTGCGAGGGCATGACTATGGCGGATTTGCAGAGACGGGTGTCGTTCCTCCGGCAACGGCGCCCGCCTTCCAAGTCTGGTGCTGCTAAGAGCGTAGTCACCAGGCTTGCGAAGGATGATCTCCGTATAACGGTGCTGGGTCGGTCTGCTGGTACGTCCAACAGCTCCCAGCGCCCTGATCTGTTGCCAGCGGAGGTCCCGATGGAGACTAGCGGGCCGTGTTCTATGGTGTCCTCGCGCTCTGTCGAGCCTCCACCGGACGCGATGTCCACCGTAACGTCGGAGGGGGGGTTGTCAGCCTCGGACGTCGATCCAGACCCGCTCCCGCCTTCGGGTCGGGTTGCGGGTCCTGCGTTCGACCCCGAGATGGCAGCTATGCTCGCTCGGGCGGCGGCGGCGGTCGGCTTGGAGTGGACAGAACCTACCCCACCCGAACCGTCCCGCCTCGATGATTGGTACTTCGGGGGTGCCAGGGCTTCTCAGTCCTCGCCTCCGGTGCCCTTCTTCCCCGAGGTGCATAAAGAGCTGACGTGGTCGTGGAAAACCCGTTTTCCGCCCGGAACCGGCCATTTCAGCCTTCACCCTCACCTCTCTCGAGGGTGGAGATGCCAGGGGGTATACTGGTATCCCGTCAGTGGAGCGGCCGGTCGCGATGCAGTTGTGTCTGGCCGGTGTCGCTTCCTCCTGGCGGGACCAGACTACTCTCCCCTCACGGGCTTGTAAGCAGTCTTCGGCGCTGACCGGTGCTGCTTACAAAGCCTGTGGGGAGGCAGCTTCAGCCCTGCATGCCATGGCATTGCTGCAGGTTCACCAGGCTAAGGCTCTGAGGGACCTGCACGCGGGAGGTCACGACTCGGCGGAGTTCTCCGAGCTCCGTGCGGCTACTGATCTGGCGCTTCGTAGTCTACCCTGGTAGTCCAGGAACGCCATCTCTGGCTGTGTCTGGCGGACATGAAGGATGCTGATAAGACCTGGCTCCTGAATGCTCCGGTTTCCCAGACCGGCCTGTTCGGCGAGACGGTCGAGGAGTTTGCGCAGCAATTCTCTGTGCTCAAGAAGCAGACTGAGGCCATAGCTCAAATCATGCCACGTCGGAAGCGTCCTGCGCCTGCCCCGTCCACGTCAGTGCCTCATCCTGCTCCTCGCCGAGGGCGTCCTGCGGCGGCCGCCTCCTTTCCTCCCCGGGGCTCTTCTAAGAAGCGAGGAACCGGTCGTCAGCAGCCCGCCCCGCCCGCACCGAAGGGTGGAAAGAGAAGATCGAAGCGGCCCTGAGACGTCTTCCTCCTCCTTCACCAGAGGGTGCATCGATTGGCGTGAGGTGTCTTCAGCAGAGCCTCCCTTACTCACCCACCCAGCAGCGGACTCAGGTGAGTGTTTCTATACACAACACTGCTGTCGGTGAGGCCAATATGCACACACCGGCGATCACCTCCGTTGCACCCGCCGCGGGTACACCGATCGTGCCTTTAGTCCCTCTCGCACAGTGTCTGGGGGCGTGGGAACAGCTTCCCAGCCCGTCGCGTTGGCTTTTACGCACGATTCGTCTCGGCTATGCGATCCAATTTGCCCGGCGTCCCCCCAAATTCTCCGGCATTCGTTTCACTGCAGTGAGAGCTGCCGATGCGCACGTGCTCCGTGCGGAGATCGCTGTCCTACTGGCGAAGGACGCAATCGAGCCGGTCCCTCCAGCCGAGATGAGGTCGGGGTTTTACAGCCCTTACTTTATTGTACCCAAGAAAAGCGGCGGCTTGCGACCGATCCAGGACCTGCGTTCGCTGAACCGTGCACTTCACAGAATGCCGTTCAAGATGCTGACGCCCAAGCGCATATTTCCATGCATTCGTCCAAACGATTGGTTCGCATCTATCGACCTGAAGGACGCGTACTTCCACGTATCGATTCTCCCCCGGCACAGGCCGTTTCTCCGCTTTGCGTTCGAGGGGCGAGCATACCAGTACAAAGTCCTCCCATTCGGGCTCTCTCTGTCGCCCCGTGTATTCGCCAAAGTAGTGGAGGGGGCTTTAAAACCCCTGAGAGAGAAAGGTGTGCGCATTCTCGCGTATTAAGACGATTGGCTCATAATAGCTCAAACACGTCAGACGCTGTGCGATCACAGAGATTTAACTCTAGAACACCTCGCTCGTTTGGGTCTTTGGGTCAACTGGGAAAAGAGCAAGCTTTGCCCCATGCAGAGAATCTCTTTTCTCGGGATGGAACTGGACTCGGTCGATTTGACAGCTCGTTTAACAGAAGCGCGTGTACAGTCGATTCTGACTTGCCTGAATACATTCAAGAGCAAGAGCGCGGTCCCGCTGAAACAATTTCAGAAACTCCTGGGGCATATGGCAGCAGCTGCAGCCATGGCCGTAGCTACCATTGAGGACACCGAGGTCATGTCCTCGGTAGTTTTTTCTTGAAGTTTCGTTTCATTTTGATGTGAAAATAGCCGACAAGACAATCCTTGCATCTACGGATTATCACGTGCAGTGATGGAAATAACGGCGTTATATATAAACGTCGTTTCCTTACAGCGTTACTGACATTAAAATGCTGCGCATTAGTATAATTAATCTCACTGAAGCGAGTAAACTCTCATCATTAGACAGGCAATGTTTTTCCTGTCAATGTTTTTCAATGTACAGAACTGATTGGGCTGTGTATGTTAGAGGGGGTGGGACAACCACATAATCAATGATGATTGGCTGAATTTCCATCGTTAGCCAACCAGAAGCAGGATTAGCTATATACATGCACAGTCCGAGCAGTCGTGTTGCCAAGTTGTTGATGACTTTGTCGCTAGATTTAGCAACCTAAAAAAGCGAAAAAGGACAAATCTAGCGATCTTTTCTGTCGTGGTTGGAGACTGACGCGAGAGCATGTATCATTCTCTACACTCAACGAGCAGCAGGTGCTGCTAGACAATCACAAGCAGCCCGGTCCTCACGTGCAGTCCGCCAGAGTCCCTCACACCCGCAACGACAGAGCGATGGAAGTACAACAAGCTCAAAGGTAGCGGTCGCAAACACAAAGTATAATAAGCACTGCTTCTATACAAGAATAGTATGCAAGAAAGGCAAGAATGTTTGTGTAACATGCAACGTAAGAAAGAGTCTCTCCACGTCTGTAATTCTAATCTAATAAAGCAAATGAAAATGAAAAGGCTGTAACAAACTTAACTATCATTTGGAAAGCCAGCAAAAGATGAGCAGAGAAGAAGGGAAGATGAGAAAGTTAAAGGTTATGCAGCAAATAGCCTACAATATGGGATGCAATACGGCTACCAATGAGATTAAAACCTACACTACTGCTCAAAAGTTTAAGGTCACTTAACTAAAACATTAACTATGGTCTTAAAATCATTAAATCTGAAGGCTTATGGTTAAATGCTTGAAGTTACTTTTGTAGACAAAATATAGCTGTGCCAAACAGATTAATTTTTGTTATTAGAAACCAAAAAATATATTTTTTTGAAATAGATGACTTACGCTGAATATTGAAGAAAAAGCAGCCACTATGAGCCCTTATTATATATAAACTCCTTCTATACTCTTAAAAATTCATCCTAAATTGAAAATTTAAGAAGCTTCTTGAAAAAATGACACAGTTTTGCAGTTTTCTAGGCAAAGGGTGACTTGCACTTCAGATGATGAAATGTAACCATTGATTTATTTTGGATGCTTTTAGTCACCAACAAAATTCTCACAGACACAGTTACATTTGTGCTATGTCGTAGTTTGGACATGTTTATTATTATTCTGTAATATGGAAAAAATGTAAATAATAAAAAAAATGTCCTCGGTATTTGAAAAATCCTGGCTACGGCTTTGGCTGCAGCTGTGACACCACTCGGGCTGCTGCATATGCGACGCTTCAGCATTGGCTTCATGACCGAGTCCCGAGGAGAGCGTGGCTGCGCGGCATTCACCGTGTTGTCATTACACCTGCGTGTCGTCGCACTTTCACTCCGTGCGTTTCTCCGAGCCGGTGTGCCTCTGAGACAGGTCTCCAGGCATGCAATAGTATGCACAGATGCTTCGGATATGGGGTGGGGGGCCACATACGATGGGCTTGCGGCTTCGGGGGTCTGGACGGCACCCCAGCTGCATTGGCACATAAATTACCGAGAAATGTGGGCTGTGTATCTTGCGCTCATCCGTTTCAGCAACGAGTTACGGGGCAAAGATGTATTAGTTCGCACAGACAATACTGCGACCGTTGCGTATATCAATCGTCAAGGCGGTTTACGCTAGCGTCACCTGTCGCATCTCGCCCGTCACCTCCTCACTTGGAGTCAGAAGAATTTGAGGTCTCTTCGTGCCATTTACATTCCGGGCATGCTCAATGTAGAGGCGGATGCGCTCTCTCGGGCTGCGCATCCCGGCGAATGGCGACTCCACCCCATAGCGGTTCAGCAGATTTGGAGACGTTTCGGCAAAGCGCAGATAGATCTGTTTGCTTCCCCAGAGAAGGCCCATTGTCGCCTATTCTATTCACTAGCCGACGACTCGCTCAGCGTGGATGCATTGGCACACAGCTGGCCGCGAAACATGCGCAAATACGCGTTCCCTCCGGTGAGCCTCATTGCGCAAACCCTATGCAAGATCCGGGAGGACGAGGAGAGTGTGCTGTTGGTAGCACCGTATTGGACAACCAGGAGTTGGTTTCCAGAAATCTCTCTCCTCGCGAAGATTCCCCTGAGGAAGGACCTTCTTTCTCAACAAGAGGGCACATTATGGCACCCGCGCCCCGACCTGTGGAACCTCCATGTGTGGTCTCTGGACGGGGCATGGAGGATTTGAGTGATTAACCGCAAAAGATATCTAACACTACTGCTGCAGCGCGAGCGCCGTCTACGAGGCAGGCTTACGCGCTTAAATGGAACCTGTTTGTCGACTGGTGTTCTTCCTAATGTGAGAACCCCTGAGAATGCCCGATTAGTGTTGTGCTTTTGTATCTCCAGCGTCGTTTGGAGAATAGGCTGTCACCATCCACTATTAAGGTCGATATCGCTGCGATATCAGCTCACCATTCACCCGTTAACGGTAGGACAGTGGGTCAGCACGACCTGGTCATTAGATTTCTCAGAGGCGCTCGAAGACTGAATCCTTCGCGTACTCCCTCTATTCCTCCTTGGGACCTGTCCTTGGTGCTGAAATCACTCCAGGAAGCCCCATTTGAGCCTCTGCATAGTGTGAGTGTTACATTTCTTACTATGAAGACTTTAACTCTCCTTGCTTTGGCTTCTGTTAAGAAGATAGGAGATATTCATGCATTTTCGGTCGATGATTCGTGCCTTCAGTTCGGGCCAGCTGCATCCAGCGTAACACTGAGACCCTGGCCCGGCTTCATGCACAAAGTTCCCATCAATCCTTTCAGAGATCAGGAGGTGAACCTGCAAGCGCTGCCTTTGGAGGAGGCAGACCCAGCCATGGCTTTGTTGTGCCCTGTTCGTGCACTACGTGTGTATATAGACAGGACGCAAAGCTTTAGGACCTCAGACCAGCTCTTTGTTTGTTTCGGTGGTCAGCAGAAAGGGAAAGCTGTCACCAAGCAGAGGATGTCCCATTGGATTATACAATAGCAGTGCTTTGTCTTCTGAGAATATAGTTCCCAGTATGTATACTGTTAAAAGATTGCTGTGTCTCATATCACCTTGTTATTTGTACACGGTGTGACTATACAAATCACAACACATAATTAAAGGAAAATGTTCGCGTTATTCTGTCACTTATTGGGAGCAGTATGATAGCTGAAGCCATTCACTTCCAGTCTTTGTGCTAAGCTAAGCTAGCGGGGGCTGCGTCAGACAGAGTTACAGCACGCACGGAGATGAGAAAGGTATGTATGGACTTATCTAACTCTGGGGGATACGGTGAATAAGCTAAATTCCCAAAATCTGGGGGTGTTCCTTTAAATTAGCAGGTAATACACAATTTCTAGCTTGTGCATTATAATTAATAAGTGTATACAGAACCAAACACAAACACAGTAATTTCTTCTAAACACACACTCAAGGTCATCTTTGCTTTACTGTAAACAAATCATGTAGCCTATATTAACCCATCAGCAATAAGAAGTTTAATAGTTATATGTTTATCCTTTTCAACTGTATCACAGATTCTTTAATGTGATTATCTTCGTACAAAATAATTTTAAATAATTGTTTTGTGTATTGGTAACAGGTGACACCCAGAAGCTCTCAGATCTGAGGATTGTGTTAATAGGGAACAGAAGATCTGGTAAGAGTTCATCAGGAAACATCATCCTGAACAGAGAGGAGTTTGACTTAAAGAGATCTGCTCAGTGTGTGAAGAGACAGAGAGAAGTAGCAGACAGACACATCACTGTGATTGAAGCTCCTGGATGGTGGATTGATGAACCTGTAGAGAAGAGCACTGAGTTACTGAAAGAAGAGATTTTACTCAGTGTGTCTCTGTGTCCTCCAGGACCTCACATTGTTCTTCTGGTTATACGTGTGGATGACAGGTTTACAGATAATAGGATAAAAGTATTTCAGGGTTATGTTGATCTTCTCAGTGAGAGAGTCTGGAGTCACACTATAGTGCTCTTCACTCATGGAGACTTTTTAGGAGACACAACTATAGAGAAACACATTGAGAGTGAAGGTGAGGATCTCCAGTGGCTGGTGGAGAAATGTGGGAACAGATATCATCTTCTCAACAATAACAACAGAAGTGATGAGACTCAGATCAAAGATCTGCTGGAGAAGATAGAGGAGACAGTGACAGAAAACAACGGCTGCTGTTTTGAAATGGGCAGAAAGATTTTACAGGAGATAGAAGACAGAAGGAGAGCAGAGGATGAGAGAGCAGAAGAACGAATGAAGAGGATGAAGAAACAGAGAGAGATGATCAGATCACAGATGAGTGAGTAAACATCACAGTCATGATATAAACACTGAGTATCTTCAGTAGTAAATTCATGAAGGTAAAAGTTCCCATAAATAACTGCTGCAAACATGATTAACAATAAAGAAATTAAATAAGTCACAACAAAAACAAAAACTCTTTTCATCAGCTGCTGTTTGTAGAGGTGTTTGTAATAAACAGACTGAAAACATTTTGCACTACCAGCCACAGAAAAAAAAACTTCTTTCAACAATCTCATGAGCGACCCGAGCTGATACCAAACGTGACGCGAAAACACTGTAGATCACTGATTGGTCTGAGAGAAGCGTCATCGCTATAATGTAAATATTAGCTTTAGCTTACTGTTAGCTTGCGCTGTCTCAAGCAAACATGTTGTTATCTGTGTTCTGCTATAAGTTTCCAAACACCCTTTTAGCGATGAAAAACATCCACAGGTTGAGAATCCGGGACACCATAACAGTTTTTTCCAGACTTGCAGTTTGTGGCGGCACATTCGCGACGTGCACGTCCGCATTATATATGCTTAAATGCAACTTGAATGAGAATCAGCGGAGCGCCGTCGACTGACGCCAGGGGTCGGGTGTTTGAACAGAAACTGTCATGTGAGACAGAGGTAGTTATAAACGCGATGTGCAAACATCTATTTGTGGTGGCCAATTTTAATTTTGTGGCAGACTGAGAAATAAACGAATGTATGGGAATGTACAACAACGCTCTCACGTGTATGATGTCACAGCAGTAGGCAGCGTAAATATAACGACACGCCTATAATCCCTCCCACTCCGAAGTGATACTAAAATCGATGGAAAAGCTAACCACGCCAAAGTGAGGTGAGCTGACCCGACCCGAACTAAACCAAACCGTGGGGTACTATGCAATGGAAAAGCGCCAATAGACAATATAATAAATGTAATCATTTTAATTGTATAAATTTTGTTTTAAGTAAAAAAAAAACATTATCATTTAAAGTCATTTAATCAGAATGGACACATTATATATGTTCTATATGATGGTGGTCCAAATTTAAAAAATCCCTAAAATTGTCTGAAATATGATCTACTGGAAACATTTTGAAATGTGAGATAAACTTCCAACTGCATGATTTTTTCACTTTTCTATTTTTTTTTGTACTAGTGCCACAACAACACATGGCCATGGTTCACCAACTCTTCATGTTTTTATATTTTTGTGAAAATATAGATTACCGGCATTTAGAACGGATGACGTCAGTCTGCGCTGACAGCTTCGGGCCAATCATAACGTTTTGATACAGATGACGCTTTTACCCCCGCACTGTTTATCGACGTTTCCACACACCCTGCATAAAAGTAGAGCCCACCTGAAGTTAACGTCCACATTTCTTTACCAAAGTTGTTTAAAACAGCTTATCATCTATTTACTGAATTGCCAACATCCTTAGCACACCCTCTGTGAAGCCTAATGTGCAAACAGTACGTAAGGAATAATTGACGATGGGCCATTGAATTATTAGAATTATTAAAATACTGCGTGTGTGAACAGGACATTTTTGTATTTACTGGTAAATTGATTCTGGTAAATTCATAGTAATTTACCGGAATTACTGTGTGAAAGAGGCTAATGTCAGAACTCAATAGATGTAATAGGCGTTTCTCAGTATTACTGTTTTTAGGTCACAGAGTGTAGTTTTAAGATTTGTTTAGGCGAGAATATGTATAATATTTAAATGTCAAATCAATTAGTAAAGATAGCGCCTATTCAAACATTTGCTTTAAAAAATCGTACTGGGTGTTAGTGTTCGCATTCGCCGCAGACTATCCTCTCCTCGGACACTTCTATTTGATGGTGGCTCTGAGGTATCTGTGACTGATGGTCAAAATGAGATTTTATTGGTGTTAGGTTGATTAAACCAGCTGTTTTTGATCTCATGAATCTATTATTTGTTTTTTATTCATATTTAGTCTCTTTTGTTGCTATTTGATCTGATTTTCGATTTAATCTTAATGCTGTACTAGAGCACTGTCTTTTTACTGGACTTTGTTCTTGTCAGTGCTATGAAACGGACTAATTATTAAACAGACGCTCCAGATAAAAAGAAAATTATTGTTTTCATTGCTCTATTCACCAAATTGAGCGTCAGCGTCAGTTCTGGCAGGCCAGGTAGTCAAGACGCTGCTAACGCTATTTCGTTAACAACACTGTCCTCAGCTGATCTGTTCCAGCTGAGCTGCATTAACAGGTTAACTTCCCTCGCTGCCTAATGGCCAATCCCCTATTTAAGCACATTCAGTTGGCTTCTACATGCTTGCTGCTTGCTTCAGCTGCCCACCACCTCCCCAGCTCCTCCTGTCGTATAACGTGGCATTTACTTTATGTCATGTTGCCTGCTCTGTTCATGGGGGAAATTTTAAACTCTCACAGTCCTAAACTGCGTGAGCGTTCCTTGATGGTGCTGCTGTCCTCTGACTCTCTGCTATTTCATGGTGCTCATGAAAGGTCAGAGGACTCCCTGAACAGAGCCATACCGCCGAAATTTCATCTGCTTACATTATTTGAATAAAATTTCTCACATCATTTTCATTGTCTGTATGTTCTTGACTTAATGGACCTGACAGAAGTGTATTTTAATTGGCCACACTATGAGACAAAATGACCGCAACTCCCTCAAAAGTTTACACATCAAGACCTGGGGCCTCATTTATAAAATGCTGCGTAAAAATCATCCTACATTTGATCTTACGATCATTTAACAAAAATGCGTACGTGTGATTCATAAACCGAACGTACGCGCAGAAAACGCGCGTACCTCTTTCAAATCCATAAATCGCAAATGAACTTGAACTTGTGCGCGCAGCCGAGCAGTTTCAGATCTCCGTCTTTAAACGATGCTTAATTAATGTCAGACATATAAAAGAGCGCTTGTCAATGTTTAAACCCAATTTCAAACAGCAAGAATGGCTTATATTTCCAAAAACCTGCAGCAATAAGACAAGCAAAAGAGCGTACATCTGCTCAGACCCTGACGTGGCGCTAAGCACTTTTCCACGTCAAAGACAGTTTTTATAAATATGGACTTTGCCGTGGATTTTTGCCTACGCACACTTTACGATCAAATCTGTGCGTACGCACGCTTTATAAATGAGGCCCCTGATCTTTAATGGGAATCTGGCTAATGTGATGCTTTGTTGGCATCTTTTTTTGCGGTCACAGATACGTAGAGCAACCATACAGCTCAAGTGCCATTCTCACTCGTTCATATATATATCACGGCTATCAGCCAATCAGGTTCGAGAACCAGAAAGATATGTTGTTTAATTTGCATTAATAGTACCACAATCCTTTTTTAGTTCTATCAAAAAACTACTCAGAGGTACAGTATATGTCTGCAGAGAGTTTAAATACAAATTGACATTAAATATTAAATACAACTGCTGGATTTATTTTGTGGTGATTGAAGACATTTTTCACAATCATCCAAACGGCTCATAGAAACAATTTATAGGATGAAAATCCTCTGTTAAAGATTGTGTTGTATTTATATCTGTTTCTTTTCAGTACAGTATAAGTAAGCAATAAGGTACGAGAGGCTGTGCTGTATCGTAACGGCTGAAGGGCGTTGTTAGGCACAACGCGAAGCAATAAGATACTTGCCTCAAGTACCTTATTGCTTTTATAAAACGGTTACCAAACAATATTAAAGTAAAAAAAAATAGTGCAACTTTCATGAAGTTAAATCAATAAAAAACATTCCTTCCGCTAGAAAAAATAGTCCATGAACATGAACAAAAATGTGTTCCAATGGTCTCGTACACACTGCAAACTTTCGGGAGTGACAACCGCATTAAAATGCGGGAGTGAATCCCCTAAATGTTCGTTTCATGTCTGTACGGAACAAGACTCACTCCCGAAAATGCGATGATTGACACAGAGATAACCATAGCAACGTTCTGCCGTCTCGCGTGCTTATCACAGATTTGACCAAAATAATAACAGCATTGTGTTTTGCAATATACCTCCATCTTGGCGTTGTGTACTTTATGCTTTTGTGAGGCTGCTTCACAGCACGGAGCGCGTGGTCTTGCAGTGTTGCCAGGTCCTCGTCTTTTTTGTACGTAAATACCGTTTTGGTGCTTAACCGTTTATAGCTTTTGGCTCATGAAGCGATCAAGTTTTTAGTGTTAATAAAGCGTGAAGGGGCCGGTCCCAATATTTTGATCTTTGAGGTAAAGCATTTAGATTTATTTCGGTTTATTATTGGATTCTTCTTGTTTGCTGTTTTTTTAGTGCAAGATCTGGCAACACCAGTCAGCAAACGCTTGTGCCTCTGTCATTTTCTGAACCGCACATACAGAAGACTTTTTCCCCTTCTAAGCATTTATTTTTTCAGAAGAGAGACCTGTCCTGTTTATGATGAACGTTTAAACACTTGATTAACTACTTGTTGTTCAGTTCGGTTATGTACACACTGTGCAGAGTTTCTGTAAATGCGGATGTCACTACCTGCATTTTGCGGGAGTTAATTCGGTTGTGGAATTCGGTTGTCAGTACCGTAAATTACTGAACTGTGTGTGTACAGAACAGGATTAAGCATTAAAAGGTGAAGTGACAACCGAATTAATAGCCAGTGTGTACGGGACCAAAGTGTAATATGCATGAAAACTCAAATAAAAACAACAAACCGATATGTGTGGTTGCTAAGGGTGTTGCTAAGGGCGCAGTGATAAACAGAACCATTGGGTGAAGCGCTCATAGCCATGTTTTATCGTGAATAAAGCACACCTATTGACCAATCAAAATCAAGGATTGGAACTAACCTTTTTATAATTTTGAATAAGTGTGTTTTATGTATTTGTTACAGGTGACAGTCAGAAGCTCTCAGATCTGAGGATTGTGTTAATGGGGTATAAATATGCTGGTAAGAGTTCATCAGGAAACATCATCCTGAACAGAGAGGAGTTTGACTTGAAGACATCTGCTCAGTGTGTGAAGAGACAGAGAGAAGTAGCAGACAGACACATCACTGTGATTGAAGCTCCTGGATGGAGGATTGATGAACCTGTAGAGAAGAGCTCTGAGTTACTGAAAGAAGAGATTTTACTCAGTGTGTCTCTGTGTCCTCCAGGACCTCACATTGTTCTTCTGGTTATACGTGTGGACAGAAGATTTAAAGATGTTGAGAGAAAAGTATTTCAGGGTTATGTTGATCTTCTGGGTGAGAGAGTCTGGAGTCACACTATAGTGCTCTTCACTCATGGAGACTTTCTAGGAAACACAACTATAGAGAAACACATTGAGAGTGAAGGTGAGGATCTCCAGTGGCTGGTGGAGAAATGTGGGAACAGATATCATCTTCTCAACAATAACAACAGAAGTGATGAGACTCAGATCAAAGATCTGCTGGAGAAGATAGAGGAGACAGTGACAGAAAACAACGGCTGCTGTTTTGAATTGGACAGAAAGAGAGCAGAAGGTGAGAGAACAAGATCACACATTAGTAAGTGAATACAGTCTATAGTTAATGAAACATTCATTAACAAGATGTTAGTCGTTGCACATTTGCTAACTGCTAAGCACCAGTGCTTTTAAAGTCTAAGGGGTGGTTTCCCGGACAGGGATTATCTTAAACCAGGACTAGACCTAGTTTATTTGGGGAATATAACTAGTTTTAACAAACATGCTGTAATAAACGTGAAACCGGTTAGATCCAAATGCTGGTTTTATTAAAGAGTAATCCACAATACAGGCAAGGGTCATACACCAGGCAAACAACAACATCAAAGGCAATCCAAAATCAGTAGTCAACATTCCTGGCGTGGGTCAGGGCAGGCAGAAAACAATCACAAAACAATAAACAGGCAGAGATCAAAACAAAAGGCAGAACAGATCAACAAGATGAATACACTAAGAACTGTAGACAAGGCTAACAACACTTCGCAGTGTGAGTGTGTGTGTGAATGGATTAAATAGTCCAGGTGATTACTAACAGGAAACAGGTGTGGTGAGGAACTGGAAGTGCAAGGGATGATGGGCAATGTAGTCTGGATAGTGACAGATGAGAGAAACCACTGTAGGCCAGCAGAGGGAGCCAATCTGGCTCTCATAACATATGCTTTACTAAAAACATTACTTTTGTGCATTTTGTAACACAGTCTCACCCCATGGCGTCAATATTTGACGACACTTGACCATGCGTCAATATGTTGACGCGGAGGGTATACCTTTCGCGTCATTTTTTGACGAACTGGGGACTTCAATACTATTACGTCCGTTGCATTCTCTTTCCTATTTTCTTACCATTTTCGCGTCGGTTTAGGGTTAGATTACGCAAAATTAAACAGTGTACGCGAAATTAAACAGTTGTCACCTGGCGTTGGGGTTAGAGTTAGGTACGCGAAATTAAACAGTTGTCACCTGGCGTTGGGGTTAGAGTTAGGTTTGGGTAGGGATGTCATTATGTAAATCTAACCCTAAACCGACGAGAAAATGGTAAGAAAATAGGAAAGAGAATGCAACGGACTTAATAGTATTGAAGTCCCCAGTTCGTCAAAAAATGACGCGAAAGGTATACCCTCCGCGTCAACATATTGAAGCATGGTCAAGTGTCGTCAAATATTGAAGCCATGGGGTGAGACTGGGTTGGCATTTTGAGGCAAAACAAAGGTCACTGATGTATTTTAAGGAATGTCAGTGCAAGTTGTTTTCAATTTGGACAGTTCTTACATTTATTTTAGTCTAGGACTAATCTAATCCCTGTCCGGGAAACCGCCCCTAAATGCTTTTACTAATAGACCCCTCTCACTTCCGGCTGGCCACTGCTGTGTATTTTTCCTGTCGCTTAATGATTTGCCATGTTTTATTTTTTAAAACATTGATTATTGCCATGTCCAAATGAATTTATCAACTGCTAAAGCAAATCTCAAGAAAGCCTACACATTTTTGCACAAATACGAAGGTAAGATGTATTGTTGCAATGGTTAGCCGTGAGCTAACTCCTTTGAATTTTCATGGCATAGTGTCAAAAAATGGTCAGGTCCTACAAATATCCCTCTCATCTTTAAATGCTCAATAGTCAAGGGTGATAAGTTAGATAATAACACATTTTTATTTTTACAGAACAAACTGCAATCGCATGCACATAAGCAGCAAGATAATGAAAAGCTAATGGACCTCGCAACAGCAAAGCGTTAACAGTCATAAAAAATATCCTTGAACTTCCAGGAAAATTGCTCCTATTGAACTTTTAAACAACCTCAATACTATGCAGCTCCTTTCCTTTCCCCATTCACCTGAAAGCATCAAGCTTTTACTATCATATTCACCATGTTATGCCATTGAAATTCAAAAGATTTAGCTTACTGCTACCCATTCCAACAATTCATCTTATCACCTCACCTTACCTTCATGTTTGTGCAGATAACTCTTGACAGAGAATTTGTAGGATTTCTGAAGCTTTATTTTAACAGTTGGTAAATTTGTTTGCAAGAGGAGATCAATGTCTCCAAATGTAAAGGTCGGCAAATCGTTCATGGAAACATGCACCCATTTCTCTTTTTTTAAATATTAAAATTGTTGCAAGAACAAACTTTGAGGGTTTAATAAATAAACAAACTGAAATGAGTTAATTTTTGTCTATATACCATTTGATACAATCTCATTTTTGCAATGATAAAAAAGCAGAACATTGCAGAAAGCTTTCAGCATCTTTCACTTACAGTAAAAAAGCACAAACAACCATAAACATGTTTTCACACTATCTTGTTTTCTTGATCATTATTTCCAGTGGCTGAAGATGAGATGTTTGATACAGTCTCTCTGATGAGTTCTGCTTACGGTTCTCTCAGATCACGATCAGGTGAGGGCGGGCAACACATCATTTTTGTATCATCAAACTCATTCACTCACTATTTATAGTACCAACTAAAATATTTTGAATAATGTTCACATTGCTATACCATACCGAACTATTTTTTTTTTGAAGGGCAGGTGTTAGGGCACCCCTTTCATAAATGTTTTTTTTTTTGTGAAAAAGTTACATACAACAACACATCTTTTATTTACTTATTTATAATATTTATTACATTTTTATACTTGCATCAATTCATCAGTGGTGTCAAAAGTATTCATATTCATTACTCAAGTAGAAGTATAGATACTAGGGTTTAAAAAGACTTTTTTAGAAGTTGAAGTATCAACTCAAGCTTTTTACTCAAGTAAAAGTGTAAAAGTACTGGTTTCAAAACTACTTAAAGTATAAAAGTAAAAGTAATGTAAGGAAAAAAAATGTCATTAGAGAAAAAAGCCTAGGCCGCACCACAGGGGCCTATTGTGCACTACCCTATCTCCTCTAAAAAACGTTTCTAAAGGCCATAATAACTATAGTGTTATATTAAAAAATGTTTAATATATTATTAAATATAATAATAATATAAATTATTATTATAATTTATATTATAATAATATAAATGTTAATGTTAAAAAATTTGGGATGCACTAGGGCCAGGGGTAGGCAACGTCCGTCCTGGAGTGCTGATGTCCTGCAGATTTTTGCTCCAACCCTTATAAAACCTTGGTTACCTGTAGTTTCAGGTGACTTTATAGACCTTTATTAGTTTGTTCAGGTCTGCTTGATTAGACCTGGAGCTAAACACTGCAGGACATCGGCACTCCATGTTGCCTACCCCTGCACTAGACTATCTGTTTCAACCACATACGGTATATGCCCATTAAAAATTAACGCATTTCAATACAATGCAAACAAATACATTAAAGCAGTGGTTCTCAAACTGGGGACCGCGAGATGGTGCCAGGGGCCCCAGTTTTATAATATTTTATGAAATACATTACTTTATTATAAATTCTGTGTAATTAAACCTCAGAAAAATAAGGCTACTAAACAAAAGCAATACATTGTATAATTTAATATGTTTTGTTTAATTCAAATTGTAAGTTTTAGAATGTTTATGTCATACATTTTCTTTGGGGGGGCCGCAAAGGAATCCCTTGTTCACAAGGGAGGCCGCAAAAAAAGGTTTGATAACCACTGCATTAAAGAACCATATATGTGTACTACTGAGCATTAACATGTGTTCATAGAGAGGAAGATATGATGACTAGTTGCCTATAAATATTGTAATGGTGCAAAAAGTCAAACTTCAGAGCAGGGCCGCTGCTGGCAAAACTTCTACAGTGGTGCCCTCTTTAGTTAAAAAACATCAAAATCTCACACAACTATAGAATGTGTGAGAATAGAAATATGCTATTATTGTTATCATTTAAAATTGTATTTTGACAGCAACACAAACTACAATTATACAAATATGCAATTATATTATAGCCAATATTTCTGCATCTGTACTTGTGTAGCTAATGGACTTTAGCATAATCTAATGTGACAAAGCTGATCTTACATGTCAGTATAAATCCAAGCAATTTTGGAGAATTATGTCTTTCTTGTAAGTAAATTAAAAGTCAGGTTTAAGGAAACAGCTTAACATGTATATTAACAAAAGCAAAAGTTGGTATGTATGGTTATCTGTTTTGATTGATTTAACACTCAAGCATTCAGCTAAGTAGGTTTTGTTAATGCAAAAATTTTAGGACAGTTATTAGCATATACAAAACAACAGATGTCTTTAGCATAGATATCTTTGCCATACTTCAAAACGCAACGCAGCACAATGTCATTTAAGTTGAACAACTGAAGTTACATGATATAAATTGGTATTGTTACACTATTTAAATCACACAGATGAGTTGGTGTCAGCAGCCAGCTATACATTTACACAGGCTTGTGAATGTGAACTGACCTGAAAGTGATGCGCAAGTTTTATTTCGTACTTTTCCATTTGAAGACAGAATGCCGTGTTCTGTTACTGTTCAAACGGATGGCGGATGATATCAAAGCATCGCAAGAGCAAACTGCTCCGCATGCTTTCTAATCGCTCTCGTGGTTCTTTTATGTTTCTCTGTGCAGTGCTATCGAACAAACTTTTGATCATCTGCAGTCAGCTGGGGGCGGGGATTGTGTACAAATCAATAGGGTGTCGGAATGGTGTATGTTTATACTTCTCATCCAACCACAATCGCATTCATCCAGATGATGCAATTTATCAAGATAGGTTTTTTAACGATGACAAGCCGGAATGTAAAAAAAAAGAAAACAATAAATTAATAGAAGTAACGAGGCGATTTATGTAAACCTCATGCATGCAAAAGACCGATGTAAAACAGGCCAATCTCACATAACACCAGCTGTAACATTACACTCGAGATGTACGCCCCAACGTTAAATTACTCATTAAATTAATAACAATGTTGTTACAATGCTAGAAACAAAGTTGTGACTGCTGCCCTGCTGAAAACAAACAGCATACCAGCAAGACCAGCATTTATTGTGTTTCAGTGCTGGTTTGCTAGTGAACACCAGCTAAACCAGCATCAGCACCAGCATTAGCACCAGCTAATCCAGCATCAGCACCAGCTTTAGCACCAACTAAACCAGCACCGAACCAGCATTAGCATCAGCTAAACCAGCATCAAACCAGCATCAGCACCAGCTTGAGCACCAGCTAAACCAGCACCGAACCAGCATTAGCACCAGCTAAACCAGCACCGAACCAGCATTACCACCAGCTGAACCAGCATAGACCAGCATAATTCCCATGCTGGTCCATGCTGGTTTGATGCTTTTTTTTCGGCAGGGTGACTTGATGCTATATGCTAATATTTAGGCTGAAGTTCTTCTATTGACGTTACAGTTACGTTTTGCTGTAAAAACCCCCACAAACTTACCACTCAGAAACATCCATTAACAATCTCCAAACAATTGATAAGGTCTGTTTACACACAAAAAACAGAGCTACTAATAGGGCTGCTCTGTGAAACAGAGTGGAGCTCAACATTATTATTCATGTAATAATAGGCCATTTCATTTTAAGGGCAAATCCTAGGGTTGTAAATGGACATAAAAACTGTTTCTGGATAATTTTTGCACTTAGTAAATAAAGCCACACATCTTCTATGTAGATCAGGGATGGGTAAATGGCTGTAAATTTTAATACGGCCCGGTGGACCATATTATACTTAATCAAATACTTTTAAAATGATGATTTTTGTATTAAGTAGTGATTAAAGTAGGGACAGAAGTTCCTGCAAATTCACTGAATGAAAACCTCAGTGAAGTTGTTTGGCACTGAGAGTTTTTGATATATAAGTCTGTACAAAATATCTTCATAAGGGGCTGTTATCAGGCCCGCATTAAGAATTCGGAGGCCCCTGGGCACAATGTCTTGTAGGCCCCCCCACGCACACAATATATATATATATATATATATATATATATATATATATATATATATATATATATATATATATATATATATATATATATATATATATATTATATTGTTCTTTTTGTTAGAAACACTTCTACTTTTACAAGATTTACATTAACATATTACAGCCGGTGATCACCACCTGTAGGACAATATCAACACATGTAAATATTTTTGTTGCAAGCAGGGACCTGCACATAGACCTGCACAGAGGGCAAATGCTCAAGTAAAAAAGGGCACTTCTCTTAGGCCTAATTCTTTTTTAACAAAAGATTAAATATATTGACACAACTTCCTTACCAGTTTATTACCAACCAAGGAGAGGGTAGACAGTTTCACTAATAATGTGTTTGTTTATTTTGCACATGGTAGTAAATCTTTTTAATTCTTTTGGTGTTAAAATAACACATCTTGACACTAAACTAAAAAAGGAGGGTTGCTGCTATATTGTTAATTTCACAGGAAAAAAACTGCAAAAATAGTGGGGAAAAACACTACAGATAGATTGACAAAATAAAAAAATAAAGCAACTGAAACTGTTCAAAAAGTATTGAACTTTAAACTTAAATCTGTTACTATTGGCTTATCTACACTTTAGAAAACGTATTATGAGTCATGTTAGCAAGACAAAAATTGTCTTTTGGATAATTAGCTGTAAGGTACTGGTAGTTAAGTCATTTGATCTCCACTGACCCCCCACAAGTCAAGAAAAACACAGCTGAAATACGATCTGTGTGAAGAGCTATTGTCTACCTGTCTGTTGGCGATGTGTGTTGAACTGTTGCGCACAGATGCAGAGAATGAAGGGCAAATACGACAAACTTGCCGCGTCAGTCTTTGTCTCGCGCACGCGTTTTCGCACAGCTTCCAAAGCATACTCAACAAGCGAGGACGGCTCTGTTCGACACATACGCAGTACAAATGATTTCTTATACCAATTATTACTTTACCAGGCTGTGAGAGCAGCACTGATTCGCGTCATTTACAGGACATTCACAAATTCAGGATAAATGAAGAAAAGTAACGGACTGTCTGATAAATCACCTGTGCACTGCTGCTTTTCTCACTCATTCTGAACTTAAACTATGAAGACTACTGCCACCCACTGTCCGCTCGATTCAGCGCGGGGTTATTTGCCCTTAAATAGTTAATCTGAATAATTAAAAATTAGATTTTACATTTTATTTTCTCCCGTCGCTCGGGCCCGAACTGCGCGTGGGCCCCTGGGCACGTGCCCATAATGCCCATTGGATAATCTGGCCCTGGCTGTTATATACAGTATTTAGAAGCCAAAAATGCAGGTGTTTGAGCATCATCTGTGGTCTGTCTGTGCACAAGCCTGGAGCAGGTGATTTAACACACAAATAAAGATGTATAGATATAAATCAAATAAATATTTATAATTTTATAGATGAAGATTTATAAATGTAATCTATACAACTCTGGTGATAAATCCTGCAATTTTTATTGAGAGTAACAATTTCACAGTTACTGTTGTTACGGTTCTGGAGATCAAGGAAAGCGAAGACGAGGAGTAGATATATAAACAAAACAAAAGGCATAGTATTCACTTCACCTCACCTCCAAACCATAACTTATAGTAACACATAACAGATTGTGACACAGACGAGAACGGACAACAACACTTTACAAATGGCAGACTTATATACAAGTTCAGGTGATGAGTCTCAGGTGACAGTGATTAACAACAGGAATCCCAATGACCACAGTGGGCACTGGACTGTGTACAGGTTCGCCAGTGGGCACTGGAAGCCATTAGCTTTTCATTATTTACAAGTTTGCCAGCGATGTGATGGTCGCTTTTGAAACACTGCTTCATGAGCAGTGGCAGCTCGTGACTGCTCTTCCGAGGGGTGCAAATTTAAAATATGTTTGTAGTGTCATGTGTTTTGCTCGTGTTTTCAAAAATTGTGTTTGCTGCGTTATGTGAATCATGTGTATCACGTGTTTTTTCAAAATAAGTGTCTGCTGCACACACGTCAAAACCGTTTATGATAAGAGAGATGCTCATGTTCATAAAATACACACAAGACACTCCCTTAACAGTAAACTCATTACTGATTACGCATAAGATTATGCAAGTATCTGTCAAACGCGAGCGTCTCTTTTATCATAAACCTTTTAGACACGTCTGCAGCAGGCACTTATTTTGACAAGACACATGATGCACATACGATCGACACGCAGAACACATATTTTGAAATTACGAACCACACACATGACGGACTACATACATGTTGTGACGAACGTCATATCGTGCACCCTCGAAAAAAGACACACCACTGTTCATGAGGCTTCGAAACATTTATGAATCTTTTGTTTTAGTCATTGGTTCGGAGCGTGTTTCAACCTGACTAAGTCACATGATTTTAGCAAATGAGGCTTTATTACGTCATAGCTGTTTTGAAACCTTTCTAAAACTAGGGGCATTTGAACTAATATGGTTAGGTGAACTTGGGTCAGTTTTTATTATACAAGTTTATGGAACATTCATCTTTCTGACTAATAACACTACCATTTTATCTACTTTTTTTGTAGACAGATTAAATTACAAACATGTGCATAATTAAAAAGGAAGTTAGCGTAATGATTTGTTTGCCCTAAATAAAACTAAAAACACATAATAAACTTTTAATTATGGCTTAATCACGTTAAATAATTTATTTTGCTTAAAAACATATTTGTATATAAAATTCTTGCTATTTTTGTAAAAAGTGTAAAATGTTTGGTGTCGCCAGCATGTGTTGTGTTTCGAAAGCTTAAAAAAACTGAATCAAGTTGCGAAGTTTCAAAAAGCTTAGTTTCTCCCATTACTACATAACACAGTTCGGGTGGCAAAGGGGATTCAAAAAACAGTTCACTAGTATTCATAGATTTATAACTACTCACAGGGATGAGTGGTATTACTGGACAAAGTTCAAAGTCAATCAATAGTTCATTTTTAGGTTGCACCTTGTGGAGACTCAGAGCGCGCGCATGCATCTCTTGAGGACTAGGGGTGCGAGGGTGGTATCCATGACAAACCGCTAAGCAAGTATGGGAATCGCAACGATCAGGAGAGCGAACCGGACACTCTCGACAATCATGGGAGTGAGCTGGAACTGGATGATAATAAAATTTGCTCTCAGGAACAATATCAACCTTGAAATTACAGCCATTCAATTGAGAACATATTTTAAGAAATCTATAAAAAGTAAATAGCATTGATCTGGAGAAACAATAATTTGCAAATAATCATCTAGCTCCAATCAAAAGCACTAATCAAGGGTGTTATCACGCCAGCTCACCAAATGTGTTTTCCATAAAATCCTCAATATGTTCCTTCAGAGGACATCCTTTTTGGTAGATATTGTAAAGTATGTAGTCCTCTGGGGAAATCATGTTGTTGTTGTTGGTCCGTTCTTCTGTTACGGGAAACAGAACAGGAATGTAACAACTGTAAAAGAAAACTCATGTTCACCCTTTTAATACAAGCTGCATTTTTACTGTATTTTGGGTTTAACAAAAAAATCTTATTTTAAAGTGTAGTATATGTTTATGTAATTGTATCTTTGTTTCCAAATGTTCTCAAACTATCTAACAGTTTTCTTTCTTGATCATTATTTTCAGTGAGAGAAGATGAGATGTCTGATACAGTATCTCTGATGAGTTCTGGTTTTGGTTCATTCAGATCTCGATCAGGGGCAGACAACAGTTCAGTTTTTGCATCATCACACTCAAGAGATCAACCTCTCCACTTTGGAGATGGATCAAGTTATAACACAGTATCACGACAGCCATTTAGTAAGTATATTTTATTATTTAATTATTTGAATGCAGTGACCACCAATAAACTATTAGTCAAGTTTTGGAGGACAGATCCCCATTACAACCAATCACAGATGTGTCTGTTGAGCGCAGTAATGTAGCAGCCAATCAGAGGCATTGAATTGAGTCATCAGTGAAGAAGAGGTTTGTTCATGCGTACTTCGCTTACTGAGTTTATTATAAACAACAGCGTTCAGATGTGATGTCAGTAGGAGGGTAACAAATGAGTCAGAAGGGGTGAATCCAAATGCAGTAGTTCCCTTTCAGTCGGTCACTACGACATCATGTCGTGATCGACGAATTGGGAAACGCTCCGCGGGGACCTATCCACTTCGAGAAACTTACAAAACAGCAATGAACTTGGCATGCAGGTATTTGCATAATGCTGGCGCCACCCCGCCAGGTGCATATATAAGCAGCAGGTGAATAATACCAAATCAGCTTTTATTTGCTTTGAAAGCTGGCAGGATCTTTGCTCACGAGAAGCTACCGTTTAACTCTACGGAAGTACACTGCTGCTCGAGTTGGTTGGACTTCAGCATTCACAGTTTTCCACCTCTTTATTTTCTCAATTTTGAACTTGAGTTGAGTGTGTGCGTTGCCTTTCCCCTGCATGTTTCATTAACTCAGTGCTGAAAAAGTGATTTCCTCTAAAAGAGTTGCATGCTCGAGCTTTGTGTCTTGTTTAAGACAGCCTTTCGTTCATGTCACGGTTGGGTGCGTCTTTGTAAAGACCCCTGAGAGAGAAGGGTGTGCGCATTCTCACATATCTAGACGATTGGCTCATAGTAGCGCAATCACGTCAGATGCTCTGGGATCACAGAGATTGAACTCTTAAACACCTCGCTCGTTTGGGTCTTCAGGTCAATTGGGAAAAGAGCAAACTTTGCCCCGTGAAGAGGATCTCTTCACGACCGAGTCCCGTGGAGAACATGGCTCCACAGTGTTCACCATGTTATCATTACACCTGTGTGTCGTCGCACATTCGCTCCGTGGATAGACCGTTCGTTTCTCCGGGCTGGTGTGCTTCTGAGACAGGTCTCCAGGCATGCATTATTTTGCACAGATGCCTCCAACATGGGGTGGGGGGCCACTTACGACAGGCTTGTTGCTTTGGACGACACCCCAGCTGCATTGGCACATAAACTGCCAAGAAATGTGGGCTATATATCTTGCGCTCGTCCGTATCAGCAACGAGTTACGGGGCAAGGACATATGAGTTTGCACAGACGACACTGCGACTGTTGCGTATATCAATCGCCGAAGCGGTTTATGCTTTCGTCACCTGTCGCATCTTGCCCGTAATCTCCTTCTTTGGATTCAGAAGAATCTGAGGTCTCTTTGTGCCATTTACATCCCAGCTTGCTCAACACAGCGGCAGATGCGCTCTCACTAGCCGCAACTCCCGGTGAATGGCGACACCATCCCCTGTCGGTTCAGCTGATTTGGAAACGTAGATCTGTTTGCTTCCCCAGAGACAACCCATTGTCGCCTGTTGTATTCACTAGCCAATGATTCACTCAGAGTGGATGCACTGGCACACAGCTGGCCACAGGGTCTGCGCAAATATGCGTTTCCCCCAGTGAGCCTCTTCGCACAGACTCTGGGCAAAGTCAGGGAGGACGAGGCGAGCATTCTATTAGTTGCGCCGTATTGGACAACCAGGAGTTGGTTTCCAGATCTCATCCTCCTTGCGACAGCCCCTCCCTGGAAGATTCCCCTGACGAAGGACCTTCTTTCTAAAGAAGGGGGCACATTATGGCACCCATGCCACGACCTCTGAAATCTCCATGTGTGGTCGCTGGATGGGGTGCAGAGATTCTAAATGATTTAGCACAGTGGGTATCTAACACTATTGCTGCAGCTCGAGGAGACAGGATTATGCACTAAAATGAAATATGTTCGTCGCCTGGTTTTCTTCCCAACGTGAAAACCCCAGAGAATGCCCGATCAGTGTTGTGCTTTCTTATCTCCAGCACCGTTTGGAGAATAGGCTGTCACCATCTACTATTAAAGTCGACATAGCTGCGATATCCGCCCACCACTCGCCCGTAAGCGGCAGAACTGTGGGTTAGCATGACCTGGTCATTAGATTTCTTAGAGACGCTTGCAGGTTAAATCCTTCACGCCATCCCGCTATATCTCCCTGGGATCTGTTTGTGGTGCTGAAAGCCTTACAGGACGTCCCCTTAGCTTCTGCATACTGTGAGTATTAAGTTTCTTACAAAGAAAACTTTAACCCTCCTCGCATTGGCTTCCGTTAAGAGCAAAGGGGATCTTCATGCATTTTTTGTTGACAATTCGTGCCTACAGTTCGGACCCTCTGAATCCAGTATAACTTTGAGACCAAGGCCCGGCTACGTGCCTAAAGTTCCCACCACTCCCTTCAGAGATCAGGTGATGAGCTTGCAAGCACTGCCTTTGGAGGAGGCAGACCCATTTCTGGCTTTGTTGTGCCCTGTTCGTGCACTATGTGTGTACTGTATATGGACAGAACGCAAAGCTTTAGAACCACAGACCAGCTCTTTGTCTATTACGGTGGTAGCAGAAAAGGAAAGCTGTCACCAAGCAGAGGATGTCCCATTGGATTGTGGATACTATAGCCTTTGCATACAAATTTACATGCTCACTATACACGTAGTGTGGCATCATCTTGGGCATTAGCTTGTGGTTTCTCGCTAACATACATTTGTAGAGCTGTAGGCTGGGCGATACCTAATACTGTTTTATAGTATATTCACCAGGTTTTATAGTGTTCGTATCGAGCCGGTATCCTCTCAGGTTCTTTCTTCAAACCAGTGAGAACACAGAGGGTCGGCTCATGAGCGCAAAAACGTCACAAAAACTGTTTTTTGCTCTCCTCCACTGCCTTGATAGCTGATGTTGCGGAGCATTGGTTGTCAGCCATACCAGATGTATTTCCTATAATCCTGTGTTGGATAGGCATCCACATTGGTTCCCCTATGTGGGGTTCCGATATGTGTGTTAAGTGCGTTGGGATAAAATCCTCCACGTTTTCCCTTAGCAGAGCCAGCTCTGTGTCTCTCAGTCATACCATATGTTCAGTTTCCTCTATGAGCAACCTGTCGGTTGTTTCATATTTTTATGTCATCCAGGTAACCTCCTTAGGGGATGGCTTCCGCAGTGTTCTTAGCTCTGCCCAGACTAAGTCGCTTCCCCAGTTCGCTGTTCACTATTGTGGGTTTAGGAACAAGTAGTGACCTGGCTTCTGCATTCAGCCTCTGTCCCTCTCTCCAGTGGAGTGGGAAGGCTCATGCAGGCACTGGAAGGGTCCAGCTGCAGTGGTGTTTTGGTAGGGATTTCCAATTCGTTGGTCACGACGTGACGTCGTAGTGACCGACTGAAAGGGAACGTCTCGGTTACAGATGTAACCCTCATTCCCTGAAGGAAGGGAATGGAGACGTGACGTCAAGTCCCGTCACCACAGTTTGCTGTTCCATTGCTGATACCAGGCCGGGCACTGATGCTCGGTGGTTCCCAATTCGTTGGTCATGATGTCTCCGTTCTCTTCCTTCAGGGAACGAGGGTTACATCTGTAACCAAGATGTTTATTAAACATAAAACAAGATAACCCACATGGAAAAAACATATATAAACATATATGTTTCAATATAGGTTTTGATATAAGTTTTACATATATGTGACATATATAAAATTGGCCGTTTTCCTATATTATATGTACATATATGCACATATATGTTAACCTATATATTGGTAAAATTATTAAAATCTGTAGCTGCTAATAAATTAAATATAAATAAAGGTCCAACCAATAACAGTCTGCACCTGCAGGAGCCAGGATTCAAACCTCCAACCTTCCGATCACAAAAAAATGCAATCCCACATGCCACTGCTAGGATTCGAACACCCAACCTTCCGATCATTAGACAACTCACTTTACCATCTGTGCTACTGTTGCTGTTAAATTACACTAAACAGTAGCTGTTAAATTAAACCATTTTGTTATACATGTCCTAGACAGATCTTGTAAATGTTTTAAATGTGCAGACATCATAACTTTATTTAATAATTCACATAATTTATGGCCTGTATATGCACATATATGCACCTCAATTTTGCATATATGCAGCATATATATTATCATATATGGGCATATATGCTGTATATGTGCAGCATATATGTGCATAGTAGCTGCATAAGGTTTCATATATGTTCACATATATTATTATATATGTGCATATATGCTGTATATGTGCTGCATATATGTGCATATTAGCTGCATATATGTTTCATATATGCGCATATATGCTGTATATATGCAGCATATATGTGCATATAAGCTGCATATAGGTTTCATATATGCACATATATCCACATATAGGTTCTTTCCATGTGGGAATCCACAGACAACTAGGGACATTGTAGAGAAAACCAGACAACATGAAAACAATTAATGTCTGACATAGGACAATTGAGACACAAGGGCTATTTTTCCTCAAAGTGAGGTAATGAACTAATGGGTAACCTACTGTAGACAACTGATTGAATATGGATGTGGAAACTATTAACCCCCTGGGGTCCGTAAACGTGGCGCCGCGTTTTGACGTGTTTTCTCCTTATCATAGCAAAATCAATTTAAAATACTCCATCATTAATAATCATACACTTATGTGTTTGACATAATTTAAAACTGTGAAGGGTCTTCTTTAATTTGTGTACATTCACAATAACAACAGATTTTTATTTTTGTCAAATAAAGAAAATAAACAGGGTGTGCATTCAGACAATTCTGTGTCCGCCAGCTGACTCTAAAAACACGTTACAAAAATCAATTGAAACTCTGCGAATACTCGTCACACAAACATGAAACACATTTCAAAAAAATCCTGAAATGTCTACTTTTAAACAAGATAATTATAATCGAAAACAAATATTGCCTGTTTATATAATCTGAAGAGAACATAAGAGTTCAAAACACAGACACAAGACAACACTGTGACAAGGAGATTTATTGTGATGTGTAGTCAGACACATGTGTTATAACAAGGGTTTAATGCAGCCAGACTCATACTGCTATTCTGCTATTTAATTATAAGCTTTGTTATGATACCCTGCCATACTCAATTGTAAATATACAGAAACTTTAAAATTCTGTTTATCTGAATGTCAATCTTCAAATAATGATTCATGTAAAACTTTAGAGTCAGAGTTGTGTGACTGCTTCTACAGTACTCTGTCTCTCAGAACCATTGATACCAAAGTCAAACATAAAAGACTGCTGTGTCATGGCTTATACCCAAGAGCTCACTTGGATCATAATGTACCAAAACATAATGGTAAAACTTGCACAGTACAGACAGTGTGACTGAGGCGTAGGATGTTCTTGTTTAATATAAGTTATTAAGTTTTAAGAATGTCTTATTTTCATCATTATTTTCAGTGAGAGGAGATGAGATGTCTGATACAGTCTCTCTGGGAAGTTCTGGTTTTGGTTCGTTCAGATCTCGATCAGGTGGAGACAGCAGTTCAGTTTTTGCATCATCACACTCAAGAGATCAACCTCTCCACTTTGCTGATGGATCTTCACACTCCACTTCTGAGTCTGAGGAACATTCAGGAACCAAAAGAACAAAGAACCCAGCCAGGGTCTTAAGTTTTTTAAGAAGAGGCAAACAGAATAAATAAGGAGAATACAGAAACTGCAATATTTGTTTCCCCCTAAAATTATTGAAATAAATTGTCCCTGACATAACATACATTTTGTAATAAAGAGTTATCCATCCATTTAAAACCCCATTCACACAGTACTTTGAATCCCCCGTAAAGAGGTCCTTGAAACATTTTTGGAAAGCATTATATGTGAACAAGATGCAGAAACAATGCCACAAGGAGAGTGCTGTGGTAAGGACGCAGGTGTCATCTCAACCAGAAGTTATGATTCAACTCTTTGACACAGGGCTTTAAATGCGATCAACATTCACAAGAGAAATGTTGGCAAACTGGATGCCGAAGCTGAGATCATTTACCAGCATGACAGCGCATCATGCGCTCCTTATGATCTTGTCATAAACTAAAATCCATGTGTGTGGTTTTTTTGAGAGAGAAATCACACATAATTAGCAAACTTCAGACGCTGTGGAAATAACGCGTCCCGTGTCTTTGAAGGATCTTTACGGTATGTGTGTAAATGCACGCACAGATTCTGGAAAATCAGTGGCAGTGTGAATGAACCAAAAATCAAACAATCCTGGACTTATCCCGGATGCATTTTCTGTGTATTTTCTGTAATATCGGTGTGAAAAGGGCTTAAGAAATTGAAATGAATTTACTACCCTCATGTTTCAGTTTAACTGATAAAGGTAACTAACATCAATGAACCCAGTAGAGCAGGTAGCACAGAATAAGTATGTAACCGCTTAAACAGTGTGTGTCCTGGCATTTAAAAACAGCTGGGTGAAGTGCAGAGCAACCATATTAAGCACAAGCTAGAATGTTTATTGCCTTTATAATTTTTATGGAGTCTTAATATGATATTGATATTTAATTTCTAGTCTAAAGGTGGAGATCAGAAACTGCTCAGCTGTGCACAAGGTGAAGGTCATTTGCGATTTATAGATTTTATATCTAAAAGAAAGGGTAAACGTGTTTTCAGTGGAAATGTTCATTCTATGAATCACACATAGCATTTTTAAAAATTATGGTGAGGTCAAATTTAGGATGGTTTCTACGCAGCATTTTATATAGGCCCCAGGTAATGAGAATTGATAATGTGTTTGTAAACCACCGATACAGTTTAAAATTATTTAGTTTAACATTATTTTTTTGTTCATTCTAACTTAAGGCAATGTAACTATTAACTACACTGTAAAAAAATGCAACAAAAAATTAAAACAACTTGGTTTTGCAAGTCACTTCAACATATTATTATTTTAAGTTTTTACTTCAATGCCATTTTATAATCTGAACCTTTTCTCATCATAAAGAGAACAGAAAGATTCTTCAGATGTTAATGGGTTTTTTTTCTATGGCATCATGATGAAGCATCTTTATATTTAAGAGTGTACAGTAATTAAAGTGATTGTCTGTGGGTGTTGTGAATAAATAATTTTGGTAAGTTTATTAGCATAAAGGTTATTGAATGAACTGAGAATAAAAGTAGGAAATCTATACTCAATTCATGGTTAAAAATAATGCAGTTTTGATCCTTTGTATGTACAGAGCATTGGTTTGTGTATTTTTTGTACATTCAGATGAGGTGTCACTAAAATCACACAAACAACATAAATCAAATGATTGCTGTTTTTTGCCTTTCCTACGTGATAAAGAAATGTTATTTCTTAAAATGTATAATTTTAATAAAAAATCCTGTATAATGTTACACAAATAAACAGACCTAATCTCACTTTGATAGAATTTGATAGAAATCAAGATTTGATTTTAAAATACATCCATTTACCTATCATAAGATGTTCAAATTACTAGTAGCAAAAATGTAATGTTTATTTACTTGTCCATATCTATAACGCCACATTTGCAATATTTGTCTTTGTTTATTGAATCATTGCTTTGCTGTAAATATGAGCAAATAAAGTGATGAAGACTCTTTTTATATTTATGCATTTGGTAGAGGTCAATGGTAGTGTTATTCTCATAGTTGAGTTACTAGAGCCTGAACATCAAGAATAACTGAGGAACAAACTTCAGATCTCTTATTACAAGCCAAGCTATACTGTGTCCTTTTTTTTACAGCATCATAAAATCTTAAAGTGCCCGTATTATGAAAAACTCACTTTTTCTGGGTTTTGGGGTGTTCATTTGTGTCTCTGATGCTCCCACACGCATACAAACTTGGAAAAAAATCCATCCATGCTGTTTTGAGTGAGATACAGGTTTCTGAATGTCCTCTGCCTTGAGTCTCAGATTGTGCTAGTTAAAACTCAGCTCCGTTGTGACTAACAAACCGTTTCGTCACATTCAGTTTGAATTTTCCCGCCCACCACCCCACTCGCAGGTCTCCACCCACCAGGTAGCTAGAGAGCACAGAGCAGTCACACCCTCTATGCTGTTATCATGTCTCACGGAAATAACAGCAATTTGGATATTATCAGAGCCATGGATATGGCTCTGGATATTATGGATTATACTCCCGCCTACTTTTAAAAGCAAAGTTTTAACGCGTGGTTTTTGGAACCCGGAGTAATCTTATATACAGTGTGTTACCGAAATGTGATGTAAACAACAGACTATCACAGACTATAACAGACGGTCACTATGTATCTATATTTCACGGATTATACGCATTTGTGGACAAAAATGGTCATTGAATGTATTTTATTGGACTTTCATGGATCATTCACACATCTGAAACAGACTGGATTCGATTTGCGATCGTTGTAATATCAACAAAAAAAGGTAAGAAGTCACGTTATATTTTGCATGTTGTCATCTTCGGTCACAAAATACAACATTAGAGCATCTATATCTCAAAACAGAGATCATACATTGATGCTAATCCCGTAAATTATACCTTTTAAATGTATAGTGATGTTAAAATTGTTTAAGTTAGGCTATATAGATATTTTTGCAGGCTAGATAGTTTGCAGCGTGGTTTCGAAAGTTAAAAAAAAATATTTAAGGCTTTATTTTACAATTCTACAAGAACTAAGTAATAGTGCTTTGCCAAACTAAAAGTGTTTTGCCAAACTAACCGAGACCGGGCCTTACCGCTCCGACTTTTCTGACGAGGCTAACCCCCGAGCATCTAATAACTGTTACGGTCCGGACCTCCCGCTAGCTTCTAGCAATTAGCACGCGGTCCACAAGCAGTATACATCCCCCGCCGGGTCTTAATTTCTGTAATTTGTGATAATAATGCGTTTGAAAATGTTTTATAACGGGAATATGTTAGCATTGTCCTGGGAAAACGAGTTTATTGTTGTGACTGCTAACGTAACATCACAATTTACTCATTGTGTGTCATGAGTTTCTTCACCTGTAGTGTACTTATTAGTGATACTTTTCTGCATGATTTGTCTGTTGGCAACATAAACCGTTAATAATAATAATATATAATATAAAAACACAGTATGGTCTGTACTGCTCACGATACCACTGAGCATGCGCACGATCACATGACGTTAGTAGTGGGGCGTGATCAAAGGAGCAGCAGCTCATAAATATGTAAGACTAGCTCAAAACGGCACAATCTGAACTGCCCTGAAACAGAGGCTACTAGAGATGGGTAACAATCTTTTCCTACAAGCTATTTCGAGCAAACAACTTTTGAAACATGCTTTATGGAACTCATACACCTATATAACTTGTGGAAAAGCTATTATAATATGGGCACTTTAAGAATTCATTTTTGTTTTGTTTTTTGGAGATCAGAAAAATAAAAAAAAAACACTGTTCTGCTCTGTCCAAACCAAAGTAATGTCTACACATTTTAATGTGAAAATTAAAGGAACAGTATGTAACGGTTCCATTGTTAAAATGCCCACTTATACCAAACTGTTTCCACCTACATCCTCTGGCAATACATACAGAAGTGTAAGCTACAGGGCGTAAAGATTGAGGAACAGTTTTATCCAGCAGCCATCAGTGTTCAATATGTCAAAAACATTAATTGACCCCAATATCACTGTCATTATTTTAATCTCTACACAAACATTAGTTCAATACTGCAGGTTTTGATACACATAGTCATAGCCTAGTGGTTAGAGGGTTGGACTTGTAACCCGAAAGTTGCCAGTTCGACTTACCGTCTCTGCCGGCAGGTTGCGACTGTGATGTCCTTGAACAAGGCACCTTAAACCCAATTGCTCCCCGGGCACTGAAGGAATAGCTGCCCACTGCTCCATGTGTGTTCACCACTTACTGGGATGGGTTAAATGCAGAGGTCACATTTTGAGTATGCGCTGCATACTTGGCAAGCATGTCACACTTACACTGCACAGACAACATATATTGTCTTTATATCTGTCTATCTATGTATATATACACACTTTATTATTTTAATGACAATCACAGTTTAATGGAATATGGTTGTGAATTACCCGTTTTGTGGATCTACTCCAAATAAGAATTGCATTTGGATCCACTTGTCTTGCCTACCCGTGACAATTAATCATAAACAACAGCGTGCAGAGGCAAATAAGAGATTTATTTTAAAGTCAGACTTATAGCAGAAGAAAGTCATTAACTGTTTTAGTGTTGTTTTTTAGCTTTCTTTATATTTATTTGCAGTTTGATTAATCACTTTTTCATTAATGCATGAAACGGCAACCTTATAACTATAATAAACTTTAATGAAATAACTTTCTCAGCATGTTAATATGCCATGCAAAAACACTGTTTTTAAATGTACAGTGGAGCTCGAAAGTTTGGGCACCCTTGGCAAAGTAAGCTATAAAATATAATCTGTTTCTTCTTTTAAGCTTTAATAAAAAACCACAAAAATATAATGTTTCATTAAAGTAAAACAATTAAAAGTGAAGGGAAAAGTGAATAAAGAAATAAATCATTTTCTCTAATACTCACTGGGCATAAATATGGGCACCCCTTTATTTAATCCTCTTTGCTACATCCATTTGCAAGATACCAGCTCAGAGTCTTCTTTTATAATGTCTGATGAGGTTGAAAAATTCATGGCAGGTGATCTTAGATTATTCCTCCATACAGAATTTCTCCAGACCCTTCATATGTTGCTGCTCTCTACTCTTCAGTCATTTTCTGTATGGTTCAGGTCAGGGAACTGCAGGACCTTGATTTTGTGTCAAGGACACATGTTTTATTTACTTTGATGTTTGTTTTGAACCAATGTCAGGATAAAAGATTTTACCATGACCCATTATAAGATTTCTAGCCGAGCAAGTCAGGTTTTGACTTTTTTATCTGTTGGTATTTGATATAATCCATGAAGCCATGTGTCTGAATAAGATGTCCAGGACCTCTGGTATAAGTAATAGTGCTTTGCCAAACTAAAAGTGTTTTGCCAAACTAACCGAGACCGGGCCTTACCGCCCCGGCTTTTCTGACGAGGCTTACCCCCGAGCATCTAACTGTTACGGTCCGGACCTCCCGCTAGCTTCTAGCAATTAGCACGCGGTCCACAAGCATACATCCCCCGCCAGGTCTTAATTTCTGTAATTTGTGATAATAATGCGTTTGAAAATGTTTTATAACGGGAATATGTTTGCATTGTCCTGGGAAAACGAGTATATTGTTGAAACTGCTACATCACAATTTACGCTGGAATCTTTGTGTCATGATGAGTTTGACACACTGAGACCGGGCCTTACCGCCCCGGCTTTTCTGAGGTTAAAAACAATGAAGATCCAGCAGTATATTTAACTGTAGACATGGAGCACTTTTTAATCCATGTGTGCACCAAAACCATCTTGTGTCCCTGCAGCCAAAAATACTCTTCTTCGTTTCATATGTCTGCAAAATCAAGTCCTATTTAAGTTACAGTATGGCATATTAAATAGGAATTAGTTTTGCAGCCATATAAAACGAAGAAGAGTATACAAAATATAGACTTGATATTTGGTAAAATTTCCTAAACACCTCATACATTTCCCTCCCCCCTGGGATGGCAGAAGAATGTAAAATCTTTCTTTAAGGTATTAAGGGTTGGTTTCCCAGACAGGAAATAGACTAGTCCTAGACTAAAAAAAATTTAAGAGCTGTCCAAACTGAAAACAACTTGCACTCTCATATCTTAAATGCACACAAATAATGTTTTTAGTAAGGCATGTTTATTAAAACTAGTTATATTTCCTAATTAAACTAAGGCCTAGTCCTGGGGCCTCATTTATAAAGCGTGCTTACGCACAGATTTGATCGTAAAGTGTGCGTACGCAAAAATAAAGTCCATATTTATAAAAACTGTCTTTGATGTGGAAAAGTGCTTAGCGCCACGTCAGGGTCTGAGCAGACACATGCACTTTTGCTTGTCTGATTGCTGCAGGTTTTTTGAAATATAAGATGTTATTACTGCTCGAAATTGGGTTTAAACAATGACAGACGCTCTTTTATATGTCTATGGGCTCTATCTTACACCCGGCGCAATGCAGTGCAAAGCGCGACGCAAGTGTCTTTTGCTAGTTTCCACCCTGCGCAATTATAAATGTCACACTTCACCATCCAACAGGGGACCAGTAACATAACATGTTCATGCCTTTTTTTTCTGCTTAAACTGCTCATTTCTATGATTAATCTTAATTTGTGTGCAAATAATATTAAATAGTGACATAAGTGAAGATAAAATACATTCAGTCCCCTGTTAGATGGTGAAGTGTGGCATCTGTTTAATTATGTTGGCTTGAGAAAGCCAACATACTGTTGTTGCACTTAAACTTATTATTATTATTATTATTATTATTATTATTATTATGTTGGCTTGAGAAAGCCAACATACTGTTGTTGCACTTAAACTTATTATTATTATTATTATTATTATTAGTGGTGCTTGCATTTATGCAAGGCATCACTATTATTATTGCTCATACTTATTATTATTATTATTATTATTATATCTTATTATTCTTATGTCTGCACACTTTTTCGGCGCGTAACTCGTCCCACACGGTTTGTCGTAGACCCATAAATTAGGGCTCAAATCGACCGGCTTATTGAGGAGAGGTGTGCTATGACTTTTATAAGCGATCGGGTGCAGGATTTCCGAAAGGGGGGCGAAAAACCACCCAAAAAATCCCATTGACTTAACATTGCGCCCAACTTTGACGAGTCATAGCTCCGCTCGAGGATTTTGTAGAAACATGTGGGTTACAACATTTGAAGAGGGTGGTAGGCTCTGTAAGAACATGGATCACAATGGGGTGTAAGTTGTACCCCTGGGGTGTAAGAGGTGCCCAAAAGTGCCCCAATGAAAAGTCAATGGGGCAACATCCCATAGACTTACCATTGCAAAAATTTTGACGGGTCATAGGTCCGAGCCAGGATTTCATAGAAACATGTGGGTTACTAAATTTGAAGAGGGTGCTAGACTCTGTCAGGACGTCCCCCACAATGGGGTGTAAGGTTACCATAGCAACTATTTTGGGCACCCTAGCAACCTATACCATAGACTGCCATTATAAAATGCCCGGATGGATATCTTTGCACCACAGTGTCATAGAGACATGGGGGTGGGCTCATTTTACTCAGGCATCCAATCAGTCTCTCAGGATTCTTACAGACTTACTAAGCCACGCCCCTAGCAACCACTTTTGAGCACCCTAGCAACATAAAATACAAACAGTTATATCTCGGCATCAGAACATCGTAGAGACACGGGGGTTGGACCGTTTTACTTGTGACTAGGGGTGTAACAATTGGGCACATCATTGGCCACTCCCAAGCCACGCCCCTAGCAACCAAATTTGAGCACCCTAGCAACCGAATAAACAAAGCCTTATATCTCCGCATCAGAACATCGTAGAGACACGGGGTTTGGACCGTTTTACTTGTGACTCGGAGTGTAATCACTGGGCACATCATTGGCCACTCCCAAGCCACGCCCCTAGCAACCAAATACAGTACCCTAGCAACAGAGTAAACAAAGCCTTATATCTCCGCATCAGAACATCGTAGAGACACGGGGGTTGGACCGTTTTACTTGTGACTCGGAGTGTAATCACTGGGCACATAATTGGCCACTCCCAAGCCACGCCCCTAGCAACCAAATACAGTACCCTAGCAACAGAGTAAACAAAGCCTTATATCTCCGCATCAGAACATCGTAGAGACACGGGGGTTGGACCGTTTTACTTGTGACTCTGAGTGTAATCACTGGGCACATCATTGGCCACTCCCAAGCCACGCCCCTAGCAACCAAATACAGTACCCTAGCAACAGAGTAAACAAAGCCTTATATCTCCACATCAGAACATCGTAGAGACATGGGGGTTGGACCGTTTGACTCATGACTCGGAGGGTAATCACTAGTGGATGCCATTTTTTTCCCTAGCAACCAAATACAGTACCCTAGCAACAGAGTAAACAAAGCCTTATATCTCCGCATTAGAACATCGTAGAGACATGGGGTTTGGACCGTTTGACTCGTGACTCGGAGGGTAATCACTAGTGGATGCCATTTTTTTCCCTAGCAACCAAATACAGTACCCTAGCAACAGAGTAAACAAAGCCTTATATCTCCGCATTAGAACATCGTAGAGACATGGGGTTTGGACCGTTTGACTCGTGACTCGGAGGGTAATCACTAGTGGATGCCATTTTTTTCCCTAGCAACCAAATACAGTACCCTAGCAACAGAGTAAACAAAGCCTTATATCTCCGCATCAGAACATCGTAGAGACACGGGGGTTGGACCGTTTGACTCATGACTCGGAGGGTAATCACTAGTGGATGCCATTTTTTTCCTTAGCAACCAAATACAGTACCCTAGCAACAGAGTAAACAAAGCCTTATATCTCCGCATCAGAACATCGTAGAGACACGGGGGTTGGACCGTTTGACACATGACTCAGAGGGTAATCACTAGTGGATGCCATTTTTTCCCTAGCAACCAAATACAGTACCCTAGCAACAGAGTAAACAAACCCTTATATCTCCGCATCAGAACATCGTAGAGACACGGGGTTTGGACCGTTTGACTCGTGACTCGGAGTGTAATCACTAGTGGATGCCAATTTTCTCCCTAGCAACCAAATACATTACCCTAGCAACAGAGTAAACAAAGCCTTTTATCTCCACATCAGAACATCGCAGAGACACGGGGGTTGGACCGTTTGACTCGTATCTCGGAGTGTAATCACTAGTGGATGCCAATTTTTTCCCTAGCAACCAAATACAGTACCCTAGCAACAGAGTAAACAAAGCCTTATATCTCCGCATCAGAACATCGTAGAGACACCTGGGTTTGACCGTTTGACTCGTGACTCGGAGTGTAATCACTAGTGGATGCCAATTTTCTCCCTAGCAACCAAATACAGTACCCTAGCAACCGAATAAACAAAGCCTTATATCTTCGCATCAGAATATCGTAGAGACATGTGGGTTGAATTGTTTTACTTTTGGCTTGGAGTATAATCATATATTGTCCCCCGAAATTTGCCACGGCAAGCACCACTTCACATTTTCTTCAGGAAATGTACCTATCTAGTTATTATTATTATATTTTATTCTTACATCTGCACGTTTTTTCGGCACCTAACTCGTCCCGCACGGTTTGTCGTAGACCCATGAAAGAGGGCTCAAATCGACGGGCTTATTAAGGACACGACTGCTATGACTTTTATAAGCGATCGGGTGCAGGATTTCCGAAAGGGGGGCGAAAAACCACCCAAAAAATCCCATTGACTTAACATTGCGCCCAACTTTGACGAGTCATAGCTCCGCTCGAGGATTTTGTAGAAACATGTGGGTTACAACATTTGAAGAGGGTGGTAGGCTCTGTAAGAACATGGATCACAATGGGGTGTAAGTTGAACCCCTGGGGTGTAAGAGGTGCCCAAAAGTGCCCCAATGAAAAGTCAATGGGGCAAAATCCCATAGACTTACCATTGCAAAAATTTTGACGGGTCATAGGTCCGAGCCAGGATTTCATAGAAACATGTGGGTTACTAAATTTGAAGAGGGTGCTAGACTCTGTCAGGACGTCCCCCACAATGGGGTGTAAGGTTACCATAGCAACCATTTTGGGCACCCTAGCAACCTATACCATAGACTGCCATTATAAAATGCCCGGATGGATATCTTTGCACCACAGTGTCATAGAGACATGGGGGTGGGCTCATTTTACTCAGGCATCCAATCAGTCTCTCAGGATCCTTACAGACTTACTAAGCCACGCCCCTAGCAACCACTTTTGAGCACCCTAGCAACATAAAATACAAACAGTTATATCTCGGCATCAGAACATCGTAGAGACACGGGGGTTGGACCGTTTTACTTGTGACTAGGGGTGTAACAATTGGGCACATCATTGGCCACTCCCAAGCCACGCCCCTAGCAACCAAATTTGAGCACCCTAGCAACCGAATAAACAAAGCCTTATATCTCCGCATCAGAACATCGTAGAGACACGGGGTTTGGACCGTTTTACTTGTGACTCGGAGTGTAATCACTGGGCACATCATTGGCCACTCCCAAGCCACGCCCCTAGCAACCAAATACAGTACCCTAGCAACAGAGTAAACAAAGCCTTATATCTCCGCATCAGAACATTGTAGAGACACGGGGGTTGGACCGTTTTACTTGTGACTCGGAGTGTAATCACTGGGCACATAATTGGCCACTCCCAAGCCACGCCCCTAGAAACCAAATACAGTACCCTAGCAACAGAGTAAACAAAGCCTTATATCTCCGCATCAGAACATCGTAGAGACACGGGGGTTGGACCGTTTTACTTGTGACTCGGAGTGTAATCACTGGGCACATCATTGGCCACTCCCAAGCCACGCCCCTAGCAACCAATTACAGTACCCTAGCAACAGAGTAAACAAAGCCTTATATCTCCACATCAGAACATCGTAGAGACATGGGGGTTGGACCGTTTGACTCATGACTCGGAGGGTAATCACTAGTGGATGCCATTTTTTTCCCTAGCAACCAAATACAGTACCCTAGCAACAGAGTAAACAAAGCCTTATATCTCCGCATCAGAACATCGTAGAGACATGGGGGTTGGACCGTTTGACTCATGACTCGGAGGGTAATCACTAGTGGATGCCATTTTTTTCCCTAGCAACCAAATACAGTACCCTAGCGACAGAGTAAACAAAGCCTTATATCTCCGCATCAGAACATTGTAGAGACATGGGGTTTGGACCGTTTGACTCGTGACTCGGAGGGTAATCACTAGTGGATGCCATTTTTTCCCCTAGCAACCAAATACAGTACCCTAGCAACAGAGTAAACAAAGCCTTATATCTCCGCATCAGAACATCGTAGAGACACGGGGGTTGGACCGTTTGACTCATGACTCGGAGGGTAATCACTAGTGGATGCAATTTTTTTCCCTAGCAACCAAATACAGTACCCTAGCAACAGAGTAAACAAAGCCTTATATCTCCGCATCAGAACATCGTAGAGACACGGGGGTTGGACCGTTTTACTCGTGACTCGGCATGTAATCACTAGTGGATGCCAATTTTTTCCCTAGCAACCAAATTCAGTACCCTAGCAACAGTGTAAACAAAGCCTTATATCTCCGCATCAGAACATCGTAGAGACTCGGGGGTTGGACCGTTTTACTCGTGACTCGGCATGTAATCACTAGTGGATGCCAATTTTTTCCCTAGCAACCAAATACAGTACCCTAGCAACAGAGTAAACAAAACCTTATATCTCCGCATCAGAACATCGTAGAGACACGGGGGTTGGACCGTTTAACTCGTGGCTCTAAGTGTAATCACTAGTGGATGCCAAATTTTTCCATAGCAACCAAATACAGTACCCTAGCAACCGAATAAACAAAGCCTTATATCTCTGCATCAAAACATCATAGAGACACGGGGGTTGGAACGTTTTACTTTTGAGTTGGAGTATAATCATAAATTGTCCCGAGAATTTTGCCACGGCAAGCACCACTTCACATTTTCTTCAGGAAATGTACCTATCTAGTTATTATTATTATTCTTTTTCTTCTGAGACTAAAATTTCTAACTCTAACTCGTCCTAGAGCTTTCAAGCTACAGCCATCAAACTTTGGACAGACTTTCGGTCTGATCTGACGAGGTGTGCTATATCTTTTCTAACTGATGGGACCTTCCAAATTCCTAAACGGGGCGCTGAAACACCCCAAAATTTCCATTGACTTAACATTGAGACAAACTTTGACGGGTCAAAGCTGCGAGTGAGAAACTTGTAGAAACTTGTGGCTTACCACATTTAAGGAGGCTGACAGGCTGTGTAAGAACATACTTCACAATGGGGTGTAAGCTGTACCCCTGGGGTGTAAGAGGCCCCCAAATTTTCCCATTGACTTATAATGGGGCAGGAAACATGCCCATAAAAGGGAAAAAAAGCGTCCCAGATGGAATATCTTCACTTTAGAGTGTCTTAGAGACATGGGGGTGGAATCGTTTTACTCAAGCATCCAATCAGTCTCTTAGGATCACCCCAGAGATATTAAGCCACGCCCCTAGCAACAATTTTGGGTACCCTAGCAACATCTCCCATAGACTACCATTATAAAAAGCCCAGATGGATATCTTTGCACCAGAGTGTCATAGAGACATAGGGGTGGGCTCATTTTACTCAGGCATCCAATCAGTCTCTTAGGATTCTTATTGAGGTATTAAGCCACGCCCCTAGCAACAAAATATGAAGACCCTAGCAACATAATAAACAAAGCCTTATATCTCTGGATCTGAACATCGTAGAGACACAGGGGTTGGACCGTTTTTCTTGTGGCTTGAAGTGTAATCATTATGGGATGCCAATTTTTTCCCTAGCAACCAAACTTAGTACCCTAGCAACGGAATAAACAAAGCCTTATATCTCCGCTTCAGAACATCATAGAGACACGGGGGTTGGACCGTTTTACTTGTGGCTTGAAGTGTGATCATTATGGGATGCCAATTTTCTCCCTAGCAACCAAACTTAGTACCCTAGTAACGGAATAAACAAAGCCTTATATCTCCGCATCAGAACATTGTAGAGACACGGGGGTTGGACCGTTTTACTTGTGGCTTGAAGGTTGATCATTATGGGATGCCAATTTTCTCCCTAGCAACCAAACTTAGTACCCTAGCAACGCAATAAATGTTAGCTTCATGCTAGCTTCTTGCTAATCATGCTAGCTTCATGCTAGCTTCATGCTAATCATGCTAACATCATGCTAGCTTCATGCTAATCATGCTAACTTCATGCTAGCTTCATGCTAATCATGCTAACTTCATGCTAGCTTCATGCTAATCATGCTAACATCATGCTAGCTTCATGCTAATCATGCTAGCATCATGCTAGCTTCATGCTAATCATACTAGCATCATGCTAGCTTCATGCTAACTTCATGCTAATCATGCTAGCTTCATGCTAGCTTCATGCTAATCATGCTAGCATCATGCTAGCTTCATGCTAATCATGCTACCATCATGCTAGCTTCATGCTAATCATGCTAGCATCATGCTAGCTTCATGCTAATCATGCTAGCATCATGCTAGCTTCATGCTAATCATGCTAGCATCATGCTAGCTTCATGCTAATCATGCTAGCATCATGCTAGCTTCATGCAAATCATGCTAGCATCATGCTAGCTTCATGCTAATCATGCTAGCATCATGCTAGCTTCATGCTAATCATGCTAGCATCATGCTAGCTTCATGCTAATCATGCTATTATCATGCTAGCTTCATGCTAATCATGCTAGCATCATGCTAGCTTCATGCTAATCATGCTAACATCATGTTAGCATCATACTAGCGTCATGCTAATCATGCTAGCTTCATGCTAATCATGCTAGCATCATGCTAGCTTCATGCTAATCATGCTAGCATCATGCTAGCTTCATGCTTATCATGCTAGCTTCATGCTAATCATGCTAGCATCAAGCTAGCTTCATTCTAATCATGCTAGCATCATGCTAGCTTCATGCTAATCATGCTAACATCATGCTAGCTTCATGGTAAATCATGCTACCTTCATACTTAAACATACTAACAGCCAGATAGCCTACTAAACTAAACTTATGTCAAACCGTTTTAAACATTCAGGCTACGCTTTCTCAAGCCAACATAAAGTTTGTCTTCAAACTTTACTATCTAGTTATTCTTTTTCTTCTGAGACTAAAATTTCTAACTCTAACTCGTCCTAGAGCTTTCAAGCTACAGCCATCAAACTTTGGACAGACTTTCGGTCTGATCTGACGAGGTGTGCTATATCTTTTCTAACTGATGGGACCTTCCGAATTCCTAAACGGGGCACCGAAACACCCCAAAATTTCCATTGACTTAACATTGAGACAAACTTTGACGGGTCAAAGCTGCGAGTGAGAAACTTGTAGAAACTTGTGGCTTACCACATTTAAGGAGGCTGACAGGCTGTGTAAGAACATACCTCACAATGGGGTGTAAGCTGTACCCCTGGGGTGTAAGAGGCCCCCAAATTTTCCCATTGACTTATAATGGGGCAGGAAACATGCCCATAAAAGGGAAAAAAAGCGTCCCAGATGGAATATCTTCACTTTAGAGTGTCTTAGAGACATGGGGGTGGGCTCATTTTACTCAAGCATCCAATCAGTCTCTTAGGATCACCCCAGAGATATTAAGCCACGCCCCTAGCAACAATTTTGGGTACCCTAGCAACATCTCCCATAGACTTCCATTATAAAAAGCCCAGATGGATATCTTTGCACCAGAGTGTCATAGAGACATAGGGGTGGGCTCATTTTACTCAGGCATCCAATCAGTCTCTTAGGATTCTTATTGAGGTATTAAGCCACGCCCCTAGCAACAAAATATGAAGACCCTAGCAACATAATAAACAAAGCCTTATATCTCTGGATCTGAACATCGTAGAGACACAGGGGTTGGACCGTTTTTCTTGTGGCTTGAAGTGTAATCATTATGGGATGCCAATTTTTTCCCTAGCAACCAAACTTAGTACCCTAGCAACGGAATAAACAAAGCCTTATATCTCCGCTTCAGAACATCATAGAGACACGGGGGTTGGACCGTTTTACTTGTGGCTTGAAGTGTGATCATTATGGGATGCCAATTTTCTCCCTAGCAACCAAACTTAGTACCCTAGCAACGGAATAAACAAAGCCTTATATCTCCGCATCAGAACATTGTAGAGACACGGGGGTTGGACCGTTTAACTTGTGGCTTGAAGGGTGATCATTATGGGATGCCAATTTTCTCCCTAGCAACCAAACTTAGTACCCTAGCAACGCAATAAATGTTAGCTTCATGCTAGCTTCTTGCTAATCATGCTAGCTTCATGCTAGCTTTATGCTAATCATGCTAACATCATGCTAGCTTCATGCTAATCATGCTAACTTCATGCTAGCTTCATGCTAATCATGCTAACTTCATGCTAGCTTCATGCTAATCATGCTAACATCATGCTAGCTTCATGCTAATCATGCTAGCATCATGCTAGCTTCATGCTAATCATACTAGCATCATGCTAGCTTCATGCTAATCATGCTAGCATCATGCTAACTTCATGCTAATCATGCTAGCATCAAGCTAGCTTCATGCTAATCATGCTAGCATCATGCTAGCTTCATGCTAATCATGCTAGCATCATGCTAGCTTCATGCAAATCATGCTAGCATCATGCTAGCTTCATGCTAATCATGCTAGCATCATGCTAGCTTCATGCTAATCATGCTAGCATCATGCTAGCTTCATGCTAATCATGCTAGCATCATGCTAGCTTCATGCTAATCATGCTAGCATCATGCTAGCTTCATGCTTATCATGCTAGCTTCATGCTAATCATGCTAGCATCAAGCTAGCTTCATTCTAATCATGCTAGCATCATGCTAGCTTCATGGTAATCATGCTAACATCATGCTAGCTTCATGGTAAATCATGCTACCTTCATACTTAAACATACTAACAGCCAGATAGCCTACTAAACTAAACTTATGTCAAACCGTTTTAAACGTTCAGGCTACGCTTTCTCAAGCCAACATAAAGTTTGTCTTCAAACTTTACTATCTAGTTTGTATTAACATTTCTTGCCATCAGAAAAGATTTTGGGGGTGTAAACTTAAACTTTTGCAACTATTAGGTTGCAAAGGACTTGCGAGCTCATTGCTTTTTTACCCATCATGAGATGTGTCTTGTGTGACACCTTGGCAATGAGACCTTTTTTAGGGCATAAGTTGGGACTGAACCAGCTGATATTCGTTTGAACTGACAGGTGGCTGGATTGCTTTTTAATTACCGATAGTTTTCAGTTGTTGTCTTGGCTTTCCATGCCTTTCTTCATGTGCTCAATACTTTTTCCCTGTGTCATTTCACATTATTACACATAACTTCATTTCTAAACTTATTTGTTTTGGTTTGTTTGTATGTATGAATGACTTGGGTTGTTACCAACATCTGGTGAAATTTCATGTCAATAGCACTTTTGGAAATATATTTACTGAGAAAAATGGCGACGTGTTCAATACTTTTTTCATCCGCTGTATATAGACCATATATCTGTATGTCATGCTCAGACAGCACAGCCATGGGCTATTCAATTTATATTGCATACAAGCATGGCAAGAGATTTGGGAAGGTCCTACTCTAATTGCCCGTCATGAGGACAAATATTATGCTTAAAGGAACAGTATGTAGGATTGTGGCCAAAACTGGTATTGCAATAACAAAACTTGTTATGGTGGCCGACAGGGGTCGCTGCACTGCAACGAAAGAAAACACATGCAAATAGATAAAACACCAGCAAATAGAAAAAACAATAACAGAAACGCGTTCCAAATCTCATAACACCAACAATAGCAGAAATGCGTTCCAAATCTCACAACACAACGGAAGTGTTTCAGGGGGGTCACAAAAACTGATGCACCGGTCTGAGAAGTGTTTTCGGTTTACATTCCATTCGTCCGTGGAGCTTTTGTGAGTTTACATCGATCAAATGTAAGTTTTTCTTGTTTATTTTAATATCCTAAATGCATATAAGCCTTTCCATTATTATTAGCCTATAGACTCAAATAATTTGACGAAATACATAATAAACTGTGAAACGTTGTGCTAGCTGGCTTAGTTACACAAATATCACTAGATAGTGTTCTAGGAGGACAATAAATACCACATTCCTCATAAAAACAAGTAAAAATAACGTGTGTGTGTGTGTACACGCGTTTCTATGGGAGGTTTTTGTGCTAATAATAGCTAATTGAACGTCTAACCAAATGTCTTGTGTGTGTGTGTTATTTTCAGGCAGCAAACATACTGTGTATAACTATATACAATAGTGTTAATTCAAGTTGTTTTTCATATTTAATTGACACATTTATCAGTTTTATATAATCTCTTTTATTATGTCTCAAACTTGTTTAATTTATATTGTGTGCTATGTGATTTTACGAATAGTTAACATAATTATTCTGTATTTTGTCTTTTTATTATTCTAGGAAAGCTAAAGGACCTGTTATTACATTGAGAGCATCCCGACCAGATGCATAGTGTGATATGGTAGCATGATAGAAATGAACTGCCAGAGCCTGTAGAGAGGGATAAAGTCTACTGAGAGGAACACCACTGCCTTCCTTTACACATTTTACAAACTAACGCACCAAAATTAACCAGAGTTTTGTTAGGTAGCTTTAAATTTGAGCTTGGGTCAGACTGGTCTATCATTGTATCTATTCCAGAGCAAGATTTCTACTGCAAACTAAATATAAATTAAATTGTATTAAAAAAAACATGTGTTTACTATCTTAAAACAACATAACATATAACAAAAAACACATTTTCTAATTGTAACACAATTTTAAGTTAAAGTTAAGCATCAGGGCCATAATTTGTATTTTTCATTAGGAACAGCTTATGTTCCCTTTCAGTCGGTCACTACGACGTCACGTCGTGACCGACGAATTGGGAACTCGCTTAGAGAGACCAATCTGCTTCGTACTCTACTACAAACGCCAATGAACTTGGCATTGAGATAGTTGCATAATGCTGGCGCCGCCCCGCCAGGTGCCTATATAAGCCACAGGTGCAAATATGGAAATTAACTTTTTCGCTTCGAAAGCCGGCATTATCTGCTACTGAGAAGCTACTCTCTGCTCTTCTGGGAACGGTTGCTGAAGTTGATTGACAAGCAGTACTGACACAGCGGACGCTCGCAGTATTCCACTGCTCTGCATATTTTTTGTTTTGAGTTTAGTGTGTGCGTTGCCTCTCCCTGTGCGCATCATCAGCTGAGCACCTAAAGAGTGATTTCCCTAAAGAGTGATACGTGAGAGCTCTGTGTCTTTTTAAAGACAGCCACTCTCTCGTATATTCGGAGATCAGCGTCCTTTTCAGGATAGCTTTTCCTCTGTGCGATCTTGGATGCGAGAAGTACAGGGATTCCAGTGACGGTCACGAGCGCTGTCTTCGTGCTTGGGCATCGAGCACTCCGAGGCTGCGTTCGTGGAGAGCTTTTGTTCTCTCTGTGAGAGCATAACCCTCTTGGATTGCGGAGACGACTGTCGTTTCTACGGGAACGACGTCCGCGCCTTTGCAGTGCTGAACGCCGTCATGGTGCGGCTGTCAAGCGCTCGCAGGACGCTCTTCGCATCACTACGCTGAGTAGGACGGAGGATGCGTCCTTCACCTACCGGCCTTCTCATCCTCAGCTGGTTGAGGCTCCGGTGGAGACTGCAGAGTCGTGTTCTGCGATTTCTGCCGAATCCATTGGACCTCCTTCTGGTCCCGTCACTTCTGCAGCATCAGAGGGGTGCCCATTTTTTCCCTCCGAGGCGGAGTCGTCCCGGAGATGGCGGCCGTGCCCGCTCGAGCGGCGGAAACGGTACAGTTGGAGGGGTTAATCCCTCTCCGCCCGAACCGTCCCGCCCACATGATTGGTACTTCGGAGCTGCCTGGGCCTCTACGGTCCTCACCTCCTGTGCCTGCCTTTCCTGACGGCACGAAGAGCTGACGTGATTTGCGGCCGTCCCGGCCGTTCAGCTTTCACCCCTCATCTCCCTCACTAACGGAGCCGCTAAGGGGGGATCCCTTCAGTGGAGCGGGGGGTTGCGATGCAGCTGCGTTCCTGGAGGGACCACCCAACCCTTCCCTCCCGTGTTTGTATAGACAGTCGTCCGGTTACGGGCGCTGCCCATCAGGCATGCGGAGACGCGGCTTCAGCCCTGCACGCATTAACGTACTGCAGGTTCACCAAGCGAAGGCTTTGGAGATATACGAGGGAAGCCGCGACCTTCAGTCGTGCGATGTCCACCACAGTGTTCAAGATCGCCACCTTTGGCTATGTCTGGCTTATATGACGGAACAACTTCATGAATGCTCCTGTCTCACAGACCGGCCTCTTCGGCGAGCCCGGGGAGTCGTACAGCTCCGCTGCGCAGACTGAGGCGATCTCCTAGGTCGTGCCCCGGCGGATGAGATCTGCCCTTGGTCCACCAACGCCGGCTGCTCAGTCTGCCTCTCGCCGTCGGCGTCCTGCGGCGGCCACCTCTGTTCTCCTCCTCGGACCCCATCTCGGCAGCGCAGGGGAACCGGTCGTCAGCAGCTCGCCCCGCCCGCTTAGCCGCTTCCCGTGAAAATCGGGAGTTTAAGTGGCCAGAGACGGGCGACCCGGAGTGGCAGAGGATCACTCTTCAGGAGACAGTGATTCGCTCCTTCCCCCGGTAGAGGGTCGGGTGGAAAATCCTTGGTTGGCATATGATCCACCGGCTGTCCAGCCGGTACCCACTTAACCACACATAAGAGTGCATTCCTCTTTCCTCTCCAGGTCTCCGGAAGATCGAGAGAGCCGTGGGCGTACACCTGCTCACTCTACCTCTCCTCTATCGCCAGCGGGTGTCCTGAGGAGTCCGAGCTCTCCACTGAGGAGACCGGACCACCAGCACCCTCATCGGAGTCTGCGCTCTCCGCAGAGGAGACCAGACGACCGTCACCCTCAGCGGGCTCAGGTCAGTGTCACACACACACACACACACATACTGTAGATGTTTATGCTGTCACGGCAGACGCACCGGAAGTCTCACCTGTCTCGCTTCGCTGCCCCACCGCGGGTACTTCGGTAGTGTCGTTAATTCTCCTCGTACGGTCCCGGGATGCTTCGCTTCAGTTCCCAGCCCGTCTCGTTGGGTTTTACGCACTATCCGCCTCGGTTACGTAATACAATTACCGGCACTCCCCCAAATTCTCGGGCATTTGTTTCACTATAGCGAAAGCGTCCGATGCACATGTACTGCGTGCAAAAGTCGATGTCCTGCTGGCGAAGGACATTTCGAGCCGGTCCCTCTTACCGAGAATGATGATAAGGTTTTTCCAGCCTTTATCTCATATTACCCAAAATACGCGGTGGGTTACGACCGATTTATTTACACTCCGGCTCTACAAGTGTGATCCTTTAGGATGATACGCCGAGGCTCGTATTTCAATATTCAAATCGGTTTGCAGCCTTAGACCTGTAGACGTGTACTTTGTGTCCATCTCCCCTCGCCTTAGACCGTTTTTCGCTCTGCGTTCGTGGGGTATTAATAAGTACACCATTCGAGCTGTCTCTCTCTCCCCGTGTCTCCATGAAAGTGCTAGTCATGGCATTAAAATCTCAGAGAGAGAGAGCGTTGTTCGCATTCTGCTTATATTTAACTCAACTATAATGGCTCGTTCTTGGCAAACGTGCGCGAACACAGAGATTTAATGCTTCAGCATCTCGCTCGTTTAAGTCATCAGGTCAGCTGGGAAAAGAGCAACTTTGCCCCGTGCAGAGGATCCTTTTCTCAGTATGGAAATAGACTCGATCGGTTTATTGGCGTGTTTTACAAGAGCGCGCAACCAGTCAGTTCTGACTTGCCTCGGTTTAATTCGAGGGAAGTACGCGGTCCCTCTGAAACAATTTCAGAAGCTCCTGGACATATGACAGCATGCTGCGGCTGTGACACTGCTCGAGCTGCTTCATATGAGACCGCTTCAGCATTGGTTTTACGATCGAGTCTCGAGGAGAGCGTGGCGCAACGGCATACACTGTGTAACCATTACACCTGCGTGTCATTTCAATTTTACCCCGTGGCAGACCCAGCATTTCTGATAGCAAGATATGCCCCTGAGTCGGGTCTCCTGGCATTCTGTAGCACATACAATGCCCCCAGCATGGGATGAGCAGCCACGTATGACGGGCTTGCAGTCTCAGGGGTGTGCATAGCACCCCAACTGCCGCGAGCGGTGCGCTGTATATCTGGGACTTGTACGCTCCGCTATGGAGATGCGAGGGAAGGATGTATTAGCCGACACCGACAACATTGCGACTGTTGCGTTATTTACCGTTAAGGCGGTTTTTGCGCTCTCGTCACCTGTCGCATCTCGCTCGTCATCTCCTCCTTTGGAGTCAGAAGCATCTGAGGTCCCTTCGTGCCATTTACATCCCGGGTTCGCTCAATACAGCGGCAGACGCGCTTTCCCGAGCTGCGCGCCCCGGTGAATGGCGACTCCACCCCCAGACGGTCCAGCTAATTTGGAAGAAGTTTGGTCGTGCGCAGATATATCTGTTTGCGTCGCCGGACGATACCCACTGTCGCCGGTTTTTATTCACTAACCGAGGGCAGCCTCGGCGTGGATGCGTTGGCACACAGCTGGCCGCGGGGGACGCGAAAATACGCATTCACTCCAGTGAGCTTAATTGCACAGACACTGTGCAAAGTCAGGCAGGACGAGGAGAGCCTTTCGTTAGTCGCCCCATACTGGACGACCAGGAATTGGTTTTCAGAGTTAACGCTCCTCGCGACAGCCCCTCCCTGGCGAATTCCCCTAGGAAGGACTTTCTTTCTTTAGGAAGGGGCACATTATGGCACCCGCTCCCCGACCTGTGGGATCTCCATGTATGGTCGTTGAGTGCGCGCAAGGTTTAGGTGATTTATCGCAAGCGGTATCTAACACCCTCGACGCGGTACGAGCACCGTCCACAAGACGGGCTTACGCGCTTAAATGAAACCCTTTTCGTCACCTGGTGCTCTTCGCAACGCGAGGACCCCAGAGAATGCTTAACATTGTGCTTTTATATATCTTCAACATAGGTTAGATGCAATGTTCCCTCTAAGCTGCGCGCGCGCGGACGCGCAGGCCAGTCAAAGTGGCCGCACAATAGATTTGTCAGACCGCGCACATTTTCAGACCGCACATAAACATTGATGCATTTGCTGTTGTAAAAGAATTAAGAGAGAGAGAAGGCGAGTGTTCTAGAAGGAGAAGAAACTTTCAACCAATCGCTGATCTTGCTACGGTGACAGACACTTTTATGAGCCAATGGTAGCAGCGCATTCAGTTCACACAGGAGCCAGCACGAGCACAGAGTGAGAGCGAGTCAGATGAGCAGCTGCACGGGGGGATCTCAAGAAACTAAAATATTTATAAAGAGGAAAAAGTGATTCAAAACAGTGATTTTAAACAAATTATTGGATTCCTGAAGTGATGCGAAAACTTGGAAAAGCTGTCGCTAGAGTGAGGAGAGAGCAAAATAGAGAATTAGAACAGAGGCAGAATCACAGAGCATCAAAACACTGCGAATGAACTTCTTCTTTTAAATAAGAAGGTAAAATGTATGCTTTGGTGAGTTATATTCTAAATATTAACTTGACATCATGGCATAAGTGTTGCAAATTTGGCAGCAAACTATGAGTTTTATTAGTTTGTTTACATTGGCCGTTGGTATATAACGAACGAGCTGAAGCTATTTACATTTGAAAGTTAACAGTCAAGTAACGTAAATGTGATTAAAAAATAACATTTTAAGTGTCAATATGTTCAATAAGTGTTGAAACCCTGAGTTAGGTTGTTATTTGAAATGTTTACATGATGCTTATTGAGAAATCTGTTGAATTGAAGATTAATTACTGTTCTGCCTTGTGTTTTTACAAGGCTGGGTTTTTTTGTGAGAATTTCGAACATCTGTGAAGTTCTCCTGCTCCATCTTGGACACGCGAGACAATTAAGTATATACTGAAGGTGTATACAAAAGGCGAGCCAACCATATCTGTGCTTTGAACTCATCAGAACTGGTAGGAGGATATTTTTCTTTTTTGTTTCGGACAACTACTATGACGTGAATTCGCTGAGACTTCATTTTCCGTATTTTCTTGGATTTTCTTCGAAGGACACTGACTTTGAACTGAACTATTTGAACTATTTAAAGGAACAAACAGTCTTTTGAACCAAATCAATTGATTCATGAATTCAACCCAACTAAGTAATTTAAGTGAATCATGAATTTGGATTTCAAACAAAATGAAACTTTTGTTACACTTTTACAAGTATTTTTATTTATTTATTTATTTGCACTGTAGTATATGAGAACTGATTTTCAGCTTGAGTTGAATGGTTCAATCTGCTAAACCCAGGTACCTGGTAAATGCAAAGAGAGTGTTAATTACATGTATTGGGATTTATACACAGGCCCACATTGAACATTATACGTGTGTATACACTAAACCCCGTTACACGCTACACTGTCATCTCTTTGAATCTCCTTTGGTTAACGCAGGCTCGTGGTCATTTTCGGCAGGTCGTGTGGTTGCGAATTGCTCACAGTACTGAAATGTGCGCTCAGAAAAAAAAGAATTTGCTCAGTGCTGAAAAAAATTAGAGGGAACATTGGTTAGATGGTAGGCTGTCACCCTCCACCATTAAAGTTAAAGTTGATATCGCCGCTATTTCTGCTCATCACTCGCTTATTAACGGCAGATCAGTTGGCAGCATGATCTGGTTGTTAGATTTTAAGAGGCGCTCACAGGCTAAACCCCTCGCGCCCTCCCTCTATTCCTCCTGAGACCTGTCCATGGTGCTGAAGCCCTACTACAGGTTCCGCGTTCGAGCCTTTGCAGTCTGCGAGTCTGAAGTTTTTGTCAATGAAAACTCTGACCCTGCTAGCATTGGTCTCCGTGAAGAGAGTAAGGAATTTACATGCATTCTCTGTTGATGATTCGTGCCTTCAGTTTGGTCCTGCTGTCTCACTGAGACCCAGACCAGGCTACGTGCCCAAAGTTCCCACCACTCCCTTCAGAGATAAGGTGGTGAGCTTGCAAGCGCTGCCCCCCGGAGGAGGGCAGACCCTACCATGGCTTTATTATGCCCCGTACGAGTGTTACGCATCTACGTGGATCGCACACAAAGCCTTAGGACCTCAGATCAGCTCTTTGTTTGTTATGGTGGTCAGCAGAGAGGGAAAGCTGTCACTAAGCAGAGGATGTCTCATTGGATAATTGATACTATCGCCCTTGCTTATAATCTGCAGGGCATTCCTTGTCCATTTAATTTGAGAGCTCACTCTACTAGAAGTGTTGCCTCATTTTGGGCAATCACTCGTGGTTCCTCGCTAACAGACATCTGCAGAGCTGCTGGTTGGGCGACACCTAATACGTTCATTAAATTTTAGTGTTCGTGTCGAGCCTGTCTCCTCTCGTGCCCTTTCCTCGTTAGGGGAAGCACAGAGAACAGGCTCGCAGGTCGGCTTGCAGCCTCCGACTGCTGCTCCAAACTGAGCTCAGTATGGAAGGCCATCAAGGCAAAAACGCGTAATAATTTGTTTTGCCTTCCTCCGCTGCCTTGGCAGCCTGATGTTGCGGAGCATCCGCTGCCAGCCTCTCACTAGCTGCATCCTCGCGAACCTGTGTTTGGCTCGGGCATCCACATTGCGTCCCACCGGGTTCCTTTGTGAGTATTTTCCGTGGGGTTAATCCTACTAGCCCACGTTTCCCTCAGCAGAGCACTGCTTTGCTTACACAGCCACGGCTGTCATTTATACCTCAACTACGGTTGACTTTCGCCCACCAATAGCCCTTAACGGGGCGGTGGCTTCCGCAGCGTCCCTATACCGCTCAGATAGGGCGCTTCCCAGTCGCTAGCACTACTGTGGGGTTAAAGGAACATCTAGTGCCCGGCCTTCTGCCTTAAAACCTAATTCTCCTTATCCTTAAGTGGAACCGGAGGGCTTTACGCAGACACTGGAAGAGGTCAGCCCTCAGTGGCGTTTTGGTAGGGATTCCCAATTCGTCGGTCACGACGTGACGTCGTAGTGACCGACTGAAAGGGAACGTCTCGGTTACGTATGTAACCCTCGTTCCCTGAAGGAAGGGAACGGAGACGTCACGTCCCGTCGCCACAGGGCTGCTCCCTGCTGTTTATTGGCCGGTCACACTTTCCGGCTTTCTCAGCGAAATGAAGCTAATTTCCATATTTGCACCTGTGGCTTATATACGCACCTGGCGGGGCGGCGCCAGCATTATGCAAATATCTCAATGCCAAGTTCATTGGCGTTTTAGTAGAGTACGAAGCAGATTGGTCTCTCTAAGCGAGTTCCCAATTCGTCGGTCACGACGTGACGTCTCCGTTCCCTTCCTTCAGGGAACGAGGGTTACATACGTAACCGAGACGTTTTGTAGCTCAACTTCTGACAGTTTTGGATGCTGGTAGGTCATAATCTGGTCATACAGAATTACAATGTTAATTTTAATCTGAGAATGGTGATTATTTGTAATTATTTCTCTTGATTCTTTATAGACCACTGCATTGTATTTCATGTCATATTAGCGGCATATGAAGATGCATAAATTTAAACATCTTGACATTAAACATCTTGTTCAAAGACTCCTCTCCTGATTTTCTTACTGGAATCTGGTCCATATTTAGCCACCTCAACCAGCTAAACCTTAAATGTAGTGAAGTTAACTACAACCAGAACATCAATCTTATCACTTTGACATGTACTGTATGACTTTTATTTGAATGAATAATACAGTTACTATAACATCTTACAATGTTGATACTTCTTTTTAGTGCCTGCTTAGAACTTCTCGTAAAGGACAATGCTGTTAATAAACTTGCAGTAAAGCTGATTGATTGCCTATTTGTTTACTACAAATACCATGGCTATATGTAAATACAGTAACACAACTGTTTCTTTTCTATCATCCTTGGTAGGTTGTTATTTTCTATTTTTATCAAATTACTTACATTTTAAGATTATAAATCTTGCTGTTTCCTTTTCTTCCCTAAAATGAAAGAGTGTTTTTAAAGGAATTAAAGAAATTATTTTAAATATTCTCTCTTGAATATGCAAATGAAAATGCATTTGAAGTTTAAAGTTTTTTTTCATATGTATAGATACCTGTACAATGACATTCTTCCTTTTTATTGCCACATTACATTAATCAGACAAAGGTCAAAACTTGTAATCCATCCAAATACATTTTTATTTCTATGTTTTAAATTGGTTGTACCATCTGACACAGAAAGGGTACCAGCTTACCAGTTACCAGCTTTAGTATCTGAGCACAAACCTTCATTTTGTGGATAATGGGATATCATTTTAACAGTTTATACTTGTTAAATTCTTAATAAAAGGCCTATGGTTTTATACTACCTTGACATTTGAGAACATTATCCCAACAACTACTGATGTTTGTTACATTTGTTTATAGGATGGGTTTCGAACGTAAATAATGTCAAAGTATCTTATTTGGAATTTTTTATAATTTTAAAACAATTTTTAACAGTTGTTTTAAATGGATAATTTGTAACATTTTTCAAGTTTGAGATAGCAAAACAAACATTAGTATACTGTGAATATGTCATGACTTTGGTTTATTGACTGCTTTATTTTGGGTTCTCAGTGTTGGTGTTTGTGTTTATAGTTTCACACGTGCGCGTCTCAGTCACTGGTGTAATTCGTGTTATTTGTTTCACCTGCGCCACTCACCTGCAGCTCATTTCATGGCCATTCGGTTCTGTATTTAATCCCTGTGTGTTTTAGTGTTCTTTGCAAGTCCGTCTTTGTATGTGCTCGCCGGTTTCTAGCGCTGCTAGATTCTAGTCTTGTCCTGTCTAGTTTTTCCTGTTTCTCTAGTCTGTTTTATTTTCCCCCGTCAGTCTGTGCTCTCCGCTACCCGTAGATTTTGGAGACTACTCGCCCAGTTCATCTCCTGTTCTCCGCTCTCTCACGCTGCTATTAAGACTGCTTTTTCATCAGCGTGCTGAGGATTCTCGCCGCGGCTCTGCCGCTCTCCTATTGGGCGGTCCCTCGCTTCGGGAGCTGTCCAGCCTGCCCTGTCAGATTTCGGTAACACTTTATTTTACGACCCGCAAAGTACCGCGTAATTAAACCGAATTTACAGCGTATCTATTTATAACAACAGAGTACCTCTACAGTACGTACTTGTAGTTATAAGGGAACAATATTTTAAGTTTGGGGTAATAAGGGGATAAGAATATATGGAAAATTATTCTCTAAGTATTTCAGAACTACAGGGTACCTATTGTAATATTACGTGGTATGTATGACTTACGTCTATGGATAATATGGTCTATGTGTAATATGTTTTTTTTTTTTCATATTTGCTACTTACCTGATGAAGTGTTTTGTATAGCCTACAGTTGATGTCTACAAGCCACGTCGGCAAATAAAATATAACACACAATAAAAATAATAGCAACTTGTACCTCTTTGATCTGTATATGTATACAGGAGTTACCAGGTAACTCTCATATTTGCGGGCTGTAAACTAAAGTGGTGCTTTGTTCACCTCTTGTTATAAATGTTATAGGGTAAATACTTTAACATACAGAATATTGTTATTTTTATTTTAAAACAACTTATTTCAAAACATCTTTAAAACACTATAATTAAGCCAACACTTAATGTTTATCACATAACTTTTATTTAAAATAAAAAGTCATGACAATTTTTCATTGTTTTTGCGGCTTGGCTTCCTCTGTTGGTGTTCTTGTCCACTTGGATGATGAGTTGATGTCGTCTCACAAATGCTGTTCTGCATTACATATAAAAAACATAAATGAAAGCCTTCAGTAAATGTTTCTTCACTGTGCCTTGACAGAAACAGAGTTTTCTAAGCCAGTTACGTTTATAAATTTGAGGCTTACTTATGTGCTAGCTAACCTGCTACCGTTAGCTAGCAACTTTCTTGAAAAACATTGTTTGAAATGCGTGAGTCATGTATTAACAAAACCAGTCACCTTATCCAGCATGCGGATCCTGCTGACATCACTCGCAGCCGTACTCCACAGTGTAGAACGTTTTTAAAACCTCTTAAAGAAATTTCACCTCAGGATCGCCTTCCAGCAAACCTCCTGCAGATGGCCGCGCGTTCTACACCTGCGCAGTAGCATACGCATGTAGTCGTCTTTTGCTTTAGCGGGAGCTGATATCTGCTGTTGTTTCATTCTGGTTTGCCATTGCATAAATTATATTTGGCTAAAATACTTGTGTTTACAGTAAATAAATTGCAAAGCACCACTTCAAATATGTCCGCAAATGTAGGAGTTTCCTGGTAAATAGGGAATAAGTTGCTATTTTTATTGTACTTACCTTAAAAAAAAGATAACCACATTAAATCAGCTGGACTTTTGTTATTAAAAGCAAGTAATATAGGCTACTAAAATAAAAGTGATATGCTGTTATATTTATTTGCCGATGTGGCTCGTAGACATTGACTGTATACAACATTCAGTAGTCAATATGAAAAATTCACAATAAAAAATAAATAAAACATAATTTCCCCATAGACTTGACTAAGTCATACATAACACGTAATATTACAATAGGTACCCTGTTGTTATAAAATACTTAGAATATAAATAATTTATAATTCTTCATATTCTTACCCCCTTATTACCCCAAACTTAAAATATTATTCCCTTATACCTACAGGTTACCTACCCTGTTGTTACAAATAGGTACGCTGTAAATTCGGTTTAATTACGCGGTACTTTGCGGGTCGTAAAATAAAGTGTTACCTCTGTGCCCTAGTGAGCTGTGGACATCTCTCACTGTGTCGTGTGTGTTCCTCTCTCTCTCCCACCGTTCGCCTGAGTGTGGCAGTAGCCCGGACGAGTGTGGTCATCCTCTCAAGCCCAGTGTGTGGTTTCTGTTTCGCCGTCTGCCTCGGAGTGGCCATTGCGCCCAGACGTGCTTCTGACATTTCCCTTATTATCATTTAAATAAACTCTTCTGTTAACCTGCTCTGGGATCTCTCTCTGTGTGTTTTTCACCGTAACAGAATATTACTCTTTTTACTCTTATCAAATAACAGTATTACTGTCTGCAGTTTGCTGGTTACTTACTGTAAATTTAAATTTTATTTACTGGCAACAGTTTGTTCAAAATAAATGAACATTAAACATTAACAAGACTTTATATTTACAGGAAAAAATTACAAAAATTTCTGGTTCCCATAATGCTTTGCATGAAGCTGTTTTTTATCATTTTATTCTGTAAAGACAAAGACTTGTTAATGTTTAATATTAATTTTTCTTTGAACTGTTGCCAATAAATTAGATACATATAAACTTACAGTAAGTTACTGGCAAACTGCCAGAGCTGTAAAAAGTACTCAAAAATTTTACTCAAGTGAAAGTACAAGTACTGAGTGTAAATTTTACTCAATTAAAAGTAAAAGTATCTGGCCAGAATTATACTTGAGTAAAAGTAAAAAAGTACCACATTAAAATTGTACTTGAGTATTAAAAAAGTAAAAGTAACCGGAAGAAGGAAAACGAGAGATTCATGTTTAAGCTTTTAATCTCTAAAAACATGACGTGAATGAACCACATACAAGGTTTTATCCTTTACAACTGTCTGTATTTATTTGTATTTCATTATCAAACTATAAGACTACTACCTTATTTCCAACATGATCTCACAAAGTTTCTTTTCCATGTCAGTTTCACGTATTGATTACTCAATTGTTTTTCCTATTTTAAATCATTTTCGCGTGGGTTTGGGGTTAGATTTGGGCTTTGGGCTAGGATGTCACTTTAACTATTGGTTTATACTATTTTTTCCATACTTTTAAACAATTGTCGCCTGACGTTAGGGTTAGGAGTTGGGTTTGGATGTCATTTTATGTTACAGAAAGTAGTTCTAACCCCAAACCCACGCGAAAATGGTAAGAAAATAGGAAAAACAATTAAGTAACAAATACGTGAAACTGACACGGAAAAGAAAGTCTGTGGTACAGACAGAAAAATGTGGAGATCTGTGACAATGACAATGAATTTTAATGTGCAACATGCTACTCAAAATTGTAAAACCTTGAATTAAATTAAATTTCAAGCTCTATCAAGCCTCTCACAGGCAGCCGATGCAGGAAGAGGTGTATTAGACCTTGTTCACACTGTCAGTCCAAATCCGATTTTGGTGCATATCCGACAGGAATCCAATCACATTTAGAACGTGTGAACGGCCAAAAACCAGTGAAACCAAATGAAATCAGTTTTTCTAATCCGTTTCAGGCTACATCCAGAGGTTGTTTGAAATCCTTTTCAAATTGCATTTCCGGAAATCGATTTCAATCTTACCGTCTGATCGCATTTGTATAGCTTTTCGGTTACGTCATGCTGTCACGTCACATAAAACACGTCAGACGTCGAGGCAGATTGTCATGCCTGCGCGACGTCATTGCCATTGAAACAGATAATCCGGAAAACGGCTACAGGACGCACAGATCGGATCTGAACAGTTGTGATACACAACATGGACATAGAGTCTGTTAAATTAGATATGCACCAAAATCATATTTGGACTGACAGTGTGAATAAGGTCTTAGTCTTGATAGAGAGGCTGCTAACAGCAGGAAACGTGTCACACTTCATGTGTTGTCGGTTTCAAAGAGATGTGAAAAGATGTGAAAAGTGAAAAGAATTTCACATTGTTAATTAACGTTCACGCAATAAAAGTGACAAAGGTCAAATTAAACTGTAAAGTTCAGGTCCCTTTTTAAGGAAATATGCACTGCGTTGGGACGCTTTGGGAAACTCCAAAGCATCACTGCGTTTGAAGCATGTATAGAAAAACTTCCAAAAGGGAGATGACACTGACACGTCATAGGCAGGGATGACGTGCACTGTAAGCCCATACAGGTTGATTGAACCTAAAACATTTATGGAAACTCGTTGCCCTAAAAAAGTTAATTTTGCCTGGTTGAAATAACAATTAATTTTAAGTTTAATGTACTTAATGTTTTAATTTCTTCCAATATTCCTGCACTCTTAACCCAGATTCGATAACATTATGTGTTAGGAAACCCATTGCATATAAATTTAGTTTTTATTACTTTATATAACATTTGATGTTATAAATGGTTTTATAACAAAAATCAATGACTGACTTTAAGTCAGTCATTGAATAAACGTGATTCTCCACAGAAACACACAAAAATTGTGTTTTGTCATACATTGTCAGTACTGTGGAGAGAAATACAATATAATGTTCCGAACAGGGTTCATGTAAGGAAACACTGATCACCTGAACGGTGACTTCACAAAATTATAATTTACAACAAAACAACATCAATAATATAAGAGCTTGAACCTATATGACATTTTATTAACAAATATTTGAGTACAGAAAGTTCTTATCAGTTTTTAATTTGTGAAAAAGCAGAAAATAATCAAAATATTCAGGAGCAAAGGATTATGGGTATTCCTCACAACATGAACTAATAATTTTAAGTTCATTTTACTTGAATGTTTTAGTTTAATAGATTTTGTAAGGTTAACAGTTAAATCAACAAATCAATTTAAGCTTTGACTTCAAAACAGAAAATATTAATGATTTTTCCTTGATTGTTTGAGTAAAGACAATTTCTGGGTTAACAGTGTGTGGACCAGGATATATAAAAGGGGGTTCTGAAATCTGCATTTTAGCTTATAACGTCAAAGCAAAGTACTACAGGGATGCAGGGAGTATGGCAGGAAGACGCAGTGTCTCGTTTCCTTCTCAGGGAACTGTCGCCAAAGTGACGCTTTGGGGAATGATATGGCATCGCCCCCATACAACCAAGTGCCTGTCCGTGTATGTGACTTAACACTAAGACATGAGAGCGTGAGCGCCAAATGCTGGGCTTAAGTCTAAATGCCAGAAAGTATCAAATGTGAGTGGAGGGGACCAGCCTGCCACATGCACATATGCCGTTTTGATCCTATGTTTTTAAGGGACATTGGACAGGACAAGAACAACTTGTTTGTTTGTGTCTGTCCTACTGTAATAAAGAGATGTTCTTAAAATGTAAAATAAAAAAATAAATAAAATGCTTAATGTTACACAAACAGATCTGATCTCACTATTGAAGCATTTCAAAATTAGATTTTAAAATACATCCATATTAAATCTACATCAAGTTGTTAAAATAAAATAAGTAAATATAATGAACTACAATTTGTTTACTTATCCATATCTATACTTGCCCGTTTGGGGACTTTTGTCTTTTTGTGTGTACCCATGAGAATCCCAGATGTCAGTGTTACTAATGTCATATAAAATTAAGTTACTAGAACATGAACATCAAGATTATCTGATGAACAAACTTCAGATCTTTAATCACAAGCCAAGCTATACTTTGGTCTTTTTTACAGCATCATTAAACATCAAGAGTTCTTTCATAACTGTTCTGGGATACAGGTAACAGAGAAATAAAAAAACAATGTAGAGTCTAAAGTCTCCTAACTACTGAGCCACAATGGACAGTTTGTTCTCTCTCACTGGAGTTGTTTAATGGGATTCAACAGGACAAAATCTGAAAACATTGATAAATAAAACATATAAATTAAATAATTTCAATAGCAATCTTGTACACTACACTGTCAGAAAAAAAGGTTTAAAATTTTACCTTTTCTGTCACTGGGTTGGTACCCTCAAAGGTTCAGTTTTGTACCTTTTATGGGTATACAACACATTGAAATATTGTACCTTTTGGGGTACAATATTATACCTTAAGGACCTATTTTGTACCTTTAAAGGTACAGTTAAATGTTTTGTACCACCAACATTTATCTGGTACAAAATTGGTCCTTAAAGATACACATTAGGTCCTTAATGTATAATATTGTACCCCAAAAGGTACAATATTTCAATAGAGACAGAGCGCCGATATGCAAATTTGAAAACCACGCCCACCGGGGGGGAAAACAATCCAACCGTCTCCATTGACTTTGTATTGCGAGAGGCTGCCTCCTTGTCATTTCTGGCTTATAACAAAAAACAGAATAATGCCTAAAAGCTGCTGTGTGACAATATGTACAGCTACCAAGCCAAAGAACCCAGAAATAAGTTTTTATAAGCTGTCGAGCCGTAAAACCCAGCTTTTAAGGAGAATAAAGTGGATCGCCGACTACGTTTCCCCCTAGTGGACGCAGTTCTACTAATAGTAGTACTATGAAAAGTTGCCTGTTTCCACTTTTGTTTCTTTAAAAGCTCGTTTTATGAGGTCGACATCTTAAAAAAAACTTATTTCTGGGTTTTTTGGCTTTTTAGCTGTACACCTTGTCACACAGCAGCTTTTATGTTTTATTCTGTTTTTAATTTTAATCTGTAAATAAGTTTTTATAAGCTGTCGACCCCAAAAACGAGCGTTTAAAGACACAAAAATGGAAACAGGCAACTTTTCATAGTAATACTATTAGTAGAACTGCGTCCAATAGGGGGAAACGTAGTCGGCGATCCACTTTATTCTCCTTAAAGACAGGGTTTTACGGCTCGACAGCTTATAAAAACTTATTTCTGGGTTCTTTGGCTTGGTAGCTGTAGATATTGTCACACAGCAGTTTTTAGGCATTATTCTGTTTTTTGTTATAAGCCAGAAATGACAAGGAGGCAGCCTCTCGCAATACAAAGTCAATGGAGACGGTTGGATTGTTTTCCCCCCTGGTGGGCGTGGTTTTCAGGTTATGACGCGCGGCGCTCTGTCTCTATGTGTTGTATACCCATAAAAGGTACAAAACTGAACCTTTGAGGGTACCACCCCAGTGACAGAAAAGGTACAATTTTAAACCTTTTTTTCTGACAGTGTACAGTTGAATATATTGACCATGACTTGTTACACAACACAACACATGCTGAACAAGATCATCTGTGCTGCAATGCCTAATGAGAAGGTGTAATTGGTATGAATACAATTTTTGTCTGTTATAGCAGAAACAAAAATTAAGCAAAAGATATTGTGGAAGAGGGTGGCACTGGACCCCCCGCCCCACATTTAATTAGCTACTTTCACTCCCTCCTATAATTTACTTTCTGTAAATCAACATGTTTATTACAACATGTTTATTACATAAAAACTATTTATTAAGATAATATTAATGTAAGTTGCAAATACTATGGTATTATAATGTTTATGAAGCATAAATTTGATTCAGTCCACAGAAAGACAAAAACTAAACACTCTTCAAGCATAATATTACGGTGGCTCATTCAGGCAAGTACCGCAACATTTGAAAAGAAATTCGAAATAAAGCCACAACTGTTCTGGAATACAGGTACAGAGAAATAAAAAAAAAACATTAGGCATTAAACAGCTATGTAAGTATTGTAAATGTTGTTAAAGAGACACGTTATATATTTTTATGCATCTGTGCCAATGGTATGAATGTTCATTAGTGTTTAGAGTTAGGTGTTATTGGGAAATATTTTGTTGTCTGTTGCAGGGAAATCAAATCTCCACACCCAAATAACCTGCAATTATGACCAAATACGGTCCATTCTCCACAAGTTCAGCCATTATACCTCTGAAATATCAAGGATCAGCCCAAGCTTCTCTATCATAGCATATTACTGTGTCTGTTCTTGGATCACCATACCATACTTCTGAGAGCAGCCATAATCCTTAAAGGATAATTCCGGTATTTAACACTTTGAGTCTCATTTCTGGTTTGTTTTGGATGAACTACAGTGATGGACACAGAAATTTTGACAATGGGTCGTGTCTTGAGTTTTTGACTCGTTTAGAAGCGTCTCTTGACTGCTTCAGAATGGAAGTCAATGACCATGCACAAACATGTCATTAAAACAACACTTAACGTTCATTTTCAAAACTGTACTACTCACCGAGTGGTTCGTGGTGTTCGTTGATGATTAAAAACAAATATATTGGCGCAATTTATGATTTCAATCCGTGTTATTTGCTATAGTGGAACTATTTTTTCAGATACCTTACAACCGCGTATATACTTCCGCTCTATATTTGAGTCTGAAGCGTTAGCACACTCCTGACCACTTGATGGCGACAAACACAACAGCCATACAAGTACGCTCGGTGTCTAGCGTATAGACAGTCACAATAGAGCTCAACTTCAAACCTAAAGCTGGTCACTGAGCCATCAAATATGTAGGGCTGTTCCTAATAACATTTTTTGAGCTTCGAAGCTCTAGTAGAAATCAAATTGAATATTTGAAGCTTCGGAAGGAGAGGCTGAACATATTTTTCTCTTTAATAAAGGCAGGAATCTCTGTGTGTGTCTGTCTACAGTTTTATTATGTGGCGGATGTATTGCTGCGGACCTAAGGGAGTGTAGTCCCTTTTTTTCGTGCAATATGGACATGCGACACATTTAGAATTAATAAACTTTAAAAATACTACAGAACAGCGCAAGCCCGAAGCGGCGTGCCTGTCACGCGTCCTGCGTGAACAGCATTAGTGAAACAAAACACAAGAGCAATACTTTTAATAAGGTAGCCTAACATTTTTCTAACAAACAAACATTCCCGTATCAGAAATAAGCAGCACAGTAATTACTGACAACGTAAAGGGTAGGCTATTTAAATAAAACAACGAAAATAAAAGTTCAACAAACTGTAATAAAACGGTAGCATACTTTCAAAATCAAGTTTATTTATAACACTTACATCATCCAATATGTTTTTTTCATCAGCAGAACAATAAAGAAGATATTTTGCAGAAACCCCAGTGCTCCGTCATGCAAGTCAACCGATCCGCACACTTTAAGAGCTAAAGCATATATATCCAATACAACAGTAATCCCCCATAACTCCGTGTGACATATTGACGTCTTGTGAAGCAAATCAATCAGTTTTTGCAAGAAACCGAAAGTTATTTACAACACTATAAGCATGAATGCCAAAGCAGGAAGCGCGCTTTCCGTTCGAGGCGATCTCTTCCACTGGTGGCGTTTGGTGGCTGTTGGCTATGGATGTTGGTCTCTCTGCGCCACCTATCGTGCGGGGGCGTGAAGCGCACTTCCTGCTTGGCAAAAGCTCTGCATTAACGCTGTATATTTATATATATATATTCGAATCTCAAAACTGAAAATCGAATGTCAACCCACGTAATGAATATTTGAATATTCTGGTCCAGTCCTACAAATATGGGAAAAATTTCTTCTGAGAGGAATCGAGCGAAAAAACTACAACCACATATAAACAGACCCATTTCTGTTTCCCGGCGGCGGAGTGATATATCAGCGAGCATTGAGTCTTCCAAGAAAAGTCAATGGAATTTTACAAAATGCCAAATAAAACAGGACAGAAACTGTATTTCGCTACACAACTTGTTTTTAATCATCAACGAACACCACGAACCACTCGGTGAGTAGCACAGTTTTGAAAATGAACGTTAAGTGTTGTTTTAATGACATGTTTGTGCATGGCCATTGACTTCCATTCTAAAGCAGTCAAGAGACGCTTCTAAATGAGTCAAAAACTCAAGACACGACCTATTGTCAAAATTTCTGTGTCCATCACTGTAGTTCATCCAAAACAAACCAGAAATGAGACTCAAAGTGTTAAATACCGGAATTATCCTTTAAGTCTCTCCACCCTTAATTCAATGTGTTGTTTAGCAAATATTGCCTAATAATACATCTTACATGCTGGCTCTCCCCTTCAATAATCATCTTTATTTCATTTCTCAACAAATAATTGAAGCTGCTCCATGCTTTCTCTGGTGTTCTGACGACACACCTGGTTCACTGCTATTCACATACTACAGGGGTACCTATATTGTAATATAATGTGGTATGTAGAACTTACTGTAGTAGGAAACAATCTATTGGTAATATGGGGAATAATGTATTGATTTTATCTTATATTTTTTAATATATGATACCTGATGAAAGTGTATATGTAGCCTATACAGTCGATGTCTGTCAGCAAAAATATAAATATAACACATCACTTTAATTTCATTATACATACTGTATAACTGATAAGATTTTAATTGCAAAAGTGCAGCTGATTTAATTTGGTTATCCTATGTTTTAAAGGAAGCAAAATAATCTCTGTAATTACAGGGGAAAAATATCCATTTGTTTCATAGGGTAACTAACATTGGCGTTCTGTAATTTTAAGAAATGCTTGAGACCCTCTTGTTCTGTGTAGTTACTGAAGAAGTGTAACATTGTGGGCTGTAAATTAAAAAGGTGCTTTGTTACACCCTTGTTATATATAGTTATAGCCAAGGTAAATACAATAAATATACACACATTTTATTTAGACTCTGTGACCTTTATTTTAAAAACAACTTATTTCAAGGTAAATACAATAAATATACACACATTTTATTTAGACTCTGTGACCTTTATTTTAAAAACAACGTATTTCAGATAAAAAGTCATGACAATGCATTAGCACATTTTCTCTTCTCACACTCTCACAAATTCAGTTGTTCTGCATGATATATTAAAAACATAAGTTTCTTCACTATAACTTGACAATAACTGAGTTTTAAAGGCCAGTTGTATTGTTAACTTTAAGCTATATGATGTAGCTAACCTAACCTGATAGTTGGCATCCTTCTTAACAAAACTGTATTTAAAATGCATGGGTCACAATATAACAAAACCTGTTACCTTATCCAGCATGCTGATTCTGCTCATATTTACAGCTGGACTACACAGTGTAGTGTTATTATTAAACCCTCTTTATAAAGTAAAGATATTTCACAGCATAGACAGCATCACAACAAGTCTCTTGCATGGATACTACAAGTGTTATTAAATGCCATCATGTCACCTTTCTCTTTAGGTCCATTATAAAGAATGACCCCAGAGATATTTTTCTTTTCATGCATTCTGCTCTTTACCTCCTTTATTGGTCTTTCACACATGGCCTGTGGAACAATAGAGATGTAATCAGGAAAATAACCTTATATGTAAGAAGTGAATAAAAAATGAGTAACAGTGGGGACAGGGTTTAGCTTAATACCTTACAAAAAACAATACTGGTGTGCAACTTGAAATAAAACAATGCCACTTATATATGTATGCTATTTAAACGATTTTAAATTAAGGCAGCTCAAATGTATTTTAGTCTGGGACTCGGGTCCGGGAAACCTCCCTGTTCACAGAGCTATTCTGAAAGTGTTGTATGGTTTGGTTTAATAATTAAAACAAAAGAAACAAGCTGCCACCTTACCTTTGCAAGTATGACCATGCTTTCAAAGTCTGAGCCTTAACAGATGTTATGCTCAGCAACTTGTTTGCCAGCGTCTAGGAATTTCCAGCATTTGAATTCATGTAGAACTTATTCCAAAACGAGATTGTGTGAGGATAAATCCCCTCATTTGAATCAATGCATTTGTCTTCATTTGTCCATATAACATTGTTTCCCTTTGACATTCCGTTTGTCCCTGTTCAGCACACTTTAAGTTTATCCCATTACATATGTGACCAGTCACGGAAAGTAATGACACAAGTCGGATCTGGGCCATTTTGAGTTATTCACAGATTCTGAAAGTGCAGTTTCTAAGCTTTCCAAATATGTGTAACACGTGGAAATTTGAATATAGGAACTCAGAAATACTCAAACCGAGAAAATCGAGACAAAAGGGACTCTTCTTTCCAACTGGGGGAGACAATAGGGCTCATTTACATCTCATTTAGCTAAGCCATACCCCCTGTAAAGCCGTTTTGAGATACAGATGTTCTTGCATCATATGTAGTATTTTATGACAGATGTCCAAATGACAACATGCAAAAATAAACATGACTCTTTTTACCTTTGTGGGGATCACAAGTCGAATCCAGTCTGTTTCAGATTATCCAATGACCATATTTGTCCACAAATGCGTATAATCCGTTAAATATAGATGTATAGTCTATTGTTTACATCAGATTTTGCATGAACATCTGGTAATACAATATAATAAACAATCTGAGGACTATTTACATCGTAACATGTAAGGGTATATCAGATTACACTTCGGTATTTACGTTCTGTCAAACACATGAACCCGCCTTCAAATTTTGTATTTAAAATAGGGGGGTAGTATAATAGGTAATCCAAACAGCGCCGTCGAAAATGTGACGTCCTTTAGAGATGTTACCAATCGCTCGCTCGTTCCTCCATCAGCCAATGACTTCATGGAAAATATTGATAGACAAAACATGTAGCCAATTATATAAAGAATACAAAGATCTCTGTGTAACTTCTGTGTGTTTGGACTCATGCTGCGCTGCAAGAACTGACAGAGAGATGATGACAAAGTACCACGAGAGCTAGTCCATATTAAACTACTCCGTAAGATTTCTTGAAGAGCTCTCGCGGTACTTTGACGGCATCCGACTGCGGCGCTGCATAAAGTCAGTGACGCGGCTGACGTACGATGCGGCGACTGTTATTTGTTCCACCCCAGCTTCTTTTATTTTTCTTTTGTTTTGTGCGCTCGAGCTTTACAGTCTGGGGAGACGCACGCTATAAGTTTGAAAAAAAAAAAACTTAGCAAACATGTCTGAGGGACAGGTCAGCCGCGTCACTACAGTCACGTGACTTCACGCTTGAGCCGGAAGAGAAGACAATGCTGAAAAAAGTCGTAATTCTTGCTATTTTTGGACCAAACTGTATTTTCGATGCTTCAACACATTCTTACTGACCCACTGATGTCACATGGACTACTTTGATGATGTTTTTATTACCTTTCTGGACATGGAAACCGTACATAGATTTTCAATGAAGGAGACAGAAAGCTCTCGGACTAAATCTTACGTTAAAACATCTTAAACTGTGTTCCGAAGATGAACGGAGGTCTTCTGAGTTTAGAACGACATAAGGGTGAGTCATTACTTACATTATTTTCATTTTTGGGTGAACTATCCTTATTTAGTCGTCATGCTGTTCCCTTTGGGGGCGGAGGCGAAAACACAAGCTTATACAGTATGTAAATATACACACAGACAATGACGCCGCCCGCTGCACGCTAGAATCTCCGGAAAAACAAGCCTATTTGAACCGCAAAATGTACGCTTTTAAATATACAAAAACTGCTATCTCAAAGATTGAAAGGCTTCTTCGTGATCTCAACTATCAGATTGTGCAATAAAACTAAAATCACAAATTTTGAAAAAAAAACTTTGTTTCTCATTTTCTCAAAACTTGTGCTGCCGACTTGTGTCACTGGTTTCCGTGACGGGTCACATATTTTTCTTTCTCCATCAAGATTATTTAAATACGTTATATATAAAAAACATTAGAAAGACAGACAGACCGACAGCAATCAAAACAACAACACTAGCAGAACGCGACCTTCCTAATATGGCGTCAACGTGAAGCATTTTTATGCCAAAAGCGCCCCTTAGTGGTAAGGAGCATATCCGTTGACGCTTGTTTCCGTTGTGTTGTGGCTTTATTTCATTGTATTGTGGCTTAATTTCGTTTTGTTGTGGCTTTATTTCATTTTGTTGTGAGCTTACATTTGCTTTTCAAATATTGCGGTACTTGCCTGAATGGGCCACCGTATTATATAGCCTAGATTAGAGTTTATTTTTCAGTTTGCACTGTTTTTACAAAAACGCCCTATTTTTATTCCTGAATTAATGTAGTTGTTATTAGATTTACTGTGTTGGACTGCATTGGAGCCTTGAACTTGAAAACGTGACCCGCATCACGCTTCACACCCACCGACAGTGCATGCACAGATGAGTTCATGTTCGCATCTTTTTGGCTTAAACCGAAAAATCCTTGAAGGTCAAAATAGCTGTAGTGAGTAATTCATGTATGTTATGTCTTAAAGGAGCATTTCACCCGTAGAAACATTAATCTTTATTGAAAGTGTGTTATATTTGTAGTCGAAATGTAACATACATTTAGAATTTGGTGCCTATTTGACCGAGAAAAGGGGTGTTTGTAGTCTCACTCCCTCAACAAAGATATTGGACTTCCTTCTTTCAATGATGCAAAATGATGATTTTTACATCATTGAAAGAAGGAAGTGCAACACTGAAATCTGTATTTCAAATCCAAATCCACTTTATTTATATAGCACATTTTATAAACACAAAGTTTCCAAAGTGCTGCACACAAAAATCAGAATGTACGAAACAATTTATAAATATAAAATACAGAAGATAAAAATAACAAATACCACAAAAAGGACCACATGACTCAAACGCAGTTAAAAGCTAACGAATAAAAGTGAGTCTTTAGACGAGACTTAAAACACTCAACTGTAGGAGCAGTTCGGACATGGAGGGGCAGAGCATTCCATAGTTTAGGTCCTATGACAGAAAAAGCCCTGTCCCCCCGAGTTTTAAGTCTTGTCTTAGGGACTGCAAGCTGTAGCTGGCCTTCTGACCTCAGTGTCCGCGCTGGCGTATAAATTTGAATGAGGTCCGAGATATACATTGGGGCAAGTCCATGTATAGCTTTAAAAACAAACAATAAAATCTTAAAATCAATTCTAAAATGAACAGGAAGCCAGTGCAATGAGGCAAGGATTGGAGTTATATGGGTGCGCTTTTTTGTTCCTGTTAAAAGACGTGCTGCAGAATTTTGGACTAACTGTAAGCGTGAAAGTGCATTTTGATTTATACCAGTATAAATAGCATTACAGTAGTCTAAACGAGAAGAAATAAAAGCATGAGTAACTTGTTCAAAATTTTTAAAAGACAAAAACGGTTTTACTTTGGCTAAAAGACGAAGATGATAAAAACTAGATTTCACTACTGCATTTATTTGTTTGTTTATCATGGGGTTTGTGGGGCCAAACTGCATAATCTCTGTTTTACTCTCATTTAGTTTAAAAAAAATTTGGGCCAACCATGCTTTGACATCATTTAAACATTCAAGAATGGGTGTCAGGGGGCTGCCTTCATGCTATCTGATTGGCATGTAAATTTGACAGTCATCAGCATACAAATGATAGGAGATGCCATGCTTTTTAAAAATCATTCCAAGTGGAAGAAGGTACAATGAAAAAAGAATTGGACCGAGAATTGATCCCTGGGGAACCCCACAATTTAAAGGTGCAGTTGATGATGTATAGTCCCCCATTTTAACAAAAAAGCATCTCCCTGAAAGATAAGACTGAAACCACTTCAGGGCAGTGCCCTTGACACCCACACAGTTTTCCAAACGTGATAAAAGAATTTTGTGGTCAACTGTGTCAAAAGCAGCAGTGAGATCTAAAAGCACTAAAATGGCTGAAGCACCAGAATCTGTCATTAAAAACAAATCATTAAAAACCTTTAAAAGTGCAGACTCAGTGCTATGATATACTTTAAAACCTGACTGGAAAATATCTTGGATGCCATGTAAATCCAGAAAAGACTGTAACTGCAAAAATACACATTTTTCCAAAATTTTCGATAAAAAAGGAAGCTTTGAAATAGGACGATAATTTGAAACATTTGTTGAGTCAAGTCCAGCTTTCTTAATTAGTGGCTCAATCACAGCTTTTTTACAAAAAGCAGGCACAACTCCGGAAGACAGGCTACTATTTATAATTTCCTCAACATAAGAGCCAATCGTTTCCCATACATCCTTAAAAAAGTGTGGAGGGACAGGGTCTGTAGAGGATGTAGAGGGTTTCATTTGATTGATAATCTTTGTAAGAGATAACAATGAAACTGGCTGAAACTGACAAAGAGTAGTGGAACATTGCATGTTTAATGATAGGTTTAAAGGAAGGGGCAATATATTGTCTCTAATATTCAAAACTTTACTGTTAAAGAAGGCCAAAAAATTCTCACAAATATCGGGTGAAGATTCAATAGAAATGGAGTGTGGAGGGTTCAACACAGACCCAATAGTTTTAAAAAGAACTCGTGGATTTTTTACATTTTGAGAAACTATTTCTGTAAAATATTTTATTTGTTGGACTTTAACAATTTTTTGATAGTTTCTCCAGCTGTCCTGTAAAATCTGATAGAACACCTGCAACCCTTCCTTTTTCCACCGACGCTCTGCCCTTCTACACTCTCGCCTGGCTGCGCGCGTGACTTCACCGTGCCATGGCTCAGGCTTAGGTCTAGAGCTGATTGCTCTTATTGGAGCTACAGTGTCCAGGACCTCAGAACAGGTTGACAGAAAAACATTTGTTAATTGTTCTGTATCATAGGCAGCGGAGCTGTTGTTTCCTTGCACATGAGCAGCAAAACAGAAAGAAAAGCATGAGAAGGTGTCGGACTTAAAGATGCGGCCATAACGCACAGGGGCAGGTGATTTTGTTAAATTGTTTAAAACAAAATCAAACATTACAGGACAGTGATCCGAAAAAATAGCATCAGACACTAATACATTATCAATAGGCAACCCATAGGACAATACAAGATCCAATAAATGGCCATGTATTTGTGTAGATCCTGCAACATGTTGAATTAAATTAAAACCATCAATCAAATCTAAAAACTCTTTCGCCATAGCTTTTGAAGGGCAACATACGTGCACATTAAAGTCACCGACAATTAAAATCTTATCATAATTTGTCCGTATAACAGCAATAAAATCAGAAAATTCCTTAATAAAGTCCTGATTAGGCTTTGGCGGCCGATACATCACCGCGCACAGAACAGGATATTTAAAAGCTCTATACGATCATACGTTAGCAGAGAGTCATTGGTCTTAATGATATTCAAAAAACAGTACAAAACTTGCAACAGTCAGGAGAGCCAAACGGCGAGCCAGCCATGCCGGCGCCATTTTTATTTTTTTTTCTCCTGTCTCAGCGGCAACTGAGGAAATGATGCATGACCATTCAAAAACATGACTGGGGTTCTAACTATACAAAGCTTGATGCAAATGGGTGAAGTGTCCCTTTAAACGAATGTAAACATTTTACTGCATTCGGTCTTATGTCAAATAAACAGTAGGCTAGCCTACCTGTTGAGGTCTCTGTCATTAAAGTTAATTATAAATAACAAAAGAAGAAGAAAAAATAACTCCTGACTGACTGACTATGACTAATGTGGGAACATTAATTTAAACACTTTTACTTATCATTTAACACTTTTTGTAACATAATTTTAAAAAATTAGTCCAAAAAAATCTCATTACCGCAACAGTCAGAAAACATCAACACTGACATATTTTCAAAATGACATGACAAACCTGAAAGAACGTAATTTGGAGATTCTGCACATGCATTTAAAATAAAATATTATGCTTCTATTAATTAAATTAACATTTAATAAGCATCTGTTGCGGTAATGATAATCAAAATGTTGTGTAAGCATTCTGACAAGACAATATTTCAAATTAACTGTAAAAAAAATGATCTTACCTGGTAGCCATCTTGAAGTAACTGGTCCATGTGCAAAATCAAACTTTATTAAAATTCTGTATGTGTGCTTAAACTGTTCTCAAAAAGTGTTGCGGAGGATGAGAACATTAGGCATGGACACATCATTTTCCTAATTTTTCTTCATTATTATTATACATGAATATTCAGTAAATATTTTTTCTGTCATCTAAAGTAGTCTAGCAAAACATCCATTTATTTTTTTTTTCTAAATATTTTTGTGTTAATTTGATTAAATTACAACATAACGCATGTTCAAACACAGCCGGACACATTGCGGTAATGAGAATTTCACCAGAAAATGAGATAAAATTGACAAATTATAAATTCTTATGTTGAAATCACACATTGTGCAAGGTAGAACACAGTTTTGTGTTAATTCTGATGCTTTTTAATATTACTATATTACACATTTTATAGCTAAAATCATTAGTGCCGTGGTGTTTCAATGGTTTCGTGAGAATCACCCATTAACTATTAAATAAGTTTATCATATATTTCCTAAACAACTTATGTGCTGGTAATGCATGCATATTTATCTAATTGGGTAATGTAAAGTAATCAGCAATCATGAGATTAATTCATGTTTTTTTTTTTTGTTACAGAGGTTCATTACACGTTATATTGATACCGAGCTGCATTATGCATTGGAAAAGTGCCATAAAAGTATGTACTGAGAAGTTCTCAGTAACATACAGGTGAAAAATTAAAACGAGTACAAAGTCTCCAATGGGCTATCAAGTAATAGTTTGTGTAGATAAGAGTGCAACAGTCTCAACAAATGTTTACACATGCAAGACTGGAAAATTGAGCGGACAATATAAATAACATTTCTCATAGTTTACACAAATTCATAGCATCAAGTGTGGAGAATCAGCTTTAAAAATGTCAAACATAATTGAAATGTATTTAATGCACAGATGTGTTTTCACAGGACATTGGTTCATTCAGTTTTCATTCAGTGGACTTAGATATGGATGGGATCTCTATTATTCGGATGAGCTCTGAACTTGATTCACTAACACAAACACATCATCAACAGACAACATAAATCTACGTCTGTGCCACCTACTGTAAATATTAAACTGATATTAATTCTGTCATTTTTTTTTTTTCATTTTTTGTGTATTTCTTAAATACAGTACAGTTTAACATTGATAATTATAATGTTTCACAAAAACAAAAAATATATATTTAAACATTGCACAATATCATCTCTACCAATGTTTCTTTGTATTAAATGTGAAAGAATTGGGCATAAAATATTTTTCTGTTATTTTCAGGGTGTTTTAGTTTTGGCTTCTGCATGTACCATCTTTTAATCATAACTTTTAGTATATTATAACAGATAATAATCTGCCCCAGCCTTCTTTGAAAATCTGTTTTTAATCTGCTTACTTTGCTGCTTTTTTAATATTGCGATCAACTTTAAAAACAAATATAATAACTAGTAGCTTTGTTGTTAATGTTACCACAATTATGACTAAATCTTGACATTTTATTTTTGTTTAAATGAGTTTCAGAAATTTTAACATAACATACAAGAAAAAAATTTTGGGGGGAGGGGGGTTACAGCAATGACCTGTAAACAATACTGTATAAGAATCGTCACAGATGTTGCTTCGTTCTATGTCAGAAAAGCTGAAAATCTGATGCTATAAAACAGACCTCTGTACAAGCAATTTTTAATTGAATTATAGACATATATTTATCTTATATACATTTTATTTTTTGATGCATGTCGTTCAGTATTTATATGATTAATATGACTTCTCAGTAATGAGAAGTCATCTTTATTACAGAGGCTGCTGCCTTTTACATATTGCAATGAATTCAAAAACCTGAATATCTGCTTTAAAACAATTACATATTTATTAATTTCTAGTCATCGATTTATTGTTCTTTTATCATTACCTCAGTCAGATCTGATATGCTTTCTGATGTTTTATTAAGTCATAGAGTTTTAAACATGTAATAAACATTCAGACACACCCTTCTGTACACCTGTAAACCAGATTAGAAGCGACTTCAGCCATTTATGTAACTAAAAAACTGAAAGTAAAAACTGCCGGTGGGTGAAACTGGATTTACTCTGAAACTTTTACTGGGATAAGATGTCTAAAACGGACTCAGGTAAGCAATATAACTAAAACAATTTACATTATTACTTATCATAACACCATCAATGGCTTAAAAATGCACTAAAGCGCAAAAAACTAAACTTTGAGGGCAAAGTTGATGATGACAGACAGTATGACTGGCTTCTCTTCTGATATTTGTGACGCAAACGCGATAAAGTATACTGAATAATAAATTAATAAAGTTACTTTAACCTAAGTGGAAAATAATATGACAGCTAAAATATGAACACTCGTCTTAAATGTAATAGAAATACTTTAACTACATTTTTGCATATAAGCCTGACATCTTCAGAAGTTAAGTTTAAGTCAATAATGTATCAATACATACAAGCAAACACATTTAGCCTACGTTAACATTGTGTGTTCAGTTTTACTTTTGCAGTGTTTTCATCATATACTATAATGTAATATTACGTTGTTCATATTTGAACAAATTTATCAATTTAAAGGGTCACGTGTTTTTCAAACATCTGCTTCTTGTGGTGTTAAACGCGTAAATTCTGTAAAGTGACACTCTTCTTTGGGCAAAAACGCATATTTTAGCTTATATACTTGTGGTGTAAGTAAAACGAATAAAAATGGGAACCAACACAAAAGCTATTAAATGCCAGATTAGCATTACAATATAATAATAAATTAAATATGACATTCTAGCACGTCCCTTTTGCTTATTACACATAATGTTTACATTTCCTATAGGGATAGAAAATTCTGTCATTTACTCACATTTCTGATGAACATGAAGGAAGATAGTTTAAGGATCGTTTGTAACCAAGCAGTTTAGAGGCCTCATTGACTTCCATAATAGGAATAAAGGATACTAATGAAGTCAATGGGGCCTCTGATCGGTTTGATTACAAACAATCCTCAAAATGTCTTCCTTCGTGTTCATCAGAACAAAGAAATTTATACCGGTTATACATGTCTATGCTCCACTGTCCATTCTAACACATGCCACTTTGTGTTTCATTGCACACAGTGTTTACCAGTGTTAGGGGTTACGCATTAAAAGTAATGTGCATTACGTAATTGTGGAGGCCAACCTCTAAGCCTCAGCATAGTGTTCTCAACACGTAGCAGAAAGAAGTCCAGACTCTTTAGCTCTCTTTGGGTGGTGTTCTCGTTTATTATAAATATATCAAAAGAGGTATCATAAAATAGTTCTTTGCTCAGTGTTGATTGATAAAGTGCTGTTGTGCTAATAAATAAATTATTGTGGCAGACTCACGGCTATGGTAAGAACCATGTGTTCCCACCATCCACACCTTTCTCACTAATTACCACACCTGTAGATATATCTACTTTCCAGTGACGTGCTACACCATAGCTGCCAACTTCTGAGTTCAGCTTGGAGTGAGATTTTTTTTTTTGGGGGGGGGGGGGGTTGTGGTAATAATTTTTAAGTCCTTAACCAATTGATAATAGTGTGGATTTTAGCTATTTCTGTATAAAATAGTTGGAAAAACTGCATAAAAATGGATTACAATACAAATCTAATCATATTTTACAAATTAAATTGAAATAAAAGCTTTTACTGAGTTTATATGACTGAAATTAGAGTCTTTATTATTATTTCATACACTTCTATTATGCTTTCCTTCTGATAAAAGTGCCAAAAAAGTTCTTAAAATCTAATGAATAGGCTACTGGTCTCTGTAAAATGTATAACTGCAGATAACAGCAGCTTTGATTCAGTTTATCCACTGAGAAAGAGAAGCGTAAAGTGATGATTTGTGATTGATTGGTGATAGAGGGACTGTCACAATCAAATAAACCAAATGAGTACTTTATATTAAACTAAAGCAACAGATAATGTGCATGTCAAGACCATATAATTATATTTCGTATATATTATTGTTTATAGATGTCAAATATCAATTGACTTTTTTCTCTTTTATTAAAAACTGTCACAGCAAACATCACACAGGCTTGTACTGATTACAGACATGCACACGCGGGTGAGGGTTGATTAAAATAGCTGTTTTCTGAGGGTATCTGTGTGCGTGGAATCCGGGCAGGTCTCTGCTTCTCATCGAGACCTTGACGCTTTGTGTGTTCGACTGGTGCGGCGCTGACTGATCGGCTTATGACATCAGAGTAACGCGAGAGCAAAGGTAAAGGCGGACCCTTTTGTAACATTTCAAATGGCTCTCGCGGTACTCTGATGTCCTCGCTGCCGAACTTCCTGCGCAGCGCCACATAAAGTGAAATGCTCTTTGACTTTTTGCAGCAAAGTACCAGCAACATGAGAAGTGGTGGCACGCAAAAGACAGTAGGAAGGTACGCTTAAATATAAAAGTGTCAGTACTGCGAGCACTGGTTTAGCTACTTACATCGTGCGTTGCTCTTTCACCATCGCGCAGCCGCGCACTCGCTCTGTAGTTTGTAGCTGGCGCTCAGGCATCTGTAAACAATAACTCCACCTTCTTTGATTTGATTGGCCTTCGCATCATTTTGACTTTGACGAGCGCTTTATGTTGATTGAGGCAGGCCAGATAGAGATAGCTAGGCGTTTTACAGTAAGTACAATTAGGTATATTAGGCAATTATTTCATGACTTTTATTAAACTCAATGGGAATGTCAATGGTGGGCACGAGCCTGCGTGAGAAAATGGATGTGTGGCGTGAGAGCGTGAGAATGGGGTCAATTGCGGGTGTCTCACGGTGAATGCGTGAGAGTTGGCAGCTATGTGCTACACACAGTCAAAATAAGCAATAACTAAATTAACCAAACTAAGGGTGAATATAAATGGCTCCTACACCCCGGCCCCATAATTGTGACTATTTACTTTAACCACAATTACCCAAATCCTCTAATTTAAGCTAAAGGAGCCATTTTGCAGAGCCAAAAAAAATCTTCTCTTAAGCCTAGGACATCTGTATTCAGGTCATCTAGTGAGGTCCTCATCTATGACACTTCGGCTTCCATCAATAAGCTTTTGACTTTAAAAGCAAGATGTAATTGGGTGTAAGTGCTTCAAGGTAATTCGCATCATCAGAGGCCTTTGTGATGGGACGACTATTAAGAATGGCTTCAACTTCGCAAAGAATAGTATGAAAGCCCTCATCATCCAATGTTTGAAGTCTGAGTGTGGAAGAGAGGACCTTTTTCACAAGACGAATAAGCCGTTCCCCATCTTTCCTTGGAGGCGGCGACACACTACACACTCAGAGATGACCTTCCTACAGGCAGAATTGGCATGGGTAATCCAGCAATGCTTCCTAAAAGAAGACAGCATGCGATTTCTACCTGCATGACCCAGCTGTTGATGGAAATGCTTCAAGCGGAGTTTGGACACATGTTGCTCTTTAGAAAAAATGACAGGATGTTTCTCCACTTCAGGCATAGCAGCCCTACTGAGCCTTCCTCCCACCTGCAGCAATCCGCCCTCCAACACTGGATCCAGCTTGTAGAGATCGCTGTTTCGTTTAATAGTTCCTCCATCTTTCAAAACCGCAATCTCATCAGAAAACCTCTCTTGCTGGAAAAAGCCGATAATGGCACTTTCTGCCCTCTCAAGGTCACCTGTTGTCAGTGACGGGCCACGAAGTGCCAATTTTTCCTGTTGCATCTCTGCATAAAGGTGATTGTTTCTTCGGCCTCCATTGTTATGGCCAATGCTTTCAGAGGATTCAATAACCTTTCTCCTTTGGGACAATGTTAAAAGTACATCTCTAAGTCTAAGCATCCATGCCACAGACATTCTCAGCTTCTTAAAATCTGAAAACTGACTTAAAAACACCTTTGTTGTATTCAGTGGACTATGGGAGACAAAGGCATTCACCAGCAGGTCTTTCTTCACCTCAGGGTCATCCACAGGAATCAAAGGTTGTTCCATGATAGTCTTAGGCCATTCGGCTTCCCTCCTCAAGAGAAATTCTGTTCCCTTCAGCCACCGCTGACATGCAAGGAATTCTTCAACACTTAAACCTCTGGATGCCTCATCTGCTGGATTCAGTCTTGTACCAATGTGTCTCCACTGTGCAACATATGTTTCATTTCTGATTACAGTCACCCTATTAGCCACGAACATATGAAATCTCCTGGTCTCATTTCCAATATACTTCAAAACAGTTGTGCTACCTGTCCAGAACACTGATGGGCGTAGATCCAGCTGCATCTCCTTCTTCAGCATCTTGTCCACTCGGACAGCCAGGACAGCAGCAGTCAACTCAAGACAAGGAATTGTTTTTTGCTTTAAAGGAGTGACCCTTGGCTCTTTAATATTTCCCATGGTTCCATGAGCTTTGGCGCATTGGTGCCTATTAATAATTCCACCTCTGCCTCAAGACTGGGAACATTAATGCCTTCAAGGTATTTCCATCCCTCTAGGTCCTGTCGGGTGAGAATATTATATTATTAGAGTAAAGACTTCAGGTAAGTCCAGGAAGTTTTCTTCATTCAAGCTAGAAACCTTAACACTCTGGGGTCGGCTGCAGCGCGGGCGCCGCAAACTCTTTATTTTTCGATCACTCCCCAAAGAGACTTGGATAACTCTGCTGATTTTTGACATACAGATATGATTTATACATCATTTAAAACGTTAAATTGTCTAGTTTTTTTCTGTCCACTCCCAATAAAAACAGCATGTTGTGCTTTTCGCAAAATTAAGAAAATAAACATGATGCGCGTTTTGTTCTCTCTCCCTCAGTGAAGTCTTTTCAGAAACACGTCAGAAAAATGAACTGTAACTTAACGAATATTTGTCATATAAACAAAAGATAAATGTCTACATAATGCTTGGAATGTCTGCTTTTGGAAGATGTAAGTGAAATCGAAAACAAATATTGTAATTCGTTGTTAACTGTATTAGAAGAGAGAGATGTACCGTCTTTCTTCTGTTGCTTCATTATCTATAGTGAGCCACGCCCCGCTCCATTGAAGAAAAGAGCAGAGATCATCCATATTCATTAGTCAACCCCACAGTCAATGGACATTCCATTCCGTCTCTGCAGCCATTCACTGCTGTGTTGAGTTTTAATCCGAGTGCTGGAAACATGACATCTACTTGTTTACTCGTGACTGTAACTAAAGTTATCTCCAGACGCGAGTGTGACTCGATCGACGTCCAAACGCACACACAAACACACAATACCTCATATTTGAAGCGCTTTGTGGTATCATTATAAAAGATGCTTGCACACATCACATACTTGTTTACTCGCGCCTAAATCTCCAGACAGACGCGAGTGTGTGTGCTTTGTCAGTGTGACGGGATCGATGTCCGACATATAAATCCTTATTTACTTGCTTTCATGATCAACACGTGAGGTGGCGGCGGCTGTAAACAAACATTGATAAGTTTATTACGCGTGTCCACGCGTGGTTGTGTTTCTACTATTATGATTACAAAAACACAAATAGGAGTCCAGACAACGATAGGCAGTTGTTCTTTTGAGCTTTTTACTGCACAAAAGTAAACCTCTCGCTGGCCAACCAAACACAAACCCTGTGTTCACTTTATGATGGCCAAACAGTACCTTTACCATGATTAGGCTACTATGGTTTTTAAAAGGTAACTTATACTTGTGATATTAATAGAAAATATTTCTATATATATATATATATATATATATATATATATATATATATATATATATATATATATATATATATATATATATATATATATATATATATATATATATATATATAAATACATATAATGTGTGTGTGTGTGTGTGTGTGTTTACATTATATTGAAAAGTAAACCTTATCATGGTTTTACTACAGAGAAAGTTGCATTCCTGTTGAACATCCCCACAAGGCTTATTATGTGGCTCATTATTCAACTCTTTTGTCTCTCAGCTGTCAATCACTGATTATTCAGGAGCTTTCCCGCCTCCACGCATACAGCCTTTCCCAAGCAAAAGTGTCTTAGAAATTGTAAATCAATGTATTGCTTTATGTGATTGAGTAGGCCATATGATTTTCACATCATTTTGAAGAAAAAACTCTAGACTACTAGATCCAGTTTGGAAAGTCTTGGGAAAACATGTTTAGAATGAGTTTTGTGGTGTTATATCAGTGACTTAAAAATTTTGCTTTTTCAAAAACCACGCATAAACATTTTTCTCTCAAAAATACAAACATGTACATACATGTTGATTATATGATATTGTAGCCCAGTTTGTGATGAACACAGTGTTATGAGACTTTTGCCATTAATATGTTTTCAAGCAACTGAAAAAAGCACAAATGTCAGTGCATGTCAAAACTTCCCCAGGGCCCTAAAAACCCCTTAGACCCCAGAGGGTTAAGACCACTAAGCAATAATGTGTTTACAGACCTCTCTTGACCAAGGGTATGAAGAAGAATGTTAGTCTTGACTCCTGATAGATTTTGAGGACAGAAAGAGGCTGAACTTCCAGGGTCTAGAAAGGCATAGGTGTTCACAACCGTGCTTCCGGACTTAGCCTTCACCTGTACAGGCACAATAGAGAGAACACTTTCTTCACTTCCGGCCCCAGTATGGCCACATGTCTCCACTGTATGTTGGCTCTTACACACACAGCATAATTCTTCGTTGTTTTTCTGTGAAGCTGGCCCTCTGCCCTGTTGGTGCCAAGCTGCTGATGTAGTTGGTCCTGAGGCAGTATTAATAGCAGCAATGGCAGCTTGACCTCTTCCAGTATGTCTGCCCTTAGATTTAAAGTAAGGTTCTGACGGCATACCCTGTAGGTCACCAAAGAGAGGGTCAGACAGAATCTTTACCTGACGCTCAATGAAGGCCACAAAGTCTGGGAACATAGCTCTGTAACCACGAAGCTCCTGTCGCTCGCAGACAACAGATCTCCATTTTTCCCTCAGTTTATATGGCAACTTCATCATCATAAGGCGAAGATTAGATGGAACGTTCATCTCCTCCATATGCTGTAAATCTTCCATAACATTGCAACAATCCCTTAAAAAGAGTGAGAAAGACTGCAGAGCATTAGTGTCATCAACCCTCATCGTTGGCCACTTCATAGCCTTCTCTATATAAGATACAGCAATTTTCATTTCGTTGCCAAAGTGTTCCTTTAATAGATTCTTTGCTCTCTCATAGCCCTGGCCAGAAACCATGTTATAGCAACTCCAAACATGTTCTCTTGGCTGCCCTCTGGTGTATTGATCGAGATAATAAAGACATTCTTGTTTATCTGTAGTTTTCTTTTCAATAGCTTGTTCAAAAGCTCTAATGAAGGCAGCATTTTTTAATGGATCTTTGTCAAACTCTGGGATAGCCCGTGGAGGAAGAGAAGCTAAAGCTTGGTTCTGAACTAGCTGAGCAGTGATGTTAGTTTGCTGTTGCATAAGGTCATACAGAGCAGGATGTTGAACATTGTCCAGACAGGAATGAGGACGCAGATGTAATTACATACGTGTGCTCCCTAGTGAAGTCGACGGCTGAAGTCCTGGTGCAGCGTTGGTGGATCTAGGTCCCGGAGCATTCCCCTGCACTCTGGACCTGTAACAAGATGGCACATATGACACTGAGGACAAAGTGTTACTAGATCTTCCTGAAGGCTGGGCTTGTGGAATATGTAGCCTTTCTTTCGTACAGTCAATGGCAGAGAAACCGTCCTGTTAGAAACAGACAGCTTTATGAAGTTGCGAGACAGAAGCTGTGTTCAATAAACTTGATGTTTGTGATTTTAAATGAGCATGCAGATAGGTATTCATAGCATCTTCTCCATTATACTCTTCATACTCATCCACATCTTTAACACCACATACATTTTCAAACACAGTCAGTTTAGTTGTAGCACTAGCCAACTTGGCCTCAACCTCTAGCTGCTCTCTTTTCCTTCTCAGTTTTGCCTTTTAAATTTGAAGGGCTGCTTCTTCAGCATCAAGTTCATGCATTTTTCTCAAAGCTGCTGCAGACTGTAAAAGTGCAGCCCTTTCAGCCTTTGCCTTTAGATGTACAAAAATAAAACTGGAAGCTTGAATAAACAGAAGAGCGACCTTTCTGTTTTGACCCTTTAGTTGAAACATTGGATATACTATCTTCAGGCCTTATATCAAAATGTATTATAGACAGCACATCAAGAGTCTCATCATCCCTTTTCACAGCAGTATCAGCCAACCATTGCTTCACATCATTCTCAAATGTATTCATTCCATTTAGTTTCTGTGCAAACCAATTTTGTTGTTTGTCATATTCAAGGTCCGGCATAGGGATTTTCAACCACGTAGTTTGAGTTTCTAAAACCTCCTTACACAACATGGTATATTTGTTTAGACATTTCTTCACATCAGACAATGTTTGAGATGTAATTTTCCAGTAAGGAGCTCATTAATCCTTTGCTTAATTTCATTAATTTGCACAATTTGAGATTTACGGTTTTTCTGCAGGTTTTCAAACAGCATTGTAAATCCTTTAGCAGTTATTTTTCTTGTGCATTTCCCTAAGTCATCAACAACCGAACTAGGTTTATCAGGAGAATTATTTTCACCTGTAGCCACAAAAGTGCCTTTGGCATTGTCAAGCAATTGTTCTTCCTCTGCACTCATCTTTGTGCGTTAAGGGCATTAAGTTCAAGCGCCTGATGAAACAGCACAATAACCTTTCTTATGCGGAGACAGCCTATAGAACTCACAACACAGCACTTAATAATCCGAACGTCGGAATTTCTTTCAACTAACAGCACAGGTAGCCTAATTTTACAAAGCACAGCACTGAAACAGTATTTCAATTTAATTTCAAAGGTCCAAGTTTACTTTCCAATTCCATCTGCAGAAAATAGGAAAGTGTATCCACCAGCTTTCCGTGGTTGCAGTATGTACTAGGTAACAATGTGAAGACTTACAGATGTTTAAATTAAGACTCCCAGGCTCCGCAACGGGTAAACAATAAAATGAGACGAGCGATCCTTTCAATATCCAAATCCAAACAATCGGGAAAAGGTTCTTACGGTGTGGAGACTAACCTCTAAGCCTCAGCATGGATGGCATGGTGTTCTCAACGCGTAGCAGAAGTCCAGACTCTTTAGCTCTCTTTGGGTTGTGTTCCCGTTTATTATAAATATATCAAAAGAGGCAGGGGCGTTGCTAGACATAAAGCTCTACTGGGGCACAGGCCCCCCATTTTTTGCTGACTTTTTTTTGAAAGCCTGCTGTGTGCAAGAGGTGTGCAACACTTCTATACAATGTCCTTTGCTTAACCCACTATTCTACAGTGCAAAAGATACATATACATGTGTAATCTTCATTATACCTAACATTATTAACATGTTTGGAGGCATAAATGGCATAACATGTTTGGAAATAATGATAGCAGAGAAATATTTTCTACATTATACAATGATAACAATGATTAATAACTTATTTTTACAAGAATATTTAAGAAACCAGTCATTTTATGACTGCTAAACTATATAATCTCAGTCAAGGTTACTGCTAACTGTTTGTGTTATGTCCTAGAGTTAAATATTTGTAAACTTAATATTAATTTCATATCTGAAAATACAGAACAGTATAACACATACATCTGTTGATTTTCTCAGCAACAATGCAATTCTTTAGACTTGACAAGAGGTTTTCCTGAGATTTTTCCTCTAATGTTTGAGACCTGACAGGGTCAGGATGTAGTTTGTCTAACCTCCCTTAAACGTTTCATCTCTCCTTTCTTCTTCTCTTTCCCTGCTTTGCACAAAACATTTCTGATGTCCATCTACAGAAGCCAATAATGATGGAGTCAAAATAAGATTAGCATTATTATTTAGAAACTTACTTTAGTTTCGTTATGCTTTCATAAGCACTCGTGTGGCGTCACCTTTTGAATGCGGTTGTGCGCGGTGAACGCAAACGCGCGCGGCCATGGATACGTGCGTGCACGAGTCAATGCGAATGCTTCGTCGCTTTTACAAGCCTAAATTGAGTAACTACTTTGCATAAAGATCTGTTTTTGCTGCGATTGTCTTTGTAAAGGATTGCACTAGTTAACTGCTAAAATTTTAACTTGAGATTTACACCGGGGCACAAAAGATTTACACTGGGGCACGTGCCCCAGTAAAAGGGGTCTAGCGACGCCCCTGAAAAGAGGTATCATAAAATAGTTATTTGCCCAGTGTTGATTGATAAAGTGCTGTTGTGCTGAAAAATAAATTATTGTGGCAGACTCACGGCTACGGTAAGAACTGTGTGCTCCCCACCATCCACACCTTTCTCATTAATACCACACCTGTAGATATTTCTACTTTCCAGTGACGTGCTACACCCAGTGCAATATTCCCCTAGTGGCCAAAATAAGCAATAACTAAATTAACCAAACTAAAGGTGAATATAAATGGCTCCTACAGTAATAATATTACTTTTCTAAAGTAACAAGTAAAGTAATGCATTACTTTATAAATGTACACATTAATATTTGAGTCATGCGAGTTACTTTTCAGTTTAATTAATTCGATTAAAAAAAATTATGTACTGAATTAAACTGAACATATTCATGTAGAATTACGCACGGAGAATGAAAATGGACACATGAATGACAGACTCAGAGTTTGAATACCTCATTTATTGAACATGAACATTACAAACATTTAAATAAACATATCTTAAAATAAACATTTAAATGGATTCTCCATAAGTTAATATAAAATGTAATTTCTGAATTGTGCAGGTGTTGTCAGGACTCTGCCACGAGAGTCTTGTTTTATATTTATGTTTTATAGTGATGGCAGGGTTCTGACAGTCTCTTGTTTCATGTGGAGGCTCATGCCTTGTTTATTGTGGCATGTGCCTCTGGTGTCTCGTCTCTAGTCCCCGCCCTCCTTGTTCTCCCTGTTAATTATTCATTATCCGTTCATCCCTCTCACCTGTGTTGCCCTCGTTATCTTGTTTAGTTTCCCCTATTTAATCTCCTCTTGTCTTGTGCTGGTTCATTGTGATCATTCGTGTCGTGTCATGCAGTCATTATTGTTCAGTAGTGTGTCATCTTAGTAGTTCATCATGTTTAGTCAGTGTTCGTAATATCTTGTTTAATGTTGTCTTGCCCCCTCATGGGCTTTTGTTTTTCATGTTTTATGTAAATAAACGTTCTGTGTTCACTCCCCGACATTGCCTGCGCTTGGGTCCTCTTGTTTCCCGTGTCAATCCTCACAGGTGTAGTTTTGTCAGACGGAGAGAAAGAGCTGCGGTCATCTTCACGTTCCGGTAACGCTGCTCTACCTTCACCAGTCCAAAACGCCAAACGTGTCACACAAAAATTTAAAATAAAGACAATAAAATAAATAAAGGTTAAAGAACATCTACACGTTTTCATAAAAATAAATTTATTTGTTGTGAAGTAGTATCATCCCTTATAAAACGAAATAAACGAAATTTCTTTTCAGATGTACATTCAGGGGCGTAACTATCGGTAAGCGGTGCTGACGGGGCCCACCCGACTGGAAGATTTTGATTGACAGTCGGGGGGACCTATCGCATATTCAACACTCCCGGGTTTTCTCACGGGTTTTCAATGCTTGGCAACGTGCAAACTGTGTGGTTGCATCGCCCAGTGAAATCACCGCTAGCGATAGAGCCCAACCAATCAGAGCCCACAGTTTCTGTGCACGTTTGAAATCGTCTGGTTTGTATCTTTTGGTTTTTCAACACAAACAAGAAACACTGACGCTTTAAAAACTCAAACACTACACTGGACACCTGAAGCAAAGCACAAAAGTGCAGCAGTAAGTAAACAAATGATTTTAAACAGTATGGATCTATCTTTTTGCGTATGTAATGATTGAACTGTGTTTTTGTCTGAACAATCTCCGCTATCGCGGCTGTCAGGATCATGACGCACACTGGAGTTTTACCACCTGCAAAATAGAAAACAATGGAACAAAATAAGGTGATGATTTTCGAGTATCAAATGGCCAGTATTTTGTTATTCTTGAACCCATAGACTTGATGTCGTTTTAAAGTTTTTTTCAAGCTCTTTCTATCTGAACAACTAGTTTTAGCATTTAACCATGTTTAACATTTTTGTCACATACCTACATCATGCCATCCAGAACTGAAGCCCTGGAAAATGCCGCTATAAATTATAATGTGGTTATAATGTAACGCTATAGCCTATAATGTGAGTGAGCATCTTTTCTTATATATTTAGACCTAGACGTATGTGTGGATAGTGCTGCCATGAGCAGTGTTTTTTCATATGGTGCGCCGTCACCAGTGTTTTGTTTTTGTTGTGGTGCGCGTAGTCTATATCTGATTTTGTCAGTAATCTCATCTCTTATGCTGTGTCTCTATGATCCTGTCCTATTCATTGTAGCCTGCTTGTGGACATTGCGTCATCACGTACTGTAGTAGAGGGCCCGCCTTGATAATCCTGCTTAGGGGCCCGGTGTTGGCTCGTTACGCTACTGTGTACATTCCTGTCGGTGCAGCATAAAATGCGGTTTATACTGTCGGGCGAGATTCTGTGAGCCTTAATAAGTGTGTTTAAATGCTGTTTTCATAACTCTTAAGCAACTAAAATAAGTTTTTGTGAAATTTAAACGGGTCTCAGTTCAGAGAAACGACCGGTCCTGTCCAACGCCGTGCACTGGCGGTTGCCCGCTCTGATTGAGTTCAGCTGGGCGGGAGGCCTGTGCTGTTTCATGTTTCCTATGTGAATGGCAGTTTGTGTGTATTTAATCTATTTTGACTTATTTAAGGGAAACTTTGAGACCAAAAAGTTTTAATAAGCTAACCTAAATAGAAAAGGAAATTAATGTTTATATAATTGTAAAGGTAATGAAATTACCTCCCTGGGATGTAAAAGTTATGTTGCCTGTATATTATGAAATTACCAAAATAGTACGAATTTATTACGTAACTGGGACGTAGTTGGTTATCTTGCGACGTTAGGAGACCGTACTGGCGACGTGGTAATTTGGTACTGTAATGGTAATCAATTACCTCCCTAGGAAGTAACAGTTACATTGCCAGCTGGTAAGTCATGAAATTACAAAAATTACCAATAAATTACGTAACTAGTAGGTTGTGTGTTAGCTGGGTAATCGATTAATCTAGCACTGAATCGATCGATTAATCGAATAAAAGTTTTTTGTGTTTTTTTAAACAACCAAAACAAATAATGCATAACGAAAATGACGTGGCTGTTAAATGATCAAGCATTTGGCTTTTATTTTAAAAAACAGAGGTATTGAGATTTGGCTCCAAAAATAAGCCTATTTATTTCAATTTTTACCCATTTAGTGTTTATAAGTGCCAGTGCCAACGATTAAGCAATTTAATTTATTAATATGCACAGCAGGTTTCATGCTGTCATCTACCCCTGACGTCAAAGTAAATGTCTGGTTTATGTTCATTTGAACACCTGCAGCATTTACCATTAGGCTACTAACAAATTATATATCATTTCTGGGGTGAGCCTTTTTGCTATGGTACGTGTGTGTGTGTGTGTGTGTGTGTGTGTGTGTGTGTGTGTGTGTGTGTGTGTGTGTGTGTGTGTGTGTGTGTGTGTGTGTGTGTGTGTGTGTGTGTGTGTGTGTGTGTGTGTGTGTGTGTGTGTGTGTGTGTGTCTGTGTCTGTGTCTGTGTCTGTGTCTGTGTGTGTTTGTGTGTCCACGTGTGTTTGTGACACCCCAGTCAGACCAGTTGCTTCATTGCAGTTTGGTACGGCAGAATTACATACATTCATTTTCAATAACGCTGCATTTGGTTTGCATCACTTGCATTGCGGTGCATTTTAGGTGAAGCATCCGTTCGAAAAATCACAACATCACGTCCTAGTGTATACAGTGAATGCATGCTGAAATTACTGTTGCCTGGCTACATAAAAGTTTAAGCATATGTGATGCATTGAGCGATTTGCATGAAGCTAGCATGATGCTAGCATGATTAGCATGAAGCTAGCATCATGTTAGCATGATTAGCATGAAGCTAGCATGATGCTAGCATGATTAGCATGAAGCTAGCATGATGATAGCATGATTAGCATGAAACTAGCATGATGTTAGCATGATTAGCATGAAGCTAGCATGATGCTAGCATGATTAGCATGAAGCTAGCATGATGCTAGCATGATTAGCATGAAGCTAGCATGATGCTAGTATGATTAGCATGAAGCTAGCATGATTAGCATGAAGTTAGCATGATGTTAGCATGATTAGCATGAAGCTAGCATGATGTTAGCATGATTAGCATGAAGCTAGCATGATTAGCATGACTTGCGTGAGAGAGACGAGGGTGCATGTGTGTGTGTGAAGGGGTTCTTTTTTAGGCTATACTCTCTTGCAATTGAACGTGAATACGTTTACTACTTAAAAACATCAAAGCTAAACATCATATCTAGTCAAACCGCATAACGACTTCGCTACAAATACAGTGTGGGATTAAACTCAGTGAACATCAATAGGCTTAGGCTACGTTACCTTGTTTCAGCGACGCTTGATGAAACAGCAATGGATGTTGTCGGTTCAGATGCTGAATGTAATAATAAGAATGTAATGATCCTAAACTTTAGACATTCTCTGCCGTTTATGGACATATTTACTCTCCGCCATCGCGCCAACTAAATTAAAAAATTATTGCGCGCTATGATGTGCTTCCTGAACATTGAATAACGGTCTGTGTGAGACAATAAAAAGTTTAATAGTTACATCATATGTTTATCCTTTTCAACTGTATCACAGATTAATGTAATGTGATTATCTTCATGCAAAATAATTTTAAATAAGTGTTTTGTGTATTTGTAACAGGTGGCACCCAGAACCTCTCAGATCTGAGGATTATGTTATTAGGGAACAAAAGATCTGATAAGAGTTCATTAGGAAACATCATCCTGAACAGAGAAGAGTTTGACTTGAAGACATCTGCTCAGTGTGTGAAGAGACTGAGAGAAGTAGCAGACAGACACATCACTGTGATTGAAGCTCCTGGATGGTGGATTGATGAACCTGTAGAGGAGAGCACTGAGTTACTGAAAGAAGAGATTTTATTCAGTGTGTCTCTGTGTCCTCCAGGACCTCACGTTTTTCTTCTGGTTGTACGTGTGGACACCAGATTTAAAGAGGATGATAGAAAAGTATTTCAGGGTTATGTTGATCTTCTCAGTGAGAGAGTCTGGAGTCACACTATAGTGCTCTTCACTCATGGAGACTTTCTAGGAGACACAACTATAGAGAAACACATTGAGAGGGAAGGTGAGGATCTCCAGTGGCTGGTGGATAAATGTGGGAACAGATATCATCTTCTCAATAATAACAACAGAAGTGATGAGACTCAGATCAAAGATCTGCTGAAGAAGATAGAGGAGACGTTGACAGAAAACAACGGTTGCTGTTTTGAATTGGACAGAAATATTTTAAGGGAGATGGAAGAGAGAAGGAGAGCAGAGGAAGAGAGAGCAGAAGAACGAATGAAGAGGATGAAGAAACAGAGAGAGATGATCAGATCACAGATGAGTGAGTAAACATTGCTTCTTTAATTTATAGTGAATGTTAATGATGAGGGCAGTTGGATATATCACAAACCAGATTTAATCTCGTGTCACCAGCATGAGAACTGTTGATGAGTGATATCAAATTAAGTGACTCTAATCTACTTATCAATAACATATTTAATAGGGCTGCACGATGCGATATGCAATAACTAATGGTTTAAATCAGTTTAAATAATAATAAAATTTAAAAACTAAAAGTCATAAAACAACCTAAGTTTCACATTCTTTCTGGGAAAAGAGACATCTGTCTCTTTGTCTGATCAGTCCATCTGCTATCTGCATTCACCCAAAACTCAGACTATGCATAACTTTTTGAAGTATTAAAATAATTTGGTTATTGCAAAACATTGCCAGTTGTGTATTGCGATATGCCCACTTGCGGTATTTGGATTATTTCAATGTATCTTGCAGACCTTATATTTAGGTTTTGATTATTTAGTCTGGATGTACAACCCCAAAACAGAAAAAGTTGGGACACTGTAGAAATTGTGAGTAAAAAAGTAATGGAATAATTTACAAATCTCATAAACTTATATTTTATTCACAGTAGAATATAGATAACGTATCAAATGTAGAAAGTGAGATATTTTGAAATGTCATGCCAAATATTGGCTCATTTTGGATTTCATGAGAGCTACACATTCCAAAAAAAGTTGGGACAGGTAGCAATAAGGGGCCAGAAAATTTAAATGTACATATAAGGAACAGTTGAAAGACCAACTTGCAACTTATTAGGTCAATTGGCAACATGATTGGGTATAAAAAGAGCCTCTCAGAATGGCAGTGTCTCTCAGTGGTCAAGATGGGCAGAGAATCACCAATTCTCCCAATGCTGCGGTGAAAAATAGTTTTCTGAGTTTCTCAGAGAAAAATTGCAATGAGATTGAAGTTATCATCATCTACAGTGCATAATATCATCCAAAGATTCAGAGAATCTGGAACAATCTCTGTGCGTAAGGGTCAAGACCGGAAAACCATACCGGATGCCTGTGATCTTCGGGCCCTTAGACGGCACTGCATCACATACAGGAATGCTACCGTAATGGAAATCACAACATGGGCTCTGGAATACTTCCAGAACACATTGTCAGTGAACACAATCCACCGTGTCATTCGCTGTTGCCAGCTAAAACTCTATAGGTCAAAAAAGAAGCCATATCTAAACATGATCCAGAAGCACAGGCGTTTTCCCTGGGCAAGGCTCATTTAAAATGGACTTTGGCAAAGTGGAAAACTGTTCTGTGGTCCAACGAATCAAAATTTGAAGTTCTTTTTGAAAAACTGGGATGCCATTTCATCCGGACTAAAGAGGACAAGGACAACCCAAGTTGTTATTAGCGCTCTTTTCAGAAGCCTGCATCTCTGATGGTTTGGGGTTGCATGAGTGCGTGTGGCATGGTCAGCTTACACATCTGGAAAGGCACCATCAATGCTGAAAGGTTTATCCAAGTTCTAGATACATATGATCCCATTCAGACGTCGTCTCTTTCAGGGTAAGACCTTGCATTTTCCAACATGACAATGCCAGACCACATAGTGCATCAATTACAACATCAAGACTGCATAGAAGAATGATCTGAGTACTGAAATGGCCAGCCTGCAGTCCAGATCTTTCACCCAAAGAAAAGATTTGGTGCATCATAAAGAGGAAGATGTGACAAAGAAGACCTAAGACAGTTGAGCAACTAGAAGTCTGTATTAGACAAGAATAGGACAACATTCCCATTCCTAAACATTGGTCCTCCTCCAGCTGTTCCTTTATATGCACATTTAACTTTTCTGGCCTCTTATTGCTACCTGTCCCAACTTTTTTTGGAATGTGTAGCTCTCATGAAATCCAAAATGAGCCAATATTTGGCATGACATTTCAAAATATCTTACTTTCAACATTTGATATGTTATCTATATTCTACTGTGAATAAAATATAAGTTTATGAGATTTGTAAATTATTCCATTCCTTTTTTACTCATAATTTCTACAGTGTCCCAACTTTTTCTGTTTTGGGGTTGTAATAAATATAAACTTATTTCAAAATCTAAATGAGAAAAAAAATCTAAGTGCGTTCCGTATCAGTTCAAAACGGAACAAGAACTTTATGGGCCATATGGGCAATTGACTTTGTCAGTGACGCTTGTATCATTCGTATTTTGCACCGGCGCACAGCGGGTTTTTACCTCCACAGACGCACGTCGGCAAACTAGGGAATGAACTTGCGCTCCCTGGGCGGTTCAGCGCAAAAAAGGAGGCGTGTTGCGGCACAATACATACCTGATGCTATTTTGCAGTTTCAAAAAACAATTGCGCCACTGACCAAAAAAAAAGTAGTCTAAAGTCAGTGGTGCGTTGCGCGTGGTTCATTATGCTATTTTAAAGGGATAGTTCGGCCAAAAACGATATTAAACCCATGATTTACTCACCCCCAAGCTGTCCGAGTTGCATATGTCCATCGTTTTTCAGACAAACACATTTTCGGATATTTTAGAAAATATTTTAGATCTTTCTGTTGATTAAATGTAATGTTACGGGGTCCAGCAATAGTCCACGACCTTCAAGTCCAAAAAAGTGCGTCCATCCTTCACAAATTAAATCCAAACGGCTCCAGGATGATAAACAAAGGTCTTCTGTGGGTAATCCGTGCGGTGTTGTTGTAGAAATATCCATATTTAAAATGTTATTAACGTTATAAACTACCTTCCGGTAGCGCCGCCATCTTAGAGTGATGCGCATTCAGGATGAGAGCTTACGCAGCGTACAGAGTTTCTCTGCTGCTGCTCTGTCCCCCCGCCCTCCGAATTTGTCATACGTCAGTAGTTGTAACGGGGCAGCATTCGTCAAACTTTTATGACCCCCTCCCCCACCCGGTGACAGTTGCTGTCTGACAGGTCGTTTTTATGACCCCTTTGACAGGGGGGCGGGACCATCAATCAAAATCTGTACAAGTTGTCAACTTTAGACAGAAAGTATTTAATGGTTTTATTGCCGGTCATTTAGAGTGATTGTTTTTCCTGAGTGTGTTTTATGTCAAGCGTATGGTGTCATGTTTAATGACGGCTCGTGTTTCGACATTTGCTGGTTATTGACATTTGATGTCAGATCTCAACCATCCTCCCTCCTTTGCTCGCCCCGTGCGCTTCTCAATACTGACTTTCACACCGCGGGTGTGTTGTTGAATCTAAAGTTTTGCAACAGCATAAGTTTATTTAAAGGCAATCACTAATCATATATATATATATATATATATTAGATGTACCTGGCTACGCTTAAAGCCGATGTTTTCTATCGAGCTATAGTTTCTGATCAGACACAAAGTCTGAACTAAATAAAATTTTAAACGGTTCATGAAGTCCGGGAATCTTTTCATGACCTGGTCTACAGTTTCACGCGTATTAAAGATCCGGCGGTGTCTGACAAAGCGTCGGGTGATTGTTCATATCTGTCATTTAAAATAAAGTTAATAAATGTAATTCTGTCCACTATGGCAAAATAGGAATTTATTTTAGATTTAGGGGATTCTTTAACCATGTCTCTGATTAAAACTTTGATTGTAACATCACAAGTTATTTAATTAAATATTCCGTATACGGGTATAGTTTAAGCAATGACCTGAGCCATTACCTTCGGAGCCGTCAATACTACAATCTTTAGACGATAGTCTAAACTAAATAAATTTTTTAAACGGTTCAGGAATTCCGTGAATCTTTTCATAACCTGCACTATAGTTTCACGCGTATTAAAGATCCGGCGGTGCCTGACAAAGCGCCGGGTGAGCGTTCATATCTGCCATTTTAAAATAATGTTAATAAATGTAATTCTGTCCACTATGGCAAAATAGGATTTTATTTTAGATTTAGGGGAATCTTTAACCAAGTCTCTGATTAAGACATGTGTATACGTGCACAGATGGTGACAGAGAAACTGTATATATGACGTTAATAAACTTTTAAATGTTTTTAAGAAGTATTAACCCCATTTTGGGGTTTTATTTTTAATTAAAGGCTTCTTAAAACATGTGTGAATATGTGTATATTATACAATATTGTCTGCTCTGACAAAAATAAATTATTATGTAGATTTTAGGTCAATTGCCTGCGTGTATCTTATAAATACAAATTGATAATACGTTTGTATTGGCAAGAGACTTCTTTAAAGTCACGCAAGAATAAATATTTTAGTTGTAACTGGTTAACCTTAAATGTACTATTATCTATTTAACTATAAGCTATATTTTACTGAACAGCCTCAAAGTTTCTGATGCTGAACTTATGACCGTATGTGATAGATATTTCACAGCAGGGTCGGTTTGTAATCTAGGTAGAGTCTTTTAAAACTGTAATGTTAAAATGTAATATGGACACTCAAAAATCAAAAATAAAAATAATAAAAATCAAAAATAAAGCATTTGTTTGTAACAAATTATTTAATGAAATATTCAGCAGCGGTATAGCGATGAACAGTGCTAAAACCACCGGGGACACCAATAACACATTCTTTAGACTAAAGGCTATTTATTTTAAACTAAATAAAAGTTTAATCTTTTCAGACATAGTATTCTGATCACACCATTAGATCGCGCTCCGGCGTTTACAAACATACGCGGATGAATGTTCATATCCACCGTTAAGAAACTTTTAAACGATTAAAAACACTTTCATATCATTTTCTGAGTTTTGTTTTAAATTAATGACATCTTAAAATCAACTGTGAATATGTGTTTATTACACAATAAATTGTAATTCTGTCCGCTCCGGTATAATAGGGGTTTTATTTTAGATTTGGGACTTTCTTTAACCAAGTCTCTGATTAAAACATGTGAATGCGTGTACCAACGTTGCCAGAAAACGTACGCTGATGCGCACATATATCTGGCGTTAAGAGCCTTTTAAACGTTTTAAGACATTTCACACCCTATTTTGAGTTTAATTCATTAATGTCATCTAATATCGAAGTGTGTACATGTCTATTTACGATAAATGTAACACGGTAAACATTGTCAAAATAAAAGGGTTCTTGAACATGTTATATGGGTGTTTCTTGTTTTGCGAATGTTCGACATATTTATTGATGTGGAAAAAGTTTGTTGTTTGGACGAACAGTTTCAGTCTCTCTCTCTCTCTCTCTCTCTCTCTCTCTCTCTCTCTCTCTCTCTCTCTCTCTCTCTCTCTCTCTCTCTCTCTCTCTCTCTCTCTATCACCAGTCCGCTATCAACCAGCAGACAACCCCCAGATGTCTGGACAGAGGGAGTGTTGGTAAAATAAAAGAAACTCAGCCCCCATTGACAAAAAGTAATAGGTTTATTTTAGATTTCAGGCTTCATTACTCAGATACAGATTAAAGCATGTTATTTCTTATTCGTAATTTAAAGAAACTTAGAAGTTTTAAGACATTTCATCACACATCCTATGATGACATAAACCCTTGTGTTAGCCCTTAGAGGACAACAAAACGGGTGCAAATATTATTTATCAACGTTTGATGTTGTTATAAACCAGGTTGTCACATACGTGACAACAATCATTGCTTTAAAGACAAAACATTTAACAAATTTGACATTTTGTTAAACATGGTTGTGTGCGTCCATAAACACAACAACAGTTAGGACATGGTTCTACATAATATTAAAATCACGGGCTTACGTTAAATAGGTAAACCTTAATTTTTACTAAATAAAATAAAAATAAACTATTTGAACATATTATCTGATATTAGGTTAGGTTTAAGATCGTAACATCGTAAAACCCCCAGCGGATATGGTGTGTGCGTGTGTGTGTGTGTGTGTGTGTGTGTGTGTGTGTGTGTGTGTGTGTGTGTGTGTGTGTGTGTGTGTGTGTGTGTGTGTGTGTGTGTGTGTGTGTGTGCAATGGCTGTTATCACGTGGTGCGGACCAAACGACCAACGCTGCGGGGGTTGTGAAGCGAAGAATGTTCTGTATAGATGAGAAGTTTTTCCTTCTGAACACAGAACCTTTACCAAAAACGTAACCCCGGATTAACACATCACAGAACAATTTGAACAACCGTGTCGGATTCGTACACACCAGAGGTCTGTTTTATGTTTTGCAGAAACTGTGGAAACTTTTGATGCTGCAAAGGTGTCCGAATTCGCAAACAAACTATCAAACGCAACGCGGCAGAAACAGTGGACACGAGCCTTTTGTTGCTGAGAAGGCGATTGAACTCAGAAACAAACAAGCAAGCAATGTTGTCTACGAAACTACAGATTCTTGAAAAAGATGGCACAAAGATCATTCGAACGACTACGCAATGGCCAGATGGGGTATGTGTACGGGACCGACCTTTTTAAAGATATGCTTAAAAAGAACTACAAGCGCGAGATGTCCAATCTACTATGTACTGTGATATACAAAGAGGCCAATGTGTGCATGCCTCCAAACTATTGCGAAGCTAACGCCGAGTGTGTTACCAGACTCAAGGAAAAAACAGATGTTGTGAAAAGTATAGATGACACGCTCAATAGCATGGTGCAGACGGTGGTACAGGCCCAAGAGGAACCCAGTGTGATTATTAGAAAGGCCCTAGAGATATTTTATGAATGTGACGAGGTCGAGTTTTACGTTGTCAATATCATAATAATGATAGCATTTGTAATTGATGTATGCATTGATATGCTTGTAAAGAAACGAGAAATTAATGTGTGGGAAATCATAGAAAATGCCGTAGATTTCATGTTTTGAAAAGGGTCTTGGTTCATGCATGCACGTTCTATGGTATCTAGACAATATCATAACGTTTAATAATGATGATGCCTAAAAACCATTCGTGTGAGCCAGTGGCATATCTTACGCAAGTTTTTACAGTTGTTTTTTAGTTTTACCAAAAGTTTTAATCTGATTTTATTTTTTACTCAACATTATGATTGATAATCCATGTCCGTCAACAAATGTATACTTTAACAAAAACTACGTTCTAGTAGTTTCAATGTATGGTAACTGTTGTTTTTTCATCATTGATTTTGTATACTGCTTATGTTTTTGTATGTTTTGCTGTACCGGTTTCATAAAAACAAAATATACAAGGATTTTTTGGTCTTAATGTCTGTTGCTACCATAAGATACAAACATTAGAACATTTAGACATCTTGTTCAGACAACGTGTGACATTGCTCATTCTTCATATGTTTTTACAACACCACACAGAGAAACGTGAAAGATTAATAGAAATTACATGTGACTACATCACATGTCTTTCAGAGGCGTAAAATAAAGTCACCAATGTTAGTATGGGATGCTAAAACAGCACAGGCACAAGCTGATCCTAATTTTGATACCTGAAGTCTGTCACATAGTCAAAGCTCATATACTTCATGTCTCTACGAATCCTGACAGAGTTTTAGTTTCATATACACAACACATCAAATGTAAACCACGGTAAACTAAATACATTTGACAGCAAAGATCTCTAATTTTCTGACAACCCCAAAAAAGATGATGGGGTCATCATCAAACATCACTCACTTTTTAGGTAGCGAAAGGTTTTTGTTTATTTTAGTTTAACTCGACACTGAAATTTTAGTTAAGCACACAGAAATGCACAGATTTTACGTTTTAAGTATACATGTGTACATCACATTGCGATTTCAGTCTCAACTAGATCGATGATCTATCAATATTAGCTACAAATGTTGTTAGTATGCTTGCTCTGATTTCACAAAACATCCATATACATTCAAAACCTAGGGGTTCAACGCCTTAAAGTCATCAATTTTATTTCGTACACATCAACCACACCAAAATTTTTAGAATGTGCAAACTGTTTTACTTCGTTTTAAACATGTTTGTGTGGTTTCGGTCTAGATTTTATAGAAAACTTCAGAACATGACACCGTTTTAACATTTACAAAATGATGAAGCATTTTACTTTTAAGTGTCTCCCATGATCATGTGGGGGTGTGACAATTACTTTTGTTTGTTTGGAAATTATATGAATGCAGAGAAACAACACAAAAGTTTTGAACTTTAACATAATTTTATAAGGGTCCTGATTTTTAAAAACAGTAATCTGTAATGTTTCTTACACACAAATCTAAACACATCACAAGTCTCAATGTTTAATAGTATGCAAAGGTTTGTTGGCGTATTTTAAACACAAGCTGTTTATCTTAATCTTTAAACAAATGTGTATGACAAAAGTTGTTCTGCCTGAACTGGCACTAAGGATCGATGCCGAAATGTTAAATCTAAGTATTTGCAAAACAACCTTCACCGTCATATAGATGCTTTCAATCTAATGGTACCTGTTTAAATGTGACCATACTATTTCAAACATTACCAAGTTGTAGATGGTTGTGACTCAAGTTACAAAGGTTTTAACAAACATTACTGTTTGTCACGGGGTGTTTCATCGCATTGCTGTTGTATGCAACAGACTCTCAAGTTTTATGTTAAAAGGCTTACTAAATAAAAACCTAAGCACTCTGTATTATGTTGCCACTGATGATTTTACAAGTTTACAGTTTCAAACATTTTTTGCTATATTCGCTGTGAAAGATTTAGTAAATAAATCTAAAACATAAACAGTGTTGAAGAGTTACCTTAATCTTCTAGCAACAATTTTCAAGAGATTACCAACATGTATGATGTACTAACTGTCAGGGGATCTGTGATATTATTTTCTGAAGTAATTAGCTATCTAATGGCTACTGCACAATAACTTAAGCGATAAAGAGGTTGCCAAATGTTACATAAACTATAGAAACGAAACAAGATAAATTACAAAGTCACTGGCATGAGGTTTACACTTAAATAAATCACGCAGATGTTTAAAGTGCAGTTGTTACGCCCAGAGAGGGGTGTCCCTAACTCCAGGACACCTATCTCCACCTATCCATTACAGTCATTAAATCGGCGCCAGTATGATTCATTCAAACACAATTGCCTAACAAGTTTCAAGAAACTATGGACTCCTACTGCTACACCATTCGCGCTACCCCCACCCCAGAGCAATATGTATATGAGAGAACCTACAGTTGGACCTGTGCACTCAATGGTCTCGTACACACTACAAACTTTCGGGAGTGACAACCGCATTAAAATGCGGGAGTGAATCCCCTAAATGTTCGTTTCATGTCTGTACGGAACAAGACTCACTCCCGAAAATGCGATGATTGACACAGAGATAACCATAGCAACGTTCTGCCGTCTCGCGTGCTTATCACAGATTTGACCAAAATAATAACAGCATTGTGTTTTGCAATAAACCTCCATCTTGGCGTTGTGTATTTTATGCTTTTGTGAGGCTGCTTCACAGCACGGAGCGCGCGGTCTTGCAGTGTTGCCAGGTCCTCGTCTTTTTTGTACGTAAATACCGTTTTGGTGCTTAACCGTTTATAGCTTTTGGCTCATGAAGCGATCAAGTTTTTGATGTTAATAAAGCGTGACGAGGCCGGTCCCAATATTTTGATCTTTGAGGTAAAGCATTTAGATTTATTTCGGTTTATTATTGGATTCTTCTTGTTCGCTGTTTTTTTTTAGTGCAAGATCTGGCAACACTAGTCAGCAAACGCTTGTGCATCTGTCATTTTCTGAACCGCGCATACAGAAGACTTTTTCCCCTTCTAAGCATTTATTTTTTTCAGAAGAGAGACCTGTCCTGTTTATGATGAACGTTTAAACACTTGATTAACTACTAGTTGTTCAGTTCGGTTATGTACACACTGTGCAGAGTTTCTGTAAATGCGGTTGTCACTACCTGCATTTTGCAGGAGTTAATTCGGTTGTGGAATTCGGTTGTCAGTACCGTAAATTACTGAACTGTGTGTACAGAACAGGATTAAGCATTAAAAGGTGAAGTGACAACCGAATTAATATGCAGTGTGTACGGGACCTATAAGTCCTCCACAGTATCTGATGGGGGACCATCAACCTACAACAACAACACACCCCTTTGTACGGCTCAAGTAATGTCTGATGATGTTCCAATGGACCTGTGTCTCCAAGAAGGATACGACAATGCCTGATGAATCAATACACATTGCGTGTATCGATTCCACAGACTGTTTGGTTTCAAGATCATGAAACAGGCTTCGTGATACATCTGTTACAAACTTGATGACAAAAAGCTAATGGTATTCTGTAGAATCTTTAGAGACTATTACTGTGTGTTTGTGTGTGTTTACAATATCAAATAATGATCAAATTGCTGTTTGTGAAATGAACCGGTCGTGAAAAACGTTGTGATATTTCTACAATGATAACATATGATGTATTTCTTTTACTTGATGAGAAATAAAAAAACATGTACCACTTTAAACATCTGCGTGATTTATTTAAGTGTAAACCTCATGCCAGTGACTTTGTAATTTATCTTGTTTCGTTTCTATAGTTTATGTAACATTTGGCAACCTCTTTATCGCTTAAGTTATTGTGCAGTAGCCATTAGATAGCTAATTACTTCAGAAAATAATATCACAGATCCCCTGACAGTTAGTACATCATACATGTTGGTAATCTCTTGAAAATTGTTGCTAGAAGATTAAGGTAACTCTTCAACACTGTTTATGTTTTAGATTTATTTACTAAATCTTTCACAGCGAATATAGCAAAAAATGTTTGAAACTGTAAACTTGTAAAATCATCAGTGGCAACATAATACAGAGTGCTTAGGTTTTTATTTAGTAAGCCTTTTAACATAAAACTTGAGAGTCTGTTGCATACAACAGCAATGCGATGAAACACCCCGTGACAAACAGTAATGTTTGTTAAAACCTTTGTAACTTGAGTCACAACCATCTACAACTTGGTAATGTTTGAAATAGTATGGTCACATTTAAACAGGTACCATTAGATTGAAAACATCTATATGACGGTGAAGGTTGTTTTGCAAATACTTAGATTTAACATTTCGGCATCGATCCTTAGTGCCAGTTCAGGCAGAACAACTTTTGTCATACACATTTGTTTAAAGATTAAGATAAACAGCTTGTGTTTAAAATACGCCAACAAACCTTTGCATACTATTAAACATTGAGACTTGTGATGTGTTTAGATCTGTGTGTAAGAAACATTACAGATTACTGTTTTTAAAAATCAGGACCCTTATAAAATTATGTTAAAGTTCAAAACTTTTGTGTTGTTTCTCTGCATTCATATAATTTCCAAACAAACAAAAGTAATTGTCACACCCCCACATGATCATGGGAGACACTTAAAAGTAAAATGCTTCATCATTTTGTAAATGTTAAAACGGTGTCATGTTCTGAAGTTTTCTATAAAATCTAGACCGAAACCACACAAACATGTTTAAAACGAAGTAAAACAGTTTGCACATTCTAAAAATTTTGGTGTGGTTGATGTGTACGAAATAAAATTGATGACTTTAAGGCGTTGAACCCCTAGGTTTTGAATGTATATGGATGTTTTGTGAAATCAGAGCAAGCATACTAACAACATTTGTAGCTAATATTGATAGATCATCGATCTAGTTGAGACTGAAATCGCAATGTGATGTACACATGTATACTTAAAACGTAAAATCTGTGCATTTCTGTGTGCTTAACTAAAATTTCAGTGTCGAGTTAAACTAAAATAAACAAAAACCTTTCGCTACCTAAAAAGTGAGTGATGTTTGATGATGACCCCATCATCTTTTTTGGGGTTGTCAGAAAATTAGAGATCTTTGCTGTCAAATGTATTTAGTTTACCGTGGTTTACATTTGATGTGTTGTGTATATGAAACTAAAACTCTGTCAGGATTCGTAGAGACATGAAGTATATGAGCTTTGACTATGTGACAGACTTCAGGTATCAAAATTAGGATCAGCTTGTGCCTGTGCTGTTTTAGCATCCCATACTAACATTGGTGACTTTATTTTACGCCTCTGAAAGACATGTGATGTAGTCACATGTAATTTCTATTAATCTTTCACGTTTCTCTGTGTGGTGTTGCAAAAACATATGAAGAATGAGCAATGTCACACGTTGTCTGAACAAGATGTCTAAATGTTCTAATGTTTGTATCTTATGGTAGCAACAGACATTAAGACCAAAAAATCCTTGTATATTTTGTTTTTATGAAACCGGTACAGCAAAACATACAAAAACATAAGCAGTATACAAAATCAATGATGAAAAAACAACAGTTACCATACATTGAAACTACTAGAACGTAGTTTTTGTTAAAGTATACATTTGTTGACGGACATGGATTATCAATCATAATGTTGAGTAAAAAATAAAATCAGATTAAAACTTTTGGTAAAACTAAAAAACAACTGTAAAAACTTGCGTAAGATATGCCACTGGCTCACACGAATGGTTTTTAGGCATCATCATTATTAAACGTTATGATATTGTCTAGATACCATAGAACGTGCATGCATGAACCAAGACCCTTTTCAAAACATGAAATCTACGGCATTTTCTATGATTTCCCACACATTAATTTCTCGTTTCTTTACAAGCATATCAATGCATACATCAATTACAAATGCTATCATTATTATGATATTGACAACGTAAAACTCGACCTCGTCACATTCTTAAAATATCTCTAGGGCCTTTCTAATAATCACACTGGGTTCCTCTTGGGCCTGTACCACCGTCTGCACCATGCTATTGAGCGTGTCATCTATACTTTTCACAACATCTGTTTTTTCCTTGAGTCTGGTTACACACTCGGCGTTAGCTTCGCAATAGTTTGGAGGCATGCACACATTGGCCTCTTTGTATATCACAGTACATAGTAGATTGGACATCTCGCGCTTGTAGTTCTTTTTAAGCATATCTTTAAAAAGGTCGGTCCCGTACACATACCCCATCTGGCCATTGCGTAGTCGTTCGAATGATCTTTGTGCCATCTTTTTCAAGAATCTGTAGTTTCGTAGACAACATTGCTTGCTTGTTTGTTTCTGAGTTCAATCGCCTTCTCAGCAACAAAAGGCTCGTGTCCACTGTTTCCGCCGCGTTGCGTTTGATAGTTTGTTTGCGAATTCGGACACCTTTGCAGCATCAAAAGTTTCCACAGTTTCTGCAAAACATAAAACAGACCTCTGGTGTGTACGAATCCGACACGGTTGTTCAAATTGTTCTGTGATGTGTTAATCCGGGGTTACGTTTTTGGTAAAGGTTCTGTGTTCAGAAGGAAAAACTTCTCATCTATACAGAACATTCTTCGCTTCACAACCCCCGCAGCGTTGGTCGTTTGGTCCGCACCACGTGATAACAGCCATTGCACACACACACACACACACACACACACACACACACACACACACACACACACACACACACACACACACACACACACACACACACACACACACACACACACGCACACACCATATCCGCTGGGGGTTTTACGATGTTACGATCTTAAACCTAACCTAATATCAGATAATATGTTCAAATAGTTTATTTTTATTTTATTTAGTAAAAATTAAGGTTTACCTATTTAACGTAAGCCCGTGATTTTAATATTATGTAGAACCATGTCCTAACTGTTGTTGTGTTTATGGACGCACACAACCATGTTTAACAAAATGTCAAATTTGTTAAATGTTTTGTCTTTAAAGCAATGATTGTTGTCACGTATGTGACAACCTGGTTTATAACAACATCAAACGTTGATAAATAATATTTGCACCCGTTTTGTTGTCCTCTAAGGGCTAACACAAGGGTTTATGTCATCATAGGATGTGTGATGAAATGTCTTAAAACTTCTAAGTTTCTTTAAATTACGAATAAGAAATAACATGCTTTAATCTGTATCTGAGTAATGAAGCCTGAAATCTAAAATAAACCTATTACTTTTTGTCAATGGGGGCTGAGTTTCTTTTATTTTACCAACACTCCCTCTGTCCAGACATCTGGGGGTTGTCTGCTGGTTGATAGCGGACTGGTGATAGAGAGAGAGAGAGAGAGAGAGAGAGAGAGAGAGAGAGAGAGAGAGAGAGAGAGAGAGAGAGAGAGAGAGAGAGAGAGAGACTGAAACTGTTCGTCCAAACAACAAACTTTTTCCACATCAATAAATATGTCGAACATTCGCAAAACAAGAAACACCCATATAACATGTTCAAGAACCCTTTTATTTTGACAATGTTTACCGTGTTACATTTATCGTAAATAGACATGTACACACTTCGATATTAGATGACATTAATGAATTAAACTCAAAATAGGGTGTGAAATGTCTTAAAACGTTTAAAAGGCTCTTAACGCCAGATATATGTGCGCATCAGCGTACGTTTTCTGGCAACGTTGGTACACGCATTCACATGTTTTAATCAGAGACTTGGTTAAAGAAAGTCCCAAATCTAAAATAAAACCCCTATTATACCGGAGCGGACAGAATTACAATTTATTGTGTAATAAACACATATTCACAGTTGATTTTAAGATGTCGTTTAATTTAAAACAAAACTCAGAAAATGATATGAAAGTGTTTTTAATCGTTTAAAAGTTTCTTAACGGTGGATATGAACATTCCTCCGCGTATGTTTGTAAACGCCGGAGCGCGATCTAATGGTGTGATCAGAATACTATGTCTGAAAAGATTAAACTTTTATTTAGTTTAAAATAAATAGCCTTTAGTCTAAAGAATGTGTTATTGGTGTCCCCGGTGGTTTTAGCACTGTTCATCGCTATACCGCTGCTGAATATTTCATTAAATAATTTGTTACAAACAAATGCTTTATTTTTGATTTTTATTATTTTTATTTTTGATTTTTGAGTGTCCATATTACATTTTAACATTACAGTTTTAAAAGACTCTACCTAGATTACAAACCGACCCTGCTGTGAAATATCTATCACATACGGTCATAAGTTCAGCATCAGAAACTTTGAGGCTGTTCAGTAAAATATAGCTTATAGTTAAATAGATAATAGTACATTTAAGGTTAACCAGTTACAACTAAAATATTTATTCTTGCGTGACTTTAAAGAAGTCTCTTGCCAATACAAACGTATTATCAATTTGTATTTATAAGATACACGCAGGCAATTGACCTAAAATCTACATAATAATTTATTTTTGTCAGAGCAGACAATATTGTATAATATACACATATTCACACATGTTTTAAGAAGCCTTTAATTAAAAATAAAACCCCAAAATGGGGTTAATACGTCTTAAAAACATTTAAAAGTTTATTAACGTCATATATAAGTTTCTCTGTCACCATCTGTGCACGTATACACATGTCTTAATCAGAGACTTGGTTAAAGATTCCCCTAAATCTAAAATAAAATCCTATTTTGCCATAGTGGACAGAATTACATTTATTAACATTATTTTAAAATGGCAGATATGAACGCTCACCCGGCGCTTTGTCAGGCACCGCCGGATCTTTAATACGCGTGAAACTATAGTGCAGGTTATGAAAAGATTCACGGAATTCCTGAACCGTTTAAAAAATTTATTTAGTTTAGACTATCGTCTAAAGATTGTAGTATTGACGGCTCCGAAGGTAATGGCTCAGGTCATTGCTTAAACTATACCCGTATACGGAATATTTAATTAAATAACTTGTGATGTTACAATCAAAGTTTTAATCAGAGACATGGTTAAAGAATCCCCTAAATCTAAAATAAATTCCTATTTTGCCATAGTGGAGAGAATTACATTTATTAACTTTATTTTAAATGACAGATATGAACAATCACCCGACGCTTTGTCAGACACCGCCGGATCTTTAATACGCGTGAAACTGTAGACCAGGTCATGAAAAGATTCCCGGACTTCATGAACCGTTTAAAATTTTATTTAGTTCAGACTTTGTGTCTGATCAGAAACTATAGCTCGATAGAAAACATCGGCTTTAAGCGTAGCCAGGTACATCTAATATATATATATATATATATATATATATATGATTAGTGATTGCCTTTAAATAAACTTATGCTGTTGCAAAACTTTAGATTCAACAACACACCCGCGGTGTGAAAGTCAGTATTGAGAAGCGCACGGGGCGAGCAAAGGAGGGAGGATGGTTGAGATCTGACATCAAATGTCAATAAACAGCAAATGTCGAAACACGAGCCGTCATTAAACATGACACCATACGCTTGACATAAAACACACTCAGGAAAAACAATCACTCTAAATGACCGGCAATAAAACCATTAAATACTTTCTGTCTAAAGTTGACAACTTGTACAGATTTTGATTGATGGTCCCGCCCCCCTGTCAAAGGGGTCATAAAAACGACCTGTCAGACAGCAACTGTCACCGGGTGGGGGAGGGGGTCATAAAAGTTTGACGAATGCTGCCCCGTTACAACTACTTACGTCACTAAGAAAAGTGCGTACACTACGCTAATACTCTCTCCTGAGTCTAAGATGGCGGCGCTACCGGAAGGTAGTTTATAACGTTAATAACATTTTAAATATGGATATTTCTACAACAACACCGCACGGATTACCCACAGAAGACCTTTGTTTATCATCCTGGAGCCGTTTGGATTTAATTTGTGAAGGATGGACGCACTTTTTTTGGACTTGAAGGTCGTGGACTATTGCTGGACCCCGTAACATTACATTTAATCAACAGAAAGATCTAAAACATTTTCTAAAATATCCGAAAATGTGTTTTTCTGAAAAACGATGGACATATGCAACTCGGACAGCTTGGGGGTGAGTAAATCATGGGTTTAATATCGTTTTTGGCCGAACTATCCCTTTAAGGGCGCATGCTTGACCATAATGTATAGCGTGCACAACGCGCAAACAATTTGGTTATCTAATCTACACAGATGCAACAGTTATTTTTGCAAATCATAAATTGTTACAATAAAAAATATTAACACATTAGATAAGGGGAATCATAGTGGTGAGCATTGTGGTGATAGTTTTTATTTATTGTGTGGCTGCATTAAAAATTTCTCATGCAAATAACAATTAAAATATTTTCATAAGTTTGTTGTGTGGCTGTATTACGTTTATTTTATGTAAATAATAATTAAAATGTTTTCATAAGAAACCTTAATGTAAATGAACTTGATTTGTAAGTGTTCTTTTGGGGTTGGACCTTGCTTGCGTTTCTTGGGTCCGATTTCAAAGCCCTCAAACCCTTTCAGCGGTGAGGGTGGACGCAGATCTGTGTAGAGGCAGATCCACTTCCCATTACACGGCGTGCCTGATTTATGCTGGCAAGCTTGGGATTCCCCCGTCTCCTGACATCATTGTAGCGCTTGGTGCAACGATGGGGATGCCAGCTGATGAGACAATTGTGGCTATTTCCTCTCACGCCTGTTTAACCTACGCTGATTTGGGCGGGTTTCTCTTATCCCCATACAAAACAACTTCTCTGTCTTTGACTGCTCTTACAAGAACGTCGGTCTCCTCGGCTGTGAACCGCTCCTGGCGTGCGCCTGGTAAATCCATCATAATAATAGAAACCCGCCATGGAACTTGCGCCGTTGCGTTTAAAGGGAATGTTGGATAGCGTTCTGATTGGTTTATTTGACGTTATGCCCAAACCACACCTATGAATAATGAACCTACTTCAGACCAACCCCTTATTGATTTGTGCCTGGCGCAAGAGTTATTTCTCCTGCCGGGAAAATAGCAACAGCACCCAAGATCCGCCCACAAAGTCACTTGCGCATTGCGCTTCGCACTTGCGTTTCAGATCGTTAAAATAGAGCCCTATGTGTCAAATACAGGACGATTCCGTACGGAACGGTTGGCAACCCTACGACCATGCTCATAGAGAATGAGATGTGGCCTGGGAACCCTATGCTCATTTTCCCATATTTGAGGTGTAGTACAGCTGGTATATAATAAACTTTAAGTTTATTTATGAAGAGACACTGTAAAACAATTAAACCTCAGGTGGTTTTTTTAACCCAAATTTGACCCTCAGGTTGAACTGATTACAGACATGAAACTCTTTGTGCTCCTAATCTCTTCATCACAAAGACTTTTGCACTGTTAGCCTTCAGGCTCACATCACTGGGTATCTGCTGAAATACAGTATATGATGTAATGCATACACATTATGTTGTTACATATTAAGACTGTAATTTTATATTCATGTTAAGTATTATTTTAAAGGTCATGGTGCAATGAGTAAAAAGGTCTCATTTCTATAAGTCTAAGATAAGATGGATCAAGGTTTTAGAACTTAGGATAGAAGATGCATTTCTTGTAGAGGTGGGGTTTTGCCAAGATACTTCTGGCTAGTTTGACCAGGTGTTCTTAAGCATCACTTGGCACAGGTCAAACTTGATCTTGACCAGGTGTTGTTTAGTATCAATTGGTACAGGTCAAACTGGATTTTTGTAGTTGTACGATGTCTTTGTCTCAAGCTGTGTATAAAAGGTGGCTTGGCAAAATGTTCTGGGAGTCATTCTGTTCAGAGGCTCCCACTCTATGTGTGTATCAAAACATTGTGGTAGAAATCTTTAACAAGAATCTTCCTAGACCACTTTAAGTGTATTATATTCATGGTGGAAATTGCCAGAGTGTCTATTGCCAGGTTTGACTTTGTAACTTTTGCAAGTGTTGATCATTTTAATTAATTGGAATTGAATCATATTCTGTATGATGTTCTTTAAGTTGGAACCTGCCTGGTAAAATAAATTGTTATTATTGATTCATTTTAAATTCTTCAGAAATTGTATTGATTTATTTTATTCTTTCAGAAATTATTATTTCCAGTAGATTAGAAGGAGTCTGGTATTACCGCAAAATAAGTATGTCAGGATATGATCACACTGGTGTTTTGACGTTGAATGGAGCATGGGGCACATTCACCAGGACTCTCAGATTTATGTCAATCACTTGACTTAGCAAGTTGCATGATCGTGACTAAAGTAACTATTTTTATGATCAGAGCAATTATGGGGCGGCCAGACATAAAAGTATTAGTTTACCCAGCAACCTCTGACTAAGATCAGAACTGGCAATTTTGTGTCCGTGAGATATACGCAACGGCCAACGTATACTCGGGTCCCTAATGAATGAATAATTAAGACTATGGGAATTAATAAATAATCAAACATCTAAATTATGATAAACAGATAATTGGAATAATGCACTAAATTCTTACTATATTAAATTGGAGTCAGATTATAATTTAACCACAGAGATCAGAGAAATTAATTAATTAAATAAATGGAATTATTCTTCTAGAAGCTACGGACGGAAAGAACATGTGATCCCTTCACCACGCCATTGGATGCCTTCGTTGGGGCAGTGGGTGGCGTCTTACAGAGGCGTGGTTTACGAATGCCCAGAGCTGTTTATTGGGTGCTACGAATGTCTATCAAATGCGTCTGTACGTAGCTCATAGCCAATCGTTTCAATTATACCAAATGATGTATGTAAAGCGACATAAATTCTAACATCAACAACTGTTATTGGGTACGTGTGTGCAACGCTGAAAGCTATGCAACTAACTTAGTGGTACTGTGGCAACCACAGTAGTTAGGCTACAGGCATAATGACAATATGATATTAATAAATACCACTTACCATTTATAAGTTAAATGGACTTCGTGGACGACAATGCCTAGCAGGTTGGTCCTATAAAACTCTCTAGCTAACATGTCTTGCCATATCCAAACATCCTTCTGGGATATGAAATTGTTTAATGCCAAAACTTGCTTTATTTTTAAACTACTTAGAAAACTATCTCAGGCTGCATTGAAAAGTAACTTTGTGTCTGCTGCCATGTTGGATAAACAAAACTGCTTCGGTGTGTCGCATAGATGTGTCACAGGGTGAAAGGGCGGAACCAAAAGCGGCGGAGATTGGTTCCGCCTGAAGATGGTTTCCGCCCAGACAGAATTCTTCGAACACCAGTGCTTCCTGGTTTCTGGGGCAATACAATCGGGGCTTTATGAGCAGCAGGTGATAGGAATTAAGTTGGCGATTTGCGATTGGAGGATGGGCTGACAGATAAATAGAGCAGTAGAAGCACCAGAGAAAGTTGTTGATTTCGGGGCGAGCTCCGCTCCGCCAAAGGCGAATCAAACACCCACTCTTCTGAAGAGTCTGAAGGCACCGTTGATCCAGGGATCGCTTAAAGCGAATGGAAAGAGTGCGGTGGCCGAAGTAGGCAAAAGGAAGGAGTGGAGGCTGTTTGGAAAAGGAGCACCACGGAAAAAGGAGAGCTGTTGGGCTGCTGTTGGGTGCTGTTATTGTGCTGTATCTCGTCTGGATCGCTGCATTGTGTGCAACCACGGAAACTGGTCTTGTGAAAGCTTGAGGAAAATCTTCTTAGAAGAAACCGAGTCGCCAGTGATTGAGCGAAGGACGAATCAAAGATACGATCGACTAGGCTGAGTACGTAACGAATACTTACTGTTGTGCTGTGGGTGTGCTGTCATGTGTTGACGTTGTTGGAGCAGTCACACTGAAGAGCCTTCGCTAAAGGCCTTGTCGAAGACAAGTTACAGCCGTGGGTAAGCTAAACGGGGAAGCAGAGCAACAGAGTGTCATCTATAGAGTGAGTACCCAGATGTGTTTATAAAGTATTGAGGAGATTTCCTTACCTGATGTGTGTTGTGAGTTTACTACTCACTGTAGAGAGAAGAGTGGGCGAGCCGAGGAGTATAATCAGGAATAAACACAGGAGGTTCGGCGTTCACCCTTTAAGCACTTTTTCCCCCTCCACTAAGAACCACGCCCAGCCAAGCCACACGACGAACCCGGGTCAAGTTTTGGCTCCGTCCTTAGTCACGAAAAGTGTGAGGAGTGCTGTGGGTGAGTCATTGCCTTTATTGTGTGTGTGTGTGTGTGTGTGTGTGTGTATACTTAAGCTTGCAAAGGAGTGCTGTGCTTGTGTCGACAGGGGCCACTACAAACCAGGGAAGTCGTGAGGAGAGAACAGCCCGCTGAGGCTAGAGGAGTGTGGGCTTAAAGCAGATATTTATTGGACCTCCTGAGTGTAATGTGACGGATCCTTTCTGACTGTGAAGAAGGGCAGTGGTGAAGTATACCTACGAACTAGAGTGAGTAGACCATCTGGTAGTTGTTACCTTTGGACGAAGGGTGCCTGTGATTTCGCTGTGTGCTTTAACTACTTTTGTGTGTGTGGAGCCTCTTCAAAAGTTCGCCACACGAGCATATTGGCCGTCCCTTCGACCGACAGTGAGCCTTAGGTGGGCCGTGTGTTACCCCAGCCCTTCTGGAGGCCCATAACACCGAATGCCCACTGTGTTGGAACCTCACCCCCTCCAAACCTGGAAAGAAAGTTAAAGTTGCAGTTACCTGTGTAAACCCTTACCTCTGCTTACAGCTCCAAACCTGGAAAGTTCAAGTTGTAGTTACCTGTGTAAACCCTTACTTCTGCTTGCAGCGCCAAGCCTGGAAAGAAAGTTGAATTTGCAGTCACCTGTGTAAACCCTTGCTTACAGCTCCAAACCTGAGAAGAAAGTTAAAGTTGCAGTTACCTGTGTAACCTCTTATCTCCGCTTACAATCGGATCCAAAGAGGATCCAAATGCCCCCCCCCTGCTACGAAGGCCCGAGGACTGGGATGTTCTTTTTTTATATTTAAATCCCCCTACTACATTTTTTATATTTAATAAAAGTTGTTCAATTTTAATACTCTGTCTGTCTGGTCATTGGGGTGTTTTGGGACCTCCTCGGGGTGGAACTAGGAGGAGCGTGACCCGCGACAGGGGCGGTCCGCTTCTCCGGCCTGTGACAGACGTCTTCATCGTCTTGCTGCTCCTCCCCGTTCTGTGATTGGTTCCCTATTTCAGGGGCAAAATTGGTCCATAGTTTCCATGCTAGACTTGCAGCGTAAATAAATTTGCGCGCAAGGCAGCATGGAGAAACCCAGGCTAAGTATGCATATTAAACTTAACTAAACTCAGAGAATCTCCTAAGATGGTAAAAAGTGAATCGCCCCTTATAGATACTTTTACAACGCACGTGATCAAATAGCCTGCTCGCGCATTTTGGCAACGGAACAGAAGTGGTGTTATTCCTCATTGGTTTTAACATGTTAGCAACTCAGAAAGTTTATTAAAACAATTTCCCAGCATCAAAATGTCTGGTTGTTGCGTTTGGTTGCAATAATATAATATACTAAAATACGTATATGTGTATCTGGCCACTTTATATTTGGCCATCTGCTAACATCTTCTATCCACTCCACTATAGTACACAGATTTGGTAGCTGAGTTGAAAAAGTTTCTAAAGTCAACTTTTTAAAATAACTTTGTCTGTGCTGTTTCACTGCTGATTCTTGCCATACTTCTGTTGCCAAGATGTGTGCACATACGCTGCCACGTCATCATTGTGTACAAAAAGTAAAAGGGTCTATACAGTAGCCTATTTCTGGAGGTTGCGCACATTTAATTGTGTCTGACGACGACAAAGTCGCGCGTATATTATGGCGATACACGTGTGAAGTTTTGCTTTTTAGTAAATAGATAGTAGATTCATAATATCCACGTCATACAGCACTGTTTATGTTCTTTCCTTTAGCATACATTATCCTACGTACATTCGTTACAAAATTTAACTTTAAGTTAAACGTGTGTTTAAACTACACCTGGGGAAACTCACTGGACTCGGTCACTCCAGCCGGGAGTTGCAGGGCCACTGCCTCACCGCAGCAGACTCGCTGTGTGTGTGAGCTAGACTCGATGCGAACGCCGCTCGCATGCTTGAATCAGGGGCGTGGCTAAGTATTTGAAGGGAGGGGGGCTAAGAATACATTTAAAATTACAAATTTAATTGTTCATTTTTGGTAAATGTATTGTTTAGTTCAATGTTTTGAGAAGCTTTAGGACATAGTGTCGGTTTGTTTGTTTTTACAAGTACAGTTTTTGGATCACCCAAGTTAGATCTGCCCCTGTTGTGGGTGGTTATGGTCAGAAATTCAAAGGGGAGCAGGATTCGTAAAACAGTCCCTTGCAAGGCCCTAATGCACATTACGATATGATTTATGGATTTTCTGAATCAATATTGTTTTGTTAAATTTAATATTGTTCAAAATTGGAAAATGTTTTTACCCAGTCCTGTTTTCATTATCTGTTTTTCCTGTCCATTCCTTTCAAAATGCATATTGAATGAATGGAAGATACAGAGATAGTTGGGCCTATTAATCAAAAACATAAAGACTTCATAAAATAGCAAACAATAAAACAATGTAATAAAATTGTTTTAAGTATTAACCTATCTGAATTACATGTACAGTAAATGAATCAGTTATAATGCACATCTGTTAGTGCGGTGTAACAGGTTTAAATTTGTTACAAATGATAAAAGTTTCTTCTTTTACATTTTCAACCAGTATTTATGTCCAATTATTTTCTTTCATGGCATATAGCCAAATAAATGTGGGAAAATGTACATCCATTTGGTTGTTCTCAAAAAATAAACCCCAACAGGGTGATCACGACCCTGAAGCGAAGCAGATCAGTCTTGTATTTAACATGTGTGTAGCTTTAAATGTTATATTAATTTCACTTCAAAATATATGCTCATACCTTTTTCATATAAGTGTGTTTTGTTACAGGTGAAACTCAGAAGCTCTCAGATCTGAGGATTGTGTTAATGGGGTATAAATGTGCTGGTAAGAGTTCATTAGGAAACATCATCCTGAACAGAGAGGAGTTTGACTTGAAGAGATCTGCTCAGTGTGTGAAGAAACAGAGAGAAGTAGCAGACAGACACATCACTGTGATTGAAGCTCCTGGATGGTGGAGAAATGAACCTGTAGAGCTGAGCACTGAGTTACTGAAAGAAGAGATTTTACTCAGTGTGTCTCTGTGTCCTCCAGGACCTCACATTGTTCTTCTGGTTATACGTGTGGACAGAAGATTTAAAGAGGATGAGAGAAAAGTATTTGAGGGTTATGTTGATCTTCTCAGTGAGAGAGTCTGGAGTCACACTATAGTGCTCTTCACTCGTGGAGACTTTCTAGGAGACACAACTATAGAGAAACACATTGAGAGTGAAGGTGAGGATCTCCAGTGGCTGGTGGAGAAATGTGGGAACAGATATCATATTCTCAACAATAACAACAGAAGTGATGAGACTCAGATCAAAGATCTGCTGGAGAAGATAGAGGAGACAGTGACAGAAAACAATGGCTGCTGTTTTGAATTGGACAGAAAGATTTTACAGGAGATAGAAGAGAGAAGGAGAGCAGAGGAAGAGAGAGCAGAAGAACGAATGAAGAGGATGAAGAAACAGAGAGAGATGGTCAGATCACAGATGGGTGAGTCAAAAAAAAAAAAAAAAATAGAAAATCTCTTGTAAAGGTCATAGACAGTATAATAAATGTAATAATTTTAATTGTATACATTTTGTTTTAAGTAAAGAAACATTTTTATTTAAAGTCATTTAATCAGAATGGATTCATTATCTATGTCATGACATATATGATGGTGATCCAAACACAAGAATCCCTAACATTGTCTGAAATACGATCTACTGGAAACATTTTGAAATGTTTAACAACAGTAAGATAAAGTTCAAACTGCATGATTTTTTCAGTTTTTTTTTTTGTATTAGTGCCACAACAACACATGACCATGGTTCACCAACTCTTCATGTTTTTATATTTTTGTGGTTTATGTTTGTAGTAATTAATCCCATATAGACAGATTATAATGTCACAAAATGTTGTAATTTTTTTTATATTATTAGATTTAGAGTAAATAAATGACAAGACACAGCTTTCAGTTTAATCTTATTTTAGGTACTTAAGGTATTTAAGATGTGTATTAATCTCAAAGAAATTCACTAAAACAAATGTGCTATAAAAAGGATACAACACAATTATTGACATCAGCATCAAGAACCATACCTTTCCATTATATAATTAAGCAATATTTGCTTGAGTAGGAGGAGTGTGATATAGGTCTATATCATCAAGGCTGTGATTAGGCCAGAGGCACGAGGCCGCAGGTCGAGTATAGGAGGCAATCACAGCTGTGATGATATAGAGCTATATCACATGTCTCCGAGAGCGATATTGCTTTTTACAATAGATCGACGGCACAAGTTAAATGAAAAATGAAAACTAGAAAACAAGAACATAGTGTTTTTAAAACCCTCTTTTGTGAGGAACTACTTTCTTCCGCCATTCATTTGTGAACAGAACCCTTTCCGGTAAATCAGTTCTGCCCATTTACCAGTAAGAGAGGTTGTAAGATTACTAGTAATTTACCGGTAAGTGCTATGTGTGAACGAAAAATATAGATTACCGACGTCAGTCCGCGCTGACAGCTTTGGGTCGATCATAACGTTTTGATACAGATGACGCTTTTACCCCCTCACTGTGTACGGAAGTTCCCTTTTCCATTGGTCACTACGACGTCACGTTGTGACTGACGAATTGGGAACACGCCTCGCAGGACCAATCTACTTCAAGAACTACTAACATGCCAATGAACTTGGCATGCATATATTTGCATCTGCTGGCGCCGCCCCGCCGCTCATGATTTAAACGAGAGGCAGGTGCAATATCATCAGCTTTTCACTTCGAAAGCTGGCAGTAATCTGCTCACGAGAAGCTACACTCTCTGCTCTTTGTAGAACACTGCGTGTTCGAGTTGGTCTGGCAAAGGCACTGACCTGGCACTACGAGCGACTTAGGTTCTCCGCACATGTTGTCGGACATGCTATGCCTGTCCTAGGTGGTCCTGGAACACCATCTCTGGTTGTGTCTTGCGGGCCTTAAGTAGGTCATCAAGAATCGTATCCTAATGCTCCATTTTAGACCAGCCATTTCGGCGACGCGGCTGAGAGCGTCCAACAATTCTCGGCCGCCCTAGAGCAGACTGAGGCATCGTGCCACATCAGAGCCTAGCTGCCCCCTCCGTTACGTCAGTAACTTGGTCTGCTTCTCGTTGAGGGCGTCCTGCTATGGCCTTTTTTGTTCCTCCATCCCGGCAGCTCTGAGGAACCTGTCGTAAGCAGGTCTCCCTGCCCACTCAGCCCGCTACAGAGGTGGAAAACGAAACCCAGCGGCCCTGAGTCAGGCGACCTGGAGATGGAGGGGATCGGCCTTCAAGAGTTGGTGAAAGCACCACTCCTCCCCCCGGAGGCGGGCCGAATGGGGAATCCTTGGTTTCGTTTTGTTCTGTTCCGCCGGCTTCAGTCGGCACCCACTAAACCTTAAGAGCGAATTCCTCTTCCTTCTCCAGGTCCGGAGGCATGTAGGAGTGTCAGACGGGCTCAAAACCCTACGTTCTCCTCTTCCTTGTTCGCCAGCGGATGTGGCGAGCGTCCCGGGACATCTACAAAAGACCCCCTTTGCTCAGCCATCCATCAGCAGGGTCGAGTGAGTGTTTCATTACACACAACGTCTCACAATGCGGCCAAAGCGCAGGCGTCTTTGAGTTCCCCCGACTCCGCTCGCCGCGGGGAACACCTATCGTGCCGTTAATTTCCCCTCGCTCTGTATCTGGGGGCCTGGGAAGAGCTTCCCAGCCCAACGCGTTGGCTTTTACGCATCGATCCGTCTCGGTTATGCATTCAGTTTGCCCGGCTACCTCCCAAATATTTAGGCATTCGCTTCACCACGGTGAAGGCTGCCGATGCACACATACAGCGTGCAGAGATTGCTGTCCTATTGGCGAAGGACGCGATTGAGCCGGCCCCTCCAGCCGAGATGAAGTCCGGGCTTTACAGCCCTTACTTCATTGTACCCAAGAAAAGCGGCGTGTTGCGTCTGATCCTAGATCTGCGCGTACTGAATCGAGCACTTCACAGAATGCCGTTCAAAATGTTAACGCAGAGGTGCATATTTCAATGCATCCGCCCACAGGATTGTTTTGCAGCCATCGACCTGGAGGATGCACACTTTTATCTACTCCCCAGACACAGGCCGTTTCTCCGCTTTGCGTTCGAGAGGAGGGCATATCAGTACGAAGTCTTACCGTTCGGGCTCTCTCTCTCCCCGTGTATTCACAAAAGTTGCGGAAGGCGCACTGAAGCCCCTGAGAGAGAGCGGTGTTCGCATTTTGGCGTATCTAGATGATTGGCTCATAATAGCTCAGTTTCGTTAGATGCTGTGTACACACATAGATTGTGTACTTAAACACCTCGCCCGTCTCGGTCTTCAGGTCAACTGGGAAAAGAGTAAACTTTGCCCCGTGCAGAGGATCTCTTTTCTCGGTATGGAACTGGATTCGGTCGATTTAACAGCACGTCTCACAGAAGCACGTGTTCAGTCTATTCTGGCTTGCCCCAAAGGCAGGGTTGCAGTCCCTCTGAAACAGATTCAGAGGCTTCTGGGGCATATGACAGCAGCTGCAGCTGTGACACCACTCGGGCTGCTCCATATGAGACCGCTTCAGCGTTGGCTTCGCGACCAAGTCCCATCTCACTTTCACTCCGTGGTCAGTCCCAGCGTTTCTCAGGGTGGGGGTGCCACTGAGACAGGTCTCCAGGTATGTCATTGTATGCACAGATGCCTCTACCGTGGGGTGGGAAGCCACGTACAGCGGGCATAAATTGTCTCGAGCTGTGGACTTTTATATCTTGCACTCGTCCGTTTCATCAACGAGATTCGAGGCAAAGATGTATTAGTGCGCACACTGTGACAACACTGCGGCTGTAGTGTATATCAATCGCCAAGACGGTCTACACTCTCATCACCTGTCTCATCTCGCCCGTCATCTCCTCGTTTGGAGTCAGAAGAATCTGAGGTCTCTTCATGCCATTCACATCTCGGGGTTGCTGAACACAGCGGCAGACGCGCTCTCACGAGCAGCGTGCTCCGACAAGTGGCGACTCCAACATCAGTCGGTTGAGCTTATTTGGAAACTTTTCGGCAGAGCGCAGATAGATCTGTTTGCATCTCCAGAGACAACCCATTGTCGCCTGTTCTATTCATTGACCGGGGAACACTCAGCGTGGATCCACTTGCACACAGCTGGCTGCGGGGCCTCCCGCAAATATGCGTTCTCTCCAGTAAGCCTTATTGCGCAGACACTGTGCAAAGTCAGGGAGGACGAGGAGTGTAGACAAAGCCTTAGTCTTTTGGACGAAAATGCTTTTTAGTTTTAGTCACATTTTAGTCACTTATAAACTTGATAGTTTAAGTCAAGTTTAAGTCAATTTTAGTAAAAAAAAGTATTCTTTAACAAATTAATTTAGGTTAAAAAGTGTGGTGTATTTAATAATATTAAAATGTGCATTAAGGTTATCCCTGAGGGCTTGCCGTTGTTTTAGTCGGTGTGCCTTCTGTCGTAACAAAAATGTTGAGTCTGATATACCCTCAGGGGATGACATGCATTGTGAACGTCAGACTTATAATAATTTTCGTTCCGTCTCAACTCGTCAACAAAAGTTTGAAAGAGTCTTGTCATGTTTTCGTCACCTTAAAGCCATTTTTAGCTAGTCATCGTTGCATTAGAGTTATAAAAAAAGGTTTACGAAAAATAATTTCGTTATTGTCACTGTTGGTGAAAACAACACTGATTAGTAAAGATAGCGCACCTATTCAAACATTTGCTTTAAAAAATCGTACATGTGAGTTACAGCGCTACCACCGAGTGTCAGTGTTCGCATACGCTGCGTACTACATCCTCTCCTCCGACACTTCTATTTGATGCTGGCTCTGAGGTATCTGTGTCTGATGGTCAAAAATTAGATTTTATTGGTTTGGGGTTGATCAAACCAGCAGTTTTTGGTCTCATGAATCTATGATTGTTTTTGTTTTTATTCATATTTAGTCTCTTTCGTTGCTATTTGATCTGATTTTCGATTTAATCTTAATGAAAATCCTCTGTTAAATTTGTTATTTTAAACCTACGGTTGTGTTGTATTTATATCTTCTTTTCAGTACAATATAATTTTGAATAAGTGTGTTTGTGTATTTGTTACAGGTGAAACTCAGAAGCTCTCAGATCTGAGGATTGTGTTAATGGGATATAAATGTGCTGGTAAGAGTTCATCAGGAAACATCATCCTGAACAGAAAGAAGTTTAACTTGAAGACATCTGCTCAGTGTGTGAAGAGACAGAGAGACGTAGCAGACAGACACATCACTGTGATTGAAGCTCCTGGATGGTGGATTGATGAACCTGTAGAGAAGAGCACTGAGTTACTGAAAGAAGAGATTTTACTCAGTGTATCTCTGTGTCCTCCAGGACCTCACATTGTTCTTCTGGTTATTTGTGTGGACTACAGATTTAAAGAGGATGAGAGAAAAGTATTACAGGGTTATGTTGATCTTCTGGGTGAGAGAGTCTGGAGTCACACTATAGTGCTCTTCACTCATGGAGACTTTCTAGGAGACACAACTATAGAGCAACACATTGAGAGTGAAGGTGAGGATCTCCAGTGGCTGGTGGAGAAATGTGGGAACAGATATCATCTTCTCAACAATAAGAACAGAAGTGATGAGACTCAGATCAAAGATCTGCTGGAGAAGATAGAGGAGACAGTGACAGAAAACAACGGCTGCTGTTTTGAAATGGACAGAAAGAGAGCAGAAGGTGAGAGAACAAGATCACACATTAGTAAGTGAATACAGTCTATATTTAATGAATCATTAACAAGATGTTTGTCATTCCACATTTGCCAACTGCTAAGCACCAGTGCTTTTAAAGTCTAAGGGGTGGTTTCCCGGGCAGGGATTATCTTAAACCAGGACTAGACCTTAGTTTAATTAGGAAATATAACTAGTTTTAACAAACATGCCTTTCTAAAAACATTACTTTTGTGCATTTTGAGGCAAAACAAAGGGCACTGGTGTATTTTAAGATATGTCAGTGCAAGTTGTTTTCAGTTTGGACAGCTCTTACATTTATTTTAGTCTAGGACTAGTCTAATCCCTGTCAGGAAACTGCCCTAAATGTTTTTATAAATAGACCCCTCCCACTTCCTGCTGGCCACTACGATGTATTTTTCCTGTCGCTTAGGGATTTGCCATGTTTTATTTTTTTAAACATTGATTATTGCCATGTTCAAATGAATTTATCAACTGCTAAAGCAAATTTCAAGAAAGGCTACACATTCTTAGGTTACCTGCACAAATATGAGGTAAGATGTATTGTTGCAATGGTTAGCTGTGAGCTAACTCCTTTGAATTTTCATGGCATAGTGTCAAAAAATGGTCAGGTCCTGCAAATATCCCTCTCATCTTTAAATGCTCAATAGTCAAGGGTGATAAGTTATAACACATTTTTATTATCACAGAACAAACTGCAATCGCAGCACATGCGCAGCAAGATAATGAAAAGCTAATGAACCTCGTAACAGCAATGCAGTAACAGTCATAAAAATATCCTTGAACTTTCAGGAAAATTGCTCCTATTGAACTTTAAACAACCTCAATACTATGCAGCTTCTTTCTCTCTCATATTCACCATGTTATGACATTAAAATTCAAAAGATTTAGCTAACTTCTACCCATTCCGAAAATTCATCTTATCACCTTACCTTTATGTTTGTGCAGATAACTCTTGACAGAGAACCTTCCCTTTTATTTATGCTTTTTATTATTCTGTTGTGAATACTTCTAAGTAGGGATGTCCCGATCAGGTTTTTTTGCCCTCGAGTCCGAGTCATTTGATTTTGAGTATCTGCCGATACTGAGTCCCGATCCGATTCTTCTATAATTCATTATGTCATGCCGCACACATTGCTGTTTCTGTGTGGAGTCAAAAGAGTCTAACTCTGTGCCAGTACATAACTATTGATGTATTAAAAAAAAATAATGAATATATACTATATATGTTCAGGGGTTAAATTGGGATTTGTTTTGTGGGGATGCTCTGTTAGGAGGGAGGGTTCGAGAGGTAACATGTTTAATCCTAATGACAGCAAAGCCACTGGTCTGTTTCAATGACATTTTGACACCCTATATGCATTTGTTGCACATGTCATTATGCACAATTGATCAAACTTTTAAAGAAAGTTATAAGAATCAACCTCCTTGACTAATTCTAGGCATAAGATAGGCTACCCAAAAAGACTCAATTAACAAGAAAAACAACGTACTGATTCAGCAATATGTCTTATAAATTAGCCATAGAGATTCCCTAAGCTGGTCAGCAGTTAGTTAAACAATCACTATAGTTAGGTTGTAATTTATTTGTATAATCAAAATACACTATTTTATTAAACAATACAACAAGTTGTATCCAGTTATCCAGTTAACATATTGTAATAAGATGATTGATATGGCTATATATACTTTAATACTTTGTTTCTACACTTCTATTAAGTTTTTTCAAGGTTTGCACCCTTCTTACCTCTCTCTATCGCTCATCTCTACAATGTGTAATGTGATTCTCCTGCGCGAATGCGCGTTCTTGAGGTTCTGAGTGAGACACGGAGCTGCGTGACGTTACTGATGCAGATTAACTGAGCACATAGTGACAAAAACGATCAACGCGTCGTTTAAATGAGCGGTAAAAACCCGGTTTTGGGTGCACCGCATGCACGAGTGTGTGAAGCCTATGAATGAAAACAGTTGATTATTCGCTCAGTTCATACGCACCAGCGCAGCGCGTACACTGAGCAGAGCGAGACCTTCAGTATGTGTGCTGGCCCAATTTAAACCCTGCATATGTATCCGAGTCCTGATCGGAAGGTAACGTCCAATTCCGATCGAGTCTGAAACCACATGATCGGGGCTGATTTCCGATCACGTGATCAGATCGGCACATCCCTACTTTTAAGCAGGAAATAGTTGTTTTTTTCTCATTTATAAGTATGAAAAATTTTTCATACTATCTTACAATCTTCTTTTCTTGATCATTATTTCCAGTGCCTTTAGAGAAGATGTTTGATACAGTCTTTCTGATGAGTTCTGCTTACGGTTCTGTCAGATCGAGATCAGGTGAGGGCAATACATCATTTTTGTGTCATCACACTCATTCACTCACTATCTATAGCACCAAATAAAATATTTTGAATAATGTTCACATTGCTATACCATACAGAATATTTTTTTAAGGGCAGGGGCTCAAGCGAAAAATTAGGGCAACACTTTCATAAATGTTTTTTTTTTTTTAAAGTTACAATAACACATCTTTTATTTACTTAATAATTAATTTTTAGAGTTACATCAATTCATGTCAAATTCTTATATTGAATAAATACGTTCATTTAGAATAATAAGACACATATAGTGTTATAGTGTCAAAAAAAAATCTGTGTTTGCATATCAAATGAATTTGATAAAGAACTCTTGGTTGTTTGTGTCATGCAGTGGCGGAGCTAGACTTTTAAAACAGGGGTGGCAAAGGGGTGTCAAGGTATTATTTTGGGGGGTCAATGTACAAAGTGTTTACTTACACTAAAAATAAATCATTTTCCACAAAATGTATATAGATTAAATTAAAGTTGTTTATTTTCCAAAATGTACACAATTATATATGTATTAAGTATACAGCAAAAATAGAACAACTGGGATCTGTTTGGCCCTGATCTGCACCTGACTTTTGCTTCTTTAGAAAGAAGTTGGTAATTTCGCTGTCCCTATAGTTACACACCTCATGAAGAAACCAAAATTTTGAACAATTTGCTTTTTATTATTTACCATAAGTACACCGTTACTAATAATACAAATATTAAAATAATACACTACGACAAAATCTGAGTATATTGAGGTCTAGCCTATTTGACAACACAAGGAAAATTGCTTACAGACGTCTAGACATGTTATGTTAAGGGAGGAGGGAACGAGTTTCCGTTACCTTTAATGTAATGGTGTAAATAGACTTCTGTCCCTCACATTAAATTATGGAATGGCTTCAGATGACTTTGTGAAATTATAATCCAACCCTCTCAGACCCAAGTCACCCAAACTGACGTTTAAAAAAAGCGTACTGTTTACATCCTTGTACTATATCCACGGTCGTTTTATTAAGTTCAATATGCTGCATTACACGTGCCAATATGAATAAGCCTACCTTATGTCTGTGATTGTTGCTGAACATTTGCTAACGACATGTTTTTTTATTGTTTTAAGCATCTTCACGCAGGCGTGACAGTATTAGTCAGTTTCACAAGACTAGTAAGGCTCATTGAAGTATTAATGCTAAGCACTACAGTGCAATGTCTTCCTTACTTCCCGTTAAAACAGTACTTCGTTTAATTTAATACCAATAAAAGCCGTACATACCAGCAAAACGCTCTTCATCGATCCTGTGCGTGCTGCCGCGTTATGTTTTGGAGCACCAAGGAGCTCGTGTCAGCTTAACCAATAGGCTTGTTTCGACGTCATGCGGCGCCGCAAGAATCGCTAGCTGGATTACGTCAAAGTACCGCGAGAGCGATTCGCGAAATCATACGGAGGAGTTTGCTTTTAAATCACTCTCGCGGAACTTTGACGTCATCCAGCAGTCGGTTCTTGCCGTGCCGCATGAAGTCGAAAAGATAGCAAATGAAAATGAAAAGATAGCAGCAACAGCACGCTTGTGCGTGCTGCGTATAGGGCAATTTATAGTCGTGCGTAGGTCCTACGCCGTATCCGTAGCCTGTGCGTAGCTCTGCGTAGCCTGACGCGCACCTCACAAAATTCCTAACAGCGCGTCGGCTCTACGCGGACCGTAAGCGCTGTGATTGGTCCACCAGAACCCCTCCCGTCAGGTAAAAAAACTGCGTCATAGGTATTTCCGTTTGAGACGGTGAAAACAAGTTGAGGAGTGATTTAACTCAAACTGCAACATAAGTCGCTGTTTATTTACTTCAGTGGTTTTCAATCTTGTCCTAGGGGACCCACAGCTCTGCACATTTTGTATGTCTCCCTTAACTGACACACCCAGTTCTGTTCATGGATCTCTCCCTTAATGAGCTGATGATCTGAATCAGGTGTGTTAGATAAGGGAGACATGCAAAATGTGCAGGGCAGTGGGTCCCCTAGGACAAGATTGAAAATCACTGATTTACTTCCACCATTGGTGGTCTTCTCAAATTATACACAAGTTGCTATTTCTTCTTCGTTTGTCGGTTAACTTGCTTAGCTTCTTCTTCTGTGACGAGTTCTGCTGCTACTGTGGTTACACGCGTGATTACTGCCAACCAGCGGTTTCGCGTGTGTTTGCACGTCGACGCGGACGGCGACGCACAAGTATAAATGAAAACCGAAGCGGAACCTACGCCGTCGCTGCTACGCCGTAGGACCTACGCACGACTATAAATCGCCCTTAAGGATGCATTCACGTCCGCTGGGAGATTTGAGAAATGTTCGTAAAAATCAAACAGTATGTTTTCAGCGGGGTGGCAACAGGAGTGGCAAGGACTTCGTCTGGGGTGGCAATTGCCACCCCAAATAGCCCTCTGGCTCCGCCACTGGTGTCATGTCCTCGCTCTGATCACTCTGGGTTGGTGTTTGTGCTGTGTGTGTGTGTCTGCTCTCTGTTCTCTCGGTTACGCCCCCCCTTATTCTCTTCCCAAGAACTCGATGCTGCTGTCCCCTCGGCTCTGGCTTTCGTACAGCGCTGCCGCCGCACCTGGAAGAAAGCCAGAGAAATAATGATCTGGTCCTTCAGGACTGTCAAAGCAGCAGCCGACCACCGCCGGTCCTCTCCTCCAGCCTTCGTGTGTGGTCAGCGGGTATGGCTTTCCACCAAGGATCTGCCTTCTCGTAAGCTGGCACCCAGATTCATTGGTCCATACCGCATCACTAAGGTGGTTAATCCGGTGGCTGTTCGTCTCAAACTACCGCCCACCCTCAGTCGAGTTCACCCTGTTTTTCATATTTCCAGGGTTAAACCGTTTTTTTCCTCTAAACTTAATCCGGCCACTAATCGCCCCGCCCCCTCCCTCCCCCTCGTCTTGTGGATGGCTCTCCGGCTTACACAGTCAGACGGTTACTCGACGTTCGCCGACGTGGCCGTGGTTTTCAGTACCTTGTGGACTGGCAGGGGTATGGCGCAGAGGAAAGGTGTTGGGTTCCGTCCCGCGACATCCTGGACCGGTCGTTGATCTGGGACCAGTGTTGTTTTCGTCAACGATGACGATAACGAAATGATTTCGTTGACGCACCTATTTTTTATGACGCTAACGCGACGATGACTAGCTAAAAATGTCTCTAAGGTGACGAAAACATGACGAGACGCTTTCGAGTTTTCGTTGACGAGACGAGACGGAACGAAAATGAATGTAAGTCTGACGTTTACAATGCATGTCATTTCTGCATATTTTGCGTGAAATCTGTCTGTTTTTAGCTAAAAAGTATCAGCAATGCTGCCGTTTCCTATCCTTGTTTTGGGTCAACACAGTCACGCCCACCACCCGGCTGCCGCCATGCCGCGCACGCGCACCAGATTTCAAACAACAACAACACACCTGCGGCTGTGGCGAGTTCGAAGGACGTAGCGGAGGCGCCAATAAACGGAAACGACGAGATGATTAATGGACATACTTTCAGTATAATCTATCAGACAGAAAAACGGAATGCATATTGGGAGACGACGGTAAATGTGGCCACAAATAGGGCAAGAATGGGAAGAATACCACCAACCTCAAGCGGCACCTGAAGGCTCATCACGCTAATATTTTTTTAAAGGTAACTAACCAGTCATGCTGTTAACAATCATATACATTTTACTCGACATTCGGCTTGTGACACATTTCATGGTAAGCTTAAGGTTTTACATGTATCTACTTGTCAAACCTAAGCCCATTTCCTATACTTTTTGTGGTGTATTTAAAAAAGGCAAGGCACGCGTTTCTCAAATTTATAAGTGAGGTCTCAGCGTAACACACAAACTCAACATGAGGGTATATCAGGCTCAACTTTTTTGTTATGACATGCGCAGAAGGCACATCGACTACAATGGCAAGACCTCAGGGAGAACCTTAATGCACATTTTAATAGTATTAAATACACCACACTTTTTAACCTAAATTAATTTGTTAAAAAATTCTTTTTTTTACTAAAATTGACTTAAACTTGACTAAAACCTTTTTGCGTTTTCGTCGACTAAAACTTGACTAAAACCTTTTTGTGTTTTCGTCGACTAAAACGTGACTAAAACTAACAATTTCATAAGTGACTAAAATGTGACTAAAACTAAAAGCATTTTCGTCCAAAAGACTAAGACTAAAACGAAAACTAAAAGGGCTGCCAAAAACAACACTGTCTGGGACTTCCATCGGCGACAAGGTGAGCCTCCTCCTGGGTCGCCCAGTGGCGCCCGTGGGGGAGGGGGTACTGTCATGTTCTCGCTCTGATCACTCTGGGTTGGTGTTTGTGCTGTGTGTGTGTCTGCTCTCACCTGTTGGGCGTGTGCGCTGTTTTGACGGCTCGCGCTGTTTTAACAGCTCGCGCTGTTTTGACAGCTGCCACGTGCTCCTCTGTCTGCCCCGCCCTTCTCGTCTCCTCTGTCATTATCTCATTAGTTTCACACCGGTGCTCCCTTCTCTCTCTAATTCCCTGTTCTTTTATTCCCCGTGTTTCTTTCGTTCCTTGTCAGTCCGTACTGGTTGACTCCTGTGATTTGTCTCCCAGCTAATCATAATTTTGTAAATTTTCAAGTTTCTAGAAGTCAAGTTATAATCATAGTTAAAGTCAAGTCTTGTTTGTTATCTGTCTTCTCGTCCCGTGATCTTCAGGCTCCAGGATTGTGCTTCGGTTTTCTTTTTCTCTCGTTTGCTGTCTTCTCAGTGCATCTCGGTTTGGAGGAGCATTATCTGAGTCTACCAACATCTCACCAGTGACAGCAGGAGCTCTGAACTTTCTGCCCGCTCCGGCGGAGTTAAGACGCTGTCCAGCGTGTCCGTGCTGAATGTTTTTCCTCTGTTGGTGACTCTGTATCCAGTTCAGCTCGCCTGTGCTTTTTGCTCCCCTCCTGTTTTGAGACTTTAGATTTAATAAACTGTTTTCTGCTCTCCCGCATCTGAGTCCGTTACTGCACCCATGACAGTTTGATGTTACTTAACCAATGGCGTAACTTTGGGTCTACCATTGGGGGGGGGGGGGTTAAACTCGCGACATATTTATTTATTTATTGAATCATTTTCTTGTGTAAAAGGTAACATGCTAATTTGCCTTTCCTGTATTAGAAATACATTAGTAATACTTTTAGTCCAGGATAAGAAATAGCAGATAAGAAACTGTTCACACATTATAATTAGATGATTCTTTCACCTTCCACATAGTCTGGTATAGTAGTTTCTCTTGTAAACTATCTTTTGGAACAGCTGATTTGCAACAGGTAGTGTAGGCCAGAGTATGATAACATTATATATTTTGGGTGACATTTTACAAATATTGCAGGTAGGCCTAATACATTAATAAAAAAATATATGAATACTATATTCTAAAACATAAAAGATGAGGGAAGCATGATGTTTTAAGAGATTAGTTCATAGTTGTTAGTTATAGTTTATTAGTTTTTTTAACAAACTTTAATATTCTGTATATTTTGTAATGCACTGTAAGTCGCTTTGGATAAAAGCCTTAATATTTTCATAAAAATATAAAAATAACAGTATTTAATCTGTATTTAAATACATTTTACAACATATGACAATCTTAACCCAATACAGTGTTTCTAAATTGATATTTAGTCAAGGAACCTAATGTCAATTACTGTAGTTGGGTAGTGCAGCTCTAAATATGACATAACAAATAACTGATTTAATGATTTTAAACAGATTCATTGTCAGTGCAGTTTTGACATACGACGATGGCCGGGCAAATTGTAATTTCGAGTCCTGCGATAAGTTATTAACATAATGTACAAGTTCCTGTTATTTAACAGTGCTCACTTTGTTTGACGTCTTTGCTGGAAGCTGTTGCGGGTCGGGCTGCATCTCTGTCGGCATCCTCGCTGACTTGGGGTGTGGGAGGCGGATGGAGCGGACGAGGGCGCTTGGCAATCGCTGAGCTGCTGGTTAACAACACTGATGTTGATTACTATCGTTAGCTTGAACTGTTAGATAAAAACGGGGATGTAGCATTGCGATGTTGTTTGTAAATCTGAAAAAAGGTTTCAGTAGTTCGCTTCATCTTTCCTATAAATGATGGCAGGCAGTGAACCAGGTAGTGATTGACAGTTCTCTAATCCAATTGCGTTGGACATTGTCAGAATGATGGCAACCTAGCCCAATGGCATTTTGGCTAATGATATTTCAAGAGAATCCGGTGCCTCTGTCCTCCTCTCGCATAGTAACTTATTTTACTGAGTGTTTTAGGGTATATTTGCGTTTATTCACATCATGCGATTGGATAAGCTACAAGAGAAGTGGAAATACGCCGTATACCTGCGTATACCCTGCACTAAATCACTGTTTAGAAGTGGGTATACGCATATCCGACTGAAAAAGAAGTGAGAATACAACGTATTACCTGCGTATACCCTGGACTACAGCACTGGGTCATACCAAGTAGTCGGGGCAGGGGGGGTACATTACAGATTATTTAAAATATAATACTATCTTTCTTGCTGTCAAATGAAATTAATAAAGAAAATGAACAAAAGTGTTCATTTGGAACATTTCATATTTATTTTAATCTGAATGACGTGATTATATTGGGGGGGGGGGGGTTATATTAGCTGGATTTGATTTTTGAGGGGGTCATGACCCCCGTAACCCCCGTGCAAATTACGCGCATGTACTTAACTGTATTATGTAATAAACAAAAAGCAACAACTTTTACTGGTGCAAGTTTAATTGTGACAAAAATTGCTACTATTAAATGTTAAGACAACATATAAAAATATTGTTTTTACTGAGTTTACATACTGGCAGCCCACCTCTATTACCACTAGGTACGTTAACATGCAACCAAATAATCTGTTTGTAATCGTATTGATGGCTCAATCGTATAGAAAAGCCTTCATGTAAACACCTTAATCAATACGATCGGATGCAAATTTGGATTGTATTGAAGGTGGTAACATGCCAAGTAACATGAAAATAGCCAAGGTAATCCCTATTTTTAAAAATGGTGATAGACATCTTTTTTCCAATTATAGACCCATTTCTCTGCTCTCCCAATTTTCAAAAATCTTAGAGAAATTATTTGTGTGCAGGCTTGATAATTTTATAGACAAACATAAAATATTGAGTGAACATCAGTATGGCTTTAGAGCAGGGGTGTCAAACTCAATTTCATCCTGGGCCACATCAGTATTACGGTTAATCTCAAAGGGCCGGTTGTATTTGAACGACTGTATGAATGTATCAACTCTTTTATTACTGTACATTGCATAATTTTCCATGCATTTGCTTACTATTGGTTTTGTTAATAACTCAATTAATATCTAGCTTTGAAAGTAGAAGCCCAGGCAAATAATGACAAAGTGTATAGAGTACAACTATTCTACAGATTATTTAAAAAATAATTGTGGTGACAAAAACGCATGTTGTATGTGAGTACAGTACACACAAAATATTCTGTTATCCTTCATTGTGCAGGTCAGAAAATGAGAGGCATTTTAGATACTAATAAAGAGTTTTACAATCTCCACCACAAAATTATGCATTTATTAAACACATCTACCCTCGCTTGTCATTTCTTGCCCTCTTTACAAAAAAGCTCTGATTTTTTTTACCTGGCTTTGAGTGTCTGACTGATTGACTGACGTGAAAATGAGTTCAGTGTTGTAGGCTACAGATCAATAGTTTCAATCGTTTATTAAAAGTAATCAGTTCAGGTGAGTCATTAGTTCGCGTATTTAGCGGGAATAGACGCGTAAAAAACTAATCCCAGCTGGACATCGCGAAACATTTCTGTACACGAGACGGAAAACATTTTTTCGCTGGATCCGCGTGAGCATGCGCGAGAGAGGGAGAGAAAGAACGAGCAGATACTGTCCGTTTCCATATGCGGAGGTCGCATAAGCAGCGTCATCAAGCCTGGTTTATTTAAGTTAACTGACCATTACATTCGCAAGTCATACGCATATTACAACTATTTACTATAAACAAAGAATAATATTTAACTTTATAATTGTTAATATTCTGAGTCTTGATGACGAATGCAGCCTGGAAATGCGATCTCCGAAGGCTGCAGCGTTCGCATTCAGACACACCCACTCTAGTAGTGCGTGCGTGCGGGGCACTGCTCGTTCTTTCTCATGCAATCATCAACATTACCACTATAATTACATTACAAAAAGACTTTGGCGGGACAAAAATTAGTTTTGGTTGCTGCTAAAAAAATCTATATAGGAAATAACCTGCAAAAATAAAATTTATAATAACAATAAAATAATCTGTAAACTCTCGCGGGCCACATAATTAACATAATTTGTAAACTCTCGCGGGCCAGATGAAATGAGGGGGCGGGCCGGATTTGGCCCGCGGGCCTTGAGTTTGACACCCCTGCTTTAGAGCAAATAGGTCGACCACAATGGCAGTGATGGAACTGGTAGAGGAGATTTCCACTTCTATGGATAACAATGAATATACTGTAGGGGTGTTCTTAGATTTAAAAAAAAACTTTCGACACTATTGATCACAGTTTATTAATGAGGAAATTGGAGAGATATGGTATAAGAGGAAAAGCCTTTTCTTGGTTAAGCAGTTACCTTAAGGATAGATATCAGTTTGTACAAATAAAGAATATTAAATCTGATCTAATGAAAGTTACATGTGGTGTTCCACAAGGTTCGGTGTTAGGTCCCAAATTGTTTGTATTGTATATAGATGATATTTGTAAAGTGTCTAAAAAATTAAAAATGGTATTGTTTGCTGATGACACAAATTTATACTGTTCGGGGAAAAATTTGGAGCATCTCCTGAAAACAGTTAAAATTGAATTGATGGCTTTAAAAAGTTGGTTTGATGAAAATCGACTTTCATTGAATTTGACTAAAACAAAGTTCATAATATTCAGCAATCGACAAAGTAATATCAAAGCTAAAATTATGATTTGTAAGACGGAAATAGAAAGAGTATATGAATATACATTTTTGGGTGTTACAATAGACCATAAATTAAGCTGGAAATCACATATAAACCATGTAAAAACAAAAATGTCTAAATCCATTGCGATATTAAATAGAATAAAACATATTTTAAATGAAAAAACATTATATACATTGTATTGTTCTCTCATAGTTCCATACGTTACTTATTGTGTGGTGGTGTGGGGACATGCATATAAAACTAATACAAAACCAATATATATGTTACAAAAGAAAGCAATAAGGATTGTAAAACGGGCTGATTATTATGAACCAACAAATAAATTATTTATAAATTTACAAGCTTTAAAATCTGTTGATTTAGTTAACCTTTATACTGCACAGGTCATGTATAAAGTTTATAAGAATTTACTTCCAAATTGTGTACAGAGGATGTTCAAAATAAGAGAAAGTCATTATAATCTTAGAGGAATGTATATGTTTACAAAAGTAAGGGCAAGAACCAATACAAAAAACAGATGTATATCTGTTAAAGGAGTTAAACTATGGAATAATTGTGACAAGGAATTAAAATTGTGTACATCACTCACTACATTTAAGAAAATGTTAAAGAATAAGGTAATAAATAACTACAAAAAACTATATGAATAATTAAGTACGATATAATTTATATATATATATATATATATATATATATATATATATATATATATATACAACCCCAAAACAGAAAAAGTTGGGACATAGTAGAAATTGTGAGTAAAAAAGGAATGGAATAATTTACAAATCTCATAAACTTATATTTTATTCACAGTAGAATATAGATAACATATCAAATGTTGAAAGTAAAATATTTTGAAATGTCATGCCAAATATTGGCTCATTTTGGATTTCATGAGAGCTACACATTCCAAAAAAAGTTGGGACAGGTAGCAATAAGAGGCCAGAAAAGTTAAATGTAGATAAAAGAAACCGCTGGAGGAGGACCAATGTTTAGGAATAGGAATGTTGTCCTATTCTTGTCTAATACAGACTTCTAGTTGCTCAACTGTCTTAGGTCTTCTTTGTCGCATCTTCCGCTTTATGATGCATCAAATCTTTTCTTTGGGTGAAAGATCTGGACTGCAGGCTGGCCATTTCAGTACTCAGATCATTCTTCTACGCAGTCTTGATGTTGTAATTTATGCAGTATGTGGTCTGGCATTGTCATGTTGGAAAATGCAAGGTCTTCCCTGAAAGAGACGACATCTGAATGGGATCATATGTATCTAGAACTTGGATAAACCTTTCAGCATTGATGGTGCCTTTCCAGATGTGTAAGCTGACCATGCCACACGCACTCATGCAACCCCAAACCATCAGAGATGCAGGCTTCTGAAATGAGCGCTAATAACAACTTGGGTTGTCATTGTCCTCTTTAGTCCCGATGAAATGGCATCCCAGTTTTCTAAAAAGAACTTCAAATTTTGATTCGTTGGACCACAGAACAGTTTTCCACTTTACCAAAGTCCATTTTAAATGAGCGTTGCCCAGGGAAAACGCCTGTGCTTCTGGATCATGTTTAGATATGGCTTCTTTTTTGACCTACAGAGTTTTAGCTGGCAACAGCGAATGACACGGTGGATTGTGTTCACTGACAATGTTTTCTGGAAGTATTCCTGAGCCCATGTTATGATTTCCATTACAGTAGCATTCCTGTATGTGATGCAGTGCTGTCTTAGGGCCCGAAGATCACGGGCATCCAGTATGGTTTTCCGGTCTTGACCCTTACGCACAGAGATTGTTCCAGATTCTCTGAATCTTTGAATGATATTATGCGCTGTAGATAATGATAACTTCAATCTCTTTGCATTTTTTCTCTGAGAAACTCAGAAAACTATTTTTTTGCCGCAGCATTGGGGGAATTGGTGATTCTCTGCCCATCTTGACCTCTTAGAGACACTGCCACTCTGAGAGGCTCTTTTTATACCCAATCATGTTGCCAATTGACCTAATAAGTTGCAAATTGGTCTTTCAACTGTTCCTTATATGTACATTAAAATTTTCTGGCCTCTTATTGCTACCTGTCCCAACTTTTTTTGGAATGTGTAGCTCTCATGAAATGCAAAATGTGCCAACATTTGGCATGACATTTCAAAATATCTTACTTTCAACATTTGATACGTTATCTATATTCTACTGTGAATAAAATATAAGTTTATGAGATTTGTAAATTATTCCATTCCTTTTTTACTCACAATTTCTACTGTGTCCCAACTTTTTCTGTTTTGGGGTTGTATATATATATATATATATATATATATATATATATATATTCTATTTGTTTTCTCTTTGTGTACCTTTGTATTTATATCTTCATAAATTGTCTTATGTAACTGTATGTTTATTTTGAATGTACCAGTTTTGCTTATTGCGTAATTATGTATAAAGGGTAGGCAAAATAAGCATAAGCTTCAGCCTGCACTTTTTTCGGTTGATATGTATGTATACATTTTGTTTGTTTTGGAAATTATGTGTGAGGACCGAAATAAATTGTATTGATTGATTGATTGGTGGTGTACTCTGATCTGTGATCTGATCCGCAGTAGAAAAGTATGCATGTAAACGCGTGAATGTTACTCAACATACTCAAAAATGTCACTCAAGTGAGAGTACAAGATCTGAGTGTAAATTTTACTCAATTAAAAGTATAAGTATCTGGCCAGAATCATATTTCAGTAAAAGTAAAAAGTACCACATTAAAATTGTACTTGAGGATTAAAAAAGTAAAAGTATCAGGAAGAATGAAAACTAGAGATTCTTGTTTAAGCTTTTAATCTTTAATGGTTTAATGAACAACATAAAAGGTTATATCCTGCTTTACAACTGTTTGTATTTAATTGTATTTATCAGGATCCTGCCAATGAGTCTTGTTTTGTATTTATATTAGGAATCCAGATTTTTTGGGTCCGAAACCGAATACCGAATCCTACTCACATCCTTATTCCATTAACATAGTAAAACACATTAATGAAATAAACAACGTCCACAGCAGTGTATTTTTCATTTTGTTTGATTTTAACTGTAAAAAAAGGATAGGCAACATTATGCCAGGATGAAAAGTGGGAAAAACTATTTTGACAATTACCATAAGCCTATGCATAATGAAAGCGATGCGGTGTGATGCGCTAGTTTTTTCCAGGTGCGTCCACGAAATGTGAACCGCCCCTAAGGCTCACCGAAAAAAATGCTTATCCCCACGTCAGCACCCGATCTGTGTAATCAACAGCCGCGTGACGTCGACCAGCGTAGCGCAAGCCTAGGGTTCAGTTCGGTGGAAAAAAATCGAAGATTCGGCCGAATCCGAATCCTGGATTCGGTGCATCCCTAATTTATATCTAGTCATGTTGGCAGGTTTCTGGCAGTCCCATGACCTATGTGGAGGTTCATGGCCTTGTTTATTAGGAAAAAAACCAAGATGGTGGCATGTGTGGTTTGATGTGTGTTTGTCCTCTTAACCTAAACTCATTTGATTGTTTTTATGCACGTATATGGAGTAAAAAGAAGAAAAAAAAAACTTTTTTATTGGATTAAGGACAATCTTGCTGCAGAAAAGCCACCACCTCCAGGCTCTACTTGGATTCTGAGGCCTTGTTAGCTTATAGGCCCCAGCAGTCAGCTTCTATCTCTAGGTCCCAGGCCCTGGTTGCCCAACTACCATCTTTAGGCTCCAGTTCCTCCCAGCTCAACTACTATCTTCAGGCTCTGCCTGATTTCGGAGGCCTGCCTAGCATCAGGCACTAGGCACCATCTTCAGGCAACAGGCCCTGGTAGCCTATTAACCATCTTTCTTCACTAACCCAGTCCCGGCCCAGCCTAGCTATCATCTCCGGACTCTAGGCCTTAGCAGCCCAGTGGACATCTTCAGGCTTTATTTTGGATCCAGAGGCATTTTTGGCCTCTTCAGGCCTTAGCAGCTTAGCTACCATCTCCATGCTCTAGGCCCTAGCAGCCTAGCTGCGTGGATATTGAGACCCTGTCAGCTCTCCCAGGTTTTGCTAACATCTTCTGCTAACATGGTTCTTCTCTTAATGCTGCTTTGCTCACTGTTTGTGCAGAATTTAAGATCAAATGATTCACACTGGGTGAGTACATCTTACAACATTTGTGGCTCATTGGATATGGTTTAAATTATTCAGCCTTTGTGCATTCCCCTCAGTTGCCAAAAGAGTTGTCAGATGACTTGATCTTGGGCGGGTTGTTGCACAGAGATATTCTTCAGCTTCAAAGTTTCTTAATTTTAAATGACTTTTTTGCATTTGATGGCAGATATTACTGGGACTCTCATTTTAAAAACTCTACAGACTTTTCATATACTGTTGGTAAACAGAGATGGTTAATATTTTTATTGCTGCTTTTATCTGGTAATGTGCAACCAAATCCAGGCCCTGAGTTACAGCGTATCTCATTACCATCTGATGTGAAATCCATGTCTGGTTTGAGAGTAATTCACCTTAATGTTCGCAGTCTGTTATCCAAAATGGATCTGCTTAGAATTTGGGTGAATTCAACCGATGCAGATATTGTTGTGCTATCTGAAACCTGGCTGACAAAATCAATCACTGATATGGATATCGGAATGAGTGGTTATAATGTGTTTCGTGCTGATAGACAAAGGAAGGGTGGTGGGGTTGCTATTTATGTTAATTAAATGTGAAGCTAGCCCATTCAGAATCATTTGATAAGCAGCTAGACTTTTTAGCAGTGAAGGTGGAGTTGGCAAACGGCCTTTATGTTACTGTTGTTGGGTGTTATAGGCCTCCCTCTGCCCCAAGCACTGCATTACAGACTCTTATTCAACTCTTATCCAGGATGGACTATTCTGAAATTATTTTAATAGGTGACCTAAACTGGGATTGGCTGAAACCTTGTTCAGATGAATTTAAGGCATTTTGTGATTCTGTTAATTTTACACAGTTAATCAATTCTCCTACTCATTTAAATCTTAATTGCCATGAGAAATCCACCTTAATTGATTTAATTTGGACTAATGTCCCGCACAAATTTTCTGCTGTTGATGTTTTTTTTTTATGACCTAAGTGACCACTGTGTTGTTGCTGCTGTAAGGAATACTAAGATGCCTAAAAGCAAACCACGCGTAATATGTAAGAGGAATCTCGAAAAAATTAATGTACAGGACTTTTGCCATGATTTGTTTAATTGTGATTGGAGTAGAATAGAGTTGATTCCGGATATGGAGACGGCCTGGATTTTTTTCTGGGATAGCTTTTTGCAAATAATAAATAGACACGCCCCACTAAAGAGATTTAGAGTCAAGGGGTGGGACAATCCGTGGTTCACTCCTGAGCTTGGAGACATTCTTCATGACCGCAACTTAGCATGGGCCAAAGCAAGAAAAACAGTATCTTCGTCTGATTGGCTTGTTTTTAGGCAGTTAAGAAATAAATTTTCCTCTTTTATTAAGAAAGCAAAATCAGATTATTATCTATCAGCCACTACCAATACCTTAAATGATCCCAGAAAATTTTGGAAGGCTATAAAATTACTTTCTTTAAACAAAGATAGTATTAATGTTCCCTCTTTTATTATGAAAGAGTCTACAGTAGTTCATGACAAGTTGGAGATACTGAACCATTTTAATGAGCATTTTATTCAGTCTGGTTCGTTATTTGATACTGGTTGTCCTTATACTGTGACACCTTGTGGAGATGAACCAGTCTCTAAAAGTGTCTTTAAATCTTACTCCATTTTTAGTGGCCAAAGTTCAAAAAGCTTTTAAGGGCTGGCTCCTGAAAAACCTCCAGGACCTGATCTTATAGAGCCATACTTCTTAAAAATAGCTGCAGACTACGTAGCACAGCCTTTAACATACCTTTTTAATCTTACTTTAGAGAGCAATACTATTCCAAAAATATGGAAATCAACATTTGTTTGTCCCATATTGAAAGGGGGTGACCCGTCAAACTTAAATAACTATCTGCCAATTTCTAATTTGTCTGTTCTAGCCAAAACGCTTGAATCCCTGGTGAGTGATCAGATGAAAAATTTCTTACATGCTCAGGACATTTTATCCCAAGATCAGTCAGGTTTTAGAAAAAAACACAGTACCATCACAGCTGCCATGAAGGTGATAAATGATATCTCTGTTGCTCGTGACAAGAAGCAGCATTGTGCATCACTCTTTATTGACTTGTCAAAAGCTTTTGACATGGTTGATCATGATGTTTTAAGGACTAGGCTTCTTAATTCGGGGTTTTCAGAGAATACTGTCTCCTGGTTCTCAAATTATCTTAGTGACAGAACCCAGTGTGTTAAGTATGATGGTGTTCAGTCTGGTATTTTACCAATTCTTAAAGGGGTTCCACAAGGTTCTGTGTTAGGCCCCATTTTATTTATATAAATAACCTTAATCGGAATGTGTCTGCAAAATTTCATTTTTATGCAGATGAGACAGTCATTTACTGTTGTGCCCCCTGTCTCAAACAAGCCATTGCAAATTTGCGGAATGCCTTCTTAGTGGTCCAAAACACATTGCTCCAGCTGAAAATTGTGCTCAATGCAGAAAAAAACAAATGTATGCTTTTCACCCTCAGTGGTTACTCTTGATGGACGTGAAATACAGATTGTCTCAACCTATACTGTAAGTATCTTGGTATTGTGAGTGACTATCCTTTAAGCCTCATGTTCACTGTTTAGTGAGAAAGTTGAGGCTAAAATTGGGTTTATATTTTCGAAAACAAACTGTGTTTTTCTTTTAATGCAAAAAAAAAAAACGGCTAGTGGGATCCAATTTTTTTATCTGTGTTGGACTATGGGGACATATTATATATGCATTCATCTGTTCAATGCCTTCATATGATTGACACAGCCTATCATGCATCGTTGAGATTTATTACTAATTGTAAAGCTCGCACCCTTCACTGTGAGCTGTACTCTCGTGTAGGGTGGCCTGATTTGGCCACACGGAGGCTTTGTCATTGGTACACATTCATATACAAGGCTATTCTTGGTATGCTCCCATCCTACTTGTGTTCACTTCTTATGAAATAAAGTGCTGGTCATCCGTTCTCAGGCTGTAGTCCTGTTTTCTGTTCCACACGTAAGGACTGAGTTGGGTAAAAAGTCTTTTGTTTACTCTGCTCCTTTTACATGGAATTTGTTGCAGAATAGCTTAAAACTCAGTGAATTAATTCCGTTGAGTACTTTTAAAATAAGAATAAGGTGTCTTGAGTTGAACTCCCTCACATGTCAATGTTTTTAATTGGGAGTTCCTTGTCAGTGCATAATTGACTTTCAAATTGTTTTTATTTATTTATTTGTTTTTTGTGTCCTTGTATGTATGTAATGTTGTGATGTAATTTAGCTGCCTATCTCAATGGGCTTCTCCTGGCTAAATAAAGGATAATAATAATAATTAATATTATTATTATGTGGTCATGTGCCTCGGGTGTCTTGTCTCTTGTCCCCGCCCACTCGTTCTCCTGCTTAGTAATCATTGGTTTCTTCCATCACCTGTTCCCCCTTGTCATCTTGTCATCTTCACTCTTTAAACTCCCAAATAAAAAAATTTGTTTCTTTCCACTTCCCTGGTTTCTCTAAAATGAGGGCATGGGGGAAGCGGAGACTTTAATTTATATGGGCGTGTTATTCTAATGGCGATCATTTTCATCAATGGCAATTATGAAGGGCAGGTATTGCGTACACCTGAATTTCAAAGGTACGCACAGCTTCATAAATCAGGCGTTGAGAGGAGTGTACACATAATCTTGAGTAGAGCCTGACCGATATATCGGCAGGCCGATATTAGTCATTTTCCAAACTATCGGTATCGGGATTCATAATGGCCGATAAATGAATATTAAAAAATAAAATAAAAAATACGGACGAAACAGCCTTCATTAGATTTCCTCACTCTTGGTGTTTTTGACTGAGCGCTCTGAACCAATAGCTGCTGGTGGGGTCCAAATTTAGGTGTCTAGCCACTGTCTAAGTCAAGTGATTAGGAATTTATATTTTGCTGTTGTTGTTATTTAACTTAACTTAACAACTTGTCTCCAGTCCTATTCAAAGTTATATTTATGAACCAAGTCTTTTAAAACTGGTTATTTTGATTTGGTTGTTGTTGTTTTTGTGTTTTTGTTCAAAGGCCTATACGTTTCATAGCTGCAGTTTGTATTTTATACATTTTATTTATCAGAACTTTAATATATTTTGATGTTCCTCTGTTCTGTTGTGACAATAAAAGAAACAAGTTTCTTTTTAAAATGCATTATAGGGATGCACCGATAGGATTTTTTTTGGGCCGATACCGATACCGATTTAAACAGACAACTTCTGGCCGATACCGATGCCGATATTAAACACTTGTATACAATACTATACAGTTGGTCTATTAGCTAGTTTATTTCTGCATCAAATTATTTTTACTGAACATGGATTTGATCTAATTAACATTCAACTGACCAACATAATAAGAGAGACACAAATTAAGCTAAAACAAATATAATAAGACAACATGACAACCTTCAGAGGTGGTTTTTGCTATTCAGCATTTATTTTATTAACAACATTAACTAATTTTTTACATATAATGGATTTCTTTATGCAGTTAATTAATAAACAATCGGTATCGGCCTTTCTCGTGCTATTGCCGATATGCCGATGGTTTCAAATTCATCAAAAATCGGCCGATAAATATTGACGGCCGATACATCAGTGCATCACTAATGCATTATCATATTATTTTAGTTAAAACTCATAAATAACTACAAATAACTAATGTTAGGGAAATCTGTTAACTGATAAAGGCCAAACAAAACGTTTCACTTTTCTGAAAAAAAAAAAAACAAATCGGCCGATATATCGGATTTTAAAACCAACAAACATTTGTATCGGTATCGGCCGTCAAAATCCTTTATCGGTCGGCCTCTAATCTTAAGCCAACATATAGTTTGAGTTTGAGTTTAACTTTATTGTCCAGTCTGTTTTCACAGAGCGGAAATTTGTCTTTGACACTGCAACATACAAACACATCAACAACAAAAATCATACAATTAAACACTTTTAAAAAGATGAAAACAGCCCTTCTATTGCTTCACTTAAAATACTGTACGATTCAAAATAATCACTGCCATTGGGAGGAAAGATCGTTTATAAACATTTTTCCTAGCTAAGGGAATTTTCAGTCTTCGCCCAGATGGGAGCAATTCAAAACTAGAGTGTAGAGGGTGTGTATTGTCTTTAAAGATCGCAATTGCCTTTTTTCCCATAAAATGATCGAACAAGCTCTGAAGTGGCTGTTGTTTGTGCCGGGTGATCTTGTTTGCTTGGTTAATTATTTGTGAGAGTTTGTTCTTTTGTTTTAATGTTAAATTGCCGTACCATGAAACAATGTTATATGTTAGTGTACTCTCGATCACTGATTGATATAACATAGTTAAGGTCTGAGGACTGACATTGAAACTTCTTAATTTCCTGAGGAGTCCCAGGCGTTGTCGTGATCTTTTATAAATGTACTCAACATTACTTTCAAAATTAAGTTTCTCGTCGATAATTGTACCCAAATATTTAAAATTCGCGACCTGCTCTACAGTCTTTCCCTTTATGACAACTGGTTTATATTCAAAAGCAGTACCTACTTTTTTCGATTTATTTCCCAGACATAGCTCTTTTGTCTTTTCAATATTAAGATGCAGAAAACTGCTCTCAAACCAACAAGTAATACTGTCAATGTACTCAAAGTATGAGGAGCAATTAATTCCCTTCTGACATGAGACTAATGCTATATCATCGGCATATTTTATAAGGGTAAGGTTATCGTCATTACGCTTCAACTCATTGATATATACTGAAAAAAGAATTGGAGACAATACACATCCCTGCGGTACCCCAGTATCTAAAACCAAGCAGTCTGACATAACACTATTATTAATACGGACTCGCTGAGGTCGACATTTTAAAAATTCCTTAATCCATAAAATCATCCAACTACTAGCACCCAAATCATAGAGCCGTTTTAGAAGAAGATGTGGTTGAATAGTATTAAATGCAGATGAGAAATCCATGAAGAGAATTCGAACATAGGAGTTTGGGTTATCTAAATGATTTTGAACCTTATTTAAGAGAGTGAGGGAGGCATCCACAGTGCTTCTATTTGCCCGATAGGCAAATTGCAAGGGGTCTATAGATGTCTCAATTTGTGATAACAATTCCTTACACACTATGCGCTCCATGCATTTACAGAGAACAGATGTGAGTGCGATTGGGCGAAAGTCTTTGGGAAATTTTGCATTTGGTATTTTCGGCACCGGGATAATGATGGAATTTTTCCAGGCTAATGGTACAAAACCATTGTCCATGAAAATTTGAAATAACCTTGTACACACATATCCAAGTTGTACTGCACATTCTTTCAGAACTTTCCCCTTCAGGCCATCTGGACCAGTTGCCTTATGCGGTTTAACTTTACGAAGCACTGTGACAACCTCTCTCTCCTGAATAGTCATCATAGGCTGTGATTGGGTCATGGTCATCATTAATTCATTATTAACAGTCAGATCATCGTTAAAAACATTATCAAATCTTGAATAAAAAATATTAAGATTATTTGCAAGATTGTGAGGGTCATCATGTTGTTGAACTCTTTTCTTTTGTCTACCCATCATTGTATTCAATCCCTTCCATGCATCTCTTACATTCCCTGTTTTTAATTTCTCTTCCACATTCTCTTTATATTCATTCTGTGCATATTTTATCTTACGTTTTACAGCTTTATTTAACTCTTTTACTCTCTGCTGATCATTCTGCAAGAAAGCAGTTTTCTTCATGTTTAAGTAATATTTCAGATCTTTGTTGATCCATGGCTTATTATTTGGGTACACTCTGATATTCTTTGTTTGAACCACAGAATTTACACAGAAATTAACATAACAGGTTATTGTATCATTTAACAGTTCGTGATTACTACAACAGTCATCATCATTAAAAAACAAGTCCCATTCAGTGCACTCAAAACAGCCTCTTAGCTTTTCTGTTTCGTCTCTGGACCATATTTGAACCTGCTGAACGGCAGGCTTAGTCCTCTTTAATAGCTGCCTATATTTTGGTAACAGATGAATAACGTTGTGATCTGAGCGTCCTAGAGGTGGATGTAGCCTTGGCACATATGCCCCTTCTATGTTACCGAAGCATTTATCCAGAGTCTTAACCAGTCTTGTCGGACAGGTTACATATTGTACAAGATTTGGCAACAGCGTAGATACATTGCATTTATTAAAATCTCCAAGCAAAAAGACTGGACTATCGGCAGAATTGCAAAGCATTCTGTTGTAACTAGCGGCTATGCATTCGGCAGCGAGTGCAAAGTTTGGACCAGGCACATAAACTAAAATTACTGTTATTTGTCCAAACTCACGAGGCAAATAATATGGCCTAAAAGAGACAGTCAGTAGTTCATAGTAAGCAGAACAATGTGTTTCGCGTACCGTAATATTCTTTGCCCACCTGCTACTGACGAACATACACAGTCCTCCTCCGATGGTTTTGGTTGACTTGTTGCTATCACGGTCCAGACGGATTAGTGAGTATCCTTCCAAGTTTATGTTGTCAGTCGCCTCCGTCAGCCATGTCTCCGTGATGCAAATCAAGTTAGCTCTTTTAAAGTCTCTGTTGTATTTCACCAGTGCTGTGAGTTCAGACATTTTATTTTGAAGCGAACGAGCATTTCTACACAACGCCCGTTTCTACACAAGAATGATAAATGAGGGCTATTGTGTCCTTAGTTCTGTGCAGGTTCATTTTGTATTGTTCATGTTTCCAAGTCGTGAGTATTCTAGTCAGGTATCTAGTGAAGTGTTATTGTCAAGTCTTCAGTCTAGTCTAGTGTTTTGTGTCTGTTTATACGCTTGCTCCCACGTGGGCCTTTGTTTTGTCTTGTTCCAAAATGAAAGTATTTTATTAACCCATCGTTGCACTTGGGTTCTCATCTGTAATTCGTGACACTTCATGTGTTGACAGTTTAAAGAAGCGAAAAAATCTCCATCATCAGATGAACTGTTGGTTCCTTAGAATGGTCCAAAGCAGGCCCGGATTGGCCATAGGGAGAACCGGGAGGATTCCCGGTGGGCCGGTCTGTTTTTTTTGGCCACGAGGGCCGGTGTTGTCATGCCACCGGGATGACGCGTATTTGCGGGTGAGAGATGTCCCCGCCGCTTTATGCACAAGACCACTTATTGGAAGAATTCTTGCATTAGGGTTCATTGACATCTAAAACGCATGGGAAACGCAGGACGTGCCGCTGTCTTCTGGTTTTCAAAGCGCTTACTTGAACACGAGTTTTGTTTCAGACGCGCCTATATTGAGTGCGCTTGCCGGCCGCGCGTCTATATTTTAAATAAACTTGAGCGCGTCTTTTAACAAACGGGCTGGTCTCTAAAAGGAAAAGAATTTACAAAACGTATTTTTTTATCCAAGTCATAGATGAACTCTCTATGAATAGTCATTATTCATCGTTTATTGCAAGGAACAAAAATCTATTTGATGCAAAACTCATTAGTTTATTTGAAAAAAGTCGTTTCAAAAGTATATCCATTATGTTTTCTTTTTTTTTAACACAATGTACCTTAGCCTACGTTATTTAGCAATAGACATGATCTAAGTACTAAAAAAATAAGATACAGATTTTTTCCATTTGTTTCCAATGCATAGCCTACTTGATAAATATTGCTTGTGTATTGTATATCAGGGGTTTCCAAACGTTATCAACCCAACAGTTAATCTCAAGACTCACCATTTTTTAGAAATAGAAATATAGAGGAAAACACAAACACATTTGTTTCCTTTAGTTTTTGAATAAGTTTACTTTAGTAATATTATGGTCTTATGGTAGGGATGCATGATTATGGCAAAAAATATAATTGTTTACTGCATTTGCACGGAATATGAAATTATTTGAAAAAATACAGTGAATTGCAAGGCTGCAGAGAACAGTGCACTACTGCAGACTTATACTACTGAGGGTTTAAAGATATTATTTTAATAGTCAGTCGTGAACTAAAGTGGGCCGGTCTAAGGCATGAAACTCCAGGGCTGAAAATGAGTCCCACTCCGGCCCTGGTCCAAAGGCTCCAGAATAAATAACATTTAAATTAAACTGGCCATCAACACAATTCAATTGGTTTGGTAAGAACAAGGAAAAATTAATTGATCTCTAAAAAATAAGTACTTTTTGACTGTAAATAAAATAGTAAGGAGTAAAAACTTCTTTTTTCTTAACAATTGTAATTAAGTAAAAGTAAAAGTATTGTTTTTTAATTGTACTCAAATAAAGTAAAAATCCCCAAATACAGTAATCAAGTAAAATTACTCAAGTACTTTACACCTCTGACAGCTGCAAAAATACATTGTGCACATGCGCAGAACATTTGTGCTCAAGTTCACGTCTTATATTAAACTCTTATGTCACATGATTCTCGTCACAGAAACACGCAATTGTAAGGCAGTGGCATCACGCATTATTAAGGTAAGGCTATTATTGGGTCACCTGATGTACATTCTGCCACGTTTATGTGTACTTTTAAAACATTAGGCTACTTAAAGCAATAAAATAGCGTTGTGACTTTTGAGAAGTGTGTTTTAATCACCTATATCTGAAAACATCTTAAGAACAACTTTCTCTAACTCCGTTTTGATTTTTTCTAAGAGAAAACCCTGAACTCGACGAGGGATGCTGTCCGCAGCGAGGCGTTGCCAAGTCCTCTGCTTTTTTTGAGTTTAGATTTGAGCTACTGTTTAAACTGTTTCCACCAGTTGTTTTTTTTCTGCAGGTTAAAGATGAAAGTATTTCGTTCATTAGTTATTGGTATTTGGGCTATGAAAGTCATTGGGATGCGTTTGGACTAGTTTTGAATGTCCATTTGGGATGGTTCTGATACGCAAATCTGGCAACCCTGGCTGTTCGCTTGCACAGACGTTCGATTCAGATTCTATAGAATGTACATGTAAACAAACATTTTAATCAGATTGCAATCCTTAGGGTGCATGTAAACTGTATCGTCGCAACGTATTGTACGTATCGTAATCGTATTAAAATCAGTCAGATTAACAAAATTTTGTGCATGTAAACATAGCCACTGTGGTAACCTAAAGTCAGATCAGGGAGAAGTAGACGCTAGATGTGCATGTGTGTTAAAGGTGCCGTAGAATGTAAAACTATTTAATTAGGCATAGATAAATAATATGAGCTCTGTACATGGTAATGACATATCGTGAGCCTCAAACACGATTGTTTCCTCCTTTTTATGTAAACCTCATGCATGCAAAAGACCGCTGGAAAACAGACCAATCTCAACATAACACCGACTGTGACATTACAGTCGAAATGTACGCCCCAACGTTAAATTACTCGTTAACTTAATTACAATGTTGCTACAATGCTAAAAACAAAGTTGTGACTGCTGAGTTAGGGCTATATGCTAGTTAGTTAATGACATTACAGTTACGTTTTGCAGGTCCATACTGAAAAAACACAAACTTATCACTAGGAAACGTCCAATAACAATCTTCAAACAATTTATTATTCTTCAATTTCTGTATCTTCATCTGATACAGACTTAAACACAAGGTCTGTTTACACACACACAGAGCTACTGAAAGAGCTGCTCTGTGAAACCAATCAGAGTGGAGCCAATCAGAGCGGAGCTCAACATTATTATTTGTGTAATAATAGGCCATTTAATTCTAAGTGCAAATCCTAGGGTTATAAATTGACATGTAAAACTTTCTCTGGATAATTTTTGCATTTAGTAAATAAAGCCACACATCTTCTATGTAGATATTAGAGAACAATTTAACAGATTATTTCAATGCATTCTTTGGCACCTTTAACTGTGGTGGCTGTGATGAGTAGTGAAAAAGTAGGGACAAAGGTTCCTGTGAATTCACTGAATGAAAACCTCAGTCCAGTTGTTTGGCACACCCTTAACTAAGGGTTTTTGATATATACATTTTTTACAAAAAATCTTCATAAGGGGCTGTTATCTACAGTATTTAGAAGCCAAAAATGCAGGTGTTTGAGCATCATCTGTTGTAAATCTGTGCACAAGCCTGGAGCGAGTGATTTAATACACAAATAAAGATTTATAGATATAAATCAAATAAATATTTATAATTTTATAGCTGAAGATTTATAAATGTTATCTATACGATTCTGGTGCTAAATCCTGCAATTTTCATTGAGATTAACAATTTCACAGATACTGTTGTTACAGTTCTGGTATGAGAACAAGGAGAGCGACGACGAGGAGTACAAAAATAAACAAAACAAAAGGCATAGTATTCACTTCACATCATAAAACCATAACTTCAAGTAACACATAACATACCGTGACACAGACGAGAATGGACAACAACACATTACAAATGGCAGACTTATATACAGGTTCAGGTGATGAGTGTCAGGTGACCGTGATTAACAACAGGAATCCCAACGACCACAGTGACCGTGACCCAGGAGTGTAGGAGGGGTCATCAAGAGAGAACACCACTCACGATGATCAGGAGAGCATGGCAGATATTTGTGACGTTCAGGAGAGCAAGCTGTCACGGAGTGACTTTAAGCCGGCGGAACCAAAATGGCGGAAATAGTTCCGCCCGGACCAACTTCACTGTAACACCTGACCGGTTCCAGCCGGAAGAGGACGGAGTATTTTGTGTAAACAAGGCTCTGGATGCATGGGACATCTGCACTGAAGAGTGAGGTATTAAGAAGTTAATGGAACAGTGTGTCACGTTTGGAACCCTTCTTGCTGTTGTATTGCCATTTGCATGGTTGCTAATACTGGTGCCCCAGTTCATCTCTGTCTATCCGAATAAGTGTGTTAACCGCCCAGTTTGTTTTGAGGATCTGTTGGCGTGCTGGAACCGGCCGAAGAAAGGAGGGAGGAGCTCAAGGATCGTGGCCTCGACGCTTGCACGTATTTGTCCTCTGCCTTAGTCATTTGACTATTCAGGACTCCGAGCCCCGGCCCAACGCTGTGACCCTGACCTTATATCACTGTGAGTGTGTGGAGTGTGATGGGTTATTCTTTTGAAGTGTGTACACTTGGACAATTTTAGTGCTGTGCTGTTGTCAGTGATCACCTCCTAGAGCCCTGTTTTAGAAGAGCTGAGTGGTGGCATTGGGCGGCTGTCTCCTATACGTAAACGACTGGGACCTGTCAACTTCCTTCCCCGCCTGGTGGTGGCGCTTAGGCTGTGTAAAGTAAGGATTGGCTGTGAACATTGTGCTTAATATCGAAAGAGAGAGAGCTTGTAATTGCCTGTTGTGTGGGAGAAGTGTACTAGCTGTAGTTGTGTATAACTATACACCTGTTGAGTGTTTCCAGATGTCAGTCTACATCCAAACCTCTCGCCCCGCTGTCTGAAGAAAAGGAGATTTGAAGCGGTTGGCCCTGCTCTAGCAGAATGCTGCATTGTAAGACCCCCTACCTCGACCTACCCACCGCTGTGATACCATCCGTTGGGTGGGGGTGCTTGTCTAAATACTGAAGCAGCATCGCCATGTGTCTCCATCTGCCCCTTCCTGCCTGTGCAAAGAGGTGTCGTATCTCTCCCGGTATGTTCACTGAAGTATTATTAATACTGAAGGAAATGTGTGTGTTCTCTGCTGTCGGTCTGCAGGTCTGAGCCAAGGGCTCCGTGTCGTCATGGGACTGTTCCACTATTTGCTGGGAAGTCAACGCCTAAGTGTTCATCGTAAGTCTGTCCGAGAGAGGAAGACTAGGAGTTTGTTGTGTGCCTATACGTCTTCTCCTCGAAGGGCTAAAGCCCTGTGCATTCACCCATTCACCTGCCTGTAAGTTAAAACCACCAGTGTACTCACCTGTATACCTCCCTGTACGTCCAATGCTAAATGCCCAGTGTACTCACCTGTATACCTCCTGTACGCCCAACGCTAAATGCCCAGTGTACTCACCTGTATACCTCCTGTACGTCCAATGCTAAAAGTCCAGTGTACTCACCTGTATACCTCCCTGTACGCCCAAAGCTACAAGCCCAGTGTACTCACCTGTATACCTCCTGTACACCCCAAAGCTACAAGTCAGTAGAGCGAGCTGGAATCTCACGACAATCAGGAAAGCGAGCCGGACACTCGCGACAATCAGGAAAGGAAGCCTGATACGCGCAACGATCAAGAGAGTGAGCCGGACATTCGCGATGATCAGGAGAGCATGCCGGATATTCGCAACGATCTGGAGAGTGAGCCAGACACTTCTGGGGATCAGGAGAGCAAGCTGGATACTCACAATGATCAGGAGAGCGAGCTGGAAACTCGCAGCATTCAGGAAAGCGAACCGGACACTCACGAGGATCAGGAGAGCGAGCTAGATACTCACGAAAATTAGGAAACGAGCTGGACACTCGCGACAATCAGGGAAGCGAGCTGGAAACTCTCGACAATCAGGAAAGCGAGCAGAAAACTCGCACCGATCAGGAAAACGAGCCGGACACTCGTGACAGTTAGGAGAGCGAGATGGAAACTTGTGATAATCAGAAGAGGTAGAAGACAATGGGACAGGTTTAGAGTGAGCTGGAGCACTGCTTTGGAAGGAGGGTAACAAATGAGTCAGAAGAGGTGAATCCAAATGCAGTAGTTTATTAAACATAAAGCAAGATGATCCACAGACAACAATGTAAAAAACATTTAACGGCTGAACTAGGACAATTGAGACACAAGGGCTATTTTTCCTCAAAGTGAGGTAATGAACTAATGAGTAACCTACTGTAGACAACTGAATGTGGGTGTGGAAAAAATTAATGTCTATGATGACAAACAAGGTGGCAGAACAACTGGAAAACATCAAGGGAAAACAGCAACAAAGGGAACAACACAGACTTCAACATAAGAGTTCAAAACACAGACACAAGACAACACTGTGACAATGAGATTTATTGTGAAGTGTAGTCAGACACTTGTGTTATTACAGGAGTTTAAAGACTCTTTCATTTAAATGGTTTCATACATTAATGACTTTATTCATTTTAATGAAGAGATGGCAGGAGAATGGATTTCTGATATTCTGCTATTTAATTATTATTATAATTAAATTAATTATAAGCTTTGTTATGATATACCTGTCATACTCAATTGTAAATATACAGAATCAACTTTAAAATTCTTTTTACCTGAATGTCAATCTTCAAATAATGATTAATTGCAATGTAAAACTTTTGAGTCAGAGTCGTGCAGTGTGACTGCTCCCACAGTACTTTGTCTATCAGAACCATTGATACCAAAGTGAGGTATCAAACATAAAAGACTGCTGTGTCGTGGTTTTTACCCAAGATCTCACTTGGATCATAATGTACCAAAACATAATGGTAAAACTTGCACAGTACAGACAGTGTGACTGGGGTGTAGGATGTTCTTGTCTTATATAACTTTTCATGTTCATTAATTGAATAAAAAACATGACAGAATTTCTCTAAATATGAAACATGTTTTTGTACTATCTAACAGTCTTATTATTTATCATTATTTTCAGTGGGAGGAGATGAGATGTCTGATACCGTCTCTGTGATGAGTTCTGGTTATGGTTCGTTCAGATCTCGATCAAGTGGAGACAGCAGGTCAGTTTATGCATCATCAAACTCAATAGACAAAGTTATCGTCTTTGCTGATGGATCTTCACACTCCACTTCTGAATCTGAGGAACATTCAGAAATCAAAAGAACAAAGAACCCAGCCAGGATCTTAAGTTTATTAAGAAGAGGCAAACAGAATAAATAAGGGGGAAAAAAGAAACTGTAATGCTGTTTTTCACCTAAAATTAATGAAATAAATGTCCTTAATATTCTGTAATAAAGAGTTTCCATCCTTCTTAAACCCCATTCACACAGTACTTTGGTCCCCAAAAGTTCCCATAAAATTTGCAGACAGGCTTCTGTGTGAACACAAACACATCCATTAAATGTTCTGGAATCCAGGCTTATATAGGACATTGTAACATTTTCGGAAAGCATTCTATGTAAACAAGACGCAGAAACAATACTGCAAGGGGAGTGCTGTGGTGAGGACGCAGGTGTCATCTCAACCAGAAGTTATGGTTCAGCTCTTTGACACTGGGATTTAAATGCGATCAACATTCACAAGAGAAATGTTGGCAAACTGGACTAAAGCAGAGATCAAGGAGCTCGTCACTATCCACTAGGGTGACCACCTGCTAATAAGCCCAAGGGGGGACAAGGGGTGTGTTTCTGAGGGACAATGTGGGACACTCCCTGGCCCGGCGATGCACCCGACCCACGGGCCGACTTATTGATAGTGGTTTACCCATTTCTAGCACATACCACCTTACACTGCAAAAAAACTTATTTTCTAGAAAAAAATCTTGTATTTTTGTCTTGTTTTCAGTAAAAATATCTAAAAATTCTTAAATGAAGATGCTTTTTCTTGATGAGCAAAACGACCCAAGAAAATAAGTCTAGTTTTTAGACAAAAAAAAAATCTAATTTAAGTGATTTTGTGCACAAAACAAAAAAATCTGCAAACATTTTTCTAAAACACTAAATTCAAGATTTTTTCCTTGTTTTATGCACAAAATCACTTAAATTTTATATTTTTGGTCTAAAAACTAGACTTATTTTCTTGGGTCGTTTTGCTCCTTAAGAAAAAGCACCTTAATTTAAGAATTTTTAGATATTTTTACTGAAAACAAGACAAAAATACAAAGACATTTCTTTCTTGAAAATCATTTTTTGCAGTGTACATGGCATATTAATAATGCCCTATTCCCCTAAACATGATGTATGCTCATGAATAGGCCAACCAATGTGTATTTTTTTTAAATAAAGATTCATAATATTTTGAACATTCAATGATTGACAGATGCACTTTCACTTACGATTTACTTTAGCTATTTAATTTATTTTTCATTATAATTTATTCACTTTAAATACATTATAATATAAAATTATAGAATTAACAGGAATTGAAGTTGCTCAACAACACAGAAACAGTTAAAAAAAAGTCTTAACTCACAACTCCAGGGGTTCACGGAACGAGAAGAGGGAGGAAGGATGGTGAACTTGCATGTTAGTAAAGGCAGGCGCAGGAAAAAAACTGATCAGTGTTCTGGAAACATCCAGTGTTTCCGTTATAGGCTATACATTCAACCGTGGCGGCCCGCCACTCCTAAAACATCCCCGCCACGCCTGCGGTTGTGGATAGAAGGGATACAGCAAACGAAATCTCGTTGGATGAGCACTGTTTTATCCTAATCCTTTAACCAAACCCAACTCTAAACACAAAATTTCACACGATTGTAGGATGTATTTGTATCTAATTTAGCCAGAACCGCTGTTTTCATCCTAATAATCATACCTCCAAATCTAATCCTTAACTTTTCGGCATTTGCTGTATCCCTTCTAGACAAAACCCACAGCGGCAGCTCGCAAAAAGCTACCGAAATGTCCGCTCTGCGAGACTGGCTGTCTAGAAATAAATTCCTTTCTGGATTTGCGTTGTTCACTCATTTATAAATAAATCTCCTAAAATATCATAATTTCCTCCATGGGTTTAGTTTCATGCACAAATAGATTTAAATCAACAGAGGATTTATTATTAAATCAACAGAGAATTTATTTTTATTATTATTTGAGAAATAATAATAAAATAAATAAGCCTATACGAAATATGTTGCACTTAAATAATTATAAAATTGACAAAACGAATAAAAAAGTATTTGAGTTTCTGTTCTTTTTTTGTGACGCGCTCTAAAACCAAACCAGCAGAAAGCACGTCATGTTTTTAATGATTATAAATAAGCACAAGGTTTTCTCCTTATTGTGAGTTTACACAAATAAAAATACATCATTTGAAGTTTCGAATGTTGTTTTACTTTTATCTTTATGACTATAAATTTAGGGTAAGCTGCAAGGGCATCACGCATATGATGTTCACCGGCGCAAATCTACACCAACACAGCGCAGGGCTGCGAGAAAAGACATTATTAAACTTTTGATTTAACATATTACGAGTTTTTTGGACATTCATTTGGAATCACTGTACTCATATTATCAACTTATCTGGCCATTAGTTATTCACAGTGGTGTAGTCTACGTGATACGCAGGTATACGCCGTATACCCACTAGAAATTGTCAAGGATTTCCGTATACCTACTAAAAATAGCGCGAGGATGCGTAACAGCATATGGTTTTGTGACATTTTTAAACTTTTAGTCATAATATAGATGTGAAGCACTGACCATTAGAATGCCACACTTGCTACCTTAGCGGGTTGAAATACATATTAGGCAATATACTTCCTGCCGAACGGCGCGATCCGATCGGCGTATGAATTTCTATGAAATCAAATTACTATAGTGACGCGAAAGTGACTGGGGAGCAGACTGGTGTTGCGCCACAAGTGAGTGACAGCAAAGTACCGCGAGAGAGACTCCAGTTATCACATGGAGAAATCTGCTTTGAATCGCTCTCGCGGTACTTTGACATCACCATGAGGTCTGCTTAGCGTCAAATGAAGTCGAACCTGCAGTGTAGCTGCTCACTCGACACTGTAAACAAACAGTCCATGTGGGGAAGAGAACGACGAGTGGAGCAGTGCACAACATAAAATCCATAGAGTTTACAACGCACATGTGAGTAAACAACATTTAAATAATCAGTCCAGTTTATTACTTTATCTGGAGGTAAGGCTCCAAATACAATAAAATAAGCCCGTAATTATATCCTGATGGTTTTAGCTTTCAGTATGTTTGCTTGTGCTTCACAGTGTTAAACTTTCCTTCTCTGTGTTAATTTATATATCTACGTTCAAGATGTATATCTTAAACTTCTGTGAGGAAATTCATGTCTGCGTTGATGTTCAGTTCAGACTTGCAAATTAAAGATAATTTTCTTCACTTTGGTTTGGGTGTCTAATATTAGGCTACATTATGGTCTTGTAATAATAATTAAGTAAAAGCCTATTTTCATTTTTAAACAATGCTTATATTATATGCAAAAAAAGCTTTTATATCAATGACTATGCAAATGAGAGTAACTTCATGGTCATTTTAAATGTGTATTATGGTAATTAAAAACATTTACACCATTAAATTAAACATGGTAATGTTATCAATAGTTGTCAGATAATAGCTATTGAAAGAGTGGATATTTTTCTCCTTCAATCCAAGTGTTTGCCACGGATTGAAGATTGTAAACAGTTTATTTAATTTTAATTAACAGTTGAGTAACTTTTGGCCCTGGGTTAGATGTTGATTAACACTAAACCAGTCTAAAAATCAGTCCAGTTTCCCCAGCTGTAAACCCATTGGCTGTTAAAGTCTTTTTTTTTCTTATAATAAACTGACATGTTGATAACACATTCAGTTTATGTGTTTATGAGTACACTTTCAGAATGCTCTTAGTTACATGAATATCTATACTGTATGCATCTGTGAGTGTGGTGGTGCTTATGGGCTAGGACGAGTGAGCATAAGGGTGAGAGGGAAAAATCACAGTATACTCACTACAAAAATCTAGACTACACCACTGGTTATTCAGGCTATAAGCGCAGCGCGCTGCTGACCGCTCAGCTGTCAGTCAATCGTCTGTGCTTTAGATCGACACTCACAAAGTCTCACATTAAATGATAAGATATTTGTCCAAAAACAAAAGGCTAAATACTGAATACTACTTATATGCGACTGCAAGACATTAATTGTCGAATCTGTTTGTAAGGAAACTTACATTATTCCCGTGGAAGAGAAGAACGTTGGTAATAGAAACTTGAGGCAGACGGTGAGACTGTTTTATCTGTTTTCAGACGAAACAGCAGGGTCGGGGTACCCGCGGGTGAACCGCATAATATTTGATCTAACGGGTGTTATAGGCTATCCGCGTGTCATTTGTGTTGTAGATGCAGGTCGGGACTCAATAGACAAGAGTAAAATGCGGGTCTAACATCCAAGACCAAAATTCGACTCGTTTTTAAATGTCCTGTGCTTATTTGTGTTTAAGATCTGTCTGAAGACCGGTAAAGGTTTATATTTAACTGCGCGATTTGCGGTGTGACCGGCTCGGGGTCACAGTCTTTATGTCAAATGGTACGGGTGTGAAATAATATTGCTGCTGATGTCGGATAACTGGTCGGTTGTTCTGTCAATCCTACCCGTTCAGCGGTGCGGATTATCAAACAGGACTGCATGACTTTGTAACAGCTCTGTACGCTAAACACGAGGACGAACTTGCAATGCACACTACATTAAAACTACAATGAAATATCCGAACTACGTACGTAGCTGTGTAACGTTTTTTTAAAGAAAATACAGTTTAGATCAAACATAGAAAAGCAATATGCTATAAATATAAGGAAAAGTAAATGACAGCGTGAAAATTATAAAAAAAATACATGGGAGTTTACTGTAGCCTATATTCTACATTAAAAATTTTTTTTACATTTATAATCATCATGGGCGCCCCCTGCCGCCACAGCTGAAAAAAATCCTAGAGGAAACACTGACATCTTTAGGACTTTCAGCAACAAATATTTATTTTCCCAGTCTTTCTTGTACACACACCTTATCTTTTTAATTGATGATGGCGGTGCAGAGTCAGACCCAGTCTCTTTCTCCATTTTTCGAATTGGAAATCGTGCATCTAAAAGGGCTGCACGTGCGTGGCTGCTACTGCGCTGTCATGACAACAACAAAAAGTTGACAACAACCTAGTCAGCAGTTCAGCTGAGGGGCTACAGTAGCGTGCGAGTAGCGAGTGGCGAGCGAGCCTGAACTGTCTAGTCACGTTCGTTTGGCTGCCTGGGGCTTTTAGAGCGACCAACTTTTTTTAAGCAAGCATTGATTTTGCGTGACACGGTCTCAGTTTGCGGGACGCATGAATTGGGCTTCAAACGCTGTGCGTTCACGCGCTACGCGGGACGGGTGGTCACCCTACTATCCACGCTGAAGCTGAGATCATTCACCAGCATAACAACACATCACAAGCTCCTTATGATCTTGTCATAAACTAAAATGCACATGTGTTGTTTTTGAGAGAGAAATCACAGATAATTAGCAAACTTCAGATGCTGTGGAAATAATATGTCACGTGTCTTTACAGGATCTTTACGGTATCTGTGTGAATGCAAGCACAGGTTCTGGAAAATCAGTGGCAGTGTGAATGAACCAGAAATCAAATGATCCTGGACAAATCCCAGATGCATTTTCTGTGTATTTTCTGTAATATTGGTGTGAAAAGAGCTTAGGAAATTGAAATAATTTACTAACATCATGTTTCAGTTTATCTGATACAGGTAACATCAATGAACCCAATAGAGCAGGTAGCACAGAATTGTCAGGAATTGGGTAACACAAAACACGAACCCAGATGCGGACGTAACAAAAAGGAATTTATTACAAAACAGGGGAAAAACAGGAAAACAAAACCCACGAGGGGGCAAAACAAGACAAGGGAAGACAACACTAAACTTACACTAAACTTAACAAAAACTAACAATAACTTTCAACACAATAAACAGATCAAGACTAAGATATATACAAAACTTACTGGAACCGACAGGGCATGAGACAAGCATGGGACAAGACGAACGTGCAAAGAACGACAAACACAAGGACTCTTAAATAGGGAGAAAGTAAATTACATACACCTGAAAATAATCACGAGTAAGGGATCGGGGAAAAAGTGACGAGACCCGGGAAATGCGTGGTCGGAATAAACCAATACTACAACCACACATTTCCCACATAGAACATATGTACTGTCAGAACCCTGCCATGCTAAACTAGATCTAAATACCAACAGGATCCGGCAGGATTCTGACAGTACGCCCCCCGCCTAAAGGCGGCAACAAGACGCCTTCGAAGGGGGAACACTAAACATGGGACAAGACCGACTGACAGACAGAGAACATCCAAGAAAACATAACAAATAACATTAAGGGCAAACAAGAAAGAATTACAAACGGGTTAGGGTGGGATAACAAAAATAATAAACAAGGGAGGGGTGGTGGGGGAACAACAGAGTTCATAGGGGGTGGTCCAGGGTGGGAGGGTGGGGAAAAAGTCTGAGTGGACTTCGGTTGAGTCCAAGAGTGGTCCTGGCCAAACGCGGAAAAACCTGGCTGGGGTTGCGCCGGCGGCTGCGCACACGGCTGGGGTTGCGCCGGCGGCTGCGCACACGGCTGGGGTTGCGCCGGCGGCTGCGCACACGGCTGGGGTTGCGCCGGCGGCTGCGCACACGGATGGGGTTGCGCCGGCGGCTGCGCACACGGATGGGGTTGCGCCGGCGGCTGCGCACACGGCTCTGGACGCTCCGGCGGCTGCGCACACGGCTCTGGACGCTCCGGCGGCTGCGCACACGGCTCTGGACGCTCCGGCGGCTGCGCACACGGCTCTGGACGCTCCGGCGGCTGCGCACACGGCTGCGGCTGCGCACACGGCTCTGGACGCTCCGGCGGCTGCGCACACGGCTCTGGACGCTCCGGCGGCTGCGCACACGGCTCTGGACGCTCCGGCGGCTGCGCACACGGCTCTGGACGCTCAGGCGGCTGCGTCGGCGGCTCTGGACGCTCAGGCGGCTGCGTCGGCGGCTCTGGACGCTCAGGCGGCTGCGTCGGCGGCTCTGGACGCTCAGGCGGCTGCGTCGGCGGCTCTGGACGCTCAGGCGGCTGCGCACACGGCTCTGGACGCTCCGGCGGCTGCGCACACGGCTCTGGACGCTCCGGCGGCTGCGCACACGGCTCTGGACGCTCCGGCGGCTGCGCACACGGCTGCGGCGGCGGCTCTGGACGCTCAGGCGGCTGCGCACACGACTCTGGACGCTCCGGCGGCTGCGCACACGGCTGCGTCGGCGGCTCTGGACGCTCAGGCGGCTGCGCACACGGCTCTGGACGCTCCGGCGGCTGCGCACACGGCTCTGGACGCTCCGGCGGCTGCGCACACGGCTCTGGACGCTCCGGCGGCTGCGCACACGGCTCTGGACGCTCCGGCGGCTGCGCACACGGCTCTGGACGCTCCGGCGGCTGCGCACACGGCTCTGGGCGCTCAGGCGGCTGCGTCGGCGGCTCTGGGCGCTCAGGCGGCTGCGTCGGCGGCTCTGGGCGCTCAGGCGGCTGCGTCGGCGGCTCTGGGCGCTCTGGCGGCTGCGTCGGCGGCTCTGGGCGCTCTGGCGGCTGCGTCGGCGGCTCTGGGCGCTCTGGCGGCTGCGTCGGCGGCTCTGGGCGCTCTGGCGGCTGAACCAGACTCCCCTTCCTCCTGTTCTTCCTTCGGGGTCGCGGAGCAGATAGAGGATGTGGTGGTGCTCTTAAGTCGGAGGAGGACCCCCCAGATGAAGACTCCCAGGAGATCCTCCTCTCACGCTTCCCTCGAAGGGACAGAGGCGGGGAGCGGCTCTCTGGAGCCGGAGGAGAGAGTTCAGGGTCGCCGAACCCCCACATCCCAACGGTCCTTCCCTCTCGGATGGACGAGAGTCGATGGGGTTCGGCGGTTCGGGTCGGGTTCCGCCTGGTGTTGACCTCGGGTCCGCATACGAGCGGGTCAAAAAACTCGTAACCCGACTCGTATGCGGGGCGGCAACCCTTTCCCCGTCTCGCCAGGCGAGTACCGGTGAACATGTCCACTGGGTTCTTTTATGGCACGTTCGTTCTGTCAGGAATTGGGTAACACAAAACACGAACCCAGATGCGGACGTAACAAAAAGGAATTTATTACAAAACAGGGGAAAAACAGGAAAACAAAACCCACGAGGGGGAAAAACAAGACAAGGGAAGACAACACTAAACTAACACTAAACTTAACAAAAACTAACAATAACTTTCAACACAATAAACAGATCAAGACTAAGATATATACAAAACTTACTGGAACCGACAGGGCATGAGACAAGCATGGGACAAGACGAACGTGCAAAGAACGACAAACACAAGGACTCTTAAATAGGGAGAAAGTAAATTACATACACCTGAAAATAATCACGAGTAAGGGATCGGGGAAAAAGTGACGAGACCCGGGAAATGCGTGGTCGGAATAAACCAATACTACAACCACACATTTCCCACATAGAACATATGTACTGTCAGAACCCTGCCATGCTAAACTAGATCTAAATACCAACAGGATCCGGCAGGATTCTGACAAGAATAAGTATGTAACCATTTAAACAGTGTGTTTCTTGCCATTTTAAAACAGCTGGGTGAAGTGCAGAGCAACCAAATTAGGCACAAGCTAGAATGTTTATAAGCTTTTTAATTTTTATTGAGTCTTAATATGAAGAGTTTCGTTGCAAAACGAGATAACTCTGTTTTTTTTTTTCAGAAATCTCGTTTTTTGGTTGTGCATTCCAATTAATATCAATTCAACTGCAGTTGGTTTATTTTGATTTAAACCTTCATAACTTAAAAAATACAGCTAAGTAGCACCATATAACAAAATAATAACATGATGACATGTTTTGACAAAAATGTTAAAACGGAGTTATTTCATTTTGCAACAAAACTCTTCATATGATATTGATATTTAAATTCTGGTCTCAGTTACCAACGCATTACTTTATAAAGTTAATATAAATAAAACTTAAAACAAAACCTTGTACGGTGGCCTAATCAAGCACAACACAACAAAATGTAAAAAGCAAATGTAAGTTCACAACACAACAAAATTAAGGCACAGCACAATAAAATTAAGGCACAATACACCGAAATATAACATAACAAAATAAAGCCACAACAGAAATGCTCAAGACTCTTTATTTTGGTTTTTTTATCATTATGTTGTGCCTTAGTTTTGTTGTGTTGTGTCTTATGTTTGCTTTTTAAATTTCGTTGTTTTGATGATTAGGCCACTGCACTTTAGATAACTATTTGCTTAAAACCCCTCCCCCCCAGCCAACACTGCAAGGTGGGGCCCATGTGAGCCCAATATGGGCTTCATGGGTTTGTTCTGGGTTCCACTATGGCCCCACCTGTGGAGCTACTTAGCGCTACATCAGCAGACGCATTCACTTTTGCTAGTCCAATTGCTTCAGGTTTTTGGAAATATAAGCCATTCTTGATGCTTGAAAAGGATTTGAACATTAACAGGTGATATTTTATTTGTCGATGACATTCATTGGGCATGGTTTAAAGTCGGAGATCTGACACTGCTCAACTGCGCACAAGTTCAAGATCATTTGCGATTTATAGATTTCACATGTTCACGTGTTTTCTGTGGATATGTTCATTCTATGAATTACATGTACGCATTTGTGAAAAATTATGGTGAGGTCAAATTAAGGATGGTTTCTACGCAGCATTTTATAAATGAGCCCCCATGTAATGAGATGTGATATTGTGTTTGTAAATCAGTGATACAGTTTAACATTATTTAATTCGTTTTTTTTTTTTATTCTAAACTAAGACAATGTAATATTCAACTACACTGTAAAAAATGCATGTATTTTTGTCATGTAAAAATGCAATAAAAAGAACAGAAAGATTCTTCAGATGTTAATGGTTCTTTTCTATGGCATCATGATGAAGCAACTTCATATTTAAGAGTTTACAGTAATTAAAGTAATTGTTTATGGGTGTTGTGAATGAGTAATTTTGTTCAGTTTATTCAGGGCTGGTTCTACATGTACATATTTGGAGGCCCTAGGCAAAATTTATGTTGGAGGCCACTCGCACCCCTCAAATTTTTAGGATAATGTGTGTCATGAAGTGTTTTTCCTACCAATTTAAGAACTACAGTTCCCTTTCATTATGGTTCACTTCGCATTGCGTCAGTTGCTGATGCTATGGGGGGAAAACTCCTGTTTACTCCGTGATTGAAGCCTATTGGTTAACGTCTGTAGAAAATACAGACCAATGACGTTTGAGCCCGCGCGAGGGGTGGTGCTTATATACGTCCTTATATAAGTCCGGGATCAAACGCTGAGAGCGCATTCATTTTCTCCTTCAGCGCAAAACTTCTCGCTACTCCGAAAAAGAAACCCTTACTCGCCGTCGATCTGAGCACTGCAGGGGACTGCTTCACACCAGTGTGTTCCCCTGCCGCTTTCCGGTTGAGTTTAAAAGAGCGAATTCCATTCTAAAGAGCAGAAGCACGTTGAGATAATGCTGCTTAGGCACTGTGGCTCATGCCGAGCCCCTTTGCCTGTGGAGGACCTCCACAACGAGTGCGTCCTCTGTCTGGGTCCTGCCGAGGCCGTGCTCACCGAGGCGGGCTGCGGCCACTGCGAGCTCCTTCCCTTCACGGCACTGCGCTCCCGCCTCAATACCTTCAAAAGAAAGGCTTTCCGTGCTCTCCTGCTTAAACAGTAGTGTTAATTTTGTCACCTATTTTTAATTTAGTCTTAGTCTTAGTCTTGTGCATATCATTTTTTGTTAGTCAAGTTTTAGTCGACTAAAAGTCTCCTCATTTTAGTCTAGTTTTAGTCAAAAGACAACTCAAGGTATCTTAGTCAAGTTTTAGTCGACTAAAAGTCTCGTCATTTTAGTCTAGTTTTAGTCAACTAAAAGTCTTGTTATTTTAGTCTACCGTAAAACTTCAAATAATAGCCGAGTCCCAAATAGACGCCTGTCTTTTTTAGACGCCTGGTGTGACGACAGGTTTGGGTAAATAAACGCCTGTCTCAAATAAAGGCCTGGTCTGTTTTTTAGTTTCGGGCTGTATTTAATCTTCTAAAACCCGTCAGATCGTCTGTTTCAGCCAGTTCTATGGTGCAGATTGCACACGCTAAAGTTTTGCTTACCGGTAGATGTCACGTGACAGACGCAGTTATTCCGTTACTCATCACTATGAAAACACAACAAGGTTCGTCGTCAGGTTTGAAGTGATGATGACAGTAGCGAAGTGGCAATCGGGAGAGTCGGGACTTTTCCGCCACACTTTGTATTTCTCACGCGGAAACACTATTTATCATATTTAATATGCTGCAGCGCCCAAAATGTATCTGACCGCACTGCTCTCTCTATCAAGCCGTCTCCCCTGGAGTTCTAGTCGAGCGAGCCCATCAAAAAAAAAAAGAAAGAGGCTACACAATAGCCAATCAGAAAATAGCACTGTTGTATCTGGGTAAGATTTCACGCAACAACCAATAAAAAAGCATATCCTCATTTGCTTTATTTATGCTGCCAATAATTTAAGACTGTTATACTTACACAAACTAATTTGTTAAACACATTCAAATTATAAATAAAACGTAATATGTGGTAATCTCCTGCTGTCATGCTGGAACAATTAAATTAAAAGCCTGTCTCTTATAGACGCCTGTCTCTTTTAGACGCCTGGTGTGACAATAGGTTTGGGAAAATAAAAGCCCGGGCTATTTGAAGTTTTACGGTCATTTTAGTCAAAGGAAAAAGAAATTATTTCTGAGATTATTTCTGATAACCATTTTAGTCAAATAGGGTTACACACATCTCAAATATTGGTTACACTTGTTGAATGATTTTTGTTGAATGCAACTTTGTTAATGGCGGTGACATATCTCTATTGCGTGTAAATTGCTTCACCATTCATTCAGTGATGGGCGAAAGGAAAGCACCCAGACAGCGATCAGTTACTAATAATAAGCTTTTGTCCTCACAATATACTGTACACTCAGAATACTTGAATAATATAAGGTATAGATTATCAACAATGTTGGTAAATAGCGAATGTGGATCAGAAAGACAAGCCGTCTAAGTTACTGAAGACAACCGGTACACAAGAATACGACACAAAAACATCAACACAATGCTGAAAAAATGCTAAACTTTTTAGCTGTTTGTGAAATATTAATCATAATGTGTGTGGGCTCATTTTACACACGAGACTCTTACTGACCTGATCGCGTATGCCTTTTCCATAGTAGACTCGCGCTGCGTGTGCGTGCAATTGTTGAAAAACCATATGAAAATTAAAAAAATCCGATGGAAACATATCAATATTTCTCATATGTAATACGTTTGTAGACTAACTGCTAATGGATGTTACATTGTGAACACTTAGCATGGAGATTTCAGCAGCGCGAGCTTGTCTGGAGTTATGACAGACGCGCGCAGTTTTTTTATGAATGAATTCACATTTAAATATGACCTCATTGCATAAAATGAAGAGAGATTTTATCTTAGTTTTTATTTTATCCAAAACATTTTAGTCTCATCTTTTTTCGTCAACAAAAATGCATGTTAATTTAGTCTTAGTCAGCGTTTTTGAATATGTGTGTAGTCTCGTCATCGTTTCGTCTTAGTCATGGAAAAAAAGGTCGTTGACGAACATATTTCGTCTCGTCTCGTCTGACGAAATTAACACTATTAAACAGCAGCGGAGCCGTGAAGTCGAGTCCACGCCGGCTCATCCCCCGCATGCTCCGTCTCCCCGCCATTGTCCTGTCACCTTTGTTCATGAGGACCAACACCCCCTGCCGAGTGCTAGGGGCATGGTTTCCTTTGGGTCTGGTGACACCGTGGAGATGATGTCATCCTCTGAGGAGTTAGAGGATTGGGCGGCTTCGGATGACGACGCCCACGCCGCCGCCGAAGAACACACCGAGTCGCGTCAACACGACTCTGAGCTCGTCCGCATCCTGACTCAAGCTACAGCGGAGCTCAATATTCAATATTCTTAGGCATGACGTTAAACTCGATAAAGACGCGAACATGGCTTACACCAGAACGTGCGCTCATGGTCAGACGCGAGGCGGCGTCGTTCAGAGCGGGTTCACATCTCCCTCTCAACAATTCCAAAAAATGCTGGGTCTGATGGCAGCAGCGTCCCCACTAATACCGTTGGGAATGCTGTTCATAAGACCGCTTCAGTTTTGGTTGAAAGCAAAAGTTCCGCCCCGTGCATGGTTGTCGGGCCGCTTATTAATCAAAATCACTTACAGCTGCGTGAAAGTGCTTTAGATATGGACATCCCCTCACCTTTTCCTCTCGGGCACGGAGCTCGGCTCCGTGAGCAGGAGGAAAGTGGTGACCACGGATGCGTCTGCGACGGGTTGGGACACGCACTGCGACGGAGAACCCGCCTCATAATCGAGGAAAATCGACTCCGATAATCTAAGTGATTTTCCCTAGCTTCTCTGTGAACTACGGTTTTGTGAAATAAATGCCGCTCCACCTGAAAGCAGCTGATGCCGATTTACTTGTAATCACGGAACCAGCTTTACTGAACACACGATTTTTTGCGCAGCCCTGTTTCAAATTACCTGCATCATGTGGCTGGCTTCACTAAGCAGCAAACAAAGGACATAAGAGCAGCTTTCAGTGTCACTTATAGTCAGTCAGCTGCAGAGTTCTGAATGTTTTTTATCATATAGGCTCGGCCTCCTCGTCTACATGTGGTGCTGCAAGAACCTGGCATTCTTAAAAAATCAAAGTACCGCAAGAGTGATTTGAGAGATCATACATAGGAGTCTGCTTATCAATCGTTCTCGCAGTACTTTAAAGTCATCCGCCTGCCATTCTTGTGGCACTGCATAAAGTCGAACTCACTTATTAACTTTGTCTATTGCTGTCAGTAGTAGGGTTGGGAATCCTTAGAAATTTTCCGGTTCCGATTCCGGTTCCAGTTCTGCCTAACGATTCCGGTTCTGATTCCGGTTCCATATAATAAAAAATAATGCACAATACTTAAACAATTCAATTTGTGTTTATTAATTACTGATAAAATATTTTAAATGTAAAATGATTAATATTTTCACTTTTTCAGTCACTAGGCCTATATCATTTATTCCTGTTGTAGTCCTCGTAAGATCCTACCTGTTGAAGTGAACATGATAGCAGCAGTAGTTCTCAAACATATGATTTGAGATTTATATGCTGGAGCAAGTGTTTTGTCATATATCCTGAAAAGGCTGCTGTACAAGTAATACATTTTGTATGTGCATGCGTATAGGCTTATATATAATGCATACATATATTTTGAAATATAAAAATGTAAATGAGGATCAGATATACGTTTCTTAACAAACATGCGTGTTCATATGCGCTGACTTCTTTTCGCCGTAGGCTGCTCGTCACAACATCAAGCAATGCTTAGGTTAAATAATATTAACCTAAATAATAATAAAATAATAATAAAAATTATTGAACATAAATAATAACTGAGGAACAAACTTCAGATCTCTGATTACAAGCCAAGCTATACTGTGTCCTTTTTTACAGCATCATTAAATCTTAATATCATTTTTAGTTTTTTTTTTATAGTTTTTTCTATATACAGCGGGTGAAATAAGTATTAAACACATCGCCATTTTTATCAGTAAATATATGTCCAAAAGTGCTATTGACATGAAATTTCACCAGATGTTGTAATTTATGTTAAACGAGCACAGCTCACACAAGACTATGAGATTGGTGGATTACAAGCATTTGATTTCTTATGTATGAATTGTATGCTAAAAATTAAGTGGCTCAAAAAAGTTATAAATCAAAATAATTTTTGGTTTTGTGTCCCTGGAGGTATATTTAAGAGATTGGGTGAAGTAAGCTTCCTGTTAAAATGTTACTTTTTGGTTTCAAAATTGCTAGTGAAATTATCCTCTTTACACCAACAAGTTTTATTGTATTAGAAAGTGTTATATAATCATAAGTTTACACCTCACAGAATTCCAAAGTATTTACATATAGAGATCCATTGCAGGGTACAGAGGTCCCCTGTTGAATAGGTAGACATCAGTCAGGGTTGCAGGTCCCCACTTGGCATATTTTTTTTTTTAAGTATTTTTAGGTCACATTATTGTAGTGATTTTGACACGGGCACAAATTAATTTAGCGATTTTCACATTTTTAGGGTTGAGACTCAGAGTTTTAAGGTGGTTGCTGTGTCCTGTTTCAGACTCTAGCACGCAGCCGGGAGACTCAGAACAATGGGGTTTGTACTCTGTTAGTGTCTCTTTTTCGGGATAAGATTCAGAGCATGGAATGTATGGAAAAAGGGAACTTTTATAACATTTTAGATAAGGAGGAGTATGCATTTTGCACTTTCCTGATGCAGAACCGTGATTGGCTGTTGATGTCAGAGGAAGTCCACAGAAGGTGCACATCTCTTCACTATTTCTCCATATAAAAATAAAATTAATTTGGTTAATGGTCTTGTTGTATTAGAAATAAAGAGATAAGATTCTGGATATATGCATCTGGCAATACTTTCCATTTTTGTCACTAGAATTCTGCCAAATATAGACAGGTCTCTTTGCAAGCACCAAGTCTAAGAATAATTCCATCTATTCCAAATATTTAGCTTTTCTCTAATGCCCCCATCCTTAATGTGTTTGCCTAAATATTTAACACAAGTTTTAATTGAAATATAATGTGCAACTTTAAGAGAGTTTTCATGTACAGTCATAATCTCACACTTGTTAATATTGAGTTTTAGACCTGAAAATTTGGAAAAATGATTTACTCTTTTAATTGCTTTAGGAACCTGATCAATAGATTTTAAAAATAATGTTGTGTCTGTCAATTGACTAATAAAGACATTTATGCTTTCAATAATTGAATTTTTAATAAGGATAGCCAACATCTCTGTGGCCAAAATAAACAAAGAGGGTGATATAGGACAGCCTTGTTTAACCCCTCTCTTAATATGAAATCTAGCTGAAGTATCTGATGGCAAGGCAACTGAGTTATTAATATCTTTGTATTAATCTGTACCACATTACAAAAAAATTCCCCAAAGCCAAACGTATGTAGACATTAAAAAATAAAAGAATGATTTAGCATATCAAAAGCTTTATACAAAATTACCCCATCCTCTTCTATCTCTTTATTGTAATCTAGCAGGTCTAAAACCAGTTGAATATTGTTATATATAGAGCTACCTTTAATAAATCCAGTTTGTGTATCCCCGATAATTTTTGACAATCCAGATTTAAGACGATTATTATAAATATGAATTAACAATTTGTAATCGGTATTTAATAAAGAAATGGATCGTAAATTATCCAAAAGTCTGGGGTCTTTCCCAGGTTTGGGAATGAGTATAATTAGACCTTGTTTCATTGAGTTGGTTAAAGGGGAAATGAGTATGATTTTAAGTGTTTAATTAATCCAAATCAATGTCTTTATTCATAAATATGTCCTCATTGGTGTCAAATGACCTCTGCCAGTGATCTGACTTTTCTTTGTAAGCTTAGAATTTCTTGTCGTTACTTACATTGAACGGTTAAGTCCAAGGAGGCATCCATATCGTTCCGCCGTATTGATAAACTATAATAGCAGAGAGGGACAAAAAGCACTTGCCTACCAACGCGTTTCCACAACGCGTTTTCATTTGGAACACGTGAACCAGCTGCAACGGACAAGGAGATCAGCGATTACATAACGGCTACCGTAGTTGCAACACGCATTTGGAAAGGGGAGGAGCTAGTAAGCACTGTTCGTTTGAATGCAAAATACAATTCCACCACTAGATGGTGGTAGATCCTACTGATTGTCCCTTTAAATCAAAATTATTAATGATTTCCTGGAAAGTAGCGAACAGAAATTCCCTAAGCAGAATCCAAAAATGCCAATTAAAGTTATACAGTACGAGACTATCTGGTCCAGGTGATTTTTCTATTGATAAGCACATAACAGCAGAATCAAGCTCCTCAACTGTTATAACTCTGCATCAGATTTAAAATTGTTCATCTATTTAAGGAACAAATTCACTAATTTCTTTTAGAAAGTATGTATAGTCTAAAATTGAAGAAGAGGATGAGTTTGTTCTGATAAAAATTAGCAATCTATAGTTTTGCATCAGAACATTCTAGAACATCAATTATTAATGTCTTAATAGCATTTTTTTTCTTGACTTTGTTTTTCTAATCTACAGAAATAAGCTGAGCTTGTTTCCTTTCTCCATCCACTTAGCTCTTGATCTAATGTATGCCCCTTTAGCTTTTCTTGTAAACATTTCATCTAACCTTGATTGAAGAGACAATAAATGTGCCATATCAGTTAAATTTAACTTGTTAGAACATAAATTGTTCTCCTTAATAAGAGAGGTCTCTTCTAGAAAGTAAGATTAATTTAATTTCTTACTATATGAAACGGACAGTTGTTAAATTTTGTATTTAAAAAATTCCCATTTACCTATCCAGAAAACCAGACTTTCATCACTCAAAATGTTAGAGATAAGTTCTTTTTACATATTCCTCTTTTTCAAGTAAGTGAGAGTTACATTTCCAATAACCTTTGTTATGAAAATAATTTTCTCTGATTTATCATTTACTGAATCGAACAATAGTCTGTAAGAGGAGCTGCAGATAAATTACAGGTCGTTTGAAATAGCAAAAAACTCGGAGAAATTAACCAAAAGTCAATTTGCGAATTGCTATATGCATCAGGTTTAATCCAAGAAAACTGTTTTAAACTTGGGTTTAATTCACGCCAATGAGCAACTAAACCCAAAGCATTACAAAAATCTACTAGTATGGAGTTATAATGATGAGCAGTTCACCTACTAGACACACTATCTAACCATTCATTATTTACCATATTAAAGTCACCTCCTAAAAGCAAGTTGTACAATGATCAAATAGAATTGATTCATCCTATTGATTAGACCAAAATGAGCAATCACTGTCACTGGAATGTGTTTCTGTAACAATACAATAACGGGGCAGGAAGCAATCGCAGGAAATATTCAAAGGTTTATTGAACACTTTGCAGAAACACACAGAACAAGAAATACTTTGAGTCCAGTTGGTGTTACAACCCAGTCTCACCCCATGGCGTCAATATTTGACGACACTTGACCATGCGTCAATATGTTGACGCGGAGGGTATACCTTTCGCGTCATTTTTTGACGAACTGGGGACTTCAATACTATTATGTCCGTTGCATTCTCTTTCCTATTTTCTTACCATTTTCGCGTCGGTTTAGGGTTAGATTTACATAATGACATTCCTACCCAAACCTAACTCTAACCCCAACGCCAGGTGACAACTGTTTAATTTTGCGTACCTAACTCTAACCCCAACGCCAGGTGACAACTGTTTAATTTCGCGTACACTGTTTAATTTTGCGTAATCTAACCCTAAACCGACGCGAAAATGGTAAGAAAATAGGAAAGAGAATGCAACGGACATAATAGTATTGAAGTCCCCAGTGATCAAAGGACTACAGTGGTGAGTAAATGCTGGTTGCAGATGGTGGCGTTGATGGAATCTAGTGATGTTACCAGTGACACCGAAGCTCCGAAGCGTGTGTCAAAAAAACGAACCGATTTTCATTGAAGCTTTGTATCGAAGCTTGATTCGTTCTGGCAAAATCACGTGACCAATGACGTCCGAAGCTTCGTTTCACACACACCCACGTGACTGCTTCGTTATCTGATTCAAAGGTTTAGAATTGTGCGATGCGCGGCGCGCCCTCATGGGTTGTATTGGAGTATTGCATTACACGGAATCGATTACTGTATAGTGAGTTTATGATATATATAGAATATATTAGTAGTAAAAAGCCTTTTCTGCACCACTTAATACCATGATATATTTTTTAATTGGTTCACACTTTATACTTTTGAGACAAGGTCTATCCTTAATTTGTTATTTTTGTTTGAAGTACCATTCGCATGAAATGGAACATGCTTTGGTCATGTATTTAATATAGTGTTACATTTATTTATGAATCTATCCTTAATTTGTCAATCCATTAAGTTTTGCTTTTATAATTAAATTAATACGTTGTTTGGTTGTGGAACATGTTGTGAAACAGCACTTTCACCAGCAGAGGTCCTCATTGAGCTCTGATTTGAAAAGCTTCCAGTAATGAACCGCTGGTTACGTATGTAACCGTGGTTCTATGAATAGTGGAAGACCGCCAGAGACGGAACAAAGTGGAATATCATGCGCTCGCGCATTGGCTACGAGAACTTATTGATTGGCTGTCATCCCGTGACCTCATGACGCCCAAATATATATTCTATCAACGCGTCATGATCTGTCTCAATGGTCATTCTCGCAATTCCGAGTGACCGAGAACTCTGGCGGTCTTCCACTATTCATAGAACCACGGTTACATACGTAACCAGCGTTCTATTTCATACCTCCAGACCGCCAGAGGCGGAACAAAGTGGAAGACTTATACCACCAAGTCACGAGGAATAAATAATAAAGACAGTAGACAAAATCTGAACACAATCTTTATTAACACAAGTGCAATACACAAAGGCAATCCACTACACCGCACCAGGCAGTACTGCTGCAGAAACAGGTGGAAGTGGAACCACATTCAGTTTGTAAAACCTGGAAAACGTACTGGCCGACGACCAAGTGGCCGCTGAACAGATGTCAGCAAGAGAAATCCCCTTCAAAAAAGCCCAGGAGGCCGCCACACCGCGCGTCGAATGGCATCTCACAGACACAGGTGCAGACACACCAGCAGAACCATAAGCCGCTCTGATGGCATCAGAAACCCAATGTGCCAGCCTCTGTTTAGACAGAACCGCGCCCCTGCGGCAAGCCCCAAAACGGACGAACAACTGATCCGTCGTCCGCCACTGAGCCGTCACTGAAACATAACGATGTAAGGCACGCACCGGACACAAAACCCGACGGGACTCGTCCGTAGGCTGAAAAGCAGCCAAAACCAAGGGTTGGTTAACAAACTGAGGTGACAAAACCTTGGGCAAGAAAGCAGGGTTGGGCCACAGGGTAACCCGGTCGAGTTCAGGACCCCATCTCAGACAATGATCACTCACCGAGAGGGCATGGAGCTCACTGACCCTCTTTGCAGAAACAATGGCCAGTAGAAACGCAGTCTTCATGGAGAGCCATTTAATGTCCGCCTGTTCCAGAGGTTCAAACGGCGGGGCACACAGACCCGTCAAGACCACATTCAAATCCCAAGGAGCATAGTCCGCACGCACACGTGGGCACAACCGTTGTGCGCCCTTGAGAAAAGCCACCACCAACTTAAGGGAGCCCACAGAAATGCCATCCAGCGGGGCCCTGTAGGCCGAAAGTGCAGCAACATAAACTTTCAGTGTAGCCGGTGAACGACCGTCGTCCAAGAGTTGTTGCAAGAAATCGAGTATGGCCGTGACGGGACAACCAAAGGGGTCAAGCGCACGCTCAGCACACCAGGCAACAAAATATGCCCAGCGGTTGCTGTACATCGTCCTAGTGGACTGAGCCCGGGCGTTCATAACAGTGATCTTAACTCTCTCCGAACAGTCCAGGACGTCCTGGTACCCCCCAGCGGCCATACCCAAAGTTTCAGTCGCTCTGGGCAAGGGTGCCATAGGGATCCCCCCATCTGGGACAGTAGGTCCCTCCGGGGAGGCAACGGGCAGGCTGGCCCTGTCGTAAGTGACAGAAGGAGGTGGAACCACGGCATGCTCGGCCATTGGGGGGCTATCAACAACAGCCGGTGACTCCGCTCTCGAACCCGGTTGAGCACCGCCCATAGTAAGGCCGTCGGTGGAAAGGCATAGAGAAGCAGGTCCGGCCATTCGTGGGCTAGGGCATCCCCGCCCAGAGAACCCGTCTCGTAAAGTTCGGCGAACCATAGCGGACAGTGCGTCGTCTCCCGTGAGGCGAATAGATCCACTGCCGCCATGCCGTAAACGTCCCAAATCTTCAACACAACTTCCTTGTGAAGTTGCCAGTTCGTCGGCCTCGGGCCCCCTCGAGATAGGCAATCTGCCGCAGAGTTCAGGTGACCGGGAACATGGATCGCCCTCAGGGAGAGAAAGCGCGACTCCGCCCAAGTCAGGAGCGTCCGTGTTAGGTGGAAAGACGGAAGAGACCTCGTGCCCCCCTGGTGGTTTATGTGGAACACAACCGAGGTGTTGTCTGTCCGGATCAGGACATGTTTCCCCACCAACACCGACTCGAAATGTCTGAGTGTCAGGACAACCGCTTGTAGCTCCAGAACATTGATATGGCATCCTGTCCAGTGAGGGTCCCACAGACCACTCACTCCTCGATGTTGCCAGACGCCTCCCCAACCCGACAGGGAGGCATCCGTGGTGACCACCTCCCTGCGCGACGGGGGTGGACCCATTGGTACCCCCGAAAGCAGAAAGTCGTCCTGATGCCATCGGGCGAGGGAAGAGCTGCATTCTTCCGATATCCGTACGAGGGCCCGTCTGTTGCGAACTGCTGACAGACGTAGCGCGATCAACCATTGTTGAAAAGGTCGCAGATGGAGGAGGCCGAGACGAACCACCGAAGTAGCAGCCGTAAGTAGCCCTGCCAGTTTCAGCAAGCGGATATAAGGAAGTCTTCGTCCTAGCCGGACTGCCGATAAAGCCCGGCGAATGACCTCCTTCCTGGGCTCGGTAAGAGTAGCGCGCATCGACCGAGAGTCCAGGCACATGCCCAGGAAGTACACCGACTGGGTGGGAATGAGGTGGCTTTTCTCCCAATTGACCTTGAGGCCAAGTGCGGCTATGTGCTGAAGCAAGCGGTTGGCGTCTGAAGCAGCCTGTTCTGACGTGGCTGCGCACAAGAGCCAGTCGTCCAGGTATGGTAGGACGAAAACACCGTCCTGTAGAAGGGGCTCCAGGGCCACCTGGACACATCTTGTAAACACCCGGGGGGCCAGAGAGAGTCCGAATGGCAGGACCTTGAACTGGTATGCCCTGCCCTGAACTCTGAATCTCAGGAACTGCCTGTGCTCCACCGCAATGGGCACATGAAAATAAGCGTCTTGTAAGTCTATGGTGACGAACCACACACCTGGCATCACAGCACGAATAACGTCTGCCGTGCGTAACATTCGGAACGGTAAGCGCTTCAGGAACCGGTTTAAGCGCCTCAGATCCAGGATGGGTCGGAACCCCCCATCCTTTTTTGGAACCAGAAAATAATGGGAGTAGAAACCCCCCGAACACACTTGAGGGTCCACCTCCTCTATAGCGTCCTTCAGCAACAATTTTTGAACTTCTGCTGTGAGGGCGAGACTCTGCCGTTTGTCTTTTATCACAGTATGGCAAGGGCGGTTGTGAGTTGGAGGTCGACGACGAAACTGCAGCCTGTAGCCATCCTTGAGCGTCCCGAGGAGCCAGCCGTTGGATGTAATGTCCGCCCAACATTGCAGCTGGGCTGCAGTGAATCCCATCGCCGCCGACCCCCGCCAATCAGCGGCGTCTGTCCGCTGGCCCTGTGCCCTTGGGGGGGCGCTGGTATGGTGGTTGCCCCGCCTGCAATGAACGCGGGCGTGCTCCCACAGCATTTCGATGAAGCGGGGGGGCAGACCTGGCCTGCCGGCTGCGGGAGAAACGGTTAAACGTCCCTGAGGGCGTGCGTTGCGGCGTAGGGGTCTGTCGAGGTGGGCGTAAGGTTGCCGGCGGTTCCCGAAACGACGTGCGGCGCTCCACATGATGTGAGCGAGACTCAGTCACACGAACCCGCCTTTCCAAAGCCTCCTGCGCAGCCGGCCCAAACAGATGTCCTGGTATCAGAGGTAGCTGACGCAGGTTGTTGCGGCAAACTTCCGGCAGGGGTGATTGTGCCAGCCAAACCTGCCGCCTCGCGTGTACGAGGAGACCCAGGGCCCTCCCACAGTCGCTCGCGATGGCACCGAGGGCTTGCAGTGAGGCGTCCAGCATTCCAGCCGTCGATTCCTCATGGCCGGAAAAATCTGACGAAGAGTGTAACGCCAGTAATAGGTGACCCATGGAGTTGCCCACACGGCCCAGCCGAGCCACTGTGTTATACACCCTAACCAGGGCATCATCAGTACGCCTACACTCCTTATTAGGGCAGCGCACGTCCTGTCGTAAGGCCTCGTTGGGTGAGACTATAAGAGACGCCACGCAGGGTTCCAATGTTGGCATAGCGCCGAGTCCCACGGCGTCTGGGGCGGACATGTCGGCTAACATACGTGAAACCCGGTCTGGTCGAAAAGACAGGGCCGACTGAAAAGCCGCCGAAACCACGTCGGCGAAATCTTTACAGTGAGGGAGACGTACCTCTTTAGCCCCGGGCACTGACCGACAAAGCAGATTAGCCGGTCCTGTGGACGCTGACGGTAAATCCAGCTCCAGTTCGCGAGAGCCCTCTTCAGGGTGTCGCGTAATGACAGCGCCGTAGAGGATGCCTCGCTCCCCGTCCGAGGCTCGCTGCCGCACACCGAGGGTAGCGGGGAAGACCCGGTTGGGGCAAGCGTTTCATCATCCAAAGGCTGGCCAGAAGCCTCGCTGAACAGGGAGTCCGTGGCTGCTACCGATACGACGTCACTCACCTCTGTGTCAGACGTAAACGGGTGCTGATCAAAGGCGGGAAGTGAAACGTCACCCGTCGTTGGCTCCGCGCGAGCCTCCGCAGTCGCTGGAGCGGTAGCATTGGCTAACAAGGTCTGTAGTTGCTGAACCGTAGCCGATAGCTCGTCCATGCGTTTAGCCAGTGCGGAAGAGGTCTTCCGTTTAGGCTTAGGTTGCCCGCCGTCATCGCCGTGAACATGTTTACGTTTAGACCCGCTCGAACGCACGCTAGCGGGTAGAGCCCCCGACGTGAGTGAACACACGCTCGCCAGGCGTTGTTGACGCAGCTCGACCGGCATGATACTACACTCCGGGCAAGGGTTAGATAAAGCCTCTTTGAGATGTTCCATACCCAAACACGGTGGGCAAAGATCATGTCCATCCAACATGTCCATCCCGGAAAGGCATCGCGAACAGTAAGCCGCATGCTCCATAATGTCAGATCCGTAACGGAGAAAAACCGCCGGCTGACAGCACGGGCGTAAACGAAAAGCAGACCGATACTACAGCGGGTAAGCGTGGTAGCCTCGAACGAGGGAGCCCAAAGCCGTGGGTACTCGTAGCGAGGGTAAGCGGCGCACCGAGCGAGGGGACCTTGGTAAACCAATAGGTACTCGCCGGTGAAGGTTACAAATATCTGCAGCGCTGACGTACCTGTCCGAAGCTTAATAGTGTGGTATTCCGTCGAAGACACCAGCGAGGGAACCCTGGAAACCAATAGGTACTCGTAGGTGGTGTAAATATCCAATGTAGAAAAACCGTAGATTCCAAAGAAAGCAAAAACCAATCTGAGTAGTCTAATACAGCTAATGGGGAGCGAGTCGCTAAGCCCAGTAAAAGCTGCGCAAACAGACTAAAGTTCTTCGCCAAGCGAGAATGAAAAAGAGACAGATCATGACGCGTTGATAGAATATATATTTGGGCGTCATGAGGTCACGGGATGACAGCCAATCAATAAGTTCTCGTAGCCAATGCGCGAGCGCATGATATTCCACTTTGTTCCGCCTCTGGCGGTCTGGAGGTATGAAATAGAACTTTTTCCGATACAATTGGGTTGAAAGCTTCACTGCTTCAAGAAAGCTTCACTTCGCCATCACTAATGGAATCTGGTCAGTGGTAAGTAGGCAAACATAGAAGACCGGAACATCCAACACAAAGACGACATGCACCGATACCGAATCCAAAAATGAACAGACCAACATGAGAACAAGAATCTGGAGTGGAACAGAGTTTATATGGAGTGGATGTAATGATGATCAGCTGGAGCGAGACAATCAACACACAGGTGAAAGGGATCGGGATAACGAGCACATGGCAGCACACGTGAGTAAACACAACACGCATGACACGGAGGAATATAGCCTTTCTTTTTGTACTGTCTCTAAGACCCCATTAGAGACATTAAGTAAAAGAAACGAGATAGTACTCGTGAGTTGAAACATAGAACTAGAACAATATTAAAAAAGCACAGTCAAAAACATAAAAACAATGCTGGGATAAAACAACACCAGCTATTAGGATGAAACCAAGAAAAGAAGTGGCAGGTATTGGTTCATATTCAGTTCTCACTACTCACAGACTCTTATTTTTTCATGTAAAAAAAAATAGTCTAGGTTTTTAGTTGCAGACGAGATTAGACGGCCCTTAATATAACCAAATGGACTGTGGACTGCAATAGAATGTCCTTTTTACCAGCACTTCTAGCTGAATAAGTGTCCAAAGAGCTGCACGGGCTGCCCGATCCTCTGCTGTCAGATCCTCCGCAAATCTAATTTCCTGTTCAATACACACCTGTGAGTTCTTTGTGGTCTTCCAGATGACGTCTTTGTCTCTGCGCATGGTGAACTGAACAATTATTTGGCAGTGTCGTCCAGACTCCCTTCTCCCAACTCTGTGCATCGAATCAACCACATCTTCCAACTTCTGTACCAAGTGTGGGATTATCTCAGCCAAGAGTAAATTCACCTCTTTCTGTGTATCTTCGTTGTCATGCTCTTTCATATCTTTGATGCGAAGATTCCGTCTTCGTTTATAACGCTCCATTTCCGACGTCTTCAAGTTTAGTTCTTCATTAGATTTGATGTGTTATTTGCTTTTCCAAGACGACACATTTCTGTTAAAGATCTTTGATCTCAGCAGCGTTAAATTCCACTGATTTGGAGATTGACTAGGGATGTAACGATATTGATGATATCATGCTAAAGGTGGTAAACATGTCTCAATATCGTCATGGTTGGGCTACAATATTAAAAGGACAGGTGTCCGTCAAAAAGCAAAATGAATAAACACAGTCCCGCTGAAAAAATCATTGTTAACTACATAGACCATGATCCTTTGCGCTGCGTCGTCACAACAACCGTTGTTAAGTCGACTGCACGCTGCACGCTAGTGTCCACACAAGCTCACAGCAAGCCAGCATGGCCGACAGCGATACTTGTAAGGATGAAAACAACAACCCCGAAGTTGAGAATGAGATTGTGCCAGCTCCTGCAGCTTTTAAATCAGATGTCTGGAAACATTTTGGTTTCGCTGTGTCAAAAAACGCAAAAGGAGAGAAGGTGGTGGACAGATAAGGACTATGTGCAAGCACTGCCACAGTAAATTGCGATACAACATAGAAAAAACACAAGCAACATGCGAAGTAATCTGACGACCCATCATCCCGAAAAGTTTGCAGATTCTCTCACAAAGAAAGTCCTGTCCGGTCAAAAAGGGCTCAAGAAATCATGAGGTACATGCATCAGGTTTAATCCAAGAAAACTGTTTTAAACTTGGGTTTAATTTACGCCAATGAGCAACTAAACCTAAAGCATTACAAAAATCTACTAGTATTGAGTTATAATGATGAGCAGTTCACCTAGAAACACTATCTAACCATTCATTATTTACCATATTAAAGTCACCTCCTAAAATGATTAAGTCAGTATTATATATTTTTTTCATTTCCTCTATTATGGTTAAAATTGAGGATCTTTTACCAAGAAGATTGAAGATTCTTTTACCATTAAAAAAGGCCACAACTGTTCTCTGTGATGAGACACAACCAACAATATCTCTCATTTCACCACTAAAACAAATGATTCAAGACAGCATGGCCACAGATAATCACGACTCAAATGCCATTACTCAGATGAAGGCAGCCATTCTGAAGGATCTTACTGACAGATACCAAGGAGAGGATGAAAAGTTAATGCAGGAGAGCGGTGCTTTGGATCCACGCTTTCGGACCTTGCAACATCTAGGCAGTGGAGAGAGAGAGAGGAAGTCTTTAAAAGAATAAAGTTTAAAGCATCACAGATGCAACAACAGGTAAAAATGTTAACGCTGTGCCATAGAGAAAATTGAGAGAAATACAATAAAATTTAACAAAATGCTAATATAATGTCTTTTTATCATTTATGAACCAGGACCAAGATGTGCTGCCCAGGAGCCCACATCCAGCAGATCTGGACGACAGTGGCAGGAGCTTTGTGCCTCCTCTTAAGAAGCATGCCCTTAAGGACCTCCTTGGCTTTTCATTTAGCAGTAATCAAGTCACAGGTGGAATTCAGGCAGAAATTGACTCTTACTGCAAAGAAGCATTAGTTTATCCGTCTGCTTGCCCTCTTAAGTGGTGGAGAGACAATGCAGGGCGGTATCCTATTCTGTCTTCATTAGCAAAGACCTACCTGTGTATACCCGCTACCTCGGTGCCCAGTGAAAGGGTATTTTGAACAGCAGGGGATATTGTAAATGCCCAGAGGTCTCCTCTTCTCCCTTGCAATGTAGATCTTTTGATCTTTCTAAAGAAAAAACTTGAACATTACCTAAAGGATAGTTCAGTGTTTTCAGAAGGCTTTTTGCCAGACTGTTTAAGGATGTTTTTACTGTTTTTTGTTTCTTCTCCCTTGGAATGTATATATATTGATCTTTCTGATGAAAAACTTGAACATAAGCTAAATGATAGGTCATTTTAGTGTTTTTTTTTTAAGGCTTTTTGACTGACTATTTTATTCAAGTTATGTTCCTAAATACCAGTTTTAAAAGGCTGCTTTTATTTGCCTTGCACATTTAAACCTGACTTAACTTGATCTTTGTTTGCACTTAAAGGGAATTCCCTATTGTTTACAATTGTTCTAGTTGCTTCTTAACTTGAACATTGCACAGAAGAATCAGTTATGCAACCAAATACTACTATACACAATATTGATGTTCCTGACTACAACTTTTACTTCAAAAGCACTATGTGATCAGCGTTTTATTTTGTCATGATCCATGAATACAACAATAAATTGCCTGTTGACTGGAAAAAGCAGAATAAATGTCAGTATATTTTTGCTATTATCATCACATACACTACCGTGAGCTACATAACAACACCGCAAGTTTTTCTCAATACCGCAACAATTACCATACCTCGAGGCCAAGAGCGAAATTGTATCGTACTGTGAGACGTTGATATCGCCACATCCCTAAGATTGACACAATCATTGTACAGTTTTGTCAAATCTGGTCTGCAATACCCTCCAGTTTCTTGTCTTGTGAGTCAAATCTTGTTGTTAATTGCTTGCAACAACACTGCATTGGAGATGTCACCATCATCTGGTTTGACCTTTTAAGAAGGATTTTTTGTTGGTGTTATGTAGGATGAATCTCTTCGTCTGTCTTTTGAGTTTTCTCGACCATAACTGTGATCCATTTTCATTGATGTACTTCGTGCTCGACTTGCCAACTCTGCCACGTTTGGAGGTTATAAACTCGTTGATTTAGTTGATGTACGACGACAAAGCAACACAAAATTACTTTGTCTTCAATTATGAGCAGTTCTGAGGCCGGTAAATGAGAAATCAAACGTAAACTTTTGTATATACTTTTTGTATTTAGTAAACAAATGATACAAACATCTTCCAGATCTCAGCAAAACACGTGTGCCTAGCTAGCCATCTTGCCAATCATGTGATTGGTCGAGCCTGGTCGAGTTCGAAAAAATAAAATGGCGGCCAAGAAAGCGACTGGAGCACAAATTTAGTGTAAATAAATGTATATTTTAACTTTTTACACCTTTCAATTGCATTTCTAGCAAGAAATTAGTATTGTAGTTTTCAAATATATGATTAGTTATCACAAAGGCGCTCTCTCTTTATATTTTAAACACGCTGCCTTCATGCCTCTGAAGTCATTGCCTCAAGAGGCAGTAAGGCAACAAGTCAGCTGCCTAAGTTTTCGAACGCAGCCAACGTATCTCAAACCCTGTTGCACATCGGGGCACACCGTTTCCAGGAAACATGGCGTTTAACCCGAAAACCGTAGCTAAACGTTGTGTACCGTTTTGAACTTGAACGTGCCCTAGGTAACAAGGGAAAACAGTTGCGGTCTTTGGACTTGACTACTTACATAACGTATTTCCTGTATTTTGCCCAAGTGTTCTAGTGGGTGTGAAGATCCCAAGCGTGCATGTAAAAATTATTTATCCGATGGGACACACTTAGCAAGTGTAAAAATGTCAATCCAGGTAGTGGCAGCAATTTGCACAAAAACGTATTAATTTTTTTATTTAGGCTACTTAAAATATATAATGAACATAATTATTATCTACCTGAAACTTTCAGAAGCAGAATTATTATTTGCACCTGTAAAAAACTCTTCATTTTGTGCATGCAGCTTTATTAAAGTTTATTGTTTATTCTGTGGTCCCTGAATAAACAACACCATGTTGTTTCTAATTATGTGATAAGCAGTTGCAGATATTTTACAAAATACATGCTGACACCAATGAAATGTGCATCACTGTTTATTTTAATTACCAACATAATATGTAATATCCATTTATATTCATTATTTATATACACAGCCTGAATAATTAAACAATGGCTGCGTCCAAAAACGTTGGCAGGTGACTTGCTGCCCCACTGCCTTATGAGGCAAGACTTCGGAGGCATAAAGGCAGCTAAGAGAAACACTTTCGGACACACTTCAAAGGCAGCGTGTTAGAAATTTAAACAGAGAGGGCCTTTGTGATAACTAATCACATATTTGAAAAGTACTAAATTCTCGCTAGAAATGTAATTAAAAGGTGTAAAAAGTGAAAAAATACCTTTATTTACACTAAATTTGTGCTCCAGGCGCTTTCTTGGCCGCCGTTTTATTTTTTTGAACTCGACCAGGCTCAACCAATCACATTCCCCTCATGTGCGTACACGCATAGAATTGTGGGACAAGATCTCAGGAGTCAGGAAGTAAACCTAAAATTGGATTCGGAACCTGCCTTGGAAAGCTGCCGCAGAGAGCAGCAATTTAGAGTTTTCGGAGGCAGCCAATGAACGGGGAGAACAAGGGGGCAGAGACAAAATACGAGACACCCGATACACAAGGTCATGAGCCTTCACATAGAACATGAGACTGTCAGAACCCTACCATACTAGATACAGACATAAAACAAAAATCTTGGCAGGATCTTGACACAGTGGAGATGAGCAAATAAAGAGATGAGGACTTTTGTGTTTTTGTGTGTACTCATGAGAATCCATGATCTTAATTTTACTAATGTCATATATTCATATACAAGTAAGTTACCAGAACATGAACATCAAGATTATCTGATGAACAAACTTCAGATCTTTACAGATCACAAGCCAAGCTAAATTGTCTTTTGCATTATTAAACCTCAAAAGTTCTTCAGCTTTTCTGGCACACAGAGTAGAGTCTAAAGTCTCTTAACTATTGAGCCACACTGTTTGTTCTCTCTCTGGAGAGATAAACCCCAGAAACTTGTTTAATGGGATTCAACAGGATAAAATCTGAAAATATAAACGTATAAATATAAATTAAATACTGTAATTCCAAAAGCAATCTTGTACATTACAGTAGAATATATTGACCATGTTTTGTTACACAACACAACACATGCAATAACTTCTTAAATAATGTGCTATACATTATGCAATATGTAAATAGTTTTAGTTTGTAAAATCAATTTAAAATATAATAAAGTTTAAAAACACATGATTATATAAACAACATATATGTTTTGCATTCTTTCTGGGAAAAAACGGCATCAGTTTTACATTATAAACTCTGTGGACTGAAGAAATAGTAAGATGCTATTATATGCATAGCCTTTATTTCTGTTTGGCGTGTATAGGCAGTTTCAGCAGTAACAACATTTACAAACGTCTTTCGTGGAACAAACATAATTTCTAGTAAACTTTGCAAAGAATCAATAATAACAGAGTCCCTTTAGAATAATTTATTTCTGAAAACAAGGGTAATAAACAAAAAGTAGATTACTTTAGTTGTATCAACTATCAATTTAGTTGTAAAGTGTATCAAATACTACGCTGAGCTAACGTTACTGTGTAATATGTGTACTATATAATGTATACAATGTTAACTACAGAACAGCTGCCAAACTTCCCTTCACTAGCGGTGATCAGTGGCGAGGCTATAAGGGCCAGGGTGGCACTGGCCCACTCAGATTGACGGTTGGCTGACCCAGTCAAAAGACACAAAAAATAAAAGCAAAAGTAATCACGCATAAATTATAATAATGTCTTTAATAATAATTACTTAAATAGCCTACGCATCATTCAGAAATAAATAACTATATGAAGGTTTATCATTTGCATGTGTTTCTAAACCTTGCAAATGTTAACATTCAAGCCATTTTAAAGAATTTATGTGCGAGAAGATGATAAAGTGAGCTGTTTTTTGTGCGCACAGACGCACGGAGATGCGTGTTTCAAAAAGCATGCAAACACAGAATTTCTATGCTTGACCAGACGCATACATACAAAATTATCTCAAAATACCACAATCTTGGAAATTATGTCTTAAAGTGGACGTAAACAGTTCAGAAACAAACCAGATACAGGTACGTGTCCTCCTGTATATGGTCTTTTTCGGTCTTAAAGTTCAACTTTGTGCCTGAGTGCCCTCAAGAAATCTGCTTATGTTTGTGTCATTATATTACACTCAAATAAAATTATTCATTTAATTTACTCAGTTTTTTTAGGTTAGTGGTACAGTCAATTTATTTAAGCTACATTTAACAAGTTTTTTTTTTTTTTTTTTCATTTTTTATAAATAAATTGATTGCAACCACTTACCTTAAAAATTGAGCAAATTGAATGAATCATTTTAGTTATACATTAACAGAAGACAAAAGGAAAATCACTTCTGTAACTTTAAAAAGGTGAGTTATATTTAATTTATACAATTAAGACAATATCCAATAAAAATTGTTCCTAAAATGTAGTATTATACTTTATTTCTAACTTTGTACTTTTCATATGTTTATAATTTCTTGATTTGTTCTTAATTTATTTTCCTTATTTTCCTTTTTTGCTGATCTGAAAAAGATTCGATCCATGGCTCAAAAAAATGTAATGTAATGTTTGAGAACGTGTACAACAAAACGCAGAAGAAGATGATGGCTCCAGGCTGTGAGCCGGCAGCCTCTGATGTTAGGACAGAGTCTTGCAGAAGCAGGAGGAGGAGGATTTCTTTTCTTACTCACACATGACCCTCAACAGAAGGAAAAAGTGAAAGCAGTTATCAGTAACATACATGTGAGTAACTAAAACGAGTACAAAGTTTACAATGGGTTATCAAGTAATAGTTTGTATAGATAAGAGTGCAGCAGTCTTGTTTGTATATGTTAGACTAGAAAATTAAGCAGATAGTGTGTTTAGACTTGTTTATACAATATATACAGTATATACAAACTATTGAAAAGGGGATTAAGTACTTTATCACTGCAATATATCAGAAATATATATAAATAACATTTCTTACAGCCTTCACAAATTCATAGCAGAATTAAATGTGGAAAATCAGCTTTGAAGATTTAAAACATAAGTAAGCTCTGAACATCTCTGAACATAAGAGCTCTGAACATCCTGGCTTACATCTACATCTCAAATATGATTTACTAACACGCACACAATCAACATAAAACACGTGCCTCACCTACTGCACAGTTAAAAATAAAGGTACAAAGTATTTTGTTATTGCTATCGACTTTAGAAACAAATATAATAACTTCTAACTTTAGGTGCTTAATGTTAACATAATTATTACTTAATCTTGACGTTTTAATTCTGTTTAAGAAATTTTAACAAACAAGTATACCTTTTTATTTTATTTTTTTATTTTTTTTAATGGGGGTTGCATCACTACCTTTATTCATCTAAAAACTAATTATAGACATTAATATTTATCTTGAACATACTTTTTATTCATTTATTTATTTATTTCTGTATGTCGTTCAGTATTTAATGTGAAGTCATCTTTATAACTGAGGCTGCTGCCTGTTATATATTGCAATGACTTGATCAAAAACCTGAATTACAAACAACTGTATTTATTGAATCATTTCAAGTTATTGATTTATTGTTAAATCATTAGCTTAGTCAGATCTGATATGCTTTCTGATGTTTATTCAGTCACACAGTTTCAGCATGTTTAGTTTGTCAGTTTTCTGGCATAAACATTCAGACACAACCTTCTGTATGCCTGCAAACAAGATAAGAAGCGCCTCGACCCATACACGTCTTTATTTTATGTAACTGAAAACTTAAAGTAAAAGTGAGTGAAACTGGATTTACTCTGATACTTCTACTGGGACAAGATGTCTAAAACGAACTCACGTAAGCAATACATTTTAAAATACTAGTTACATTATAACTAATCATAACAACAACGACTTAACATTTGACTTCAGTGTAAAAACCAAAAACTTTTGAGGCCAAATTTGTTGGCCACAGGTCAGACAAACTTGCTTCTCTGCTGATATTTGTGATGCAAATGTGATAAAGTGAACGACTACATCAATAATAGGGGAGAGCAGGGGCGAAAGTACCATTTTAATTATTATTACCATTTTTATTTATATTATAAAATTAATTTTAAAAGATAATGTTTTAGACAAATATATTTTTGCTTTGGTCAGTAAACTCACAAGTGTGGTCCATCAATACCAGGTGGTATTTTTGAACAAATGTAAAACGATTTTAGTATAATTTCACTTTGAACATAAGAATAGCGAATTGTTACTTTTGACCCTGTCAGCAGAGACAAAAGTAACACACAACTGGGTCAAAAGTAACAAAACAAGATAGATTTTTGTGTTACACTTGTTTTCATTAAATATACATGACTATGACCTTGTTAATATGTAACTGGAAACATATTTTGTCATTTATCTGTAAAAAATAATGAAATTACATTTTCATTTTAAATTTCAGGTTTATCAAATATTTTAAAAGCAACCAACCGTAGCCTTCAAACTTTAATTGTTAAGAAAAAAAAATTCACGGTATAGTGACGTGTGCCGTGTTTACTTTTTTCACGAATGAAGTGAATTAGATGGTGAATTTGTTAAAAACAAACCTTTTAATAAGTTGCAACCAGAAAAATTTTATATTGAATATTTTAATTGCTGTTTATACTTTTTTCCTGTTATAAAAACATGAATTTTATGTTTAATCGTTGAACTGAAGGTTGGATTAAACATGAAACCCACGTGATCGTTGTCATCAGTGAGGCGACCAATCACAAAGAGCTGTGTCATCATCACAACTCTGTGCAGCTGCTCTGGAGAGGCTGCACTGGCAGAGCTAGCCGGCTACTCTCGAAATGCTCTCGGAATTCAAATCATACATCACAGTCACGTGCCTTCAGCCCCAGCTCAAGCCGGACAAAATTACTAACCGGCATGCACTGCTTCAAGTCAGCCGCCGGTCGGTCTGCGCAGTGCTGCATGAAGTCGAACACATCTATTATCAGGGCTCTGAGAAAATTGCTTTGTTACTTTAGTTCCTCATTAGTTTTGCCCCAGTTCTCCTCGGACGGGATTCGTTTTACAGGGGGACCTCTAAGAAAATCGTGCTTCTCAGAGGTTCTCTTTGTTTTTAATCCCGTCCGAATCGGCCATGTCTGTGTTTTTCTCTGACGACCTCCGTAAGAATTCCAGAGCAATTTTTTTCTGTGTTTGCTGCAATATCTTTTGAAAACACGGTTAATTTTGTGTTTTGGCCAACGTGATCTGCCGTAAGGTCTTACTAATGCGCATATATTGTATTTCCTGAGTCCCATTCATTCAGATATGGATGTTTTTTCGCATTCGGAAAAATAAAATAATTAAATCAAGACAAGCTGAATATCAAACACTGTTAAGTCTGGCCACTGTAATATCATTAACGTTATAAGAAACTCCGTTCAAAGTTGTTCAACTCCGGAATGTTAATGTTAATTAATAAAGATAACAAATTGTTATTAATCATTATTTCTTCATTTCTTTGGGTTTATTATAAGCAGATATTTATATAAAACACGTAGGCTAACGTTACTTTAGTAGGATTTGTATATTTTATTTTGATTTTTTTAAATTAAATTAATAAATTACATGTTCTGTCATAATTTTACATTTAAAGCAAAATATTAAACATTACAAACACGCGTATCCAGAGGACGTGCTCTTTTGCAATGCCCAGAATGCATGAAACAGACACTCCCATCTCTGGAATAGCCTGCATCATTTTAATCCCGTCGAATCGGTACATAAAATCACAGACGTCCTGGGGGACACGTTGAAACTCAAACGTTGTTTGGAAAACTTATCCTGTCCGAATAGTGCTTAAGTCAATAATGTATGCAAAGCAGCAAACACATATGCAGACTGCATACTGTACGTCATCAAGTTTAAGTTAACTGAGCATTACATTCACAAATCATAAGCATAATATAACAATTTACGATTAACTAAGAATAAGAGCCAACTTTATTATTGTTAAAATTCTGAAATAAGACTTAATGACGTATGCAGCCTGGAAATGTGACCTCCGGAGGCTGCAGCCTTTGGATTGAGAAACGGCCATAGTCTGATTTAAATTCAGCGTGGTTACTTTTACCTTTCCATTGTACATGACAAATGATGGCCGAAAACACGGAAAGCAATTCAGAAAGGGGCTGCGTGGGGTGAAAACCATGACAGTTAATTATCCAATTCGAGCCTTGGATGCATTAACGAAAATAAATGTATGCGACTACAGCGCATGTGACACGCCGACCGGAAGTGATGTATTTCAGTGTGTTCCAATTAAAACTGTGTGCAAAGTAAAAATTATAAATTCTTTTTTGTTTCATTTTATCAGTAACAGAATACTTTAAAAGAGATTGATTACTGGTAAGTAAATGATTAACTATAAATATTTTCGTAGACTAAAGGTTCTTGCGCTGGATAGAGCTTCTCTCCCATGCAGGGGTGCCGCTAGAAATTTTGGGCCCTATGAAAAAATAGGGGGTCAGGCCCCCCCATACCCATTTCGTACCAAACATACAATCCAACCTATACTGTAGCTATTCAAAATCTTTGTCTGTAATTTAATAATACAGAACTATTTATTTTGCTATTGTTTTGACCACAGTTATCAGTATTTATAGATACCTAAAATGTCTGCAGCTAAGATAATTTATAGTGCAATGCAAATTTAATTGAAAAATACATTACATTAAATCAAATATTCAGAGAAAATGGAACATTCTTAAAGATTAAAGATAAATGTGACCAAGGGCGTAGGTTTGATTCTGGCATTGGTGGGGACATAAATAAAATGGTCGCATTGCAAAAACTGTTTATCACTGTTTACTTGACATAAACAACAGACAACTCAGTATGCACTTTACTCAGTGATATCTGACTCGCCACCCCCGGTGCCATCCCAAATTTAATATACTATAATAAACAATTTGTTATGTCCTAGAGCCTAATAAACAGTAACTGTTTAAGTCTTTGTAAAAAAAGAAAATCACATTTTAACATATATGAATCCATATTTACTTTATAACATTGAAGAATATGCAATTAATATTTAATTCTTAATTTAAAATGCCAAAAAAATCTCAATGTTGAAGTTGGTATGTATATCATGCTGTTTCCTGAACACAGTTTATTAACGTTTCTGTAGTTCACATTAAATCTTCTTTTCATTAACAGACAGTAAATCAGAAAGTTTAAAATGCAACCTTACATTTTGTCTACATCTGTGCAAGTACTGACCACAGTGCAGTAATGTAAAGTATTCAGCAATCATGACATGAATTCATGTTTTTACCATGTTGGGGTTATTTTCTTTCATGGATTAGGGACCCCCCTAAATAACCTTGCCACCCCATTTATAAAAGGTTGACACAAGTTTGCAACTCCTCAGGTTAACATGGGATTGTCGTGTATTGGTGAAAACACTGTCCTTGAATCATTATGTGACACAGTTTTTTTTGTGCATGAAACGGTTACAGTGAGTATAATAATACTTTATTCCTCACTTACCTGTAGCCCGAATAATCACGCGCTTCTTGTTGAGTGAACTTTGACGCATTGTACAAAGTGAAACCATCCTATCACACTTAGCGAGTAAAGACAATCCCATAAAGTGATGTGATTTAGAGAGGCGGGACTCAAGAAATGCTAATCCAATCATATTAGCAATGTGAGTTAGAGAGGCGGGACTAAAGAAATGCAAAGCCAATCATAATAGCGATGTGAGTTACGGAGGCGGGAATTGCAGAGAACGAAAGCTGTTAACCGTTTGTGTACCACATAGAGCGTTATTTTTACAGAACGGGATGCAAAAGATTTCTAATCTCATTTAAATGATTCCTGAAAAAAATATATAATAAGTAAAAAATAGAAAACACAAGAATAAGACTGACATCAGTGGTTATATGTAAATACAGATTAATCGAAATTATTGCTAGGGACAATTCAGTCTTCCCTGAATATTGGTAGGGACATGTCCCTAGCGTCCCACCCTAAATCTACGCCCATGAATGTGACCATGCCTGTGAAAACCCAGCTGAAGTATTTATTTGTGATTTACTGTTTTCCACATAAAATCATCCTATATAATGTAAAGAACATTTTGTGAAAATATAAACTTGATATCTTTAATATTGACTGAGTAATGTCATGTCAGCGATTGAAATCATAGTGAAATTAATGCCTGAAATTAAACTGTGATGCTTTTTATCTCACAATAAGATTTGAGGCTTTAGTCTGATTTTCAGACACAGTCTTAGTGACATACTGTATACTTGAGCTGTTACACACACGACATTGTAACATTTAAAAATGGCGAACAACAACAATGCATCTTTTCTATGTACATTCTGACTGAAACAAGACTGGGTCAACAATGCTTGACCAATGCGGCGTGGTGAGCTTGAACCTGCTTACATCACGAGGCATTTTTTGGACCCAACATTCAATAGGAAAATTCAACTGCAGTAGCCACCGTTCAACCTGAAGACCGTTCAACCGTTTTTACACCATATATTGTAGTATTGAAACACTTTATATCCAAATGTCAAAAAACATACTAAAATCAATGAACAGCACTAATAAAACCCCATTCTTACAGATCATTAACTAAAAAAAGTTGGTTTAGGGTTTTAATACTCTTTAAGAAAACAGCTATACTGTTATTAAATGATTCTTCAGACTGTTTTTTAATCAACGGGGCTCTAAAATAAAAAATAAATGACAACTATAGCAGATTACGACATTTCCATTGATTTCTTAACCCTTGCAAGTTGAGAAGCTTTAATATACATAATTTGACTAGTTTAGCCTTAGTTGCATTTCAGTTTTGTCACAACCAACTCGATTTACGACTGCATAAAAATCCTTCCTGGCATATTGCGTTACAAAACAAAACAGTGTGTAACCGATCGCATTTCTAGTTTATGTTAATTATCTTATACGGGCTACGTTAATTTAAACAGCTTATAAGGGCTGACTTCACGTTAGAATCATAACATAAAACAGGGAACGTAAATCACCTTGTGTTTTTTTAAACTGAGGTGAACAGAGCGAAGACTTTACAGTGGAAAGAAAACTGCATTGTATTGCTCCAGCGTCACATTGTGTAAACTGCATTTATAGTAAGGAAGTGCACATATGCAGATATCATAGCAAATAGCAGTAAATACACACACCTTGCTCTCTTCTGAAGTTCACGCGCACTGTGAGACCGTGGATTGAAGACGGCGCTAAAAGGCAGAGTAAAGACGGGGCGGGTCTAAGAGGGCTCAGCTTAAGGGGGTTGCGTGTGCGGCACAGTCCTTGGCTGGGGCCCTTAAAAGTTCATGGGCCCTTAGAATCGTCCTAACTTTTCCCCCCTTACAGCGCCCCTGCTCCCATGACAGATTTACAATTAAACTGCAATTTCATTACAACTGCCACTAGGGCAGGGGTTCCCAAACTTTTTTTCCTGCGCACCCCCTTCTATGTCCCAACCGGGTTGGCGCACTCCCAATCCCCGATCAAAAAAAAAAAAACGCTAAAAAGATTTGTTTTTAAAGACTCATGTTTAATCATGCGCAAATAACCAGGGGCCGGCTTCAACAGCCGGACGTTAAGAAGTTGGGTGTAAAGCCCGCCCTACGTCAAGCTTAGCTACGTCTGACATTGTGAAAAATATTTACGCGTGTTGCACCATCTGAAACTACGACCAGACGCAGCTACGCTCAGCGTAGATGATGCGCGCCCCCGTGTATGCATTTAACCACTGTGATATTTAGATGCCATTCGAGTTTACTATGGTAAAAAACGTACACTTACTGCCGTCAGCTAATAGATGATATATGAGAGTTTCCTCATGTTTACCAGTGCGCTCTCCTTCTAGATGCGTGCATAACGTGCAGACCCATCATTCACGAAAGCCTTTACTGTTCGCACAAAAGGTGTATAATAGTTTGCAGATTCATTATAACAGCTCAAGTTTAAAACAAAATTAAATGAAAGCTTTTAATAAGTTCCCTACAGTGTCTTTTTAAGTATTTATGTATTTTATTATATAATTCATTGGTGGTCTCTTTACCATGCATGAAAACACAATGCTCGCGTATCCTGTGCATTATCCTGCACCCATCTCGTCACATTTCATTATTTCTATTTTTGCCATAAAAAAGTCTCTCTCTCTTGGTCCCTCTCCTCCTTCGTGACTAACAACTTTATCATAAGACATCCCACACTTGACAGTTTCCCTGATTTCAGCCAGTTAAGCATATTTATAATATATATGGAATGAATGAAACGAGTTGGCACGCATATAGGGGCTGCAGTGCATAACAGAAGAGCAGTGCGTAGAAAAAGACAGCAGCTGTCTTCTACGTTTCTATCAAAAACTAATTAATTATAGTTTTTATTACAAAGGAAATGTTTACTGTTCATTTTTTTATTTATTTATTGTATGGAAAAATCCCACTTAAAGAAACAGACCGCCATTACATTTTTCCTCTCGCGCACCCCCTGGTGGCAGCTCACGTACCCCTGGGGGTGCGCGCACCACACTTTGGGAATCCCTGCACTAGGGGGTGAACTCCAGACAGTTATATCTGTATGTATCCCCCTTTTTCTTGAACACAGAAGTAAGTGATGTGACGTATTTCCCCTCTTTGTGCGAGACTTCCGGTTCAATAGCCAGCTGGTAGAAAACAGTTTAGTGGGAGCACGCATAAAACATGATTGAAACAGTTAATATTTACTACACTTGCTATGTATGAACCAGTGTGAGGATGAAAATAAGAAGTGGCCTGATACATCATATGAAGATTCAATCATTTTGTGTTGTTGATCCAGTGTGACACTGCGGTCAAGCCAGACGCGGTTTTAAAAAAACAAGGTCAAGCAAGCTGTGATTTAGATTCTGTTGCGCGCCTACTGTGTTATTTATGGTAATTTCTACTCACGTTTCAAGATTTGCTGTACCTACTTCACCCATAAGCATTGTCATTTATGTTGTGTATTATGTCTTGCGCCTGTAATATCCAAGAATGCGTCCGTCTTTGTGAATTAATGATGAGTGTTGCTGTGTACTTTCTGCCAACTGCTCTGGGCGTCTCTCTCTCGCGCATGCGTGAGCATCTGCTGAGCGAGTGGAGCGTGGTGGAGCATGAGAGCATGTTTGTGGCCTTTGTGCTGTGAACTTTTTCTTTTTTCTATATACAGTGAGGGAAATAAGTATTTGAACACCCTGCTATTTTGCAAGTTCTCCCACTTAGAAATCATGGAGGGGTCTGAAATTGTCATCATAGATGCATGTCCACTGTGAGAGACATAATCCAAAAAAATCCAGAAATCACAATGTATGATTTTTTAACTATTTATTTGTATTATACAGCAAATAAGTATTTGAACACCCGTCTATCAGCTAGAATTCTGACCCTCAAAGAAATGTTAGTCTGCCATTAAAATGTCCACCTCCACTCCATTTATTATCCTAAATTAGATGCACCTGTTTGAAGTTGTTAGCTGCATAAAGACACCTGTCCACCCCATACAATCAGTAAGAATCCAACTACTAACATGGCCAAGACCAAAGAGCTGTCCAAAGACACTAGAGACAAAATTGTACACCTCCACAAGGCTGGAAAGGGCTACAGGGAAGGTTCACTGTTGGAGCAATCATTAGAAAATGGAAGAAGCTAAACATGACTGTCAATCTCCCTCGCACTGGGGTTCCATGCAAGATCTCACATGGGGGGTGTCAATGATCCTTAAAAAGGTGAGAAAACAGCCCAGAAATACACAGGAGGAGCTGGTCAATGACCTGAAAAGAGCTGGGACCACCGTTTCCAAGGTTACTGTTGGTAATACACTAAGACATCATGGTTTGAAATCATGCATGGCATGGAAGGTTCCCCTGCTTAAACCAGCACATGTTCAGGCCCATCTTAAGTTTGCCAAAGTTTGCTTTTTGTTCATAATTCCACTAAACATCTTTGGAGGAAGAAGAATGATGAGTACCATCCCAAGAAGACCATCCCTTCTGTGAAGCATCATGCTTTGGGGGTGTTTTTCTGCACATGAGACAGGGTGACTGCACCGTATTAACGAGAGGATGACCAGGGCCATGTATCGCGAGATTTTGTGGAACAACCCCCTTTCCTTCGATTAGAGCATTGAAGATGGGTCGAGGATGGGTCTACCATCATGACAATGACCCGAAGCATATGGCCAGGATAACCAAGGAGTGGCTCTGTAAGAAGCATATCAAGGTTCTGTCTCCAGACCTAAACCCAATAGAGAATCTTTGGAGGGAGCTCAAACTCTGTGTTTCTCAGCAACAGGCCAGAAACCTGACTGATCTAGAGAAGATCTGTGTGGAGGAGTGGGCCAAAATCCCTCCTGCAGTGTATGCAAACCTGGTGAAAAACTACAGGAAACGTTTAACCTCTGTAATTGCAAACAAAGGCTACTGTACCAAATATTAACATTGATTTCTCAGGTGTTCAAATACTTATTTGCAGCTGTATCATACAAATAAATAGTTTTAAAAAATCTTACATTATGATTTCTGGATTTATTTATTTTTTGGGATTATGTCTTTCACAGTGGACATGCACCTACCATTTCAGACCCCTCCATGATTTCTAAGTGGGAGAACTTGAAAAATAGCAGGGTGTTCAAATACTTATTTTCATCACTGAAATATGCAATTTCTAGCTTGTGCATTATAATAAATAAATACAGAACTTGTTTACATCGCTCCAAACTCATTAATTTCTTCTCAACACCTTACACTCAAGGTCATCTGTGCTTTACTGTAAATAAATCATGTAGCCTATATTAACCAATCAGCAATAAGAAGTTTAACATCATATGTTTATACTTTTCAACTCTATAACAGATTCTGTAATGTGATTATCTTCATACAAAATCATTTTAAATAAGTGTTTTGTGTATTTGTAACAGGTGACACCCAGAAGCTCTCAGATCTGAGGATTGTGTTAATGGGATATAAATGTGCTGGTAAGAGTTCATCAGGAAACATCATCCTGAACAGAGAGGAGTTTGACTTGAAGAGATCTGCTCAGTGTGTGAAGAGACAGAGAGAAGTAGCAGACAGACACATCACTGTGATTGAAGCTCCTGGATGGTGGAGAAATCAACCTGTAGAAGAGAGCACTGAGTTACTGAAAGAAGAGATTTTACTCAGTGTGTCTCTGTGTCCTCCAGGACCTCACATTGTTCTTTTGGTTATACGTGCTGACAAGAGATTTAAATATGTTGAGAGAAAAGTATTTCAGGGTTATGTTGATCTTCTGGGTGAGAGAGTCTGGAGTCACACTATAGTGCTCTTCACTCATGGAGACTTTCTAGGAGACACAACTATAGAGAAACACATTGAGAGTGAAGGTGAGGATCTCCAGTGGCTGGTGGAGAAATGTGGGAACAGATATCATCTTCTGAACAATAACAACAGAAGTGATGAGACTCAGATCAAAGATCTGCTGGAGAAGATAGAGGAGACGGTGACAGAAAACAACGGCTGCTGTTTTGAAATGGACAGAAAGATTTTACAGGCGATGAAAGACAGAAGGAGAACAGAAGAAGAAAGAGCAGAGGAACGAATGAAGAGGATGAAAAAACAGAGAGAGATGATCAGATCACAGATGAGTGAGTAAACATCACAGTGATGATTTAAAGAGTTCACACTTACAAATAAGTCAGATAGAATTAATGATATGCGTATTTAGCGTGCTGTCCGAGGAGAGGGCTCTGAGCTCGGCATTTGGCCCGAGCCCGGAGCACTCCTCAACAAAGAGAGGGCTCCGGGGTCTGTATTAGGCCCGAACCCAGAACAACCCCCCCCCCCATTCAGGTTAGGAAGTAACCAAGTAAGTGTGAGGAGACGGGGTGGTGGAGGGATGCTAAGAACTATCGAAGAACGTAGGCGAGTTGGCTGCATTTTTATATATGCTTCCACTGATGCCGATCAGGTGGACGCCTGATTGCTGATTGTTGACAGCTGGTCGTAATTACTAGATCGATTGGCAGATTATTTGAACGTGCTCCTCTCTAACTTTGTTAATAAAACATCATTTAAAGAGTTCACACTTACAAATAAGTCAGATAGAATTAATGATATGCGTATTTGGCGTGCTGTCCGAGGAGAGGGCTCTGAGCTCGGCATTTGGCCCGAGCCCGGAGCACTCCTCAACAAAGAGAGGGCTCCGGGGTCTGTATTAGGCCCGAACCCAGAACAACCCCCAAAAATTGCAAACTAATGTCGGACAGCAGCCGGAGGTTGTATTGGTAGCCCCCCAAAAAACTTGCAGAAAGTGAAGTTGGAAAAATATTTTTTTTTGTTGGAGGCAGAGCTCCTGCGGGAGCGGAGGAAACATCAGCGATGCAGCGGTAGAGAAATGATGTGAAATTAACCCCCCAAAAAAAGTGAAGGGTAGGAGAAGGTATTTGCAAAATCGAGCGTGACTGTTCAACCGGGAGGGCTCTCGCAGCATCCGACGGGGCTTGATGCTCACAGCATCGGACGGGTAAGCCCCGCCAGCAGTTGAACAGGACGCATAGCGCGAGCGTAATTCGGGATCGAGTTTAACCGTTCAACCGGGAGGGCTCTCGCAGCATCCGACGGGGCTTAATGCTCACAGCATCGGATGGGTAAGCCCCGCCAGCAGTTGAACGTGATTTGGGATCGAGTTTAGCGCGAGCATGATTTGGGATCGAGTTTAGCCGTTCGACCAGGAGGGCTCTCGCAGCATCCGACGGAGCTAAATGCTCACGGCATCGGATGGGTAAGCCCTGCCAGAAGTTGAACAGTAAGCTATTATGAACGGCACTAGCGTGATTGGGGATCGAGTTAAGCCGTTCGACCGGGAGGGCCCTCGCAGCATCCAACGGGAGCTTTGGAAGAAATTGCTCACGGCATCGGACGGGTAGGCCCCGCCTGCAGTCGAAATGAGGGTGCCCACTGCAGTCGGTCGGGAGGGTTCGACCAATGCTTCAAAGGGGGCTGGGACACGGGAAAAGCCCCTTGCCTCCTATGAATGGGGAACCCACACCAACACGAATGGGAGCGTCCGGCGACGTGCAAATCAGCACAAGTTGTGAGAATTAACGATTAATTGGTTAAGGCTTGTTACACGTGATGTGGAAGCGGATGGATCTAAGCATTGGCCGGTAACCGGTTTCAAGGTATACTGACTGAGGTTTTAAAGGCTCGAGGTTTCAAAACCACTAACATTTCTGTGATACTATTTCTGAGGCATGAAGTGTGTTTATACAAAAATTATTAAATCATCTCATGTAATTGATTTGATGTTTACATTTAATATATATTAAAGAATATTATAATTTAAGTGCTTTATTTTAACCTGGAATACATGTGTTGCTTAAAATAAAATGTATTGTCCAGTTGAAAAGTTGTTTGTATACACAGACATTTGAAAATAACATATTTTAGTGTTGCTATGGCAATACCGCAACACTGAAATCGTGGTATTTTTGCTTGAGGTTATCATACTCTCAAAATCTCATACCGGCCCATGCCTAGCTGGATCTGCTGTAGATTTGAAAGTTTGATGACCAGCGGCCCAGGGTTTGAATTTGTTTTTTGTGGAAGTCCTTTTTTGTACAGCTGCGTCTATGCGGAAGGAATGGTTTGAAATAAGGGGGTCCACTGTGATGCTGGATTGGAGTAAAATGGATTGCCTGAATATTGTTGAGGATTTTGGTGGCTGCGGTAAATTTAGAAGCTGGGGGCCATGTAGACACGAAACAGCGACCTTGATAAAACCGCCCTGAAACGTATTGAGGGAGCATTGTCGGTATACGATAGGATATACACAGGGAGAGAAACCAGAATGGTGTAAAACAGACGGACCATTCAGTTGTTTAAGGAAGGTCATCCATAACGGACCTCGTTGTGGCCTTAGCTGTTTAGGGAGATTTGATCTTCAAGCACGTAAACGATAACATAAAATAGAGGACATGCGGGATGAAAGGGTGGCCTTGCGGGATTATGCATAATACAACACAATGCATAATGTGGCCAAGTAGCGATAGCGGCTTGCGTTTAGAACCATTTGGATTGTTTAAAAGTGTGGATGCGACCAGAATTATCCTGTCAATTTTATTATATAATAACGAGCTCAGTGAAAACCCTTTGAATTGTGAGAAGGTCATATTAAGAATTCATATTGCAGGTGAATGACATAAGGAATTGCATGATGTTTTATTAACAAGGTTCGGGAGGAGCACGATCAGATAATTAACTAATCAAGCACAGGTGCATCTAATTTGGTAATCAGCCAAACACTACATATACAGACATCCTACCTACCTCAGTCTATCGTGATTGTTTTCGGATATCCCTCCACCACCCCAACTCGCCACTCTAATCTGTTCTATCCCAGTTTGGGATGGGGGAGTTCTCCGGGTTCGGGCCATACCCTGGATTCGGAGTTCGAGCTTCACTCCGGATCCTGAGCCCTCCCCCAGGACAGCACGCCAAAATATGCTTACTTTCGCAATCAGATTAGATGTAAGGGCGAACTCGTGAAATAGTTGTTAAAGCGAATCCAGAAAATTGTTTCTGGTAGCATATCAGAAATCTTAGGCTGCTTTGCTACTAAAATACATTAACAGTGCCAACGTATGTAGATTAAGTGCCATGAATCCGGGTGAATGGGTATAACTTTAAATGCAGAAGTGATGACCACTTTGCCGGTTGAGCGTTGAACTGGCGTTTTTTGATCAGTTATAACTTGGTCAATGCCATGATAGTGAAGAGAATTTCTTTGATGGCATTTAACAGAAACCATGTCACTGCGATTTAAAATACAATCTGTAGGAGTTGACAGTAAATGCGTGTGCATATACTATAGCGCTTAGCCAGTGTTGGGGAGTAGGTACAAGTAGCCACGCTACTAACTTAACTACATGTTTTCTGTAGTTGGATGGTAGTTTAGATACTTTTAAAACGGTTTAGCTTTAGCAGTAGTGAAAAACATCTGCCAAGTAGCAGTAACCAAATGCAACATTTGTGTTGTGGTTCCACAATAACTTTTTGCACTGAGTGCCGCAGTGTCTTTTTGTAGATCACAAATTTAGGTTGTTCATTACTGCTCTATTGTTACGTCACGCGGCTTTGCGGAGATCATCAGATAATTACGTACAGAAAGTGCAGAAGTAAAGTCGACAGTCATATTATATTGTCCGTGGTAGAAGTGAGGCATGACGGCAGAATCTAAAGATGTAAAGATTAATTGCCCATGGCCATATTTGTTCAAGTTTATGTCTTTTTAAGAAACACAGTAAAGCGTACACGTTCGTAAGTAAATTGTGCAAACCAAAACATTTGTCTGTCTGCGTCAAAAACTTCAGGTAGCCTACATGCGAGTGAGTAATCACGGTTTTAAATTAATCCTCCTGTTTAATACATGTTAACGTTACATGTTTTAATAAACGCTGTTGAATATAACTGGCTATAGCAATACGATTTTCTATACATTTTAAGTTAAATGTTGACTTAACATTTTGCACATCGGTAATCTCTTCAATTCAAGGATAAACAGCACGGCAGCTTACTGTTGTCGAACATGTACTATTCGGAGTGCCCATGCTTATTTTAGCTCATTGTCGGATGCGTCCGAAGGAACTGTTCTGGATTCAGTCTACCGGTGGCTTGGTACCGTTGTATCAGTATGCATGCTGTGAGGAACGTGCATACATTAACAACACGGTCTCAGTTCAGTGTAATGTTGAAGTAACTGGGAGCTGTAAGGAAAGGTCTGTATGGTAAATAGATTATGCAGTGGAATATTGTCTTATTTTGAGTCAGAGTGACTATTAAGCACACCTGAAATCGAGTAACGTTAGATCATGCTGTTTGGAGACGCCATAGTTTTAAAAATGATTCAGTCCAATTTGGAGTAATGGTTCGACCTGTTCGCTTTAAACAAATCGTTCTCTTGAACTTAATCTTTTAAGCAGGCATCATTAATTGTCACGAAAGGCTTTTTGTCTTTCAGCGTCACTGGGTTTAAACGCTGCTCGAGACTGGGCAATAAATACAGATGCTTTTCAAAGCTTCAAATCAGTTACAGTAAATTAATCGTTTTGACAAAGAGATTCACCACTTCGACAAACTCGAAACACCTGAATATGGCGCCACCTGCTGGTGAAAACGTTGTAAAAGCGACGAGATTTTAGTCCAAACTTTTACACGTCATACAAAATCATTGCAAATATTTTCTAAAAATATGTTTAAGAAAAGATGTATTTAACTTAAACAAAAACGCAAATAACTTTACTTGGTGGTGGCTTAAAAAAGATCATTAAAACGAACTCCCCTTTAATTATGCACATGTTGGTCATTAAATCTGTCTATAAAGCGGTCATGCGAAGCCGGGAGCGCACCTGGCTACCGCCACTTGACCGAACCCGAGACTGCCTAAGGAAGGTGGCCTGAGCTCGATTGCAATAGAACTGTGGTAACCCACAGTCTGAGCGAAACACAAGTATCTCGGAACCGGGCGCGCAACCCGTCCGGGAAGCAAAGTAAGCTGCGCATGCGCCTTGGTCGATGACATTGATCATACGTTTTCACAACGCATGATCACCATGCCAACTGAGAAACTCTGCATTCAAAAACAGATGCGCAGCCGTCGCTCCCCCGGCCTGAATGAGAACAAAAAACTTATTATACGAGCGCAATGGTGATGACGCGAGACTGCTCAAGTGAACCGGGGTTTGATTTACTCGAGTGACGGTAAAACCAGACCGATGCTGCGGGGGGGCGCCGGTATTCAGATACGATCGCAATCAGGATCGGACCGCAGCAAGCGAGCCTAGTACCCCAAGAAAAAAGCCCCAAGACATTCGGACCTGTGCAGGTAGCGGAGGCAGCCTCACGCTTGTGGGGATAGGGTGGAAGAAGGGAGGTGAGGAAGAAAATAAGGCGTCCGGGCCTGTGACGGTAGCGGAGGCAGCCTCGCGCTACAGTCGGGCCACGGACAGAGGAGAGAATTAGATACAGATAGAGAAGCTTGTGCTGGCTGAGTCTGTGCCACTGATGGAGGCATGCTCACGCAGAGTAAAGGAAAGCTGTGGTGAGGGGTTCAGTGGAAATTTAGAGTTAATTCCCCTTTTTCCTTGTCATGGATTCAGCCGCTGCCAGGCCCTCCGGCCTTGCTAAGAACTATCGAAGAACGTAGGCGAGTTGGCTGCATGTTTATATATGCTTCCACTGATGCCGATCAGGTGGACGCCTGATTGCTGATTGTTGACAGCTGGTCGTAATTACTAGATCGATTGGCAGATTATTTGAACGTGCTCCTCTCTAACTTTGTTAATAAAACATCATATAAATACTGAGTATCTTCAGTAATGAATTCATGAAAATATAAAAATTCCCATGATAAAAAACTGCTGCAAACATGATTAACAATAAAGTTCACGTTCATTTTATTTATATAGCACATTTAAAACAGAAATAATAAAACAAATGTAGGATTAAACCAAATGAAAATATAAAGGATAATTTTTGATATGCCAAAGAAAACAGATATGTTTTATAGCGACTTAAAATAGACAGAGGGGTTCTAATCTTAACTCTATGGGTATATCATTCCATAACTGTGGCCCTCTTACAGAAAAGGCTCAGTCTCCTTTACGCTTAAGGAGGGTTTGTTTGCCTGATCTTAGGCTTCTGGAAGGAGAGTATGGATGCAATAATTCGGATAAATGTTTTAGGGGCCTGATTATGCAGTGTTGATTATGTATTTGTAAATCTGTAGTTGATATGCAACCAGTGAAGAGTCCTGAGAAGAGGGGTGATGTGACTTTTACACTTTAAGAAATCTTGCAGCAGCATTCTGACTTATAACGGGGCAGGAAACATGCCCATATAAGGGAATAAAAACGTTCCAGATGGAATATCTTCGCTTTACAGTGTCATAGAGAAATGGGGGTGGACTCATTTTACTCAGGCATCCAATCAGTCACTCAGGATCGTCCCATAGCTATTGAGCCACGCCCCTAGCAACCATTTTTGGGCACCCTAGCAACATCTCCCATAGACTGCCATTATTAAATGCCCAGATGGATATCTTTGCAGCACAGTGTCTCAGAGACATGGGGGTGGGCTCATTTTACTCAGGCATCCAATCAGTCTTTTAGGATTCTTATTGAGGTATTAAGCCACGCCCCTAGCAACCAAATATGAGCACCCTAGCAACATAATAAACAAAGCCTTATATCTTTGGATCCGAACATCATAGAGACATGGGGGTTGGGTCTTTTGGTCATGTTAGCTTCATGTTAGCTTCATGCTTAGTCATAATAGCTTCATGCTAGTTTCTTGCTAGCTTTATGCTAATTTTATAATAAATCTTGCTAACTTCATGCTAATTCATGTTAAAATCATGCTAACTTCATGCTAATTCATGTTAGCATCATGCTAGCTTCATGCTAATTCATGTTAGCATCATGCTAGCTTCATGCTATTTCATGTTAGCATCATGCTAGCATCATGCTAATCATGCTAACATCATGCTTATCATGCTAGCATCATGCTAACTTCATGCTAATTCATGCTAACATCATGCTAGCTTCATGCTAATCATGCTAGTTTCATGCTAGCTTCATGCTAATCATGCTAACATCATGTTAGCTTCATGATAATCATGGTAACATCATGCTAGCTTCATGCTAATTCATGCTAACATCATGCTAGCTTCATGCTAATTCATGCTAGCTTCATGCTAGCTTCATGCTAGCTTCATGCGAATCATGCTATCTTCATGCTAGCTTCATGCTAATCATGTTAGCTTCATGCTTATTCATGCTAACATCATGTTAGCTTCATGCTTATCATGCTACCTTCATGCTAATCATGCTAGCATCATGCTAGCTTCATGCTAATTCATGTTAACATCATGTTAGCTTCATGCTTATTATGCTAGCTTCATGCTAATCATGCTAGCAACATGCTAGCTTCATGCTAATCATGCTAGCTTCATGCTAATTCATCCTAGCATCATGCTAGCTTTATGCTAATCATTCTAGCTTCATGCTAATCATGCTAGCAACATGTTAGCTTCATGCTAATCATGCTAGCATCATGCTAGCTTAACTCTTTCCCCGCCATTGACGAGATATCTCGTCAATTAAGAGAAAACGCTTCCCCGCCAATGACGAGATTTTCCGTCTTTCCGCAATACCGCTATTATCCACCAGGTGGCGCCCTTCCGCAACTTTTTAAACCCGGAAGTATTGCCCTATGGCAAGCTGCTGCATGTCCGTGTCTGTTTTAAAGATCGCTCTGAATGTGATCTGTATGAAAAGTCCGTCACAAATATGGAATTATTTTTGCTTTTTGCTCAAAATATGGTGTTTTTGCAAAAACCTACCCATATTCAAAAGCTGATTGCAAAAGAACCACTAAAGGTAGGATGAAACGGTTTTTTTTGTTTGAAAGCAGAGGGTCTGTTCTTTCATTTGGTATATTGTATGTTTATATATTTAAAGAAGAACATTTTCTGGAAGGCATTAAACTTTGGTGAAAATCATGAAAAACGCTGGCGCTGGCTGGCAACTTTTTTTAAAAACGATGTCGGTGAAAGAGTTAATGCTAATCACGCTAACATCATGCTTGCTTCATGCTAATCACGCTACCATCATGTTAGCTTCATGCTAATCATGCTAGCTTCATGGTGGCTTCATGCTAATCATGCTAGCTTCATGCTAATCATGTTAGCATCATGCTAGCTTCATGCTAATCATGCTACCTTCATGCTAATTCATGCTAGCATCATGCTAGCTTCATGCTAATCATGCTAACATCATGCTAGCTTCATGCAAATCATGCTAGCATCATATTAGCTTCATGCTAATCATGCTAACATCATGCTAGCTTCATGCTAATTCATGCTAGCATCATGCTAGCTTCATGCTAATCATGCTAGCTTTATGCTAATCATGCTAACATCATGCTAGCTTCATGCTAATCATGGTATCATCATGTTAGCTTCATGCTAATCATGGTAACATCATGCTAGCTTCATACTAAAACATACAAACAGCCAGATAGGCTTCTAAACTAAACTTCTGTCAAACCGTTTTAAACGTTCAGGCTACGCTTTTTCAAGCCAACAAAAAGTTTGTCAACAAACTTTTCTATCTAGTTTTAAACCTGTTGTTTTTATCTCTGTTGCTTTTCAGCACAGTATAATTGAAGTGTGTTTTATGTATTTGTTACAGGTGACACGCAGAAGCTCTCAGATCTGAGGATTGTGTTAATGGGGGATAAATATGCCGGTAAGAGTTCATCAGGAAACATCATCCTGAACAGAGAGGAGTTTGACTTGAAGAGATCTGCTCAGTGTGTGAAGAGACAGAGAGAAGTAGCAGACAGACACATCACTGTGATTGAAGCTCCTGGATGGTGGATTGATGAACCTGTAGAGAAGAGCACTGAGTTACTGAAAGAAGAGATTTTACTCAGTGTGTCTCTGTGTCCTCCAGGACCTCACATTGTTCTTCTGGTTATACGTGCTGACACTAGATTTAAAGATGTTGAGAGAAAAGTATTTCAGGGTTATGTTGATCTTCTGGGTGAGAGAGTCTGGAGTCACACTATAGTGCTCTTCACTTTTGGAGACTTTCTAGGAGACACAACTATAGAGCAACACATTGAGAGTGAAGGTGAGGATCTCCAGTGGCTGGTGGAGAAATGTGGGAACAGATATCATCTTCTGAACAATAAGAACAGAAGTGATGAGACTCAGATCAAAGATCTGCTGGAGAAGATAGAGGAGACAGTGACAGAAAACAACGGCTGCTGTTTTGAAATGGACAGAAAGATTTTAGAGGAGATAGAAGACAGAAGGAGAGCAGAGGAAGAGAGAGCAGAAGAACGAATGAAGAGGATGAAGAAACAGAGAGAGATGATCAGATCACAGATGAGTGAGTAAACATCACAGTGATGATATAAACACTGAGTTTCTTCAGTAATGAATTCATGAAAATATAAAAATGCCCAGGATAAAAAACTGCGGCAAACATGATTAACAATAAAGTTCAAGTTCACTTTATTTATAAAGCACATTTAAAACAGCCATAGGACTGACCAAAGTGCTTTATAATAAAAGAGTGGAAGTGAAAATAGACTGAGAAAAATAATATTAAAGCAAGAAATAACTAGAGCAAATACAATTAAACAATATAATAATTCACAGAGAAAAAATAGTACTAAGACAAGAAAATAATAAAACAAATGTAGGATTAAACTAAATAAAAATGAAAAGGATAATTATTGAAAACAAAAGAAAACAGATACGTTTTTAAAAGTGATTTAAAATAGACAGAGGGGTGCTAATCTTAACTCTATGGGTATATCATTCCATAACTGTGGCTCTCTTACCGAAAAGGCTCAGTCCCTATTACGCTTAAGTCTTGAAAAGGGGACAATGAGGAGGGTCTGTTTGCCTGATCTTAGGCTTCTGGAAGGAGAGTATGGATGAAATAATTCTGATAAATGATTAGGGGCCTGATTGTGCAGGGGTGATTATGTATTTGTAAAAACAAATTAAAGTATTTTAAAACGAATTCTGTAGTTGATATGCAACTTATGATATTATATATTTTTAAGAAATCTTGCAGCAGCATTCTGAACTAATTGTAAATTGTTTCGCCGACACCAAAGTATAGAGAGTTGCAATAATCTAGACGAGAGATGATTATGGCATGAACTGCCATCTCTAAGGTTTTGTCAGTAAGTGCTTAATTTGTGATAAAATGAATAAGTGATAAAAACTTGATCCAATCACATCTGAAACTTGTTTGTCAAGTTTTAAGGACTCATATAAGAGAATAAATTAAATAAGTTGCAACAAAAACTCTTTTCATCCGCTGCTATTGTTTGTAATAAATAAACATTTTGCACTTCCAGCCACAGAAAAAGATTTTTTTTCTTAAACAGTCCCATGATTTTCAGGGTTTAAATGTGAAAATAGAAAAATGTCTAGTACAGTTAAAGACAATATAATAAATGTAATTATTTGAATTGTATACATTTTCTTTTAAGTACAAAAACATTATTATTTGAAATATTTTAATCAGAATGGACCCATTATCTATGTCCTATATGATGGTGGTCCAAACTCAAGAATACCTAAAATTGTCTGAACTGCGATCTAAAATTGTGTTATGTTGAAATGTTTAACAACAGTGAGATAAACTTTTACAGTAATTGTACTGTACACACTAATACAGTAATTTGTTATTTTTCTATTTTTTGTATCAGTGCCACAACAACACATGATCATGGTTCACCAACTCTTGATGTTTTTATATTTTTGTGGTTTATATTTTTTGTAATTAATCACACAAAGACTAACTATAGAGTATAATGCCAGAAAATTTAGTAACATTTACTTTTTAAATATTATAGTTATTAGATTTATAATAAATAAATGATAAGACACAGCTGTCAGTATAATCTTATTTCAAGTACAATGGGATTTAACAATGGGATGTGTATTAATCGCAGAGAAAATCACTAAAACAAATTTGCTATGAAAAGGATAAATCAGTTATTGACCATTCGGCATCAAGAATTTCCATTAATTTGCCTTAATATTTCCATAATCCTTTTGTCTGTTCTTTTAAATGAATAGTCAATCCTCTGGTAAATGTTACATTTGTTATTTTAAACCTGTTGTTTTTATATCTGTTGCTTTTCAGTACAGTATAATTTTGAATAACTGTGTTTTGTGTATTTGTTACAGGTGAAACTCAGAAGCTCTCAGATCTGAGGATTGTGTTAATGGGGTATAAATGTGCTGGTAAGAGTTCATCAGGAAACATCATCCTGAACAGAAAGAAGTTTGACTTGAAGAGATCTGCTCAGTGTGTGAAGAGACAGAGAGAAGTAGCAGACAGACACATCACTGTGATTGAAGCTCCTGGATGGTGGACAACACCTGTAGAGAAGAGCACTGAGTTACTGAAAGAAGAGATTTTACTCAGTGTGTCTCTGTGTCCTCCAGGACCTCACATTGTTCTTCTGGTTGTACGTGTGGATGACAGATTTAAAGATGTTGAGAGAAAAGTATTTCAGGGTTATGTTGATCTTCTGGGTGAGAGAGTCTGGAGTCACACTATAGTGCTTTTCACTTATGGAGACTTTCTAGGAGACACAACTATAGAGCAACACATTGAGAGTGAAGGTGAGCATCTCCAGTGGCTGGTGGAGAAATGTGGGAACAGATATCATCTTCTCAACAATAACAACAGAAGTGATGAGACTCAGATCAAAGATCTGCTGGAGAAGATCGAGGAGACAGTGACAGAAAACAACGGCTGCTGTTTTGAATTGGACAGAAAGAGAGCAGAAGGAGAGAAAGCAAGATCACAGATTAGTAAGTGAATACAGTGTTTATCTAATGAAACATTCATTAACAAGTTGTTTGTCATTTCACATTTGCTAACTGCTAAGCACCAGTGCCTTTAAAGTCTAAGGGTTGAGCCTTTGTTTGGGAACTTGGTGTTTTGTCTCCCTTGGTTCGATTCATTTGTAAACACAGCAATTGCGCTCAGATCCCCACCAAACCACTGCTTCGTGACCCCCTGAATGAGGTGGTCTTGACCCAAATGCAAATGAACTCTGGAGCGGTTCAGTATAAGTGTGAAAGCAATCCAACCCAACAGACCAATGAACAGGCTGTCTTATTGCTTTATTAACCATGAATATACCTGATAGTTCTTTGGTGAGGAATTCTGGTGAAAAGTCAATGTAATTGAAAACTAAAGCGCACCTGTTCCTTATAAAATGTCTTCTAATTGCTCTTCTACTAAATAGATACATGGTAAGAATGTTGTCCCACCTACGTTTTGATTCCTGCTCCCAATAAAAAAGTAATATAGCCGCAGTTACAAGCCACACAATAATCTTGCAAAACTGCTGTCTGTCAATCTTGACGGACAACTTTGAGCGGAAAATAAACGGATGCATTTTGACAAATTAAAGGAGAGTTTACTTGCATGTGACTATTAACAAAGTCTGGTTCGTTTTGGAAACATTGCCTTGTGAATGCGAACCAAACCAAGATGAAATTGCAACAATGTAGCCATTTAACCCCCGGTTTCAGAACAAAGCAATCGATCTATAGGTCTGAAATACCCTAAATGTTTTTAATAATGAACCGTTTTCTCATTTCCATCTTTGTAAAGCAAAGTCGTCAAATAGAGGGTATGCATTGACATCACTTTTCTACGTACATTACTTAAATATTAAATGTAAAACAAAAACTTGTATTTATGAAATGTAATAGAGTACAAATTATGATAATATGCTTTGGAATGTATGTTCTCCAAAGAAAAACACGGATAAAATACAAATACTTGAAAAAAACTTTTAAGTAGAAAGTAAAACCTTTGCTTGATAGTGACCCTAGCAGCTTGTCAACCCACCTGTGGTCCGTGGATGTTGCATTTACTTCTCCTTTCAGCGTTTTTGGCAGTCTGTAAAATTATCCGAATTCTTGTTAATCTGTTAGTACAGTCTATCACACAACAGCTTTTTCCCATTTCCCATTTATCAGGTTTATATTTAAAATATTTAAAACTCTTCTTAGGGAAAAGTGAAATGCTAAAAACATTTATGATATGAATGATGCCTTTAATTTATGCTTTTTAAAATTCTCTTATGAATACTTTTAAGCAGGAAATAATTGTTTTTATAGTTTCTAAATATAAAAATGTTCTTATACTATCTTACAATGTTCTTTTTTCTTGATCATTATTTCCAGTGGCTGAAGATGAGATGTTTGATACAGTCTCTCTGATGAGTTCTGCTTACGGTTCTGTCAGATCTCTATCAGGTGAGGGCAACACATCATTTTTGTTCACTCACTATTTATACCACCAAATAAAATATTTTGAATAATGTTCACATTGATATACTGAAAGAGTTTTGAAGGGCAGGTACTCAAGTGAAAAATTAGGGCACCAAGTTCATAAATGTTTATTTGAAAAAGTTACATACAGTAACACATCTTTTATTTACTTATTTATAATATTTTTTATAAGTACATCAGTTCATGTCAAATTCTTACATGTAATAAATATGTTCATTTAGAATAATAAGATACTGTATAGTGCTGTTAACAATTAAATCAGTGTCATAAAATATGTGTTTGCATATAAAAATGAATTTGATAAAGCACTTGTTTGAGATTACTTTACTGTATTATGTTATAAATTAAAAGCATCAAGATTTACTGGCGCAAGTTTAAATGTTACAAAAATAGCTAATATTAAATGTTAAGGCAACATATAAAAACATTGTGGGTTTAAGTCACATCAGTTAGAAGTGGATGCTTGATGTGCATGTGTGTTAACTGTGGCGGCATATTGGTAGTTCAATGATACGTATTGGTACCTAAAAAGAACATATTTGTAGCTATATGGTACATATTAGGACATTCCTAAAGGGTACTGCCCCAGTGACAGCTTTTGTACATATATTTTTGACAGTGTACCTTTTAATAAATGCTTCATTTTTAAAGTCTTTTGTGTTAAACGAAAGTCTTACTTAGAACAATATTATTAAAGGGACATTTCACCCATTTGCATAAAGCTTTGTATAGTTAGAACCCCAGTCATTTTTTTGAATGGTCGTGCATAATTTTCTCAGTTGCTGCCGAGACAGGAGAAATACAGATTTCAGTTTTGCAATTCCTTCTTTCAATTATGTAAAAACCATCATTTTGCATCATTGAAAGAAGGAAGTCCAGTATCTTTGTTGAGGGGGTGCGACTACAAACACCCCTTTTCTCGGTCAAATAGGCACCAAATTCTAAATGTATGTTACATTTCGACTACAAATATGACACTTTCTATAAAGATTAATGTTCCTACGGGTGAAATACTCATTTAAGAAAACAGAAAATAAGTATTTGTTTCTAAATGTTCTCAAACTATCTAACAGTCTTCTTTTTTCATCATTATTTTCAGTGAGAGGAGATGAGGTGTCTGATACAGTGTCTGTGATGAGTTCTGGTTATGGTTCATCCATATCACTTGCTGCATCAACATGCTCTAACGACAAATTTATCAACTTTACCGATGGATCTTCACACTCCACTTCTGAGCCTGAGGAACATTTAGGAACCAAAAGAACAAAGAACCCACCCAGGATCTTAACTTTATTAAGAGGAGGCAAACAGAATAAATGAGAAGAGAAAAAAGATACTGTAATGCTGTTATTCATAAAAGAAGTAACACACAAAATATATTAAATAAACTGTCCCTGACTTAACATAAATTCTTTAATAAAGATTGAATCCATCCTTCTAAGAAATTATTAGTGTCACAGAGCACTTATAAAAATATTAATGTTAATACAGCAAGTAAACTCATATTGTGATCTATATGCAATTTTCTATATTAAAGAGATTATTAAAAAAAACTCAAAGTAGGACTGGCAAAATCAATGTTTATTTAGAAATTAAATCAATATATAGTGGTTAAAACTTGAGTGCTGTCTTTTTTACAAACCTTGAAAATAAATCAAAGAATCTATTTACAATTAAATTATTATCATGAAAATTTTTAATGACATCTGCTAATTCTTTCATTTTACTCTATAGTTTGTTTTTTTCAGGAGAACGCAGTTTAAAAAGTCACATGGCATGAAATGTATGTAGCATCTCAAGAATCCTTCAGTTTTGCTAAAATAGTTTGATTTTAAAACCTTAGTTTCATACTTGATAAAATAAATAGATTGGGATCTGGGCTGCGTTCTCCGAAACTACCTTAACGCTACGTCGTTCTTAAATTGTACCTTAAGCTGTACCTTATCGCTAACACGTGTTTTCCGAAACGTTCTTAGTTACGTATCACTTCTGTAAGTCGTTCGTTCGGAAGGTTGGTCTGGAGCACTCTTAGCTATACCTTATCCCACATGACTCCACTAGGGGCTTCATAAAAGCTTACATTGCAGTCTATATAACTAAATATTTGTTAAAAAAAAACACTCCGTGTTTAATCAGGCAAATATTTTTATATTTAAAGAATAAACCATTCACATAATTAGACATCATTACATTGATGGTTGTTAGATTTTTAATTATGTTTTCCAAAGGGACATCAACTGCGAACTATTAAATGCTACAGGATTAAGAAACTATTTAAAAAATATATTTTGGGTGATGGAGTTGGTGAAACTGGCGGCTATACAGCGAATCCTACTATTTCATTTGTGCATTTCATATTCGTTAAATCTTAGTCTACCGGCAAGTATTTTAGCTGCATAAATAAATCGGGTAAAATAAAAAATAAGAAACTAATTAGGATTGTTCATGTTATTTTTAATGTTTTATAACTTTGAGGCAACTGCATGCCATATTCTTTATAAACATTCAAAACAAACTGCGCACTTGCTTATGGTCAACACAATTTCCACATTAAAACTAATCAAAGCTAAAATCTAAAGTAATCATAATATATATTTATTTATAATATATATATATATATATATATATATATATATATATATATATATATATATATATATATATATATATATATATATATATACTTGCACGACCCACTTTATTCCCCTGGGCAACGCACTTATTGGGAACCCCTAATATAATTTATCCTTTCAAGTGAAGGCATAGCGGATGAATTAGAGCAGTTTAAACATGATACGTTTGGAAATAAAGTTGCGGGTTTTGCACGGGTTTGATATAAAATATAGAAGGTTGAATTTAGTTGTTTGCAATTTGAAATATTTTTAACAGATATTCCTAATAAATTTAACTTGAACTATTTCTAAAATGTTTCTTTAATAAAGAACACCGCTATCTCATAACGCAGCGAAACCTATTACATGAAGTGAATAATTGATTGTCGAGCAATCGATATCAACCTATTCAGAACCTCCACCATGGACAGCACACGCTAAGGTCGAACTTAAGAAGGTTTACCTTAAGCAACATCCTAAGGTATAGTTCGGAGAACACACGTAGAAAAGGTATACCTGTAGTTAAGGTGTACCTTTTGAGTCTTCGTAGCGCGCTAAGAGAGAACGTTATCGGAGAACGCACCCCTGTTCCTTAATCCACTGTTGAACACTATGGGGTGGTAGCCTAGAAATCTAGACGCACCCTAGCGGCCGCAAAATATATTTGCTGCCAGGGTTTAGTCTAGGCACTCACTATACACTTAACAGCTCCAAAAACCAAAATTTGGTCAGGCCAATCACATCGTGTGTAGCGTCTGTGGGGCGGGCTTAACATGATGACGACAGAGCTGCAACGGTTCCTACTTGAAAACAAAGAATGGCTGCTGCTGCTGGCGAACAGCTTTCTTTTGAAGCGGCTTTGGCCGCGACTCTGGAGGACTTAGACTTATGTTTTTCTTTGAGAGAAGAGCAAATAACCCTACTGAAGTCCTTTTTAAGCAAGAAAGATGTGTTTGGAGTTTTGCCGACTGGTTACGGTAACTACGTCACCTTCGTCGTTGCTCTGATTGGTCATAGCGCTATCCTATTGCGTGCAGAGGCATTTTGAGGGACAACCTTATATCCCGCCCCTTGCATTGAGCCGTTTGAGTGAAGAGTTGCCAGACCTTACATCTTGATGTAGGTCTGGCTAACCAGGCTAATGGGGTGGTTTCCCGGACAGAGATTAGCTTAAAACAGGACTATAGGCCTCAGTTTCATTAGGAAGTATAACTAGTTTTAACAAACACGTTTTACCAAAAACATTACTTGTCTGCATTTTGAAGCAAAACAAAGAGTACGGATGTATTTTAAGATATGTCAGAGCAAGTTGTTTTCAGTTTGTTTGGACAGCTCTTACATTTATTTTAGTCTAGGACTAGTCTAATCCCTGTCCTTGAAACCGCCCCTAAATGGTAATTGTATGTGTATAGATTTGGTTAATACACAAACTGCACTTAAACAAAATATCTGTTCGACTTTATGTGACGCTGCGCAAACCGATTGGCGGCTGACTTAAAGCAGTGCTATGAAGGCATATTTGGTGCAAAACACCTGCACACCCATGGCGTGTAATTTGAAATAGTCATTCAGTGCAACTGCACATTTCCTATTTTACAAATCACTGATTCAGAAATTTGGTTCTTGAGGGGCCGTATAAAGCTGAACAAGCCTATTTGGTAGTGATGGCTAAATGAGGCTTCCTGAACCACTGAGGCTTTCCAGGCCATTGGTTCGCCAAAAGGTTCAGTTACCCGAAGCCTCATGAACAGTGTGCTTTCTAGTGACACCTGCTGTGGAAAGCAATGTATTGCACACAAATCTATTCATTCTGAGCAACCAAATTGTCATGGTGTGGGCTTTATTTATTGCCTGTGTATTAAATAAAGTATTTTACTCTGCTTGTGTTAACCTATGTACACACAACTCACACATACACAACTTTGTGTTAAACTATTCAGTAGTTCTTTGGGTTATTGATAACCGTGAATGCCCCGAATGAGTGTAAATAAATTATTATGAGTGCAGTGCTGACTGGGAATGCAATAGTGCAATGCTTATGGGACTGGAAGTGTGAAACAGCAAACTGCAACACGGAAAAGTGTTTACAGGTTTTTATTTAAAACAAAAGTTTTTTAACAGTATTTGGATTGAGGCGGTTTCTCTTTTTAGAAAGCTCCTCTCAAGCCTTGGAAAACACCCTTTCACAGGGCACTGATGATGCTGGACAACATAAGACGGTCAGTGCCAGCTTATACAAATTGGGATTTTGGAGCTTCTGATTGTTTCAATATCCCAATGGATCCTCAGTCCTCCTCTGCTATCCTTAATACAGTCTAGTCTTATAATAATAATAATAATAACAGCAGTACTATATATAATAATAAAACTACTACTAATATAGGCTATATATATCAATATATATAGCAAAATAATTACGTATTATAGGTATTAGAACTAGATATATGCTAATTTACTCTAATGATCTACTTTACTAGGCTATGTATAATTTACTCTAATAATCATCTAAACTAAGTGTAATATTATATATAATACAGGCTATGATATATAATGATAACTATACTATAAACTCACTACAAACTCGCCACTACGTACAACCAACACCTCAACACCAATGCAAACGTACTGCAAAACCCACAAGAGGCGCGAGTTTCGAACCAATTTTATCCGGAGGCGATACTCAGAATGAAGCAATGACGTATTCAACAGAAAATGAGGCCTCGTTTGTCATCGTCATGTGATTTTCACGGTTATGTACTTGTTTTTGTGAAAAAAATATTTGTGAAAAAACTCTCATCGCAAACTCATTTGCAAATGTGCAAAATTTGTGTGTGACTTCACATTTTTGATGCAGGCATTCAAACAGGTTTTGCACCATATTTACTGCAGCAATTGTAGCAAAAAACGTGAGCGTATGAGTTTCTTAATCTGTGATTTGTAAAATAGAAATTGTGTAGCTGCACTGAAGGATTTGTGAAGGTGTAACTGTTGTGTTGTATTTGAGAGAAAGAATACAAATCTACAAGTTTGCAACTCTTCATCTGCGACTTCAAATTTACTGATACACCTGTGTGGAAAATCTCTACAACTAAGTACACAGTCAAGGGTGTGCAGGTGTTTTGCACCAAATATACCTTCATAAAACGATCAGGGATATCATGGCTGCCTCTGAACTGAAGGCAGCTGAATTCTGAAATATAAACAGAAAGCGTCTTTGTGATAACGAATCCCATATTTAAAAACGGCAATACTAATATCTTGCTAGAAATGCAATAAAAAAGTGAAAATATAACTTTATTTACACTAAATTTACAATTCAGCCCTTGGCCACCATTTTATATAGTTTTACTCAACCAGGCACACACGCATAGAACATGATATGGGACATGACGATGAAGGTATCTCAGGAGACAGAAAGTAAACCAAACATTAAATTCTGACATGCCATGATGCCTTCCTCTGAAGGCAGCATTTTAGAGATTTTGGACACGACCTATTTAAAATTTAGATATATGAAACACATTCGCCACTTTAGATGTTGAAATCTTGTCTTTCTTTAGCTTAATAAAAAAACAGCCAAACCAGACGGGTAGAACTAACGTTTGCCAACAAGGATGCGACACTCAACAAGACACTCCGAATTAATAAATATAAACAAACCAAACTTTTTGTTGAAATTTACTTCTTTCGCCCCATCACACCATAAAATTATTTGTAACCTTGTCTTGACTTGTGGAAAATACAGTTACACCGTAAACCACCGATTACAACGTTGAGTCCTTTGAGTTTAATGTTTGGTTAAGTTGTCATTAAATTTCAGTTAATAAATTCACACTTCATAAATGTACAATAGATCTTTTATGCTTATGGCGTCATATTTCAAAGTGACTGGTTTCACAAACTCTGATGCTGTACATAAAATATTTGATATTCCTGAAGATCAGGGGCAAAAATGTTTCAATACATAGAAAAATATTTTCAACCCCACAAAAGAATCCTAATACAGAGACTCAATTTCTATTAAATTAATACCAAAACTTTATTTATATAAAGGCAGCATATAAATACTGGACATACAGTATAATGCGAAACAATGACAAAACATTTCAACCTTTATGATCCATTTTGTCTCATAACTGTATGACAGACAGACAGTTAAATGTGCCTTAAGTTCCTAAGTGAAATCCTTTGAAATATTACAGTGTTCAGATGGCGTGGCTATGATATCCAAAGCCTTTGGTTTGAATCTGAACAAACACTTGGTCTTTATAGCTGATTATTATTTCATGTATGTTCGTGTATGACATCACTGGCCTTTTAAACCCGTATAAGGAAGTTTAGATTTAGGCTGCTGGGTATCTGAATGGTCTCCAGAGCTACAGGCGAAGGGTTAAAGGGGAAAGTCACTGGAAAAACGATCTTGGGGTCCATCAGCAACTGAGAAGATTCCTTACGATCCTTTAATAAAATCTGGAGAGGACAAAGAGATAAGTTTGTAATCCAAACCATATGTAACAACATATACACGCAACAGTAAATGACGCACCTGTATGGACTTTATGAATGATATAGTCACTCTCTCCTCAAACTCATTCACTGGTGTATACAAGCTGAGGATTTTCACAATCTGTCCCAGAGAGAAGCAGACACACATCAGTACTGAAAAACATTTGAGAGGCTGTACAGAAAGCATCTACACACACACGCACACTCACCTGTTGTGTTGTGAGAGCCGTACACATGGTACAGATGGCCTCAGCATCATCTTGGCTTTTCTTTTTGATCTGCAGAAGTTGAGCGGCCTGGATGAGAGGCTCCAAACTCTCACGAGCTCCACTGCCCTGAAGGTCTTTATCCATAGCCCACTCCTCTAACTGACATACATTATACCTGATAAAAGAGAAAGAGAGAGAGAGTGAGAGATTTAAGCATACAAGATTACAAGATGAAAGTATAAAGTCACAAAATCACATATGGGTCTAAAATCAAGCTACACACAACTGTATATTAAATGTGTATACTTGGTCACTGTGGGCGGAGCTTCCCAGCATGACAAACACAAATTAAACATCAAGGAGAAAAAATCCCCCCAAAAATAACTTTATATAAATAAAATAAACCCCAAAATCCTCAAGTATGAATCATGGAAAGTAGCGTGTCACACACAGTTTTGGTAATTGTGTTGTGTTCAGTACCTAATCTGAAGGCCTTTACTCCAGGAGCACATGTCCTTGCGCAGCAGCAGGTTATTCAGCGTGACGCAGCAGATGATGTAGAAGAGCTGTTTGATGACACGTCGCACGAGCTCGCTGTCATTGCCATGCTGTAGCAGCGTGTAATAAAACACATCTAGCTGTTTTAAAACTGACTCCAGTGTGTGAGACGTCTCCTCGTGAACACTAGATGTGCGTTTTCTCATGCCGGTGGGCTTGACACCCATCACGCCCTGGATGGTCTCCTGCTCCAACATAGCTGGGGCTGAGATGAGGGCCATGAAAAACAGAAAAAGTGGGAGAAAAAAGATGTGCAAATACATTATGATAAAACAAGGAGATGGAGCTAGAATCAAAAAGAAAATTTAAATGACACTGTGATTTATGTGTAATTTCTGCAATATTAGCAAAAACAAAATTGGAGAATTTCCTAAATCCCATTTGCCATTGAGATAGATAATCCCACCCCTACCTCATGCCATATTACTTATAGTTGTATTTCCATATGAATTAGAGGTCTTCCCAGGTCCAAAGTAATGTACCCGGCTGAAAATTGCCTTTTTTCAATTTTTACCCAAACCTGATGTGCATAAATATTTTTTTCAAAAGAAAGACCCGAACCGAGGCAAACCTGACCCAGTGGCAATTTTTTAAAACCCAAATGTAAACGGTGTGTCCAGTCTGCAGCCCTCCACCACCGGTGCGAGAAAGAAAAAAACCTGGTGGACCCATGTAAACCTCTAATATGAAGTCAAATTAAAGGAAGCTAACATGCAACAAAATATCACTTCACCCTAAATAATAACCAGAGCCTCTCACCGATCGTGGGCTGTAGAATATTCTCTGTGACCTTGATCAGCTGCTGGTAGATCTGAATGACCAGATCGCTCAAAACCTGAAGGTACTCAGACAGGTCAAAGTTTGTCAGGCACTGTTCATTTTGCCGCGGCGTGTTGTGCTTTGTGTACGCCTGAAAATGAAAATGCAACATCAGGATACAGTGAAAACAATAAGGGCTTTAAACATGAATGCGCAAAAAACAAATCCCTGTTCTCAATCAATAACTGAATCACATGTGGACTAAACTGTGTTAGTCGCTTTGAGTTACAAGCCTAAACTGCAAATCTTAAGTTTATAACACTCACCTCTTCTCCACTGTATTGCTTGAGGCAATGTAATAATCGACAGGTGTTTGCCAACCAGAACGAGATGGTTTCAAATTCTCCCCTTTTCTGCAAAGTCAGATGAAAACATATGTTTTATATGTTGAGTAAAAAGCAACAATGCTTTCATTAGCGTAAGATTAGATTTTCTGAATGGCTTCACAGATCTCTGCAACAAATAGAAATCATTCCTCTGTTTTGCACCTTCAGCACGTTCTTGATTGAATTGATAGATGAGTTCAGAAGGGTGGAGACCCGCTGGTCATCGTTGGTGTAGTCGGCGTGCCGCAGACACATGAAAAGAATGTAAGCGGGCAGACATGGGATCAGATTCACCGCCACACCTCTGGGTTTGAGTTCTGGGAGATATATTCAGAAGACTGATCTGAGAACAGTGATACACACACACACACACAGAACAGAAGGGCTGTTTGGGGTTATAAATGTTTTGTGTGTGTTTGTGATGTTTAGATGACCTGTGATGAGTATTTTGAAAAGTTTGCTCTCGTCTTCTCTCCTGTACTCCAGCATTCCCCGGAAGTCTCTTTCTTTACGAACGATGCTGACCGTACGCCCGCTCTCAGCCACACGACTCTCTGGAGAGGTCTGATCTATATGAACACCTGTCATCACCAAAACATACAGGACAAAATGTTGTATTGACAATCGTGTTATATATATTAATAATACAGTGGAAATGATTAATATGAATGTAATGCAAAATGAAGATCTAAAAACATAAATACAGAAAAGTGCATTCAAATCTTTAACTGCCAGTATTGAAATCGTTTGAGATGTTGAAGGACAAATGTTTACCTTCAGAATCCCCAAACTTTTTTGTGTAGATTTTCAAGTATTTCTTTAGTTTGCGGACCATTTTGTCCTGTTTCCCCATCTGCTCCAGGAGCTCCTACATTCATACAAATCATTTAAATGCATTACAAAAAATTGTTACATTTAATATCAACCCGACTGTCTGTGTGTGTGCACGGCCACCATATTTTGCTGCGTGAGGCGACTGATCTCGTGCTGCAGGCTCGCTTGTATCCGAGCATCTTGCGGAAGCTCCAGGCTGTCCGACAGCATTTTATGCTCTTGGTCGAGCTCCGCCCTCAACCGCTGAAGCTCCGCCCTCAAGCTCTCCACTTCCTTCTCATGGGTCTGTCCCTGAGTTTGTAACTGTGACTCCAGTAACCTGTAGAAAGAGAGAGAATCACAGGAAATAAGAATGAGGAATAAATCACAGGTAAATTCTTATTTCCATTTCAAGTAATGAGTACAAGATGTAAGACTTTCCCAAAATACTACACTGCATCAAAAACACCATGGTACTGTACTTTCACACCTGTTTGTCACTATAGAATGAAAAATTGTCCTACATAATGTAAAGAACTATCTGTGAAAATATAACCTTGATATCTTAAGGTCATGCCAAAGATTGAAATCAATGTGAAATCAAACTTTGATGCTCCTAAACTAGATTATGAGACTTTAGTCTGGATTTCTCAGACAGGGTCATATGCGAGTGCGTGTGAACATTTAGTCTTTTGATCGCACCTGTTTGTCTCCTTTAGGCTCTCATAAGCCATCCAGAGTTCTCCATCCTCATTGAGCTCATGAAGATCAAATGTGGGCGATCTGCAAGAGTTACAGGAGAGAGTCATGGCTGGATGACATCATCATGCTACAGTGATGTGCAACATAAAAACTCATATGATGGATATAAATACGGATTTATAAAATATGAAAGATGTTGTACCTGCTCGAGTCGCCTGAATCTCCTTCCACTGCAGTTTCCTGAAAAGTTCAAGGAGTTATAGAGTAAGCTATAGGCCCATGAATATCTACTGATACCCCACTATTAGGGTAGGGTACATTGTAAAGGAAATGAAAACACTAGGGGACAGTTTCCTGGACAGGGCTTATCCTAGACCCAGACTAAAATGCATGTTTGAGCTGCCTTAATTTAATATCATATTGTACTGACGTATCTTTACATTTATTAGTGCCATTGACCATGTTTACATGCACCCTCATAATGCTATTATAATGGGATTTTGTCAAAATTGCGATTATACTTTACCTTATGTAAACACAATACTTAGTAAAAGAATGCTATTAAGCTCATAATCGTAGCAAGTATACTAGCATTAAAACAGGTGGCATACACAGTTTTAAATACCATGTAAATACTTTAATCACATCTAAACCATATACTAACTGAAGTGCGCATGTGTTTTTGTCATGTACATTAAGCGGAAATTCATTTCAATCTTGATATCGGAAAGTTTTCTCTGAACTCTGTCAACAGGACTCGCTGTCAGCAGGCTGCCTTCATCCAGAAACAGCTCAAATAAATATATAAAACCGCCACAGGCACTGTCATAATATAGTCTTCATCACAGCACCGAATAACAAAATACGTCCATAAGAACTAAAATTAAAATAGTGGACAGTATATGTGAGTTCATCATTTGTGCTCTGCATTGGGCTATGTGTGATGTGAATAATCAGAAAATATATAAACAGGAGTGAAGAGGTTACTGTAGCTCCAGTCATGTAAACATCTTACTTCGATTAAATCCTTACTCTGATTATTGGAAATAATAGCGTAATTGGTTTACATGTAAGGGATAATGTAGAGGCAGCCGGTAGTTATCGGGAAATAAGCCCCGACAGTGTGATCAGGACAGGACGCGAAGCGGAGGGTCTTGTATCACACTGAAGGGGCTTATTTCCCGATAACTACCGGCTGCCTCTACATTATCCCGCTTATTACACGGCTACTTGCCACATAAGAAAAAAAACTGGACATGAATATGAATTTTAAACATTTTATTGGCATATTTGTTTTAAATTAACATTTTTATCCTTCCGCAAAACTTTGCACAGATGCATAAAATGATCGTAGTACCTTATTAAGATCCTCTGCTTCATACTTGTCTCCATTTTTTCTCTTTTAGCCAGTCTTTGAGAAGTTTTAATGCCCATTCTTTATTTTTGTGTGTGTTGGCTTCGTAGCTGTCATGCTCTATTTTGTCAAGTTCAGTCTCAGTAAGCTCTCTGTGTCTTGTCTTTGTTCGTTCTTCTATCCACTGTTTAAATGTTTTGTTTTTTTCCGTACATGTTAAAATTAATGTCAAAATGTTGTGGTTGTCCAGTGTTTGTCACAAGATGGCGCCAAACAGTAATCTTTATTGGCGCGGAGCGATTTAAATCATTCAAGTAGTACCGGCCTTGCGTTATTATTTTGGAGCGGTTATTATTTGAAAAGAACGAACCTGCAAATGTCTCAACTGACCAATCAGAATCAAGCATTCCAGAGAGCCGTGTAATAAGTAAACATATTCATTGTTTTGTTTCAAGATGCTCACCAGTATTGTTTTTTGTTCAGTTTGTTTGTAAAAACTACTTATATATCCTAATATCCTAAGGCCAAGTCTTGAATTAACCTAAACCCTGTCTGGGAAACCACTCCAAGAAGTCTATGAAATGTCCTAGAGGCCTATTGAAATACATCTGTGTGTTTAAGCTTTACCTTATGTTTGAAACCCTCATGGCTGACCAGCTGAGATCGAAGAATAAGCACCTCCTCCTTTCGCACCTCAAGCTCTTCATTGGTGGAGTTGAGCTGTTCGAGGAGAACGTTATAGGTCTGACCTCCAGGAGACGCCGCCTTCGACCGCGCCTTCGACCCCGCCCCTTTACCGAGAGACTGATGGAGCTCCTGCAGATCTTTCTTCAGTTTCTTATTGTCAGATTCCAGCTCCTGACGCTAAGAGCAGTAAACACACACACGTCTTAAAAAGAGAAACCTAAGACACTTGTGGGTAAAAAGTGTCTCTTTCTTCTCGTACCTTCAGAGCTTCATAGTCTCTTTCTGCCCCTAAAAGTCTCTGACACTCCTCCAGTTCCTAAGAAACCAAAGGAAGGACCAAGTTAACTTTGCAGGTTATACTGTATAAAATACTAAACAGTTGTGTCTTTACTTTAGTCCTCTCCTGTTGTAGCTGCTCTTCTTTGCTGTCCATCTCATTCTGCAGGTCCATCTTCTCTTTCTCCAGCTCAGCGATTCGTCTCTGGAGTTTCAACAGCAGGGACAAATCTGCTGCCGTCTGCTGAGCATCCTATGATAAACATGAACAACACAGCAAACCTGAAGAACATCAACATATGGAGGAAAACCTGGAGGGATTACAGTACTGTGCTGACCTCTTTGTCCAGCGAGCTGACCTCTGACCCTGTGAGGTCAGAGATGTGGATGCTCTCTGATTGGCTGCTGTTGTAACCAGATTCTGCTCGGTTATGACCAAGTTTGGAGAGATCCTTTTGAAAAATACAGTTTTTACATTTTTGTGAGCTGTCAGTCATTTGTGCATTTCATTTTCTGTGGTGACCTCAGGTCTATATCTTACAGCATCTTTCTCTGATCTTAGGTCAGCGTAGCGCTCCTCTAGTTTAAGGTGCTCGGTCAGAAGGTTCTGGTAACGGAAACGTTCCTCGTTCAGCTCCGATTGAAGTTGCTCGGTGACGTCCTGATGGGGCAAGTCTAACTTTTCTGTTAAAATAAAAAAACAGAGTAAAAATTTTAAAAAAAAATATAACCTTGATGATCTAAAAATCAAACATAAGTTAAAATCAAACTTTGATGCTTCTAATATTATAACCCATGAGCCTACCTGTTAATTGCTGCTCCTGATCCTGAATCAGTTTCTTCATCTCATCTTTTTCACTCATCAGTACCGCGTTCCTCTCATTCAGCTCAGCGACCATCTGCAGATAACACTGAGATGACTAAACATTTACTGTATATTGAACATATCTGCGGATGCTGATTCAAGATCAGTTTGACCCTTTTGTCTTAAAACATTTTAAAAGTTGCACACAATTTGTTTCTCCAATTTACCGCTTTGTTCTTCTCCAGCTCTTGCCGGACCAACTCCAGTTCCTCTTCCAGCGACGACACCTTGTCACCACGGTGACGAGCCTCCTCTTCAGCCTCCTGAAGGATCCTGAGCTGAACCTGCACCTTCTCCATCTCAGTAACATTGTGGCTCTCCATAGCGCTTATTCGCTCGGAAAGCTCTCGGTTCTCCTTATGCTAAAAACACCAGGGTGGACAGATCGTAAGTCTGTGAATATCAAAGCAGCTTTGACAGAGGAGATGAACGCTGAAGATCATCTACCTGCTCATTCAGTTTCCACTGCAGCTGCATGATCTTGTTCTCCATGCCGACGTTGAGTTTCTTGAAGTGCTCGACGGATCTGGCCTCGATCTTGAGTTTCTTGAGCTCTCTGCGGGCCTGCATCCTGCGGACACAGCACTGTAAATAAAGCACAGCGCGTTTGATGCGACGGTAACGCCAGCGGGCCATGAAGCCTCGAACCCAGCGCTGGATCAATCGAGCCTTGTGTTCATACACCAACTGGATAGAAAAACAAGATGAGAAGCTTTTTTAATAAAAAACAACATTTTGATGGTTAAGTATTTGTACTAAACATTAATCAAGGTCAATCTTGATTTCATGTCGCGAAATGAATGCTAAATAAAAACGCTATTGGTCTCATACCTGTTTATACTCCAGTCGGGCTGCATAGCCGCGCAATAACCGCTGAATGAGAATCGCTGAAGCTTTCTGGCGCCGAAACTGACGTCTTGCTGCCCACATTCGAGTGTTTTTCTGAAAGATCACCGCTGCACGAGTTCTTCTCATGGTCTCGCACAAGCTAAAGGAGGGCGGACAAAACATGAGGTTTGTTTAGCTTACAAACTATTTAATAAAAACAAGTGTTTTTTTAACTCTTTCCCCGCCATTGACGAGTTATCTCATCATTTAAAGAGAAAACATTTGCATAAAAAACGTGTTCCTAATTAATTTTTATGTTATTCTGCAATAACGCAATTATCCAATTTATGCAATACCGGACTTAATTTATGAAAAAACTGAAGCCAAAACGTTATTTACTACTTTTAAACTCTGTGTATGTTTTGATAATCGTTCTGAATCTGATCTCTAACAAAATTATTTCACAAAAATGCAATTATTTCAGCTTTTTGCAAAAAAAAATTATAGGATGAAAGTTTTTTCCCGTTTTATTTGTTTGTTTGTTTGTTGTTTGTTTGAAAGCAGAGGGTCTATTATTTTATTTTTATATATTTGTATGTATATAATTCTAGAAGAAAATGTTCCTGGAAGGAATTTTGTGAAACTTTTGTGACAAACATTTTAAAAAATGGCTAGCGGATAGGGATGCTTAACGATTAATCGCGATTAATCGTTAGCAGAATAAAAGTTTTTGTTTACATCATATATGTGTGTGAACTGTGTATAATAACTTTGTATAAATAAATGTACACACATGCATGTATATGTTTTAGAAATGTTTACATGTGTATATACATTTATATATTTATGTATAATTTAGATTATATATAAATATAAATACTTAATATATTAAAAAAAAAATTCTTAAAATTATACATGAATGTGTTCATATTTATATATATATATACATATTTATTAAACACAGTGTACACACATATTTGATGTAAACAAAAACTTTTATTCTGCTAACGATTAATCGCGATTAATTGTTTAGCATCCCTAGCGGGGAATTAGTTAATTGAAAAACAGAATATGGGCGTAAAAGTACATGAGGGTTAGTAAACACTGTTATTTATTTCTTTAAAGTGTACATATTATGCCCATTTTTACAAAATGCAATCTCTGGGGTGTGTCTGTGTTTTAGCTCAAAATACCCCACAGATCATTTATTATAGCACGTCCAAAATGCCCCTTTTTGGGTGCGAGCAAAAAATTCTGTTTTCGTGTATATACCTTTAAATGCAAATGAGCTACAGCTTACCAAGGTTATAATAAGATCCGATTTCTGTGAATAAAGTCTGAGACAATAGTATATTTAGCCGCATTAGCGCTAAAAACACATGTAAAAGCTTTTGGGTAAAATTAACTAGTCAGTCAGTGGCCGTGGCTTTATCAGTGTGACATCACATTAACCAGAAAATCAAAACAGCATGTCTATTGAAACTGCTTTGGTTTAATGGGGATAAAAAAGTCCAAGGTGGATATTTTCATTGTAGGGTTGTGTTCACACACTGCTAATACACATTTATTTTCAATAATAGGTGCCCATTAAAGTTGCAATCTGTAACTTTGTTCTCTATCGCCATTTCGGCTTAACAAAGTCATACAAACAAAATCTGTAACAAACTCATAGGTTACATACTCATATTTATGTTTAAAGTAAGATAATGGGGATGAAGTAAGAAGACAGTATTAAATACTCAACTTTTATGTCCTGGCTCAACGACTGCTTTTGGTTTATTTCTTACCAAATAAAATTACAGATTGCAGCTTTAATTTTAATTCTAAAGCAAAAAACGATGAGACCCAAACTTTTGGCACCCACCAGCGAGCCTGATGTCCCCGAACATATCTCTGTATGGTGATGGTCGCCTGCCGGATACGGAGGTACTTTTTGCGGGCGATGCAGCACCGAATGGTCTTCTGGATGTCGATGCAGGCTTTACGGAGTTTGTCTGCCCTCAGCTTCTCCAGGTAAGCAACCTGCCCAGCCCGGAAGAAGATCTTTGTTTTGCCAAACTGGTATTTATCCTTGTCCTGCAGAGAGCGAATAAAGTATCATGATGTGGTCTTTTGTCATTTGATGGCAATGCAATTTTTAACACACAATCATATTTGAGGCGATAAGTCGATTTTAAAGTAAAGCGTTTAAATATAGCTTTAAAATGTGTCATTATGTACACTAATACATCTTTATGGTTGTAATGACAAGAATATTACATGCACAAGTCTCTCTAGAACATTCTGACAGATCAGTTTTCTGTCTGACAGGATATCTTTCTGCTTCATGAGAACACGATACCGACTGAAAAACTCCTGATAAGTCCACCTGAGCAAAAACAGAGCAAAGAAGATCAGTTAGCTTGCAGTGAACATCAAATCATGAACTCTAACAGCTATATATGCATTTGCATTGAGAATTGTGTTATAAAAACTGAAAGTATTGAGATTGTGGTTTGTGCTGCTGTGTCAGTCGTCATTTCACCTGGATGGGAAGCCTGCAGCTGAGATACGAATGGTCTCGAGGACTCCGCACGCCCGGAGCTGCTGGACTGCTCGATGAGGATCCATCCTACAAAAACAAAGATATTACACAACAGAAAATACAACTGTGGTGGATAATCTCTTAACTCAGATGACTAACATGAATGGAGCTTTGATGTCATTAGGTTTGATACAGCGCACATAGTGTGGGGTTGTGGAGTTTAGCGTCTCCATGAGCAGGTGCAGAGAATTTCGGAACTGAAATGAAAGGAAGTGAAATGTATGAGAAAAATGACAATGAATGAAGTGGAGGACAATAAATAAAATGAATGTTAATCTATTTGACATATTTTTGATCCGGTATGTGTTCAAGACAATTTGGATGTGCATTATTTTTCTATTTTTTGCTGGTCATTCTAACCTGCAGTCCGACCGATTTCTTGTGCTCTCTGACAGACTGAATGGTCCGTCCGACCTTTGCACGGCCGGATGGTGCAGCGGTTTTTGGAGTTGCGGGTGTTTCTTCATCCTGGAAGAGCTCCACCAACAGGGTGAACTGTGGGTAAACATAAAAGCTTGACTGACAATAGCGCACACATCCTGTAGACGTATTTGATGTCTGCATTTACATCTGCAACATTTTTTTCGAGCGTTTGCTCATCTGCAATACGTCTCTGAGACGTTTCCTGTCAGATGGGATATGGACATCATATTAGAGGATGTCTGTAAAATGTTTGTGATTTAAAAGTAAAACTGCTTTTTCTAGATAGATGATCAGATGTTTTTACACAGCAGATGTTTAGCAGACATCTTACCGACTTTCCTGTGCTATCTTTGACATCTTATATGTACCATTGGGACCATTATACCTTATAGATCAGCAACTGGTTCTGCTTCAGGACCCAGATTTCAATTCACACCGCATAATGTGTTAAAGGTGCAGTGTGGGACTTTTAGTAGGATCTCTTGACAGAAATGCAATATAATTCACATAAATATTATCAGTGGTGTATAAACCCTTACATAATGAACTGTATTGTTTTTATTACCTTAGAATGAGCCGTTTTTATCTACATACACCACGGGTTGCCTTACATGGGAGTCACTGTCATGTTTCTACAGTAGCCCCAAACGGACAAACTGTTACCGTGGGTTTACACCAGCTGCGTTTGAGGCGTCTAATTCGCGTCTACCGCTTCTAGTTTGCCGCTTGAACATTTTGAGTTTACTCGCTTCATTCTAGCGTGAAATTCTAGTCATTGAGACATTTACGCGGAAATTTGCGTCGTGGGAGGAGCTTCTGCAACTCCGCTCGCATCCTGTAATCACCTCACGACTAGAGCAAGCTCCTGATTGGTTAACGCGGCGCGTTTTTCTGGCAAAGTTCAAATTTTTCATTTGTGCAAACTAGACGCGCGAATGAGGCGGAATCGCGTCTACTGTGCCTCGCTAAACGCCTCATTTGCGCCACAAGACCTCCAGACGCATGTCAACGCGTCTTAACATTGACTTAACATTGAAATCACTCATGCTTGACGCCTCTACGCCACTACGTTGTCGCAGACTACGACATGTTTGTCCTGTGGCAGCTACCGTAGCTTCTCACTGCATTTCGAAATTGAGGTTGGTTGCAATTCGCAATCTTACTGCTAGATGATTCTTAACACCCACATTACACCTTTAAGTGAAATCTGGGTCCTGAAGCAGAACCAGAAACCATACCTGCCATGACATAAAATGGTTTTAAAAACAGTCAAAAATGTCTTTCCATTATTAGTACACTTTTAACAATAATGTTATGCTATGCAACATGTAACTTGTACAACTATTTGAATATGCACCAACATATCAAAGTTTTATAGGACACTTTGTCCATAAATTACAAAGGAAACTGCCTGAGTTAAGGTTGGGTTAGTTTCTACTACCCAACCCTACATTAAAAGTTTCTGCTTTTAATGCCGCACTGTCAAATAGAGGCGAAACTATGCCACATTATTAAAACATTTTAAAGTCAGTGTAAAGTCTGATATTAAATGTGTTGACAGTTTGTCACACCATAGAAAATGTGTTATTAATCATCCAACTAAATTTGAATGATGGAAAAAATGGCAAATAAATCAAATAAATTATCAAAATCTTGGAAAAACAGGGAGGATTCTCTGCTCTTAAATGCTGGGGTGTATCCCCTTTCGGCGCTGAAACCACACCCACTCGTGGGAAAGCTGCTGTCTCTCTTAACTTTCAAATACAACTACAACCTGAATGGATGCTCATGATTGTGTTGGGGCCCTCCTAAAAAAATCCTGAACTCAGAAATAGTGACAAAATGTTTAACTGTTGTCTTTGTAATGTTACATTTCTAACATTCATAATGCGTTTAGAAACCATTTTCAAGGTTGACTTTACAGAGACTTTAAAGAACATGTGTATATTTTCTTAACATGAAAAATAAAAACCAACAGTGATAAAAACGTGGGACTTTTTCCCTAATATGCGACATGCGAGACAAAGGTTCAAAATGCTGTGCCATACAACGCAAAGCAGGAAAAACCGTCACCATAATTTAATCACATTCAAGTTGGGAAACCAAGAGAGATTCATGAACTGAACAGCAGATGGCGATATTTTCCAGTCATGGGTATTCAAGTGAATCATTTTACTTGACAGCTGAAAATAAAACTTCACAAGCTGCAACACGTTCATGCTTCTCCTCTTAATTATGCTGTGCATGATAAGCATGTGCCAAAAATGTTGAAGTTCACAAACCTTGCTGTCCTTTAACACATTGATCTGTTCTTCATTGACTGTATATTTATTCTTCTCCAGAAACCCATCACACTGGTATTCAACCTGAAACAGAAAAGCTTATGGTCCTGTATCACCACATAACAAGGCCACATTTTATACTTCTGTTTTTGAGATGTCCCTATACCTTGTCTGCAAAGTGCTGGATGATAAAAGCCGTGTTAGACATGCGAGGCTTCTCAAAGTGAGAGCTTTTCTTCAGGTGAGTGTTGTACAACTTTTGCGCCCAGGACTCATCTGAACCTTTGGGCATCTGAAAGCATTATGTATGGGTTTACACTGTTCACAAAAATGCGAATTGTTAAAACAATTATGACTTATTTACAGTGCATTCTTCATCTAAAAGATCAAGCAGGCCCATCTTGGCCTCGATCAGGTTGATGCACGGCTGGTTGTCGTAGAAATCGATAAGCGTCCAGGGTATCTGCTCTTTCATGTACTCCTCCTGCTCCAACTTGAACACATGCTGGAGGGAAAATACTTTGTGTGAGTCGTGATCGGACATGAACGCTTGTTCGCAGCTGACACGCGTATGAAAATGCTCACCATGTTAAACTGCTGCTGGAGCTTCTCATTGGCGTAATTGATGCAGAATTGCTCAAAGCTGTTTACCTCGAAGGTCTCGAACCTGTGAATACGATAACGTTGACCATTAAACAAAACATTTGATCTGATCTTTAACGAAGTCCCAACAACAGACAGACATAATAGTTTGTATAAACAAATAAAAAATAAAGATTTGTTTATTGAGCGCAAACAAAACAGGGAATGTTTACACAATGTGTTTAATAAAAATATTAAATGGAGTTATTCTTTGCGTGTTATTTGTTTAAACAGACCATGTTTTGTCTATTGTAGATATTATTTGCTTATTTATACTCTGTGAAGATTTAATAACAAAACCTCACCCACCCATAGATGTCCAGCACACCGATGAACGAGTGCGGTTTTGAAGAAGTGCTCAGAGCCTTGTTGATCTCGCCGACGATCCATGAGAACAGTTTGGCGTAAATGTGCTTGGCGAGAGCGTCGCGCCCATTCACGGCCTCCGTCCTGGTAACGGGCTTGTTTAGGGTTTCAGTAGCGGTCTTAAGTTTTTTGTGACACAACCAGTGTGCCATGGACTCATACGATATGTCAGTGAGTTCACAAAACACTGCCAGGTGACCACTTTCATCCTGGAGTCAATATGAATCAATCCATGCAAATGCAGAGGAAATAAAACACAAATTAAAGAAATCAAACATTTTGAAACAACTTCTTTTTTGAAGTGTAGCTCAATTGGTACACCATTGTGTGCAAAGATAATGGATTTGATTTCTATGTAGCACTGCAAGTAATTTTAGATAAAAGCATCTGACAGATGCATAAATATAAACACAATATAAATACAATTAAAAACGTACAGAGACGGCACAGCTAGATGAACCCCTCTCCTTGATCTCCACATTACCCAGATGAAGGACTGCAGACAGAATCTGGAATAAACCCATTTGGTACGTCTCAGTAATTCCTAGTTTGAGCAGATACAGAAACAGTAATGATTGAACGGTTTAAAAGGGGATGTTTCACAAGATGTCAAATAAATCTTTGGTGTCCCCAGAGTACATTTGTGAGGTTTTAGCTCAAAATACCCAACAGATTTATTATAAAATGTTTAAATTGCTGCTTTGAAGGTGTTAGCAAAAATGTGTTTCTTTAAGTGCAAATGAGCTGATGAAATGCAAACACTGATCACCATAATGGTGGTTTATTGAAATTAAAACTTAGCACTTAGCACTTAATTGTGCTGTAAATTATTTTCTCTGAGAGGAAGTATGTGTATGATCCTTTAAATATTCATATTTTAGATTTGAAAGATAAAAACAAATGAGAACTTTCAAGAAGATGATAAAAATAGATAATTTATACCCAACAATGAAAAGGCTTTCCTAGTGGCCTGCATCTCTTTAAGGTCATCCACACCCTCTATGACAGGACTACTGCCTTGATTCGTATAGGGGAAGTCTTCAGTACTACCTTAAGAGAGAGACCCGTTATTCATGGGAAGTTTTGATAAATACTGGTACTTGTCTGTTGACATTCATCCAAACTTTAATAAAAAACAGTTAATGCTATTATAAACACAATCATTGTTATGTATAAGGTAGAGTAGATATCATACCTAACTTCAAAGGTGCAAATTCAGGTAGATGGGCGCAGGCACAAAGCTGATAGAAGATATGATAGTTTCTCTCCTCGCTCGCCTGAAATATGAAACAAAAAGCCATCACTTTATTCAGGAACGAGAATATTTTCCAAAAAAAAAAAAAAATTTATTACATTTTATTAAGAACCTGACAGTGGGTTTCACCCATTTGTGGTCAATAGTAAACAAGAGGCACTTATCTAAATGAATATTACTTAAGTATTTCAGTAAATGGTCATTCAAACTCAAAAAAAACTAAAAGTAGTACACTGTAAAAACTAAATTTGTTGTTTCAACTTAAAAAAGTGAGTGCTCGTGCTGCCTTAAAATTTTGAGTTAATTCAACTTAAAAATTGTTGAAAGTTGATTCAAAATTTAGGAAAATTCCGGGAAAATTTTCTTCTAAAAATATATAAACATACAAATATATAAAATGAAAGAACAGACCCTCTGCTTTCAAACAAACAAACAAAATGGGGGAAAAAACGTTTCATCCTATTTATGTTTTTTTCTCTGCTTATAAACAATTAAATATGGGTATTTTTCTTCCAAAATAATAATTTTTAGTAAAAACTGAAATAATTGCATTTTTGCGAAGGAATTTTGTTAGGGTTCAGATTCAGAATGATTATTAAAACAAACACGGAGTGTAAACTTGATAAATAATGTTTTGCTTCCATTTTTTTTTTTTATAAATTGGGTAAGTGGGATAATCGAGGTATTACAGATAATCTAACTTTTTTTCTCTTTATTGACGAGATAACTCGTTAAGGCAGCAAAATCTCTTACTTTATTAATCTAAAACAAACATTTTTTTACAGTGTATTTATTTGAAATGAATGTAAAGATAAGAGGCTGTAACCTGAAACACCACTCTGGATTTCTCCAGCAGATACGTCCTCATGTTCGCCCCAATGATCTGATGCTTCTTGTCAAACCCAATTTCAATGTACTTCCCAAAACGACTACTGTTGTCATTTCTGGTAGTTTTGGCATTTCCTATGGCCTGGATAAAAACAGAATATGGCAAATAAATATTGACATCTGTTTAGGATGTAGATCTGTTTGATATTTAGACATATGGTCGTCATACTTCCATGATGGGGCTGGATGCCAACACTTTCTCCTCCACGCTGGTCTCAGCCGAGGAGCCGCTGACCGTGGCGAAGTAACGCATGGCATATTTGGCAGACACAGTCTTCCCTGCTCCAGATTCACCACTGACTATAATAGACTGATTTTTCTCATCCCTACAGGGGTACAAATTCAGAATATTGTCACTGCCACAAATGGTTTTCTTTCTATAATAATTGTTTCTACATAAACTTCTGTCCCGATCAGAAGTGCATATATACCTGGCCATTTGTTTGAAGGCCTCTTCTCCTACAGCAAAAATATGAGGGTCCATGTCACCCATGTTCTGCCCACTGTATGCATTAATAATGTCTGTCCCATAGATCGGCAGACTTTCATAAGGATTGATCGCCACAAGAATGATCCCTGTGATTAATGACAAATAAAAAACAGTAAGTACTGGGACATTTAAGACAATTCCTCTGCAGTAAAGGAGGGTTAATGGTCGATGGCTAAATTGTAGTGTCTTTGAAATATCTTTTCTACCTTATGAAATGCTTTCTAATCTCTGAGTACATAACTCAAAGTCTAAATGCACTGCAGTACAGATGACATAAGCCCTACTGAGTCCAATTTTATGATTTATGATCACAACTGTAGCCTACGGCAAAGAGAATATCCTAAGTACAGAAATAGTTCATCCCAAAATAAGAATTAGCCCATATTTTACTCACCCTCAAGCCATCCTAGGTGTATAAGACTTTCATATTTCATCCTAACACAGTTGGAGATAAATTAAATAATATCCTGGCTCTTTTCAGCTTTATAATAACATTGGATAGTGCCCCATTTTTAAAGCTCCAAAAATGACATCCATCCATCAAAAACTAATCCATACAGTAATGGTGAAGCGTTTTTTAAGATGAAAAAATATTAATATGTCAAACTTTATAAACTATGATCACTGGCTTATGTCAGTGAGAGTTGAGATACACAGGAAAAGCTTGGATGCAAAAGCCACTAAATGCCACATCCATCAAAAGAAGAGAATTAAACTAATGCTCTTGGTAACTATTATACATTCATCAAATACTTTCGCTTTAATCCCGGCCTCAGGCCATTCAGAAATACTGGTTTGTTGAAAGAATCCATTAGGAGTCTGATAAAAAAATGCTTATTTACAGGAATACATGTTACACACATCTGAGCTCTTAATAAATATAAATATATAAATATTTTCCTTACAAAACCCATAAATTCGCACAACTTTTGATAACTGTATGGATTAGTTTCAGATGGATGGATGAGCTTTATGGAGCTTTGAAAAATGGGGCACTATCCAATGCCATTGAAAAGAGCACATATATTATTTATGATGGCTTAAATAAAACATGAAATAAAATACAGGCTAATTATTATTTTGGGGTGAACAATTTTTTTTAACTAAAGCTCAGTTACGTTAAAAAAAATATTTATATATTATGTGGGCGTGTGTGTGTGTGTGTAAAATAAATAAGTAAATTATAAAAAAATGTATCAGACTAATGCCATTAATTAAAAAGACTGATACAAAGACTGAGAGTCTTGGCAATTTGGCACTGATCTATGATCTTAATACATCCAGTTTGCAACGTCACAGCCAGCTGATTTGATAGTGTCAGCAGTTCCTGATTACCGCAGTAAGTGTAGATAAGTTTGGAGTCCGTGAATCGGACCCGGAGGTTGTGCAGCACGGCCGGCTCATGGAGATAGCTGAGAGCCGTGAGGTCGTTCTCACCCACCAGGATGTCTGGATTGCGGAGAGGTGGCAAGATGGTGTTCTTGGGGTCCAGCTTGTACTCAGTCTCCTGCAAAAACATTTCAAGATTAATTGGGCACATACATAACATAACCATACACATGTAGTGAAATGTATGGTATGTTTTCTTTCCACACACGGTTAACAGTTTTAAAGATTAGGATATTTAGAAGATTCTTATTATAAACTGCAAAAACCATGACCTAAGATGGGGTGGGGGCCTTTAGAGAACTTCTGGCCTAGTTAGTTTGCACTTCTGACAACTTTACACCAGTTTTCCCCAGTAAACCATAAATTGTGCAAACAGCATTGGGTGCAGTTACTGAAATATGCCATTGGATTCCAACCAACACCCATTATTTTTAACAACGCTCTCCTCGCTACCAGCCTGACTCATTTCCTCCTCTAACTTGACTCAACACCGTCTCAGGCTGAACTTAAACGCTTTGGACATACCCTTGCTCCTTCAAACCACCTGACCACGTCACATTTCTTGTTTTCTTTCCATTACACCCCTTTTGGAAGGGTAAAAGGAATCAAATTCAAGTTTGTGGATATAACTGGGTTACTCACCGTGCCATCTTCCAGCTCTAAATGAAGGAACGCATCGCCAGGTCTGTAGTCTGCAGTCAGATCTGCTGATCTCCACACCTCTGTGGTGTCTGGGATCCAGACCCGAGCAAACTGAAGGAGGTGGACATTAAAGTATTAAAACTTTTGTCTGAATAACAGTAATGATGAAATAAAATTCAATGCATATATAAGATATCTTTAACACAATTACTGTCATGATATATATTATTTTCAATTACTTTTAGTTAATTTGTGTTATATTATTTTCCTGCTGTAAAATAATGGGTTTTATTTTAAATATCACTGAAAACCATCAGATGATTACCATCTTTTACAAAATTGCTTTATGTAGTGTGTTTATAGTCTAATACCAGTGGGATGTAACGGTGTGCTATTGGTTCCCATCCACCAGATAACATCACACAAGTAAGTAGAACCCAACACATTACCAATAGAGACCCACTGAGATCATTATAAATTACATTAAAACCAATACAATTCCCATTATAATCATAAAAACAGAATTTATGTGATGGTTTCTGTTGTTTTTAGCATGGTCCTGTCAAACTAGTAACTGTTTTACAAGCAAGTTTGTATCCCTATGATGTAAAATGTAGCAGTGAGTACCTTTGTGTAGAGCTCTGGCGCTGGCATACTGCTTCGCTTCAGGTCCGTTTACTCCAGAATAATTTCCGTATTTGTAGCATTTCGTTAAGCACAGACACTGACTAACGCCAAACGTTTCAGCACAAGTCTGCTGCTGGTGTTAAAGTGTGACAACAGCCGGGAAAACCAAAGTAAGTGGCACGTTATCATAGTTTACTATGAACTAAAGTTTTATCCTGTAGGGGGCGCTTGGTGGCTCAAAAGGTGGGATATTCCATTGAGACCAATTCAAATCTTTAGATGTTTTGATTTATTAGAATAGGACTGATATCTGTGAATAAATATAAAATACACCTCATTGTAATCCATAAATGAAATCACGATTATAAGTAAAATTAACAGTTGTCATATGACATTGACGACTGTCTGCTGCTTAGGTAGTGGTCAAGAAAAGAGGCTTGTTCGACTTCATGCGACAGACGGATGGCATCAAAGTACCGCGAGAGCGATTCGAGAAAATACACGGTCTGATCGCTCTCGCGTTACTGTGATGTCATCCACCTGTCAATTCTTGTGGCGCTGCATGAAGTCGAACAAGCATAATAATATACATGCGAAAAATAACGTTAATGACGCATGAGACGACATACACCGTGCATTTCTTAATCAGGAATATATTATTTCGACGTAAATTTTAGAATAAATAAAATGTTTCGTACCGTTTAAGCACGCCCACTACGTAACTTCACCTTGAACCATCACCCGCTTATTATTTTGTATGTGGTCAAGCCGCCGTGGCAATGAATGGGGTGATAACGTCGCCACCACGTGGCCACTATGATTTACTGGGCTCTTTTAACTTAAAAAATGCGCCAAATGCTTTTTAAGCGTAACCTTTAATAAATCAAAGCTTTTGATTGCGTATTTAGAAACAATAGGATTTATTATAAGGCAACCAAATGCACAATAACCAGCAAAATGGTTTTATAGGTGTTTAATCTATATCCCTTTATAGTGTTTTTACTCCACTTCACACCAAGTTATTGCAAAATGGCACAATGGACAAGTCTTGCAGAATTTTTCCTGAATGTCTGCAAACCTTTCTTTTCTAATACTGTTAGGGTGCTAAAAGGATTGCAGTGTTTTAGTGTATTTATATCAATTTACATTCAAATGACAAGAAAATGGGCATACAATTTAGTCAGACAGTACATATGCAAAAACTTTTTATTTACAAACATTCACAGGTAGATAGCAAAGGTAAATTTGACTGACAGTTCAAGACCATTTTTCATAATTCACAGGTAGATAGCAAAGTGAGCAAGTATATCTTCAGCTCAATTGACAAACATTGATGCGCGCATCACTTTGAGGTGAATAATAAATAATTATAAAATATAATATGAAGATTGTATTGCACCTTAAAAGTTTTGTTATTTTATAAACTCTTTCACAACCATTAACTAGAAAACAGTAAAAACTCTGTAAATGTTTTGAACATCACTCTGAATCTGATCTCTAATAAAAGTTATTTACAAAAATTGAATTATTTCAGCTTTTTGCTCAAAACTGGGTGTTTTTGAGGAAACCTACTCATATTTGAGAGGTGATAAAATAAAACAAATGAATGTTTTTGTTTTGTTTGAAAGCAGAGGGTCTGTTCTTTCATTTGATATATTTTATGATTATATATTTAAAGAAGAAATTTTTCTGGAAGGCATTAAACTTTTGTGAAAATAATAAAAAATTCTGGCGGTGGCTGGCAACTTTAAAAAAAAAAATGCTGGCGGGGAAAGAGTTAGGATGAATTCTGACTTTATTTTGATTAAAATAAACAATTTATGTTTTTAGATATGTTTTGACTATTTATTGTATGTTGTATATTTATGTCTGGTTAACAAATAATAAGAAAAAAAATCTTTTAATAGGGCCTCACTAATTCATTTTGCCTGGGCCCCCACTTAATGTAGTTCTCCTCTTCTTACAGACTGTCAATCACGCACTAAAAAGCTAAATTGTAAATACTTTAGGATTGTTCTGTTGAAGTCTGTCCCCTTTATGTTTCGACTGTGCAAAGTTCAAATCAAGTACACCTGAAGCAGCTAATCAAGGTCTTCAGGATCACTTGAAAATTTAAGGCAGGCGTGTTTGATAAGAGCACTTGAAACCTGAACTCTGCAGGATAGTTGATGGACAGGAGCAGGATTGGGCGCTGTAGCGTTCTCACAGTGTTTTCATCACGGTATGTTTCTATACGTTTAAAATTTAATTATACTAAAAAAATACATAATAGGGATTGTGCACACCCCTAATTCTATCACATTAGGAAACCAAGAGATTCATAAACTGAACAGCAGATGGCGATATTTCTCCAGTCGTGGTGGTGAATCATAGGCTGCTTTCAAGTCACTGAAAGCTGAAAAAAACTTCACAAGCTGCAACACGTTCATGCTTCTCGACAAGTATGCTGTGCATGAGAAGCAGAAAGTTCACAAACCTTGCTGTCCTTTGACACATTGACTGTATCTTTATTCTTCTCCAGAAACCCATCACACTGGTATTCAACCTGAAACAGAAAAGCTTATGGTCCTGTATCACCACATAACAAGGCCACATTTTATACTTCTGTTTTTTGAGATGCCTTGTGTACCTTGTCTGCAAAGTACTAGATGATAAAAGCTGTGTTAGACATGCAAGATTTCTCAAAATATGAGCTTATCTTCAGGTGAGTGTTGTAACTTCTGCACCCAGGACTCATTTGAACCTTTGGGCATCTGGAAGCATTATTAATAGGTTTAACAAATTACACAAATGTGCATTTAAAGAAAACAAAAACAAATATGGCTTATTTACAGTGCATTCTTCATCCAAAAGATCAAGGAGGCCCATCTTCGCCTCTATCAGCTTTGATTCAGGGTTGTCGTAGAAATCGATGAGAGTCCACGGATCTGCTCCTTCATGTACTCCTCCTGCTCCAACTTGAACACGTGCTGGATGGAAAATACTTTGTGTGAGTCGTGATCGGACATGAACGCTTGTTCCAGCCGACGATCCACGAGAACAGTTTGGCGTTAATGTGCCGTTCTTGGCCTCCGTCCTGGTAATGGGCTTGTTTAAGGTTTCGGTGGCTTTTTGTCCACAACCGGTCTGCCATGGACCTGTACGATATGTCAGTGAGTTCACACAACACTGTCAGGTGACCACATTCATCCTGGAGTCAATACAAATCAATGCATGCAATCCAGAAGAAATAATGCACATTAAAATCAAACATTTTGAAGCGATGTCTTGTTTATGTGCAGCTCAACTGGTAGACCATTGCATTAAGAGTGCAAAGGTGATGGGTTTGATTCCCAGGTAACATTTGCTTGAACAAACTGTATCCCTACAGGGGTACAAATTAAGAATATTGTCATTGCCACAGATGGTTTTCTTTCTATAATTTTTTTTATATAAACGTCTGTCCTGATAAGTGCATATACCTGGCCATTTTTTTGAAGGCCTCTTCTCCTACAGCAAAGATGAGGGTCCATGTCACCCATGTTCTGCCCACTGTATGCATTAATGATGTCTGTCCCATAGATTGGCAGACTTTTATAAGAATTGATAGCCACTGAAATTATCCCTGTGATTAATAACAAATGAAATAAGTAAGTTTTGGGACAGTATAGTATAATTTGTGTTAAATAAAGCATCAGTTTTATTAATGCATTTTCTGCTAGAAAAAAAATACACATTTTATGTAGTTTGTTTATGGTCTTATCCCAGTAGGATTTAATGGTGTGCTATTGGTTTCCATCCACCAGATAACATCACACCAGAAGAGACCCACAGAGATACTTATAGTTCCCATTATAACCATTAAATTCAGTTTTTTTAGCATGGTCTTGTTAACCTAGTAACTGCTATACAAGCAAGTTTGTATCCCTCTGATGTAAAATGTAGCAGTGAGTATCATGCAGGGTTTGAACTACCATACCTTTGTATAGAGCGCTTGCTTATTAGAAACGCATGTATACTTTAAAGTATAATTGTTTACATATTTTAATTCACAGGACTGATATGTGTGAATAAATATTAAATACACCTCATTGTAATCCATAAATGAAATCACGATTTTGACTAACAAATCTGGATTGGGTTATCCGGGACAGCGCTGAGAAAAGTAACAGTTGTCATGTGACAGCGGCAAGAAGCTTGGTCGATTTCATGCAGCGCTGCAAGAAATGACAGCGGATGACATCAAAGTACCGCGAGAGCAATTCGAGAAGTCACATGGGGGATATGGTTTCTAATCCCTCTCGCGGTACTGTGTAGTCATCCACCTGTCAATTCAAGCCTAATAATTTACATAACGTTAAAGACGCATAACACGACATACACCGTGCATTTCTGCATCAGGAAAATATCATTTCGACGTAAATTTGAGAATAAATAAATAAAATGTTCCGTTACCGTTAAACCATACCCACTTCGTAACTTCATCTTGAACGATTACCATTCCACTCGCCTTATTATTTTGTATGTGGTCAAGCCGCCGTGGCAATGAATAATGTGTGGAAACGGGGACACCGTGTGGCCACCATGATTTTCTACGCTTTTTTAACCTAAACAAGACGCGCATGCGCCAAATACTTCGTAATGCATAACATGTTATAAATCAATGCTTTTGTCGGCGTATTTAGGAACAATTGGATTTATTATAAGGCAACCATTTTTGAATTACGCACAATAACTAGCAAAATGGTATCTACATCCCTTTATAATGTTTATACCTTAATTCACTGTAAAATGAAATCCTGCATACTTTTTCCTGAACGTCTGCAACCTTTTCTTTTCTAATACTGTCAGGGTGCGGAAAGTATTGCAGTGTTTTAGTGTATGTATGTATGTATATTTCTTCAAACGACAAAAAAAATGAGCATACAGTACGTTCGCAAAACTATTTTATTTACAAAACAAATGAAACAGTTGTGACAGAAAACTTTTGTACAGCTCGGATAAATCGTTTGAAAACACAAACCAGGCAACCCAGGAAAGGGGTTGAACACTTTGAATGTGGGTAACCAACATTACCCATGGGAAACAGACTTCAACAGAGTTCAAGACCATTTTCATAATTCACAGGTAGATAGAAAAGTGAGCAAGAGTCTTCAGCTCAACTGACAAACATTTATGAGGTCCGGCCCTCTGTTTGTTATAAGAGGCACAGTTTTGGCAGAACAGGTGGATGTGAATTATATGTCCAGTCCATTTATTCAAGCATATAGGCTTTAAGAAAAGCACCAAAATGGTGGTGAAAAGCATGGGGGGAAATGTGTAAAAAAAAATGCTAATCTTATGTAAACAGTCAAATAATCACGTTCAAACCTTCTCTTGGATGTAACTACGTCAGACTTTACAGTCAAATCCAAGTGCGATGGTAGCAGCAATCTACACATATTCTTATTTATCAAAGCATGCTATGTTAAGAGCATTTGTACATGGAAACGACAGGTAAGTAAATGCAAAGGGAAGAGCAAAGGAAAGACAAAACAATAACAGACAAGACGACATAATGAAAAACAACAGGAATGGCTCTCCGGTCCTCATCAGACCGCAAGTTTGCTGGCCACCAGAGACTGCTTTCTTTGGGGGATATCCTGAGGGGTGGGAATGTGGTCGCCGGTTATCTCGGTCTTCTCAGCTGTTGCACTGGGAAGCTGTTTGTTCTTCATCTTGGCTTTGGCCATATTATAGTCACCCGAGTCAAAGTATTTTTGCTGCAAGGAAAGGTCAACAAAATTTGAGGTAAAGTTTTATTCTCAACCAAACAGACTTAGGACTTATTTCATCTATAGGATCATAAACATACTCCTTTCTGTAGTCTTTTCCGCAGTAGATCCGATCCACCAGGTCTGGTCCCCAGATGGGGGTACCGGGCCTTGAGTTTGACCTCTTCAGCTTTCTCTGGACTTACAACCGTGTCCTGCATCTCCTACATTAGATGTGGAAAAAAACATATTCAAACCCCATTTCTGATGCTATGATTGGTACTCAAACATTTGCAAAGTTTTCAAAGCACAATTATATTGGCAGTGTACCATGCACAGTGACAGTTAACATTTTCAGCAGGGTCACAAATTATTGACTGGATCTTAACACGTAAACAGATCAGAAACAAAGCCTGAATACAGCATTTTAAAATGTAAAATATGCACTATTGCATTTTGCACTTAATTTCACCAAACCCAGACAGATTTTCAAGTCTAAACTCGTCCTCGCTCTTCATTTCATGCATTATAAGTGAAGTAACACAAACACAATGACATTGTCAGATGCGCGGCGGCCTTATACTGCACAACGTGTTTGAATGAACGAACCTGCTGCTCCTCTGTACTCGCCTCCACTTCACTAGACATTGAGATAAATTAAATTCAAAACACAAAAGAAAATAAAACAAACACAAAACACTTGGCTTCAATTCGCCTTGTGCAAGCTGCCCAACAATATTGTTAGCTTCGGTACTGGACTGATATCAGTGGAAGATACTAAATGTCTTCCTCTGGCGCGCGAGGGAGCGGCTGTCACCGTGAGCTCTACCGCCGCCTACCGACCTGGAGCCGCACAACAACCACATCATAGTCAAATGACTATGGAAAGCATAGTAAATCAATTATATTTTTTCTTTAGAAACTAATATTTACATACCAATATTATTAATGAAAATCTATCTTGTTTAGGATTGTTATAATTCTACATATTTAATTTGTCTATCTACTGTGTTATGTATATACAGTACTTACGTACTCATAGAAAAACCACCCTTTATTGGCTTAATGTTTTTATTCTTACCACTTATCATGTGTTATATATATATTAGTGTATGTTAGATCTTTCATAACTATTCATTTTCCACATGTACATACAAATTCATTGTGCACAGACAGAACAAGACATCTAAAAGACCTAAGCCGGCTGTAGAAACAATAAATTAGATAAAGATAATGTAATATAATAAACAATATTTGGGTCAATGATGTGATGTTAATTGTATGGTTCAATTAAATGTAAAAGGGTTAAAATTTCAAAACAAATTTGCAGATTACTTGCATACGTTCTATTTTTGAGGACCAAGTCTAAAATTTCTGGTTTTATTTCTTTTTGAAAGAATATTTGGGGGATAATTGCAAAAATGTCAATGTGCTGTAACCGGTCTGTGTCAGTTGGTGTAACTCGTTTTTCTTTTATGAAAATCAAAATATATTCATAAAAAATGTGGAATAAAATATAATCATCTAGTTTAGTGTAACACAATTTTTTACATACATTTTACACCATTTTTCAAAGATTATTTAGAAAACGGAGCTATTTTCAGCATATGTCAGGACAAATTTTACAAAAACGCATTAAAATTTACATTTAGAAATAACTAATAAAATTTATTTTAAAATTAATTAAAAATATTATTATTTTTATTATTAATGATTACGCTTAAATGCCATCAAGGTGGATCAAATATTTAATATTTCTCATTCTTTGGCGCAATTGACAGATACACCATTTGACATTTTCAGGTCCATTCAGTCTTAACTTTCATAAAAATGGTGCAATGTAATGTTTTATTGCATAAAATTAAAATAAATACACTATGTTCGTTAAAATAAACTTGATTCATGCTTTTAAAACAAGTTTTTTAAAAAGATTTTTTTAATTTCTCATCTTGCCAAACCGTTTTTTGTCACTGAGCCATTTCCTATTACTCAAATCTTGACAATGTTAGATAAAAATTGGGCCATAACTAAAGTACTTGCAAAATTCTGGAAAGTAGACACAAGTCTATACAATTATTATATTATATTATATTATTAAAACCACAAGCACACCAAATATCACAATGAACACATTACCATTAAAAATCAATTTAATGCACATAATTAGCAAAAAATATTGGTTACATTTTGTTGCATACTCTGTAATGATACAAATATAAATCATGAGAATTAAAATATATGCTTTTATTCAACTTCAAATCAATCTGTGAATATTGGTCCATGTTTTTATAACTAAAAATATACATTGAATAGATCACTCTTAAGAGTGTAAACATATGTTTAAATAAGGATATTACAGATCCTCCTCCAGTATCAGACATTGTTAGAAAGATTTTTGTTGAAATGTCTTCATAACCGGATCAAACATAGCATCAGCTTCATGGGGGATCAAACATAGCATCTGCTTCATGGGGGCGTAAACATTTCTCATAAAACTGAGAAAGCAAGTGTTCAAAAACATTACTTATCGACCCATCACTTCTGGATCCTTGACACCAGATAATAAAGCAAAAAGAAGAGCGCGACCAGGCCGATGGACACGTAACAGAGGATCTTTCTGTTGTCTCTTCCAGATCGTACCATTGTGGAAAACCTCTTCACGCTTCCAGTCAACAAGCCAGTTGCACTGAGGAAATTGGAGTCCTGAGTAAATACAGAAGTTAAACACAAAAGTTACTGTTGTAAAACCACACCCGACATGCCAACATTGCAAAGGCATCAACAACACTTATTTTTTTTGAGAATACCCACCATGCCATCCAAATATTTATTCTGATCGTCAGCATCTTTGTCAATGTCGTAAGCCAACTGTAGAGAAAGACACCAAATAACATGAATTAATTTTAACAGTATTTTCTATTATATAAAACAAGAGAAACAACAGAAATACGTACAGATTTGAGTCGAGAAACTTTATTTGCTAGATTTTCCGCCAAAAGCTTATTTTCAGCATCCAGCATGTCATCCACAGCACCACGTCCTGTCAATAACACAAAACACGCTGTTAGTAAACACTTTCATCAGACATTTCAGATTCATGTTTACTGCCAACATCAGCACCAAAAGAACTAAACTGTTTAAACATCACACATGTTATTTTATTAGACCAAACAAGCATTATAAAACACGTATTACCACATGTACCCAAACGATGATGTTTGCTAAATTAAAAATATTAATATGACTAAAAGAAAACAACTCAAACTGCTACGTGTCACTCACCTCGATTCCACGGATCAGCCATCTTTAAAGAACTAATACGCTAAAAACCGCAAAAACCACTCTGGCATGCGTTTAATATCGATTAAACAGACCACTTTCACTGTAAAGAAGACCTTAAACAATTTGAAATCAATATAATAGTGTATAAATATAAAATAAGGGCACAATTGACACCAAGCGACCCGTTGAAACGAAACTGGCAGCGTAGCTCAGTAGGCGCGAGGGATTGTGGGATATGTTTGTCCTCCAGTCATTCATTTTTTTGTCTTTAGGACGCTGTCCGATTGCGTAAGGTTTCCAGCTGCTCATCCTCCCATCTGCTTACATTTGCTTAACGCATTTTGTTCGTTATTATTTATTGATGATTTTAATATGAAATAACGCGTGCGTGCGGTGTGCAGGTAAGCAATTTGATAAAAAAAAAAATAACCTGCATAACCTTCATGATGATGATAATGATGATGATGAGTGTATTGTTCTTAGAGTATCGATAATATCAACATATAATAACGGCAATCGTGTACTGACCCCGGACAGTATTTGTACGATTAACATTTTTATGGGGTTTTATAATAATAAAGATGCATTATTAAATATTATGACGGTGTGCTTTACACGACGATCTGTTTTCAGATGCATAGCAACAGCACCGGTTTTGAATTATCATTGACTCGTATGTTAATGTTGATGTTTAACAGGAAGGTGTCACATTTGTTGAATGGATCCTACAGACTCCTGATGTTCACCTATATGAAATACTACAGTGTCCTCTAAATCCTTGGGGTAAATTTGTATTTTGTACATCTTACAATCTGAACACACTGACTGTCTAAGGCTTTTCTTTTCATGTTTAAATGGAAATGTTTTAGGATAAATGTTTGATCAGTTATGATTAACAATAAAATACATATTTAATCATATTTATGTAAGATATCTAAGTCACCAATCAAATGTAAGACAATCTGTTAGATTTACAATATATAAACTTTGTTTATTTTTTAAAGGTCAGATTTCAAAAGTTTTTGTATGTGATTTCCATCTTATATTAGTCAAATGTAATTGTACTCTAACCCTAATAGGAGACTCCAAACCATTTTCAAAAATATTGAAATTATTTTTCTTTATTATAGGATTAAGGAGCCAGAACACCCAGAGATTACCAAAATGTTGGCCCGTAAAGGCCCTCTCCCTGACGGATTCCTGTTGACACGACTCGCTGAGGATGCCGCGCAGCCCAGCCGTGTCCGACCGAAGTCACAGCGGGCGCGTTTTATTACCAAGAGTGGGTCGTGTAACGTTGCCCACAAAAATATACGAGAACAGGTGCGATGCTCTCAATGCAAATAAATACCTCTTCTATGCGAGCGTATTGTGGTGACAAGTAAGGCATAATTTAGAGGCAACTGGTTGTTATCGCAAAAAATAGGCCCTGACAGTCTTGTATCTCACTGAGGGGGGTTATTTTGCGATAGCAACTGGTTGCCTGTACTAGGGCTATCACAATGATTTAAATAATTTTAGATCACCGCAATGATTGCACATTTCTTTAAAAAACACAAGGGGGAGCTGCAGCGCCTGTATAAACGAAAAAGTATCAGATGGTGCAGTGGAAAATACAGTGGAAAAGCAGCATTTAAAGAAATGCTGTAAAACCTTGATAAGTAGTATGAACTGCCAGGTAAAAAAAATTAATTTCCAAAACAGCAATTCCAAATTTAGGGAAGGATGCTATTCTTAAGGATCTGTAAGGTTTTTTTTTGCATCCACTACAGACAACCCAGTACTAATATGACCTTAGTATGATTGGCTACTATTTAAGTCCTGTTCTGGTATAGTCAGTTTATTTTGATTGCATTTCTATTTTCAGTTTTTTTTTCAGACACTTATTGTGTTTATTTCTTATGAAGAATTTTCAGTTTTTGAAAGTTATAATCGTTAAATAAATACTTTTAAAGTATTAATAATATTTACTGCCAGGTAAAATATTCAATTTTAAAAATTTCAACAATGTGTAAAAATTATTTCATGAACAAACAAACAAAAAAAAAATTATGAGAATTAAATGTCAAAGCAATAAAACAGACAATTAATCGTCATAATAATCACAATTTATTAGGCAATTAACTGTCAGCTAAATTTTATAACCGTGAAATCCCTAGCCTGTATATTATCCCACTTATTACACTACTATTTACCTCATAAGTAAGATAAGGAACATTCAATATTGATTTGAACGAGGAAATCCCATTTACTTTTAGTTTTTAGATAAGACAACACGTTTAAATGTCACAAACACACAATTTGGTTTAATCACCTGGAAATACACTCACCTAAAGAATTATTAGGAACACCTGTTCAATTTCTCATTAATGTAATTATCTAATCAACCAATCACATGGCAGTTGCTTCAATGCATTTGGGGGTGTGGTCCTGGTCAAGACAATCTCCTGAACTCCAAACTGAATGTCAGAATGGGAAAGAAAGGTTATTTAAGCAATTTTGAGCGTGGCATGGTTGTTGGTGCCAGACGGAACGGTCCGAGTATTTCACAATCTGCTCAGTTACTGGGATTTTCACGCATAACCATTTCTAGGGTTTACAAAGAATGATATGAAAAGGGAAAAACATCCAGTATGCAGCAGTCCTGTGAGCAAAAATGCCTCGTTGATGCTAGAGGTCAGAGAAGAATGGGCCGACTGATTCAAGCTGATAGAAGAGCAACTTTGACTTAAATAACCACTCGTTACAACCGAGGTGTGCAGTAAAGCATTTGTGAAGCCACAACACGCACAACCTTGAGGCGGATGGGCTACAACAGCAGAAGACCCCATCGGGTACCACTCATCTCAAGAGGCTACAATTTGCACGAGCTCACCAAAATTGGACAGTTGAAGACTGGAAAAATGTTGCCTGGTCTCGATTTCTGTTGAGACATTCAGATGGTAGAGTCAGAATTTGGTGTAAACAGAATGAGAACATGGATCCATCATGCCTTGTTACAACTGTGCAGGCTGCTGGTGGTGGTGTAATGGTGTGGGGGATGTTTTCTTGTCACACTTTAGGCCCCTTAGTGCCAATTGGGCATTGTTTAAATGCCATGGCCTACCTGAGCATTGTTTCTGATCATGTCCATCCCTTTATGACCACCATGTACCCATCCGCTGATATCAATGAGTTCACTGTACTAAAATGGCCTCCACAGTCACCAGATCTCAACCCAATAGAGCATCTTTGGGATGTGGTGGAACGGGAGCTTCGTGCCCTGGATGTGCATCCCACAAATCTCCATCAACTGCAAGATGCTATCCTATCAATATGAGCCAGCATTTCTAAAGAATGCTTTCAGCACCTTGTTGAATCAATGCCATGTAGAATTAAGGCAGTTTTGAAAGCGAAAGAGGGTCCAACACAGTATTAGTATGGTGTTCCTAATAATCCTTTAGGTGAGTGTATAATGTCATATATGTTATCAAAATACATTTTTAATACATTGAATTTTTGTGTAATATTAAACTTAACCTATCAAAATGATTTGCAACATTCCGTGTGTTATTGGTCATGACTGGCCAATCAGAATCAAGCATTCCAACGAGCGGTGCAATAATCATTGTTAACATGTGGTCATGCAAAATGTGTTTTTATTTAATAGCTTCTGTCGTTTCTCAGGGCCGATTTCTTCAGGATGTTTTCACGACTATGGTGGACCTGAAATGGCAACATTCCCTCCTTATCTTCACTTCCGCATTCCTCTGCTCCTGGATGCTCTTTGCCATGGTCTGGTGGCTCCTGGCGTTCGCTCACGGCGACTTGGAACCTCGAGATCCGAATGAACCCGGACCCGTACCCTGTGTTACCTCCATTCACTCCTTCACTTCGGCTTTTCTCTTCTCTATCGAAGTGCAGGTAGGAAAAACAAGGTGGATCTGAATCCTCATGTGATGTCATCGCTCACCTATTCTACTGAAAATGAAAGTTCTGTCATACTGTCCACTCTCCTTCATTTATTCCCAAATTCATGTCATTTTGAGGTAACCTATCCCTTTTTGGGTCAGCGTATTTGCTCATATCAACAGGTTTATGAACCAATGAAATGTTTTTTGTAATATCAGGTGACTATTGGTTTTGGGGGACGAATGGTGACTGAGGAATGCCCGCTAGCCATCATCGTCCTCATCATCCAGAACATTTTGGGTCTGATCATCAATGCTATCATGCTTGGCTGTGTGTTTATGAAGACCGCTCAAGCCAACAGGCGAGCAGAGACCCTCATCTTCTCCCGTAACGCGGTTATCGCCCCACGCAACGGCAGGCCTACGTTGATGTTCCGAGTCGGGGACCTGAGGAAAAGCATGATCATCTCAGCCACCATACAGCTGCAGGTGAGAAGTAACATACACATTATTTTTTTTTAAGTAAATGTGTTTCCAGAATTTTAAAATTGATACGTATCATTAATTTAAGGTAATTCGACGGACGGTGACGGCAGAAGGTGAAGTGATTCCTGTCTGTCAGCTGGACATTCAAGTGGAGAACCCTCTCAGAAGCAACGGCATATTCCTCGTCTCTCCGCTTATTATCAGTCACACCATTGATAGAGGAAGTCCTCTATACGAACTCTCGGCACAATCACTGGCAACCGATGATCTTGAGATCATTGTCATTTTGGAAGGTGAGTAAAGAACTGAATGAACTGAATACAATAACTTGTTAAAGGAACCATGAGCAACAAGAAGTTATGATTATTTTCCAGGTGTCGTTGAGACCACCGGTATCAGCATGCAGGCACGCACATCCTACACACCCGAGGAGATCTTGTGGGGTCGACGTTTTGTCTCTATTATGACCGAGGAGGACGGGCGGTACTCTGTAGACTACTCTAAATTCGGGAATACCGTCCCCGTCCGGATGCCGTCTCTCAGCGCCAAAGAGCTGGACCAGACCAGGGGCATCCAGGACAGCGGACCCCACGAGGGAAAACCACAGGGCTGGGGGTTGGTGAGGGCAGGGCGAGGCGGGTACAGGAGGGCCGGCGGCAGAGCCTGCGACGACGCGGCAGCTAAGCCGTGGTACGTGACGACTAAGAAAGTGGTGGAAAAGGAGAGAAAGGGACAAAAGAAAACAGTCAAACTTGAAGAGATTGGCAGAGAGATAGAAGAAGAAACGGTGGAGGATATGAGCGATTAGAAAAACATTTTTGGGTAGGTTTGAAACCTTAAAGCAACACTATGTAGTTTCCATGTAAAAATGACTTACAGCTCCCCCATGTGGTTGAAAAGCGCAACAGTTCCTGGTATCAGACACTCTTCTGCAGGAAGGGGGAGGGGCGGGGCTGTGTTTCCTACCCTCCACCGCCACTTTCAGAGTGTGCTTGTAGCAGCTAGGAGGCTGCTCAGGTTGCAGGAACAGTACAATTTGTCAAGTTACAAGTTGTTCTATCACTGAAATAATTTTAGAGACATTATTTAAAGGTAAAAAAACTACATAGTGTTGCTTTAAACAGAAATGACTAGCAACTAGTTCACATTTTATACTACATGTGTTTTGTAATCTGTCAAAACATGGGCAACTACTGTAATATTTATGACAATTCAAACTATGCTGATTTTGTCTTGTTCTGTCAGAATCACCCAAATGTGAATCTGTCAGTATTTAATCACCCTAAAGTATGTTTACTTTTTTTGTGTGGATAAATGATTTACACTTAATGTGGACCGAAGCTGTCGTAATTCAGAAAGCACAATTAAAAGTACAAATGTGATTTGTACTATGGAAGGTATTTTTGGTATTTTTTATATTAATTAATTAAATGATAAAATAAAAAATTGTATTTTATTTTCAACGTGATGAAGCATCATTCCAGATAAATTGAAAAATTAAATTAAATTGATGATTTGACATTTAATATTCCATACTGTACAACTAATTTTTGCTCTTATTAAAAGTCTACGGGTGAGTAAATTATGACAGATATATTTTCATTTTTGGGTGAACTCTTCCTTTAATGAATTTCAGGGTTCGAACACCAAAAGTGGCCGCACTCATACTTTAGGGTATCTTGGCAGTGCTTGTTAAATCAATGCTGTCCATGTCGAAGCAAATATGAGGCAGCTTTATTTGCGTGTTGGGTTTTAAAACCATAAACCTATTCAATTTCTGTTCCCCATTTATTTTGAGATGTGATAATCCTTATTATTTTTAATGTGGCTATTGTAACTGTGTTGACATTGTGTGTGTTTACATTGTGGGCTTGTGCAATTGTGTGACCTCTACCTCTCATGTTTCCTGACTGTGTTCTTTCTTTCAACTATTTAAAGAAAATTAGACATTCCATACTGTTTAAATATTATTAAGTTAATTTATTTTGTGTTTCTTATGTACGCAATAAAGTATGTGACTTTTTTTATCTGACTAAAGGAATTTCTGGATTGCACTTTCTTGTGTGTTATATCACAACATTAGGGTGTAGCAGATCAATATAGTGTACTATTGATATTGAGATTGGAGAGATTTATTTTGTTTTATGAGAGATAAACTCTTAATGAACTCACCCACAGACATTCCTATGACAAAACGTATTGGCAATGATGCTGAACGGTGAATCTGGCTTCCACAATAGATATAGCAATCTTCTTTTATATAGTCTACTTAAAACTTTTTAGTTTAACTTATTTATTTTATTTAACCTGCTGACATGTTTTATCATTGTTTAAGGGGACATATCATGAAAGAGTGACTTTTTCCCTGTTTAAGTGCTATAATTGGGTCCCCAGTGCTTCTATCAACCTATAAAACGATCAACCCAGTAGCTTAGTTTTAGTAAATAATTCTCTGCTAGCATGTGAAAAATAGGTAATTGAAATTTGGCTCCCCTTGTGATGTCAGAAGGGGATAATACCGCCCCTTAAATCTGCACTATCCAACCAAGGCACTGCCATTTAGTGCAGAGATCAGCTCATTTGCATTTAAAAGGAAACACCCAAAAACGCAAATTTTTGCTTAAAGGTGTATCCTTTAAAATGCAAATGAGCTGATACAATTTAAACACTGATCGCAATGATGGTGGTTTGTTGCAATTGAAACAATTGTCCTTTGAATTATTTTCTCTCTCTCTCTTTCTCTCTGCACTAAGAAACTAACTTTGCTGTTAGAGCATAAATAATACCTGTAAAATGATAAAGCTCAAATATGGAAGAAAAATAATGACAAAAGTTTTTGAATTAAAATAGCCTGTTGAATTGTACTACCTGAAAAAAAATGCATTGTATTAACCGTACTTGAATTTTAATGCATTGTATTTTTATGTTTTTGAATTAAAACAGCCTGTTGAATTGTACTACCTGAAAAAAAATGCATTGTATTAACCGTGCTTGAATTTTAATGCATTGTATTTTTAGGTTTTGCATTTTTAAGGGCTGAAATTCAACATGCGTGTATATTTTCTGTATTAAAAATTCAATAGTCCACATTCACCTTTTAGATTTCACTTTAAAATATTCGGTCTGTTTAAAAATACAACGTAAAATATTCAGCAGGCAAGTTTCAGTCCATTTAAATTCGCGTCCAAAAATTCAAGTCCAAAAATTCAGTCGTACAGATTTCAACATTTAACATCCGGGAACTGCAGGAAAAGCAGTAGAGTACCGAGTATAATCTCATCTGCTGTTAATCGATCTGGCCAGCAGGTGGTGCACGTGTTCGCCAAAACTTTGTACATGTAAGATGATTTATCCACTGCAGTGATGAATGTTGGCTTTTATGTTCAGTTTTAGTAGAACAACTGTAATACACTCATACAGAGAGTGTATTGCTTGGTTATGTTATTGACAGGATACTAAACGGTTTTTAAATGCCATATAAATTAAATAGGGCCTTTCTGCCTGCTATTGGCTTCGTTTCTCAAAAGCTAAGTTGATTGTAGATTTTATTGGTGGCAATCTATACCATCTTCTTATGCCTACGAGAAACGGACACGTTTTTGTAATTCGTCACCTCAGTTTATAAACCATACTCGGATTATTGAACTGTTCAAGTTACAAATGGTGCGCGCGGATTAATAAACCATACGCACAATTAAACAATCAGTGCTCTCAGATTTTCAATCCATATCCACAAATTCATAAACAATAAATAAAAAGTGCACACGCTTTCGCAATGGTTTTGCAAACTGAGTCCACTACCGCAGAGGTCCCCAACCACCGGGTCGTGGACAAGTTGCCACCGGTCGCAAGAACATCCTGAAAAAATGTGTATAATAGCTACGTTATAGTTAAATCAGGTGTTTTGTCCTTTACGAGCCGACTTCAAATAACATATCAATCCACTTCTATACAGGGCCGCGCTCTCTCTTTTTCTTTCTCTCTCTCTCTCCCTCTCTCTCTCTACCAGCGCATCGGCGATCACATTGCTGTCATTAGAGTTCAAGCATACAGTACTTCTAAAACACAATCGATCAAAGAATTGCAAAGGTATGACTTTATGAATAAAATGAAGACATTCATTTGATATCGCAAATGAAACTAATTGCAGGCAGGCGCGGGGCTATGGATTGACAGCTGGCCCGCCCAATCAGAAATGAAAAAAAAATAATACTCGGGACGTCGGGGGTAGCGATTTTGCGAGCCCTGCATAGGTTTGTTTTGTAGAAAGACTTTCTTTAAAGTGAATTTCGTTTTGTATAAATTGTATCTTAATATTAATCAATGTTTAATCAAACAATTGCCTCGATTTAATAAATAAGAAGCAAACCAAGAACGTCTGTGGTGTGGATTATAGTGAACCCACTATATTTCCGCAGCCTATTCTTTCTGCTTTTAATGCATTTCTTAAATGAATGTCTCAATTACACAGTAGGCTTATAGGTTGTTATGATATTTGTTGCTAAAAGCAATAGACTATATTGTATAAAGTGTAGCAATAAACATGGCGTGACTTAGTGCTGAGTTAGAGAGCTGGTAGGCTATCAAACAACATCACTGTGATCAGATGTTTCCTTTCTATTTTTTACCCCGCTGTCATATATTTGTTGTGTGTTTATGTTATTGAGAGGAAAGCGCGCAGCACATATTTATAACGTATTGTTATTCAAAATACGTTTTCCACTTGCTTGCAAAAAAAGTTCTCAAAGTGATCATGGCTGAAAGCTGCTTGGGAATATTTTTTTCATTAGAACCATATAACGCAACATTCAACTTCTTTATAATAGTTTTTAAATAGTTATCAGGCTTACTTATAATTTTACTGTTTTTAACATAACATGCAATAGGTAAAATACACCATATGAAGTTGTATCCATGTCTAACTGTCCCGGGGCTATGGCGAATTCCTGTCGGGCTACAAAGATGTATCTGCGCCCTGCCCGTCGGAGGAAAAAATATTGTAATGGGTTTGCATTCTCTCAGATTTAGTTAGGTAATTATATTGTATGTAATTCGGTGTCATCTTGTTAGTTATTACTATCCCCACTAACAAGTGAAACTGTCAGGAAATGAAGTGAAAGCATAACTAAACCCATTATTCCTTTCGTGTTCACGTCTGAAATGCGCGCTCCTCGGCTCCGCTCTTTACGAGTACCCGCTTCTTATGGTCATCAAAAAGTATATTAAATGTTTATTTATTTGTCATTTCGTTTAACCTCAGAGTCAAACATTATTCTAGCAATTCCCTTTTTCTTTCTTTATTTAGTAAGTTAACTTAAATATGTGAGAACGAAAATATATTTTTAGTGTTTTGTATGAAGAGAATATGATGTTAGAAGCTTTATTTTATAACACAAAATAGTGACTGCACACTCACTTGCAAAAATTATTTATTATAACCAACGTATCGGCAAATAGCCTTCTTCAAGGTATGTGTTCGCTCAGAGTGAAGCTTCATTTTAAGCATTTAGTAGCTTAATTTATTTAAACAGTTTTAATAGGCTATTTTAAAAAGTATTAGGTTTTTTGTGTTCATTTATATTTCTTGTCACTGTGTGCAGGTTCTTTTTTGTAGGCTATATGACAGCCCAATAATTTTTTTAACCAAAAAGGCTTAATTAATGTCATGTTGCATTACAATTTAAAGTATATCAATAATGTAAAAAATGTGACGTGCAGTTCGGGTGTTCTCACCAATACGCTTGTGATTCCTGAAGTTTTGACGAATTTTATAGACTTGTTATAGTTTCTTATTCAAAAGTGACACCCATAGATTCAGGTCCACCCGGACTTAATCCATGCCCACCCATATGTCACGTTCTGCATCCGCCACTGAAAGGGTGACTTCAGATGATGAAATGTAACCATTGATTTTTTTTGGATGCTTTTAGTCACCAACAAAAATTCTCACAGACACAGTTACATTTGTGCTATTGTAGTTTGGACGTGTTTATTATTATTCTGTAATATGGAAAAAATATAAATAATAAAAAAAAATGTAGGGGTTGTCCTCGGTATTTGAAAAATCCTGGCTACGGCCTTAATGACAGCAATGTGATCGCCGATGCGCTGGTAGAGAGAGAGAGAGAGAGAGAGAGAGAGAGAGAGAGAGAGAGAGAGAGAGAGAGAGAGAGAGAGAGAGAGAGAGAGAGAGAGAGAGAGAGACAAAGAAAAAGAGTGAGCACGGCCCTGTATAGAAGTGGATTGATATGTTATTTGAAGTCGGCTCGTAAAGGACAAAACACCTGATTAAACTATAACGTAGCTATTATACACATTTTTTCAGGATGTTCTTGCGACCGGTGGCAACTTGTCCACGACCCGGTGGTTGGGGACCTCTGCGGTAGTGGACTCAGTTTGCAAAACCATTGCGAAAGCGTGTGCACTTTTTATTTATTGTTTATGAATTTGTGGATATGGATTGAAAATCTGAGAGCACTGATTGTTTAATTGTGCGTATGGTTTATTAATCCGCGCGCACCATTTGTAACTTGAACAGTTCAATAATCCGAGTATGGTTTATAAACTGAGGTGACGAATTACAAAAACGTGTCCGTTTCTCGTAGGCATAAGAAGATGGTAGATTGCCACCAATAAAATCTACAATCAACTTAGCTTTTGAGAAACGAAGCCAATAGCAGGCAGAAAGGCCCTATTTAATTTATATGGCATTTAAAAACCGTTTAGTATCCTGTCAATAACATAACCAAGCAATACACTCTCTGTATGAGTGTATTACAGTTGTTCTACTAAAACTGAACATAAAAGCCAACATTCATCACTGCAGTGGATAAATCATCTTACATGTACAAAGTTTTGGCGAACACGTGCACCACCTGCTGGCCAGATCGATTAACAGCAGATGAGATTATACTCGGTACTCTACTGCTTTTCCTGCAGTTCCCGGATGTTAAATGTTGAAATCTGTACGACTGAATTTTTGGACTTGAATTTTTGGACGCGAATTTAAATGGACTGAAACTTGCCTGCTGAATATTTTACGTTGTATTTTTAAACAGACCGAATATTTTAAAGTGAAATCTAAAAGGTGAATGTGGACTATTGAATTTTTAATACAGAAAATATACACGCATGTTGAATTTCAGCCCTTAAAAATGCAAAACCTAAAAATACAATGCATTAAAATTCAAGCACGGTTAATACAATGCATTTTTTTTCAGGTAGTACAATTCAACAGGCTGTTTTAATTCAAAAACATAAAAATACAATGCATTAAAATTCAAGTACGGTTAATACAATGCATTTTTTTTCAGGTAGTACAATTCAACAGGCTATTTTAATTCAAAAACTTTTGTCATTATTTTTCTTCCATACTCAAAGTTCACTGCCAGGAGATATATTTTCTTTAACAGAATTCACCTTTCAAAGCCTACAGTGAAGGGCCGGTTTGGACTACAGCCCTCTACTTCCCAATTGAATGACGTCAATAAAACAGCCCACAGGAATACGTCAGTCGCCAGCTAAGCTCAAACGGCTCTGCTAAGCTAAGCTGCTGTCGAATCACAATACACTAAACAAACTACACAATCAGAACTCGATATGTATTTCTGAAGGAGGGACTTCATAGAACAAGGAAGACATCAGACTGTTTTGAGGACAGTGAAAATAGCGGTATAAAGATAAGTAAATTGTGTGAAAAATACAGCGTTTTTTACACGTGAAACATGAACACGTTATATTGCCCACTATAAACACAATCAAAGCTTCAAAAACACAGAAAGAACGGGACCTTTAACATGCATTAATAAATTAGCTGTGGCTTATTATGAGTTAAAACTTCACATACGTACTCTGGGGACACCAAAGATTTATTTTACATCTTCAAAAAGTCTTGTGAAATGTCCCCTTTAAAATGTTAACATACATAAAAGAAGCCAAGCTAATATAAAAATATGCAATAAATTAATATTATTAATGAGGCTACTATTAAAATATACTTTGGTGGCTAACTCACAGACTCCGTGCGGCAACTGTTGGAGACCCCTGGTGTAGATGTTAAAGTTGTCTTCGTATAAGAGGGAAATACAGGAGCTGTCCAGGTGCTGAACTGAGCTTCAGGTGACTTAAAACTGGACAGGCACCCTTCTGTGACAAACCATCATTTCTCAAATAAAAATAAATGAATAACTCATCAATAGTCACTAATATTTATTTTTAAAGTTTACATTTGTAGTCCAGGCATAAGCAAACAGCAACACAAAGTTTGTTTTTGAATGGGTTATTTAATTGATGTAAAAGTACCTGTTACAAAATTCATATATGTATAAATCAAGCATTTTAATGCATTCTTTATAACATCATCCAAAACAATGCAAAATTTAAAAACATAAAAGAAGACATTATTAAAAAGCCAAACCAGTATAAAAAAACTATCCCACATGAAAAAACTGTAGTATACTTAAGTAAATTGTAGAATATTACAGTAATTATTACATTAATATATAAATTTTAATATATACACTGTAAAAACATTCCGTAGAAATTGCAGCTGGGTTGCCGGTAATTTACCGTAGATTTACATTTATGTTTTTTACTGGCAACATTTTGTTCAAAGTTAAATGAACATTAAACATTTACAAGTCTTTATCTTTACAGAGTAAAACTAAAAAACAGCATCAAGCAAAACATTCTGGGAAACAAAATCTGGACCAAAAAACAGAAAAAGGTTGATGATGATTTCTGGTTCCCAGAATGCTTTGCATGAGGCTGTTTTTGTATAGTTTTATTCTGTAAAGATAAAGACTTGTTAATATTTAAAATGTATTTAACTTTGAACAAACTCTTGCCAGTAAATAACATAAATGTAAATCTACAGTAAATTACCGGCAACCCAGCTGCAATAACATTGAAATTTCTACGGAATTTTTTTACAGTGTAGCTTACTACAGTATTCTGTAGTATTAGTACGTTATTTGATAAATATTAATCATAAAGTTAAGTTTCAGTCCTTGATTTTGATTGCTCAATAGCTGTGTTTTATTTACGATTCACTCCACTGCACCCAACGATTCTTTGTATCACTACGCAGCACCCTTACTAATCACGCGTTGCCTAGCAACGTGCTTTAATATTTGTACTCTGTGGTAAATACTTAAGTATATTCCTCTGTATTTTCACGTGGGAATAAAGAAAGAAAATAACAAAAGATTAGACCTACAAAAAGAACTGTTTACAGCGTAATGTGCTTTCCGTGCACTGTAAAAAATACTTTGCTGCCTTAAATTTTTTTGTTAAATCAACTCAGATTTACAAGTCATGTCAACAGAGGTGGACTTTCTTTTCCGTGGCATCCTTACGGATTGGTTACTCAACTGTTTTGTTCTATTTTCTTACCATTGTTGCTTCGGCGTAGGGTTAGATTGACATAAAATGACATCTCTACCCAAACCCAACTCTAACCCCAACGCCAGGCGACAATTGATTAAAGTTTAGAAAATATAAAAGAATACATCAGAAAAAATATCAATACATAAAGTGGCATACTAACGCAAACACCAAATCTAACCCTAAACCGAAGCGACAATGGTTTGAAAATGGGAAAAAGCAGTTGAGTCACCAATCCGTGAGAATGCCACGAAAAAAAAAGTTTGTGGCAGGGCCACGGAAAAATGCGGAGATCCGTGAGAATGCCACGGAAAAATGAGCAAAATATTCTGTGACTATCCCATGGAAATTTGTGAGATTATGTTGATTTAAGTAGTTAGTTGAAACAAACCGATCACCAAAGTAGGTGAATAGATATTGTATATATCCATGAGTAATACAACAACATATCATCCCGAGCACACAGCATCTTAACTCATGCAGTTAAGCCATAGTAGCACCAGATGCCGGTGAGCGGCGCCAGCAGCGAGAGTAGAGACGCGCGCGCCGCCGTTACCGGAGCCCCATTACACAGATCTGTGTTACAGCACCTGTATGTGTATTCAGATATGGATGGATACTTCTGGGACAGACGGGAGTTATCACAGTCAGTGTAACGAATGCAATTGCGAATGGTCTTTCCACCTGTAACAGGGAAATATGAATCATTTGATAATATTCATGTTAGCCCCACTGAAAAATCCAGCAAAGACCTGCATAAGCTGGTTTAAGGTGGCAGTTGTTGGAGAAAATGTTTATTTTATTACGATTTATGGATGTGTTTCTTTAAGTGTTTATTTATACCATTGCTTTGCTACTTCCTCATAGACAAAAAGAGAACGTGCTGTTCTTTTAATCTTGATACCCCCACCCTACAGAGTCTTGGGGTGGTGGAAACTTATCTAGAATTAATATACAGTTTCACCTATGGCATAGTACAATATGTTCTTGTGTGTTTGTTAATTTCAACTCTCGAACTGCTATTTTTGATGTATCTTTGTGGGTGTCAACTCATCTTAATAAAAGAGAGAGAATCGGAGAGAGACAGTCTGAGCATATTCTTAGAATTCTCGCGAGAATTGTTAAACATTGTCCGTGGACTGAGTGTGTCTTATTTTGTTAAGGTATAATAAACCTGACAGCAGTAGCTGGTGGGTCAGCTGGTCTTCCTGTCTGACCGGCTAAGTCCAGCTAGACCAGCTTTAAAAGTGACCAAAACACATCTAGACCAGCTTGATCCACCAGCAATAGCTAAAACTAAGCTGAAAGACCAGGTAAAACCAGCTCACCAGCGTATGCTAGTGGGGAGAACACTTTACACTGCAAAAATGATGGGTTGTTAAAATATGGACAAACCAAACAGTTGTGGTTTAAAAAACGTAGAAAATGTCCATATTTGACTTATGGACTTACGCTTAGCCAGACCTTTTATATACTGTAAAAATTCATTGTTGCACTTAAATTTCTAATTTTAATCAACTTTAAATTTAACTTTCTTGACTTGTGAGGAGTTGATATAAATTATAAAAAATTAAGTTGAAATAACTTAAGGTATTTTAAAAAACTAATCAAGAGGCTGATACTAAATGTGACCCAAATAAAACAACCTGATATTTTGTAGTCTGACAAGCCAGCAATTTGTGTGTATGTAGTGGAGTTAAGTCTAAGCATTTATGCGCTATTTAAAGCCTAGTATATTTTAAAAAGGAAAAGCATATTGATAGAATTAACATAACATAACATAACATAACATAACATAACATAACATAACATAACATAACATAACATAACATAACATAACATAACATAACATTACATTACATTACATTACATTACATTACATTACATAACATAACATAACATAACATAACATAACATAACATATATAAAGTAGCGTAACATATATAACGTAGCGAAACATATAACATAATGTAGCATAACACGTAATGTAACGTAAAACATAAAAATATTAAAATCTTAAGCTGTAAAAAATAATATTCATATATAACGCATAAAATATAACGTATAGCGGAATGTAGCACGTAACGTATAACATAACATAAAAAATCACTAACATAATCAATAACATAACGTATAACATAACATTTTTTTTAAATCATTAACTGTAAAAAATAATGTACATAACACGTAACATAACATATAACGTAGTGTAACATATAAGGTAATGTAATGTTGCATGTAATGTAATGTAGCATGTAATGTATAACATAACATTAAAAAAAAATCATTGGCTGTAAAAAATTATATACATAATGTAAGATAACACATAACATAACATAACATAACATAACATAACATAACATAACATAACATAACATAACATAACATGTAGCTTAACATATGACGTAATGTAATGTAGCACGTAACGTATAACATAATATATAAAAAACAATAACATAATCAATAACATAACGTTGCGTAACATATAACGTAATGAAACATAGAACATAACGTTACATATAACATAACGTAAAAAACAATAACATAAAAAAATAATGTACATAACATAACATATATGTTATGTTATGTGTTATATGTTATGTGTTATAAGTAGTGTAACATATAACGTAATGTAATGTAGCACGTAACGTATAACATAACATAAAAAAAATCACTAACATAATCAATAACATAACATATAATGTAACATATAATGTAATGTAACGTAGCACGTAACATTACGTATAAGATAACATTAAAAAAAATCATTGGCTGTAAAAAAATGATATACATAATGTAGTATAACACATATTAACATATGACGTAATGTAATGTAGCACGTAACGTATAACATAATATATAAAAAACAATAACATAATCAATAACATAACGTTGCGTAAAATATAACGTAATGAAACGTAGAACATAACGTTACATATAGCATAACGTGAAAAACAATAACATAAAAAAATAATGTACATAACATATATGTTATGTTATGTGTTATATGTTATGTGTTATAAGTAGTGTAACATATAACGTAATGTAATGTAGCACGTAACGTATAACACAACATAAAAAATCACTAACATAATCAATAACATAACATATAATGTAACATATAATGTAATGGAACGTAGCATGTAACATTACGTATAACATAACATTTAAAAAAATCATTAACTGTAAAAAATAATATACATAACACATAACATAACATATAACACAAAATAACGTAACATATAATGTAATGTAGCATGTAAAGTATAACATACATTTAAAAAATCATTAACATAATCAGTAACATAACATAACAAAGCATAACATAAAACATAAGGGCTCATAAATATATGTAGTACTGCAAAACTACTTTCAAGACTTACCTTTCTCATAGAGGTATAAACATGCATCCTCATATCTGCAGACTTCATGTTCTGAGCATCGGGCACCGGAGTAATTCTCACATTTATAGCATTTGATAGCGGAGTTTCCAGCGGACGATCTCGTCCTGCCTGTGTCAAATACAAAACACTGTGGTCATAATAAACAAATGCAGAAAAATATCAACAGAATATTGAACATGTGCCTTAAACTTACCTAAACTATGAGTCACACAACAGACCAACAGTAACAGCCCAACACAGGACTTCATTATGAGAAAACCTTCCTGACCTGTGTCGACAAACAAAACATACAACCCCAATCAGAGAAAGATCTGTCTATCTATGTTGTATGAAAGCTACAAGTAAAAAGGACAGTACCTTATTCAGTGAAATCCTTACTGATTTAAAAGATGGATAATGTTTGAATAAAACAGTAAACTCCAAATGGTTAAAGTGAAAAAAACCTAAAACAAAATAGCCATTATATTAAAAGAGCCATTGTACATTGTGTTTAACTATATTTCCAAAACTAATCTGAAAGTTATAAAATAAACGCTTAGCATAAATAAGCACTTACCACAATTAAAATGTTTTGAAATCACGGATGTTCAAGCTTGTGCATCGCAACAATCTAAGAGCATTTCTAGTGCCACCTCTTCCCTGCTCAGCTCTCGCCCAGCCTCACCCTTGCCCTTCATGAATGATGTCATTGATGGTGGCCAAGAGTGAACGGATACCAAAATCGTGTCAGTATTTTGCAAGATAATAGTTTATTATTGTTTCATGGTTTATCCTGGGAAAACTTTATTTCCAGAAGTCTAAATAATTTGGATTTCTTGACAGTCATTGCTTGTCTGTGTTAATACCCCCCTTTCTAAACTAATAGGCAACAATGTATTGATTGATGAAGCCTATAAATTTGTACACTTTTACAAAATACGTGCATTTCCTCTTAGCTCAGTATCTTGCACAGATAAGAGACACGCAAGTCCTATAATGGAATGCATTCAAAATTCGCCTTTACAAAGATTGCATTAAGCAACATACTCTCAGCAAAAAAGACTTTAACTATATGTTTAAAGAAGTTAAGCTTCATCTAATTGTCTCTCTGACAGTACACTGTGACGCCTGGCCACTAATAAAACTCAATCCTTTAGGCTACGATGTCCAACGCTGCAGCTGGTGGCCACAATAAGGCCTGTGTCACATTTCCCAAAGCTTTTCTGCAGTCATGGAAGGACTCGATCTGAATGCCACCCTTATTTCAGCCCGAATCTGAAAGGCCACAGCATACAACTATGAATCTGTAAGGCAGCGGAACAATCAGAGAGAATGGGATTGATTTATTGGCATTTAAAAGACAGTAGGGTAGACAGAAGTGGCAATGTTTGCGTGGCACCCCACACAAATACTCATGTTGTTGCTTCTCTCCCACATTACCAGAGGGAACAAAATCATCCATCATATGTCAGAATGCTAATATCCTGACAACAGCAGGCATGGCACTGTGTTTAAAGGAACAGATCTAGACACGGATGAACAATGAAACAACGGTCAGACAAAGAACAAAGAGCGCTTGATCTTTGCTTCATGCCCCCTCGGTTTTTTGAGCCAAATGGATTTTGCATGCAACCAAAATCAAAGAAGCGTCCATTATTTGATATAAAAGTTAGCGTATTTGATATAAAAGTTAGTCAACACTTTTATGTTTAGTTGTCTTTTAATCTGTTTAATATGCACAATATTATCAATTCTGTGCTGCAGCATTGTCACTTTTCAGAGATTTTTGCCGTTTTGATGGTGTTGATCATGTAACATTACTTGATTCTGGCGGCAGGCCCTTGCACTCAGCGCAGCCGCAGACGTCATCAGCGTCTGCGCGCGCTCATGAGCTTAGCTGTTGCTGCTGAATTTGGCTGAAATCTGAGGAATTAAAACGTGTAAGAAACGCTCACAACATTTCCAAACCCCAGTATGGTAATGTGCAGTTAACCTCCTCTGTGTAGAAAATGTATGGTTTAAAATGTGACCGTCTCGACGTTATATTAAGAGATTTCTAGATTCATCTTCTTGGTACAACGCCAAAGTTCGCCAGAATTCTTAGGGGCGCGGAATTACACATGCTCACATATGAGGTAAAATCTGTAACTCTAATAATTATATCTAAACATTTTTTTTTATCATTATTGAACATTAAAATCAATCACGTGGCTATAGCTTATGTCATTTTCGTTGTTAAAAATTACATTAATTTCATAGGATTTAAACAAAACGTAAATAAACAAAACATGCCGTTTAAGATGCAAATATGATGCCAATATGTCATTGTTCCGATTGAATAGTATTTGATATAAAAGTTAGTCAACACTTTTATTTTGGAGGTTTTTGCATAAAGGCAGGGGCGCTCAGATTGTGTGCATATGTAGCAGGTTGCAGCAGGCCAACACCACCAGCTAAAAACATGACAAATGTGCAATAACAAGTAACTGTTTTTTAAAGTCATCTTAAATCCACCAAATCCACTGTGAAATAAACAACATGAAAATGAAGTTATAAAAATCTTTATTAAAGCATTATTTTTTGAATATAGATTCACCAAATGATGACATTTTACTGAAGTGGGTTTCTATGATACATGTCCAGATACTTTTTATTGAAATTCACATGTAGTTCATATTTTGGAGTTTCCAGTGTTGTTTTCAGGAAAATGCGAAATGTGTGTAATGTGTAAATCGATTGCAAAAAGAAAAAAGATACTGAATAAGAATATAGAGCCATTTACACAATCCTTTGAAAATAATCTGAAGTCTTTGTTCCTTAGGCTATACCTGGTATCGAGATTATCCATACTACATTTCCCTAATACATTTAAAATAACATGCCATAATAATTCATACAACAGTGTATATATTGTGATTACATGAGAAGTAAATTAATAAAAATGTTGATTTATATTGACCATGTTTGTTTTGGTACTCATAATGATGAAAGAAAAAAGACATTAAAGCTGCAAATGAAATTGAATTTGGCTCATTTTATAAGAATTCAACATTCAAAAGAAAAACAGCCAATGAAAGTTCTAGAAAGTTTAAGGTGCAAATACAAAACAGAGGTTTTCAAACTTGGTTCCAATGGGTCCTTTGCAAAATTTGTGAAAAGTCTGTGTAGCCAATTATTTCAGCTTGTAAACATTTGCTGTCTTTATAATATCACAATTACTATTTACCTCACACAGTTTAAACGTTTCTTTTTAAAAAAAATTGGATATATTTTAGAAAAGGGGTCCTTTACAAAAGGTTCCTCATATGTGGGGGTCCCTGCCTTTGAAAAGTTTGAATCCCCTGGACTAAAACACAGAAACAATTTGAAAATAACTCACATTTTAACAGAAGAAAAAATTTAAACGATGTTATTCAACATTTAAATGAACTACAGCGGTCATTTAAAAAACATGTTTCTTTATTTTATTAGTCCATTCAAAAAAAAAAAAAAAAAAAACACTGCTACATCGTCCACTGGGCGGTTCACATTTCGCATCTAAAACCGAGCTTTCGGAAGCTGCATTTTTAAAAGTTGAAATATTTTCAAATGGCTGATGCACCGACACAGCACAAAAAACCTGTCACTTTCTATTTGAGCGTGCTTGCAGGACGTCTATTCCAAATAATGTATTTGCGCAAAAGACATGAACTGTGAACCGCCCCCAGACATCATTCACTGGATGGCATACCTCACTGTGAGGTAACAGTCTAATATTCAAAACCTCTGGCACATTCACATAGTGGAAGTTAAAAGTTTTCAGCTCATATTATACATCACTTTTAATACAAATGTATTGCTACTCAAACAGAGTTCAGAGGCAGGTATGATAGAAAATTATTTACTGGGGGAAAAACAGCAAAACGTTTTGTGTTTAAGTGAACCACTTCCAAACACAATACATTTAAAAAATCGGGGTTGTTTTCAACCTATTGTTTGCTCACAAAGGGATAAACCTAGTCTATGGGTTGAATTAACCCAGAAAATGTTTATATTTCACCAAACAAGAGGTTAAAACACAGCATTATGTTTTAAAACAACACAGTATATACTGTAAAAAAATGTTGCACTTACATTTTTAAGTATGAACAATACAAGTCATTTCAACTTTATTTTTAATCTTGACTAGTGATAAGTTAAGTTAAAGGAGAACACCACAGTTTTTCAATATTTAACTATGTTCTTACCTCAACTTAGACGGATTAATACATACCTATCTTTTTTCAATGCGTGCACTTAATCTTTGTACAGCACGTGAACATGACTGTGTTAGCATTTAGCCTAGCCCCATTCATTCCTTAGGATCCAAACAGGGATAAATTTTGAAGCCACCAAACACTTCCATGTTTTCCCTATTTAAAGACTGTTACATGAGTAGTTAAGTATGGTGGCACAAAATTAAATGTGGAAATTTGGGTAAAAAATGAGAACTATATTGTATGGCGGACCTCAGCAATACAGTTCTATATGTTAACCACTTAAAAAATTGCCAAATTTTTGTTTGTGCCACCATACTTACTTGTGTTACTACTCATGTAACATGAGTCTTTAAATAGGGAAAACATGGAAGTGTTTGGTGGCTTCTAAATTCATCCCTGTTTGGATCTTAAGGAATGAATGGGGCTAGGCTAAATGCTAACACATGCACAACGTGCTGTACAAAGGTTAAGTGTATGCATTGAAAAAGAGAGGTGTGTATTAATCTGTCTAAGTTAAGGTTAACGCTAGTGTTTTCCTTTAAAATAACTTGGTTTCATTCCTTTTTGAGAATAACCAAGACTTTTACAGTGTATTGTCAAATTAAAATATTTGTACAGAGCCCCTAAGGCAGGGGTGGGGAACCCTGGTCCTGGAGGGCCATTTTCCTACAGAGTTTAGTTCCAACCCTAATTAAACACACCTGAAAAATCTAATTAAAGCCTTCAGGATTACTTGGAAATGAAATTCAGGTGTGTTTGATTAGGGTTGGAACTAAACTCTGCAGGACAGTGGCCCTCCAGGACCCAGGGTTCCCCACTCCTGCCCTAAGGGGACATGGAGCAAAAATTAAATAAAGTTTAGTTTCATGTGCTTACGTGAAACTTTCATGTGCTCACGCAAAACCTTCATATGCTCACGCAAAACATTCATGTGCAGAATTTTTTTTTAAAGTTTAGTTTCTCGTGCTAACGTGAAGCTATCTCGTAAGCACAGGAAACAATCACGTGCTCCCCAGAAACTCACGCGAGCACGCAAAACTAAACGTAAAAAAAATCTGCACATGAAGGTTTTGCATGAGCACATTAAGGTTCACGTGAACACATTGAAGTTTCACGTGAGCACATGAAAGTTTCATGGAGCACATGAAACTAAACTTTAGATTTTTTTTACTCCAATGTCACCTTAGGGGCTTGGTATATTTGACATAGAATGTTGTTTTTAATTTTTTAAATGTATACATTCATTAAAACATTATAAAATGGATTTATTGATATGGCACACTCTTGCATACTGTTGGCATATTGCTTGAAAACATGCAAAATTTGCAGACGTGCTAAATCTATGTAAAAAGCAAGCAGTTGCAATGTCTTGGGAACATTAAGCAGATTTTGTGAAACAATGTATCTCATGTTTCGGCACACTGAAGCTATTTAACGTAAACTGTGCATGTGTACAGTTAAGAGTTAATTTAAGTTTAAACAGGACTGCATTTGATGGCACTAGATTTGACCGAGAGCACAATCATTACTATTCACATACTGCATGTATGCTCTTCGATTCACCAAAAAATGATATACAACAAATGATACAATGATGATAATAATAAGGCTTTATAATATGTTAACCAACGTGAACCAAACAACGTTGTGCAAAACTGAGAACATTTGTTAATGAAAGTATGGTAATTTAGAAAACAATACGATAATGGGTGAGTCCGTAAGAATTTTGTAGAACATGCTCTATTATAATGAAGGAACATATTATTAATAAGTGTTTGACTTATAGTTAAGAATATACAAAGAGTAAATATATATACTGTATATTGCACAGGTGCATTAACTGAAATTTAGTGTCAAGGCAAGATAACGCTAAAAGTCTGTAAAAAAAGTATGCTACTCGAAATAAGATGTGAAAAGTATAAAATACTTAAAAAGTGTCAAGAATGGATTGAAACCCAAAAACTCTGTTCTAATATGAGTCTGCTTACAGGTAGGGCTGCATAACAATTAATCGCAATTAATCGTTTAAACTAAAAGTTTTTGTTTACGTCGCAAATGTGTATTGTTTATAATAATTATGTTTATATAAATACACACACACACACACACACACACACACACACACACACACACACACACACACACACACACACACACACACACACACACACACACACACACACACACACACGCATGTATATTTAAGAAATATTCACATGTGTATAAAATTTTTTATATTTATATATAATTTATAGTATATATAAATATGAATACTTAATATATTGAGTATTAGTATATATTAGAGTATTAATATATAATAATTTTTTTCTTAGAATTATATATGCATGTGTGTGTACTTATATTTACATAATAACCAATAGTATTGTAATTCTATGCAAAGTAAAAAGGTTGTAGGTTTAACAATATATATATTTGGCATAGGGTGCGCAGGTGTACACCAGTGGCTGTACTGTACATAAAATGTAAAACCAGACAATCACAACGCAAAACATTTATAACAAAGAAATATATTTTTTAATGGCTGTAAGGCAATCAAACCTTGCATATTTATATATTTGAAACCTTTAAATGAGCTTTATATATTGGTTGTAAACTGCACATTATAGGTGCCGAATCGCATAAAAAATAATGGCACATCCACATAGTTTCAAATTTACACAAAATCGTAAGAGTAATGATTAACTAAAGAAAAACTAAAGCAATAAAAATATACCCCCAGACAGCAGATGACTCCAGTGCTGATCATCTGCTGTCTTGGACAGCATGTCTGCTACATGGTAGGAATATACTGCATGGCAAAATAGTGGCTATTTTCATTACAAATGAGATTAATGGCATACACAACATGGCATGCTATAAAAATGTAGTGCTGTTTGTTATTTAATTTTCATACACAGTCAACAGTACAGAATACGACCAATACAGAGAGAGATTGCTTATTTATATTGCAGGTGGAATAATAAAATGGTATGCAAGTATTGATCACTAATCACTACTTACTTTCATACATTCTTTTCTGCAAAAATTAACACTAGTGATGTTTTTGAAGAAATTGGAGAGCAAGTGTGACATTGACAATGAAAGGTAATTCCAAGCAAATAAAAAAAAGGAATTTCGGCAGTTATGTGCGAATAGTAGCAATACGAATAAAATATTGGAAAGCCGCCACCTGTGTCTGTGTAATTAGCATATGTGGTACAAACATTTGCCGCAATTTAACGGATTTAATTTGCGAAAGTGACTAATGCCTAATAAAATGATGAAGAGTTGTTATATAAACACCCAGTCGAAAATTTACTCAACGACAAAACAAAAACACTGAACATATCAACACATCACAACCATTTATGTGAACATTCTGAAGTATTTCATGTGCCTGTGACCTGCAAGGCATTCATACATCTTAGAGAAAACGCTGAACCAGGCCATTTTAGCAGCAGGGCCAATGTCAAAGAACTTGGCCAATCACATTAAAGTCCCGATCAGCCATTTTCCAATGAGATGGCTTTTTGGGGGAATTATTTTGGCTGAGGAATTGGCTCTGATCAGTCGGGATAAAACTCTGCATTCATATCCATATTGTGCAACACAGACTTTTGCTCGGCGTTGGACATTCTGCTCAGCACCTCTGCCGAGAGTGAATAGCTGTTGCCGGATTTCTCCTCAAACCAGCTGTCCAATGCACGCTTCCCGTCAAAGCTCCCGATGGGTGGGCCATTAACGGCCAAGATGAGCAGATCGTTCGTCTGATCCACAGTCAGTCTGGAACGACAATTTCGGTGGATTTTCTGTAAGAACCCTCTTCCCTTATCACAGCATACTGTTGATGTTGGCAACACCCTGACAACCTGCAGGATGTGATTGAGAAGAGGAAAACGCTGCTTGTATCTGCAGATGTGGCTCACTACCTCTTTAAAACCATTCACACTACAATAATCAGCTTTTAAATCTCTCCATTCGACTACTAGACTTCCTCTGGCATCCACTCTTTCTTGCAAGAGCTCACGACCGGATGAGCGAATAGTCTCCAGGTGGTCAAAAATAAGAAGAATCTCATCCTCTCCGTATGCACCAAGATTATCCCTGTTAAGAGGCCACGAGGCAAGGTCGAGGACTTGACACGCCTGTATGACTGTACGACTGCGTGGATCGAACCTTTGGGCGAGGATGCCTTGACTCCTCTGGCAGATCTTATCTCGAATAGACTGGAACTTGGACTCGGCAACACGTAGGTTCTTGAGGTCTACGCCGTTGAAACTCTCACGAAAGTTGTCTTCAAATTCCTGTAGGTACTCTCCAGGAGAGTCCACCAACTGACCGATCTCATGAATGGCATCTTCAATTTTTGCATCCACCTGTGACACTAACAAATAGTCACCTTGGAAGATGAATGAGAGTCGTGAAAAGATAGCAATGATGTCCAACAGAAAATAAATGAGCTTCACAGACTGGTAGTCCAACAGGAACTGTAGGAGAGACAGTGCAATTGCAGAAGCATCACCCCTTTGGGTCTGGTTGCTTATGCTCTTCAAGTGAGCAACTACCTCAAGGTAATCCTTAATAAGGGCATTGAGAACGTTAGGCTCCCCTATGATCCAACGAACAGCTCTTATATCCCCAAGAAACTCTGTTTCTTCAGACAGATTCGGTGCTGTTGACCTTAGCTCAGCCATCATACGTGGAGAATACCGGTAGAAGCTAAGCAGCTGCTTCAAATTGTTCTCCAAATCATCCAGGCACGAAAGTTCCTTCCCACTAATGGCATCCAGTACCTCTAAATGAGGACGATGGATCATCATAGGCAGACACAACACCCAAGGGATTGTCTTTCGTATGCCTATGTAAAGATTTGCCCTCAGGCTTGAGGGCATATTGGAACCATCGATTCCCAAACCCACCACAAGCATGTCTTGCAGTCTCAGACCCAGGCCACCAAAGGCACGATCCACCGCCTGAAGATAGCCTTCCACATTGCCTACACAAAGTCTCTGTAAGGAGAGGAATTCAGTGGCAGGAAGCCCATCGGTGGTAGTAAACTGTACATAAACGGCGACAGTGTCAACCAGGAGATCATCATTATGGCCGTCCATGATGATGCTTAGAAACGGTGAAAGCCGGATCTTCTCCGCCAAATCTTCTTTGAAGGCTCGAGCGATGTGTTGGATGAGAATCTGACAGTCGTTTTCGTTCATGTACTGATCCACCACTTTCAGTTCACACTTTTTTAGGAGCTCCGTCAAGGGTCGCAGATCAGAAAAAGGCCTACCTTCCAAAGCCAGATGGTAGGCTGCGTTGAAGAGTGTCATCATGTTACGGCACATCTCCTCGGTCTTCTCCGGGTGCATGCGGAGCTTGTAAAGCTGCAAACACTTCTTGTGCAGATTGCTTTGGCTATGCAGTTTAATGGTGTGGATCTTGAATTGCTTAGAACCGATGATAAAAGCTGAGGTGCGGGAGGACTGGACGGTGTATTGTCGGCAAACATGGCACCACATTTCGTTGAGCGTTGGCGAATAACGGAGAAACCAGAACTTCTTTAGCCATTCCTGTTTGAAGCGGCGGATCCGACGACCCGAGCCCACTGTTAGCTTCGAAGACTCGTCTGTAGCCACAATGAGGTCGGCAGAAATGGATTCATCTGCTGAATCAACATCCTGGTCATCCTCTTCTGGTATCATAGGTGTGATAGATTCTACAAAAAAAGGTGCACTAAATAAACTTGAGTACAAAACAAAGGTACTGTCATTTATTTGCTAGTATTAGAAATGAACTCTGAAGGTCCAAAGAAAACACCTGTTAGTTAAAAAATGTCTGCATCTTCTTTAAACCTTCATTTATCCCAAATTCTATACAATCCACTAATAGATATATATCTTATAATTAATTTCAAACAAACCTAGCAGAAGATCACACCACAGAAGCAGGTTTCAAAAAGAAAACACGCATTTATGATTTCAATAAATGTTTAATTCAGGTGTGCATTTCCATTTTAAACATCTCTACAAATGTGGCAATCACACATTTGGCAAAAAGGCACAAAACAGCAAAAGAAAAGTGATCCAAATATCCAAAAGAAATTAGCCGAACATCTAAATTAAAATCTACAACCGGTATAAATCTGTTTTAGAAAGCTTTCATCCATGGAAGTGTTTCATCCAGGTATAAACTTACCTTTGATGTCTTCATTGGGCATGAGCTCAGATGGAGGCATAACTTCACCCTGCCCCGGTCCTCTGAGACGGAGCAACTCGGCCTCCAGCTCACGGATTCGTCTTTTTAGCCTCACACAGTTTGGACAAAAAGATGTTGAAGGTCCTTCATCGGGTGGGGACACCTCTTCTTCTGTTTCTTCCGTTTTGATACATTTTGTATCGAAGCTGCTCTCAATGTGTTCCATGGAAGCCAATCCAGAGGCGAGGACAGACTCTTTGCAATCTGCATCAGATGGGCTGAAAACCTGGCAGACGTTTGTTCTTGATCTTGGAAAAGCCAAGGTGCTGTTGAGTGGGTTGTTCTGACTTTGACCGGCCTCTAAAGATGCTTCAACAACATCTTTGAAAATCAGGTCAATCTTCTTTTTCTTGGCCTGGGGTTGGTTTTCTCCCTCATCGCTTCCATGTTTACTGAGGGTCCTTCTACCATGAAGAGCAGATCTCAGCACCGGACCTTTCGGCTCCTCTTGATGTTGCTCTTCCAATTTCATGCCTGCAATAAGATAAGATACTTCATTAATCCCCAGCCAGAGACATCTGGCTTTAATACAATATGAATGGGGAGCGTACATGCAACATTATCCACAAAGCTTTGGTATTAAATGTTATGAAGGTCAGGTAAAACAATTCGGCAGTATAAAAATATAATCCTGTTACACTTACCTTTAAAACCACTGCAGGTCTGGATCTTCTGGGTACTTTTATGTTCATCGAAAATGCTCAAAATAAAACGAGTGGATTGTTTTGCAACAGACAGGTCTGAATATTTAAAAAGGACTGCAATCATTTTAAACACATTATGCTGGTCCTGTAAGCTGATTGGTCAATAAAGCGCTCCAATAATATAGAGTGCCGCAGGGATGAAGTATTTTTGTAGGTCAACCTGGAAGTTAGCAGGAAACTGGCTCCCTCGCCAAACAGAAGCCCATTCATTTTTCCCATACACTTTTGGATTATCGCAAAATAATAAGCTTTGTGTTAAACAAAAGTTTATAACACTTACACGTTTTGTCCAAAAGATCATCTTCACAGTCTAAATGAGTTTATTAGAAATGAAAAGCTAACCTTAGGCTACACCACGGTCTCTCAACATCAACATCATCACCACCAAGCTTTTGACAGCTTTTTCAAACTTTAACACATTTAAAAACATGTTCCCTGATAAGGAAATACTCTGTGGATGAATCCTTGTTGGAAATTGTGCCCACGTTGCATTGTTTTGGAGATCTTCATGTGTGAAGATGTTTAAAGGGGACTTTTCACAAGACTTTTTAGGATGTAAAATAGGAGTGCATATGTGAAGTTTTAGCTCATAATACCATATAGATCATTTATTATAACATGTTTAAATTGCCACTTTGTAGGTGTGAGCAAAAACGTGCCGTTTTTGGGTGTGTCCTTTAAAATGCAAATGAGCTGATCTCTGCACTAAATGCCAGTGTCGTGGTTGGATAGTGCAGATTAAGGGGCGGTATTATCCCTTTCTGACATCACAAAGGGAGCCGAATTTTAATGGCCTATTTTTTCACATGCTTGCAGAGAATGGTTTACCAAAACTAAGTTACTGGGTTGTTATTTTACACATTTTCTAGGTTGATAGAAGCACCGGGGACCCATGAGCACTTAAATATTGAAAAAGTCAGATTTTCATAAAATGTCAGGGAATTATTGGTGTATAATAGATGAATAAAATAAAACGTGAAAATATCTTGAGGATATGTTAACCCAAGATCTCATTTAAGATCAATTAAAAAAAACATTGACCTCGGGACAATGGAACCAGAAGTGCTAAAATGTTCTTCCTTGTTCTGCCAACAAAAATATCTCATCCCTGCAGCTCTTTATTGTAAATGTTTATGTAGCTTAATTGCTAGAAAGTTTTGTCAGCAGTGCAAAGGTCATAAATGTTCACCTTGAATACACTGTAAGTCAGTTCGGATAAAAGTGTTTGCCAAATGCATAAAGTTGAAATTTCTGGGTACAGTTTCATACTGTGATTGTTTACATGTCAGGGACTATAACACCCTTTAGTCATTAAAATATTCACAATACAGTCCCTTATTTCTTGAGGATTATAGCACATAGTGTTTGATTATTAGTTTTTCCAAAGCAACAGATGTCTTGCAGAATGTTTTAACTTTTAGCTAGCATAGCAATTGATCTTTATACTGTATTTGTTGTAACCGGTTACGGATCCATACTTTGTTATGTGTTATTTGGAAATAATGATTAAAATAAAAACCTTATTCATTTTAAATTCATTCCAGTGATACTTTGAAATAATTTGGGTAACTTTTTTTAAACGGGAAGGTGTGTCTCACCTGTGTCCAGGTTGCGGTCAATGCTGTCCTGTGACACACTCTGCAGACGCCTCATGTATTCACTGCTGTACCACACACAAAGTTTCTCGCCCACTTTTGGTTTCCGACACACCCGGAAGTAGATGTGCTCGCCATGCTGAAACGCACTCAGGTTCCTTTCATTCTCATCTGAAGAAATCCGAACGAACCTGAGATTAACAAAATCAATTACAAACATCTTATTGTAAGATTATCACAACTTTCAGAAACAGCTTTTAACTAAAATGTACCTATAAACAAAGACACAGTATGTGTTTTTTTCAAATAATAAATAAATCTCTTTTCTTCTATTTCTCAAACATATGAACTGGATAAAAGCATTTGCTAAATAATTAACTAAAAAATTATTACTAAAGGCTTAGTTGTTGTGACATTAACTTTTTTCAAGTAAAGATGTGTGTTGCCTCAGTTTTGTTGAAAATGGCTTAAATGTGATCACTAAAATTGTTTGGTTTCATAATTATGTAAAGACCACTTTAAATATGTCAGAGTATTAAATTAATTGTATTACCCTGTAGTTATTTATTTTCATTATTTATGTTTATGTGTATATACTTTTTATTATCATTATTATTATTTTTTCTTTCTTTCCAAATTGCCTATTTTTATTATTGTTGTTGTCATTTTAATTGCATTTTATTTTGTTATTTTAATTATTTCGGTGGGAAGGGTAATTTTTGGGGGAACTATAACCTTGATTGTATAAAATATTATGTTAAAGTTTTGGAAAATCCATAAATAAAAAGAGGTGTGTGTTACCTCATCCAGTTTGCTGTAGTTTCATCACTTCCATCAATAAATTTGTATTTGTTGTTCTCATCAACAATCTGTGTCAAAGAAAATAACACTAAAGTTACAATGTGAAATTACAAAAATGTTTTATTGAAGCAAATTAAGGTGTTGAAGCAATGCAACCCACCATCCAAGAATATGGCCCAGAAGGTTTATCTGACGCCATCAGTTGGCCTTGATAAGGACCAAACAGCGCCCCCTTTGGTATGTTTTCATCCACACAACAGACATCCACTGTATTCCTCTCTCGGAGAACACTGATGCCCGAGGGTACCGTGAGAGCTGCCCGGTTGGGCACCCCTGATGTCACAGGGGTGTCTGTCACAAACACAGGAGGACCATGGGTAGGGCACCGCTCCGTAAAATACTCCTTGCATTCCTCACAGACTGTATAACATTTCACGAGCAACAATGAGTTTAAATTATATCAGATTTCAGTTTGGAAAAAAATGAGAAAAATACCTTTATGCAAATTCAGTTTTTATTTCCTAATTTAGTAAAAATTCACCTATATAATACTTCTGTTAAGTTTAAAATGATACTTACACCATAAACTGGCACAACTATCATGGTCAACTTTTAGTTTTTTGTTGGGCTCCTCTGAAGACTGGTCATTTGGAGTACTGGGGTAAAAAACAGGGCAAAACTTTTAAACTCAAAGTTGATACTTTAAAGATGATTTTTTTCTATATTAAAATACATCCTCCTATTCTAACTTACTATGCAGAAAATACTACAATACTTGTGGAGGTATAAACACTTTTGTTTTTGAATTTCTTGTTCACAATTCAGACTAATATCACAGAACTTACACACTCCACCTTTTTATTTATATAATTTCTAGGGTTCACATTTTGTGGGGCTGACCTGGAGCTGCAGTCAACTTCCATGGATGCCTGGGATTGAACTGAGGAAGAATCTGCCATGATGTAGGCAGGAAGGAAGGAGAGACTCCTGTGCGTCCAGTTTCACTTCAACATCTTAAACGTAAAGAAAGCATACAAATCTAGTTATGAACCCTGTTAAGACAATCAGTGTTGGGTGTAACTAGTTACTAATTAATTAGTTACTGTAATTTAATTTCTTGATAAAGTAACGTAAGGGATTACTGTTATTTTTCCAGTAATTTAATTACAGTTACTTCTAATTGTACTAACAATTTATAGATTTAAACAATAAATTCTGTTCATCCAGCTATTGCAAAAATATGATATTGTAATTTTACTTTTTCACAAAAAAAATCTAAGAGTTGTGAACTAGATGTTTAATTCAGTTTTATTTTGCTTTCGTAAAACATGCAGAAGACCGTAGACAAAATACACAGGTGCAGCGTGACCGAAAATAACCCCGCCCGCGCTACAACACGCGCAAAATAGAGACCGATGCTCTGATTGGTCCGTTCGGACAAAGAGAGCGGCGCTCTGATTGGTCCTTCCCGACTGTCGCTCAAAAAAACTACCCGGGCTCTGGTGAGAGAGAGGGGCGCATTAAAAACAGAGGAACTATCATCTTTCTTAACAGACTTAAGTGCTTCAAAGTTACGTTCGTTTAAAATATCGTTCGCCAAAAGTTGCACAGGAAACCAAGCAGATGTAACAATAATGACTGTGCACGTTGCCTTGTGCGCGCTCTACCTTCGTGCGTCGTCTGCAAGGCGACTGGCAATTTGCCTAACGTTTTCGGAAGCCATTTTCATTGGCCACAATGGCTAGTGAGTGTAACTCACCGTCTGAAGATTATACGCAGTGCGTCGGGGGTCTTTGGTGGTCGTCAGGCGCAGCGCCTCTCGCTGTCGGCCGCTTTGAGAAACACCGTGGTGACGCAGCGGCGCGGGGGGATTTCAGTAGTCCAGGGCGACGCAAAGTTTATCATCTCCAAATATTTGTAACGCAGTCAGCTGCTTCTCTCTGCTATGACCACCATGTTTTTATTACAGGAAATGACATGGAAAACGGAAGAAAGCGGCGTTTGTGCAGAGCGGGCACAAAAAATCAGGAAAGGGAAAGTTTGATTGCGGGTGAACTTTTGCGCGTTCACGCGCGTCGTGCGCGACCGCCTGTGTGGCAAGATTTTATTTTTCATACACGATGCGCTCCCTCATGTTTGTTTTATTCCTTTCTTGCATTTTCTACTGTGTGGACCTCATTTTACCTAAAAACAGTATTTTGGCTTTTAAATAAGCTGTATCCATGTAAAATAACTTAGCAAAATACCCAATTTTTACATTTACTATTGTTATTTGCAACATGCCATGGATAAATAAAATTCACCACTGTAATAAAATGACATTTTCCTGTCAATGTTGAGGTTTAGCTACTTACATACCAAAATAAAATGTTTGTGGTCTGTTGGAAACAGGGACAATAAATCAGTATAGGCTATCAAAAACAACAGCAGTACTACCTGAAATTTCAAATGTAATACTTGAATAATCATATTAATTCTTCAGATTTATATCTTTGAATCTGATGAGAAAAAAATGAGAAAAAGATACAGATTAGATTTGTGGTGTTTGTAACATGGACACATTTGTTGCATACGGTTGTTTTTACAGTGGTGGTGCAATTTCCACCATAAATGGGTAATAATATCTCCTTGGTTCCTCTCCTTGTGTAACAGATTTAATTTTACATTTTAATATATATTTCAACTAAATAGCATGTGATTTTGGACCAGTATGGTTTTGACCCCCACACACACACACACAAGGACACACACGTTTAGCAGATAACGAACAGGAGGCAAACGTTCTTTGTCGATTTATTAACAAAATGATAAAATAAATAAATACAAATTGATCAAATGCTCCTAATATCAATTTCTTCCCATGTTTCCTACAGTATTTTCAAAACACTGCATACAAAGGACTCATCACAGGCTCAATACAGGAGAGAGGTAAGACCCAACTGACTCACTTACAATGTCAGGCGAACAAACAAGGAAATAAAAGACCAGAGAGAGATAGATAGAGAGAGAGAGAGAGAGAGATCGAGCGGACAAGCTCTGTAACTGAAAAAAGTCAAAAAATAAACACACTCCTTTTTTTAAAATCATTATGAAAAAATACAAACAATTTTACAAATATTCATATTGTGTAATAAACCATTTACACTAAGTTCAGCACACCAGGTGAACTTTTTCTTCTTTTTTTTTAATTACTCATGTCGCTACAATGTATCCTGTTTTGTGTTTCATCGAGTGGAAGATTTTTTTAGTCTTTTCTTTTTTTGCACGCGTAAACAAAATGTTTTCCAATTGAACAGTTGACTGTAGATGAGGTAACACACTTACTCATACACACCTGCTCACGCACTCACAACACCAGGAAAGTCACGACAATAAAAATGAAATGCATCAACAGTACAAGAAGGCCACGATCATGACTTGAGTAAATAGTATGAAAAGTGAACAAAAACTACATTGAAACTACAATGACCTCAACGTCACTGTGGAATTGCAACGCACCAAAAATATAGATGGTCTAAACACTATTAAGATCAAGGTGACAGGATGAATTGGAATGGATTTGAAAATCGTTCGTTTTTATGCATAAATGTACACCGAAACCTCGCCTTTCAACAGTTCCAAAATTAAAACTGCAAAGCCTAGCGGACAGTCAGACATAAATTACAAAGCACTTCCCACACGTCAGCACTATAAGCTAGAGAAGAAAATAAAGATTTTGAATGATATGTATCTTGAATGCATATAAGTCTCCCTAATAGCAATCTCTTTGGGTATACTTGGATGCGTGGCTTTCAGACGTTCCCACCCCCTTCCTTCTATATGCCCCACCCACAACAGACTACATGCATTCGCAAGATTATCAAAGATCATAAATATCTTCTCAAAACTACTTGTACACACCCAGCGACCCAAGATAACAATAACATTCAGCGTGGTGTGCTAGCGAAGGCAGACTTGAATGAAAGTAACGGTCCGTAAGATTCGTACACATTTTCGTCGTACAAGAGCCCAGTATTATGACCAGCAAATAACTCCTATTTGTAACTGTACATGTATGAACTATATTCTACAGATGCCATTGTGAAAATGGTATTGAAACATAAAAAGTGTTTTTAAAAAGATGTACATATGTATACTGTTTCGTTTTGGCATCGTTTTCTTTTTTTTGCCAGACATGTAAAAAGGAAAGTGACACAAAAAGTTTACATAAAAATCCTTACAAAACAAACTCAAAACTAAATGCATATTTAAAAAAAGTCTGACAAAACGTATATAAAAATTTGCATAAGAAGGCATGCTATTCGTTGACCGATTGGACAGGTGGTGTTCTGGGATTTTAAATCTATCCAATCACGACTGCAGGTTTTCTCAGATTAGATCTGCTCATAGCTGAGGTCTGAATACCTGATTCAGGTACAAGTTCAATATCGGTATTATGTCACTAAAGGAGGGATAAGACGTAATTGTGACATAGTCACTGGTCTGAACAGTCCTGATAATACACAAAATAAAGAAACTCAAAGCAGACACTTAAACATATTTTGAAAAACAAGTAATACTTAGGACATTTTCAAAAAAAGTGCATAATGACGGATAGCGTAAATTCCTAAATATCCAGAACTTGAATGTCAATCCATAAATATTTAACACAATATTTGAGCCAAAACACATTATTGGGAATATAATTTTACAGACCAATTTTGTGCAATTACTAGATACTAAAACGTTTGTTCAGAGTATTAAAAACTCTCAAGGCAACTTGACCAAATTTATACTTTAGTTGGGATCTTTTAACTTTACAGCAGATGACAATGTTTAATAAAGACAGACAGGACCAGCACATCACTACAACCAGAACACTTTCACCAATGTAACTAAAACCTGCAAATGTGCTTCTAATTCAGTGACGTTTCGGAAAGAGTATTTTGGGGGACAAACATGAAGGCTATTTGAGGAATTAGTTTCGGTACGTAAAAGGTTGAAGGCACCGGTACAGTAATCTGTTTCAAGATTTTCTAGACTGACGATAGTGACTTCTGGAAGGCCTTAAATATTCACGTCGGTATGTTATGCCACAGTAATGATTGCTATGATATGAACGTTTATCCATCATTACCCAATACTGGCTCAAAGGGTAACAGGGAATTATGGGAATGTATCAAATGAGTATGTGAATTTTCACAGTAGATTGTGAGAAATTGCAGCACATTTCAGATATAACCCTCGGCAAAAATCCCCAAACTGGGTTCAAAGTCATAAACTCATTTTAACAGAAAAACATTTGTAGGTTAAACAGTCAGAAAAACCTATGCATGGTTTGTTTGGAATCAGCAATAAATGTGCCATGCACACGGTGAAACGAAAATAAGCACTTGTCCTAAACAAATACGTGGAATTTGATATGCGTAAACTATTTAATCCGAGCGGCTGTCATCACCGATATAAAAGGGATATGTTGTTTTGGAATGGCCTGACATGTAAAAGAGGTGCCAGCCGTGCATTGCTGTTAAGACGAAAGGACAGGTTAAGAAACTGTGCAACATGAAAAAACACAGGAAGCCAGTAAAGACCAGACCGTCTTAAACGGCATTTCCTGCATAGCCATCGGGTTAAGTCGGCAAGCGTTATAAAAACCAACCGAGAAGATTTAAGCGCTTGAAAAAAATTCGAAACGAAAAGTCTCTTAGAGGTTTTTAGTGCGTTTGCTTTAGGTATCTGCAATAAAGCTTGTGCTTTAATTGAAGGGTTTTCTGTCATTTCCTTATTACTCAATTTGGCTCATACATCAAACCCTCGAGTTTAAGACAGCAAATTGTGACACATTGTCATTATTGTTTCTATCAAAAAAAGCAATGATTTCGGGAACACGGGGATGGGACATTTCCATAATTCTAGACTAAACAAACACACAGTAAGAGGATATATCCATTATTTCGGATTAAAACGAAACCTCGAGCATTTGGCAGTTTAGGATTGAAACAAAAACAGACAGTCATTATGGGCTTCTGTTTGAGCCTGCATAATTCCTGCCATTTTTAAACACCTTTGATAACAAACCACTGTTTCGTGAAACAGAAAAGCACTTATTTATCAATGCAGACTAGGAAGACCTGAATATATTTTCCTATATAAAAAAAACAAGAAATACTCTTCAGATACATACACTGTGTCATGTGTTTGTTTTTGAAAAAATAAAAAAAATAAAAACAATTTACAAACAGCATACAGACACACAGACTTCGAAACATGACTCGTCCGATACACGTAACCGACATCGTTTCTCAAACTATTCTACCATGCGAGAACTGATAACGCGGCTTCTGGTGTTGCGTTCTTATCCAGCCCTTTATCAAAACCTTACGGGGCTTTCCCGTGCGCTGACTACTGCTGGTTAGCCTGAGATGACATAGTTACGGGACGCTTCCTACTTCTAACTGGGAAATGGAGGTGGATGCAGAGTTAAGAAGGGGGTTGCTATAGGTGGTCCTGGTCAAGTCCTGATTTAGTCGAACACACGCCAGCAACAGGATCCTCGCCTCGATGCTGGCGAATACTGATGCTTTGATTTTTTTTGTCCTGCTCGCAAAGAGAAGCTTTTGGTTTTGTCGGTCCACTCAAGCCCGGAAGCGAACGGGGTGTTGGGTGCAGTCTTTGGACACGTCCGCCCTGCCTTTCTCGCCCCAGAGAAGACAATCTATGAAACAAACCCCATGCTGGAGGCACACACTGGTCTGATGTGATAAATTATCCATCATCATCTTTATCATTATTATTGTTGTTATTATTAGTTTAACTTTTTTATAATAATAATAATAATCTGATAATTGGCATGACACTCTTTCATAAGTCACCCTTTTTAACCCTTTGGGCTCTGTTGGTCTTCAAGAACCAGGACTTGCTGCGTCTTGGTTGTAGAAGAACTGTTGACACAGTTTTACCATTATGTATTAAAGAAAAAGAAAATAAAAAACCAACAACATTTATTTGGATATAGATAATATATATATGTATAATATATATTTATATACGTATAGATTGGCAACTTTGCGCACCAGTTCAAGGTGCAATAAGAAATCTATTTGAAATGTTTTGGTGACGTAAGTACGTTCAGGGCGAAACTGAGAACTATTTGGGGTTGTCCACACTGCTAAGAGGGGCTGGCAAAGCCTGCTGGGAAGGTTCTGAGGTTTTGCCGTTGTTGCTGTTGACTCCGTGACTTCCATCTTCTTGCCTTTCCACCTCCATCTTCCCAGAATCCTCTGCGCAGCTGCTGCCATTGGGAGGGATGTTCTCAGAGTCCGCGGCATCCATCATGGCCTCCTCTTCTTCCGGGTTCAATCCGGTACAAACGCAGTCCGTCCCCCCGTTGGTCTTAACGTCCCTGACCTGGGGCGATTCCGCAAGCTCTGCTGTTTTCGCAGCCGCTGTCATTTGCTCTGGAACCAAAGCTTCGGCCATTTCCACGACACTCGACTCGCCCACAACAGCCTCGGGTGTGACCGCGGTTGCCGGCTCTGCCATTTCGCCTACCTCGGGTTCTGTCTGGGGTTCTGGGACCGCAACGGTGACCGGTACTTGCACGCTGGGCTCGGTGGGATTCTCCTTTACGCACGCTTGCGTAGCGTCTGTGGAGTCTTTGATGGTTCCCGACTCAGTGCGGTCTGGTTTGGAATCCTGCGGGACGTCCGTCTCCGTGGTCTGAGATAAATTAAAGCTCTGGATGAGACGGACCAGGTGTTTCACCTTCTCCAGAGAGACCTGCATCTCTTTCTGACGGGCAAGAATGCTGTTCTTGGTTTCCATGCATTTCTGTTGAAGGATGGGAACATAGTGTTACATAATATTAATGACATGCAAGTAACATTACAATGTTTAACTATTCTAAACAACAAATAATAATAAGAAAGCTGTGTCTTTCACTTCTATGTTTTAGTATCAAACAAGCCTTCATTGTAAGTCATCATAGTATAAGACAGGAATAATAATTATCTTATTTTAGAGATGCTTCATTTAAATAGAGAAAAAAAACAATTACTGTTATAGAGTTGCTGAGTTGTTTAACTCTCTGTTCTAGTTCCTCTCGTTCCAGCTTTAGATCAGCACTCCATTTCATTAACTTTTGCTTTTCTTCCTCTTTTGCTGTTAGACGGAAACAAAAACACAATAAATTTATTTGCTTCATTTATTCATTTGGCAGGCACCCCAAAGTGAATTTGTGGTCCATTTGAGGTTTACAGGTTTCTCGAACCCATGATGAGGCATTGCAGTGTGGATCTTTGACAATGTATCGCAAAGGGCTTATTGAAGGATAGGGCATCACTAAATATATTGAGCCCTTTAGCTGTAAACTCAATGCAAGGGTTATTAACTCACTTGCAAAGAGGTTTGCAAGTCATTATGGACTGTGTTTCCATTCTAAGTCTTAAAGGGACACTATTGCTCTGAAGCAGCTATCATTTCCAAATGTTCAAAACCTAAATGTTTATACCTTCTTTGTAAGCGATATAGGAATGGACGATCGCTAGGGTTCCCGGCCACGGGATGGCCTCTTCCTTCTTGAGAACCTGTAAAACACATTCTCTTAATACCAAAGCAGCGCTGTGCCACCTGACCTCTGGAAAAGCATGGAGAAAATCTGTATATGACAACAGTGATGAACAAAAGAACTTCAATGGGAGTGCTGGATGCTGTCTAACACTTACATGATGGGTGAAAAAAGGCACAATCAATACCAAACCATGTGAGAACTTACAAAGGTTGAAACAGCCTTACACCTGAAGACAACTCTTTTATTTTAAGGGGCAAAACTGACGGGAAGAGGGAACTCTTAATTAATCTCCCATTTCTAATATTGTAAGAGTATTTGCGTATTATAACACACTGACTAGGCAGGGATACGACCGGCCAAGGGCTAGTTGTGCTGCTATTTACCTGGTCTTGACATTTGGGACAGATCCACATGCCTTTAGGAATGTTTTTGAGGGGCGGATCCAAGCAGTCGAGATGGTAGACGCGCGAACATGTATCACACATAAGCAACTGTCCACTGCGTCTGCACACAGTGCAGAAATCCTCGTGGATGTCTCCCTGTCGGGAAGAACGGCAGGTGTCAGTACCACCGCCCCCTTCTGTTCTGGACGAATCAGGTAACGGGAAAGGTAAGGAGGGGAGGAGCTGACTGGTAATTGAAGGGCTTTTATTTAATTGGTGATTAGATTGATCACATAAGTCAGGGCACTGGATATTTAGCTGCTAGTAAAATAATAATTTATTACATAATATTTGGATCTAAATTAATCACTTTTTTAAAATGTTTTATCATTTATTTATTAATGACTGAGTGTTTTGGCACATAAATGCTCAGAGGTTTAATAAGAATAAGGATTTAAGGAAATCTATACTGTTTATACTAACATACACTATTTCTAATTACTTAAGGTCTAATATTTGTTGGGAGGGAAAAGAAGGACTGTTTACTTTGTAAGACTGCTGACAAATACAAAAACACATAAATGACAGTGCAGGTCTGTTTTTCCAGAATGAAAAGTGAAATCTAAAGGCTGGTGTATGCTTTGTTTGTCTGCCAACTGCTACGCTTTGTGCACAGTTTTATGAATATACACTACTTTATGAATATACTTGTTGCCGTGAGCCAAGATGGACATATCCGATATACCACGTTATTTGATACTTCTCCTAACCTGTAGGGGACAGCACAGAGTTTTGTCATCTATAAAAGGCATCCTTTGGAGGCAGCATTTCAAGACATGAAAGGCATTTCTCAATGTCAAGGAAGGATCCTCGAAAGCCAGAATTTGAGGATGCTACGTCATTGACATTCGTCGAAGGACTGTTCCAATGTTGAGGATCCACAGAATTTCAACCAAGGACTGAGTCCGGTGTTCGCAAAATATCCCATATACAGGAAAGGATGAATAGGTGTATCCTTTGCGCTCTATAAATCACCCACAATCCTATGCGCGCAGTGCCGAAAGCACACCTTTTTACTGACGTAATGACACAATGCCGTGCACTTGCTAGCGTGTTCCATTAACGCGTTCTCCGAATGCTAAAGAGAAGCCTCGCCTAGCCTATAAAGGAAGTGACTTGGAAAGACCAGTCCTGCCAAGGACGAGTTTTTGCGGCAATCCATATATCCGCTATATTATGCACTGGGTGATGCACTTACCAACCTTATAAAACACTAATGCATATACGGATCCAAATGCTGTATAAAACTCTGTGTATGTTTGAGCATCATTCTGAACCTGAGCTTTTTGTTCAAAATTTAGTATTTTTGAAGAAACCTTACCATATTTGAGAATGTTGGGAAGCTTAGCACATTTGTTTCAATCCTCCTCTTCGACTAATAATTAAACTCATGGTGCAATTTTGAGTGTGGCCATGAAGTGTGCTCTTTTAGCAATGTATTTGCTTGGGGTATGTTTACATGTCAACAATGCACTAAAAAAATCGTTTTTGCTTTATTCGTACAGACGACAACGTTGTTAAAATGATCCCCGTTTACACGGATCCACAAAAATGACTAAAAAGCTGTATTAAGCATGACAGGCCAGTAGTTGGCGATGTCTAAACACGTAATAAACATGTGCATGATGTCATCATTTTCACAAATTCCTATTTTTGTTGTTTAACCAAATAAGGGTATTGCTTTCAAAAACGTGCATATTTTGCCTTTTTAAAAGGTCTGCATTTTCAGGCTTTCAAAATGCTGCGGTTGTGTAAATAAACAGCAAAGAAAAAAGTTTTCCATTTTTTGTTAACCAGGCTGCACACAGACAGTCCACACGACTCCGGCAATGACGAAAATTGCATTATGCGAGCCGTAGCAGCTGGCGGACAACCAAACTACACCTTGGACATAACATACAGTGTTACCTTGCTCCGATAATCTTTAAGGTGTACAGTATGAATGCAGCGTACAGTTTTGGGGGGAGTGGGGGCAGCCCGAGATGGGGACAACTCTACTAGAACAGTAACAGAAATGGGGGGCTGTCAACAACACCATCACCCAGATTTGGCTCGTCGGCTACTTACATCCCCGGAGCTGGGGCTGGGCTGGGGGAGAGAATGAGGGTGGACAGGGAGGGGAAAGCCCCCCGTGTCAGGCCGCTCGGGGGCCGGGGAGTCGGGAAGGCTGCTGGTGGGGGAGAGCAGGGGGTTGCAGCCCAGCTCCGTGTTGCCGCTGCTGGTGGTTGTGTTGGTGGTGCTGTATTTGGGAGGGCGACCTGAGTGAAATGAGACAGACAAGAAAGGAAAAAAACAAACAAACGAACCAAACGAAAGTAAAAACGAAAAGAACAGAAAAATGGAGGAGGAAAAAGGGAAAAGAAAGAAAACAAAAAACAAAGATGAAATAAAATGGCATATTTTGATTGCAACATACCTTAGAAAGGGGATCCTCATTGGCTAGCATGGAAACAAAGGGCGGGGAGAGAGAGCGGAAGTGGTAGAGAAGGAGGGTCACAAAAAGCAGTTAGTGCAACAGACAGATGACCACAGCAGCATGCAGGGAATATGCAATGCGAGAGAGAGAGAGAAAGAGAGAGAGAGAGAAAGAGAGAAAAAGGGAGAGATAGAGAAAGCCAAAGCCACAAACAGGCAGACACTTAATCTCCTGTGGAGACTCCTGACTCAACTGCTATCTTAATGAAAAATCAAATAAAATATAATCAATAAATGTTTCTGCTTTTGCCGCATTCCAGAATAAGCATGCAACACATCATGTGCTCTCCAAAAACTGCTATACAACGTAAACAATTTATAATAAAATAATGTAGTGCTTAACACTGCAGAACCAACACACAAATCCTTAAAAATAAAAAATATTTCAGCAAGCTTTCATAAAAGCTAAATCCCTTTCTGGGTCCCCTAGTTCAAAATTGGATCAACAACATTTTTGCTGCGTCTGTAAACGCCTACTTCCATACTATATGGTAGGCGAAAAGCAGTAGGCGAGGCAAATAGTATGTCCGAATTTATAGTACTCGAAAAACAGTACCCGGATGACCTAATACTTTCGGAAAGATCCTGAAGTGTTCATTCGATGGACCCTTTACTATCCTGTGAGCCCCCGGGAGAAGAATTATCCAACAAAGAAGAAGGAGAGGCGTTGTTTTATTAAAATGCAAATAGATCTGTCCTATGTGGTTAAATTGCGCTTGTTTAACGTCATTCCAGTTAACGACTAATTTGTTAAGGCGACGTGTGTCACGTGATGTATCTGCATGGCAAATCTAGTCAACGTAACGTAAATCAAGTAACGTGCATTACGTAATAATATTACTTTTCTGAAGTAACGAATTCCTTTATAAATGTACACTTTAATATTTAAGTTACTTTTTTTTTAAAGAAATATTTGCGATGGAAATATTCATTTTCTGAATGCAGAACTTCTCAGTCATAAAAAACACCTGCAAGGCCTGAAAGAGATCCTCAGCCAATTAAGAAAAAGTAACGCAAAAGTAACGTTAGTATTACTTTCTATGAAAAGTAACGCAATTAGTTACTTTTTTGGGGAGTACCTTAATATTGTAATGCATTACTTTGAAAAGTAACTTTTCCCAACACTGGCTGCAATATTGTGTATGTTGCATTTTACTTTTGTATATTTGTAAGGTTGGTAAATTTGATATACTGTTGGGTAGTTTAATCTGTATCAATGCGCCATATTTTCTTTAGATGAATAATGGTACTTTAGCATCCTTCGAAGGATCCAGCCCCTGAATTGGGATGCACCCATTGTCACTGAGAGCCAGTAAGATTTGAAATTACAGACATGCCGCAATATCTGCATTTTGCGCTAGTAAGCAATTGTTTTTTACGTTTCACTAAATAAGTTTAGTTTAGATTTGACTAAATAAGAATGGTTTTAAATTTCCTAAGAAATTAGGAAGTCAAATCTAATTCAAATTAACAATCAAAAACAAAAAAATTTTAAAGTCTCAATTCTTGAGTATTTTATGATTTAACCCAAACTTAAATCTTAGTCTCTAAAAAACTACAACTGCTTCTTAACTACAACTTTATAACACATCCTACATGTCAGCTCAGGTCTACCAAACAGTTGTAGTACTGCAGAGAGATTAAAGTCGCCATGAAACGGAAGTAGCGATTGCCTTATTTTCCCCGTGGTGACGTATATCCGAATGAAACGGCTTTTGAGATGAAATAAGGCAGGGCTGGATTTGAATTTGTCCATCGAGATCTGATTGGATCGTTTGAAGTTGGGTCGTGTTGCTAATTGCTAATCACTGCGATCTTCTCCCGGACCCCGCCCACCTGCCATACTTTTGACCGGAAGTGAAGAGAGATCGTTTTGAGGAGGGGAGGAGATTTGCATTTTTGATTAAAGATTATGAGCACACACGAATTTTTAAAAAATAATGAAGCTCACAGATAAGACATTTGTTAATAATACCACACTATTAAAAATACATATATAGTTTTTAATTTCAATTTCATTGCGACTTTAAACCCGAGCAAAGAAACAACAAAGGATTGCAAGAGAAAGCAGAGAGGTGTCTGTTAGGTGTCTGTTAGATACACAGAAGCAGCAAATCTACAATAACTTTAGCAAGTGAGCACATATCAGATGTGAAGGCTGACCTCTCTTCCTGGTGCCTTGATGCAGAGGAGTGTTCAAATAAGTAACGGCACTCTTTTTCCTCTGAGAGACACAACACAAGTCAGATTGTTAGATAAGGACCATAGATCTCTACAAATCTCAAAATCAGAAGAGGAAACTGCACAACATCTGTACCTCGGGTTCGAACACTGCTCCGCTGTACACTGGGTTCGCTGTTGTTCTTCTCTTACGTTCTTGCCTTCTGCTCTGAATCTCTGCGTTTCAAGCAAATCAGGTTACGAAATGTTTGCTACTTACATAACTTTCATTTCAAAAATCCTTCAAGACTTGCATCAATTTGCAACAAGCAAGAAATGCATCAAACAACAACAAACATAAATGGGTACAATAAAAAAAACTTAATTAACTTAATTTTTTTAACCGCAGGACTTACCTTCAAGATGGTCGTGTGTGACCAACCCAAGAGACACCATAAAGGCAAGTTTCTGAAAAAGGTGAAAAAAGTACCATTATTCATCAGTTAATCAAGGGAAAGGATTTGCAATTTCAATGTGTTATATAAACTCATCGGAGGTGCGCGGTACCTGCGGGCTTTCCTCTCGTTTGACCTTAGCGGGTGTGGGAGGAAGAGGAGGAGAGGAGGAGGATGGTGGGCTTGTGAGCACCTGTTCTGCTCCTCCCTGCAGTTTCACAGTCTGATGGAGAAAATAAAAAAAACAGAAAATAAATAAATGTGTAAAACTCAGAGCAAAAGCGACAGACTTAACCTATGTTTACACAACAAAGATCAGCCTTCTTCTACAGAGCATAAAATATATACATATTAAGATGTCCAAAACATTGTTTAGTTTGGTTTGGATGGACGATGAGGTAGGTTTATTACAACAAGTGACCCTTGACTATAAAGCATCAAAATTTTTTAAACTTTGTTGGAGAAGCGTTAATAAACTTGAGCATTGTGAACCTTGTTGTTTTGGTTATACTCCTGCATGCTTATAGACTGAATTAACACATGCGATGACATTACCGTTATCAGATGACAAGGTAGAGCTGCACGATTATGACAAAAAATAATTGCGATTATTATTGCCAATTAAGTTTACATTGAAGTTATGAAATGTTTTATAACTTTCTGTAAAGCAACTTCACGGTAAAAACTAAATAATATATTGTAAACAATAGTGTGTCGCGATATACCCCATAGTGAGATCGTCCTATAGTCAGCCTGTGAGATCGCCGATACACGATCGTATCAGGGTGGGGCAAGTGTTAACTAATTTATTTGTTCAGTTTTTACTCGTTTACGAAAAAGGCACTGGATTGGTGGACAAGAAAATAAGCAGATTTACTCTCAGAGCAGCTGGCAACACTGTCACGACCGCAACCTTTTTAAAACTGATGCCATTAATCAGAGCGCGATGTCCAGGCGCCCTGAAATGTTCTGCATGCCAGAGAGCCAGGGACATCACAGTCACTGGTTTTAAACCCCTGCGCACCTAACAACCTCTGTAGTGCAAGGAAATGTCAGAGCTTTACGTATTACAAGCTCAGGTGCAAGGAGTCAGAGTCGTGCGCATTACAAGCTCTCTTGTACAAAGAAAAGCCCACAAGCCCTCTCATGCGAGGAAAAGTATGCAATGCGCATGTTAATGTGAAACTATGATGATAATAATAATAATTTGAAACTAAAATGACCAAACATGCCAACTATCGTCATGAAGGCACACTAGATGATAGAATAGTCTATCGGCCGAACCCTAGTTAATAACAAATAGTTTGGCTAAATCCAAAACGAACGACTAAAGGATGTCAACTCATCAATTTTAAAATCTGATTTACCACTGTATTTGGTGCACAAACATACTACAAATGGACAGATGTAACTGAGGCTTTTGGCCATTATGTTATTGTTTCACCAATAATTGTAATCCTGATTAGTTTTTTGATTTGACAAGACGCTGTTATCAAAACTGATGTCAAACCACATAAGTGTTCGAGTTTACAATTGAAAACATTGTCATGAGATCAGCCTCTTATTGTTTTGTCATGAATAATTGTGCATGTACACTGTAAAAATTCCTTGTTGGGCTAGTGAGAGGTCCTGGGTTCAAATCCCGGACGAGCCCCCATTTGTCATGGCCGGCTTGCAAACCGCGACAATACGTTGGATAAGGGTCAAAAAGGAGTAACATTTATTAAGGTAAAAGTAAAGTATAAATAAATTATATATAAAATATATAATATATATGCTATAAATTATAAAAATAAAGTTGTAGCTTATAGCAACTCCTCACTAGTCAAGAAAGTTGAAATTTATTGTAAATTCAAGTTGATTAAACAAAAAAATTTAAGTGCAACAAGGATACTTTTTTTAAATGCAAACAATCAAGTCAATAAACAATTGAAGTAATCGATAGGTTACAATTAGTAAATCAAACACCATACTACCTCCATTCTCACCTTCGTGTCAGAGTTAAGGTTGCTGATCTGAAGTGTTTGCGCCGGGCTGATGACGATGCCCGTGACTTGCGCCGTGCCACCCGTGACCATGGTCTTGTCGACCGTGGTGCACTGCTGTCCATTCACGATGCGTACTTGATGGATAGGCCCGGCAGAGGCAGGCAAAGATGACGTAAGCTTGGTGGCGAGCATCAGGGGCCGTTGGATCAGAGGAGCTGCCACCATGGGTGGAGGGGCCGGAGCGATGGGCACATTGTTGGGCACGGGGTGTTTCGATCGAACCTGCGAAACGGCAGGATAGGGTTAGACAAGAGAGCAGGTCCAGGCTTAATCGGTCATGAAGGCCACTCGGTTTCCATGCTCTCAACAGCCATGCTGTTTTGTGTTAGGAGGCAACCTCAGCCATAAGTAATGCCACACTGAGCTCTGCCTTAAAAGGTGAATCGTATTTTGTTTAACTTTGTGTGAGTTTTAAACTCTGTGAGGCAAAACCAAAATTGTTTTAAACCTAAACAAAGCCTATGTTACATGATCTGCAATTTGAATAGAGCATTAAAGCAAGTTTCCGAAAATGTTTGGAACCAAAACACTGCATCGCCTGTATTCCTGACCCATCAGAAATAAACTACAATTGCAGCAATTTGGACCTTCATTGGACAAAATATTACCTGTTTTTATTCTGAAACCTTTGGTAATCTATACACCAGTAAAATGTCACACTGTAAAAAGTGAAAGCTGGATTAACCTGCAGGGCAGGTCTAATGGCACGTCATGCTTTCTGATTTATTAACACAGTTAGAGCTGGGTTTATCATGCTAAACATTGGCAAAGATTCAGAAACACAGTTGGATATGTGATGGAGAATTTCTGGGCCAAACACACTCCTCCTCTTTCCTACTAGTTTCTGAAAGTTTTTTTCACTTCTGAATGTGTTGCGTATCAGAGCCCCTGGGTACAGTGGAAGTCCTTATATAGGCACCTTAACAGTGCACGCACACCCCAACCAAGAGCTAACAAGAAATCAACATCACCAAAGAAGTTCGTGGTTGTTTGTTAGAGAAATTTAAGCTTGTTTAGCTTCCCAAAGGACCCACTATTATAGAAACAATGCATATAGTTTATCCGGGGTAGCAGTGAAGCTGTGCGTGTGTGTTTGTTTGTTTGTTTAACACTGGATTTTGTTGAAATGGGGCGTTCTCAATAGTTGTGGTTTAAAAGTAATTTGATCTATTATTATTTTTTGGCAAAAATGACGATCGTTTCGCTAATAAAGTTTTCCTCAAAAAACTTAATTTCTTCTCGACTGAACAAAGAAAGAGATAAACATCTTGGATGGCATGGGGGAGAGTAAATTATCGTTTTTATCCCCTTTTTCTCAAACACAGAAGTAAGTGATGTGACGTATTTTCTTTCGGGTACGAGACTTCCGGTTCAATAGCCAGCCGGTAGAAAACAGTGTAGTGGGAGCACGCATATAACATTTGCATGTTTGTATCAGCTATTATGGCAACCCCTAACTGCGCAAATTATGTTGGTCTTCCTGGATATCATAATAAACATTACACAGCCAGTCAAAACGGCACACTTGTGTACTTCGCAGTAGACTACCATTAGCTTTAGTGGCTCACCGGAAGTAATAAACAGGAAAGCTCAAAAGCAGAGGTGTTTAAAAAGATATGCTCCCCCTTTGTGCAATTAGTTAATAGATAGACAAAGTGAAATGTAAAGACTGGTTGCTTTTAAATATATTTTTCTTTCAACAACCGATATTTGTATGTGAACATTTGTAATAATTTGTAATAGTTTTTGTTTATGTTATTTTATTTATTTATTTATCTATGTTTTTTTAAATTTCATTTTATTTATTTATTTTTTTGTCCGTTTATTTATTTTTGTCGGACGGGGTGGGGAATGGTGTTCTGTAACTGTATTTATTAAATTTTTGTTGTAAAGCCCCCCAAAGAACATTCCAGAATATACAATTTAAACAGAGTTAACAAAAAAAACAGGAAAGCTCAAAGATGGCGGCACCCACATTTACGTCAAGAAACAGGTGGATAAAGGTGAAGTGTTCCTTTAAACTGAGAAAATGTAAGTTGATAAAAAATTTTTTAAAGGAAAACACCACCATTTTTAAATATTTTACTGTGTTTTTACCTCAACTTAGACTAATTAATACATTCATATCTTTTTTCAATGCGTGCACTTTTAATCTTTGTACAGTGTGTGGTGAATGTGTTAGCATTTAACCTAGCCCCATTCATTCCAATGGCTCCAAATAAGGTCGAATTTATAAGCCACCAAACGCTTCCATGTTTTTTTCTATTTAAAGACTGTTACATGAGTAGTTACACGATTAAATATGGTGGCACAAAATAAAACTTTTATTTGGAGCCATAGGAATGAATGGGGCTAGGCTAAATGCTAACACATTCACAAAGCTTTACAAAGATTAAAACTGCACGCATTGAAAAAGATAGGCATTTATTAATTCATCTTAGTTGAGGTAAGAACATAGTAAAATATTGAAAAACTGTGGTGTTTTCCTTTAAGTTTTACCAATTAAAGTTATTATTTTAGTAGATCCAACTTTTACTTTTTACAGTGCATACAAAGTCCACCAAATAGGTTTGTCTGAGCTCTTTTTAGCATTACATAGCTTCATGAGGTCAAAAGTGATGTCACTCTTTCAGAGGGTGGGGTTAAGGACAGTTTCAGCCAAAGCAACTTAGAAACGCAGCATCAGGACGGAACAAAAGCAGGAAAGAAAAGCATCATTACAAAAAAAACAGTATCACACGTTTGCTCTCGCACGCTCAAAACATTAAATCATAGACAAAAGCTTAAACAGACAGCATCACAGAAACAGCCAGTGCTGGGAAGGAGAAGGTGAGAGTGATTTACATGTCGGGAGGAATTTGGGTCTCTAGGTGTGAAGCTACGTTAAGCTCATGTCTTGAATGTGTCAGCGAATTCAGTTCCCACCTTAAAAACATAGTCATTCACAGTGACTTGACATTTTTATGGTGTCTCCAAACAAGGGCTTTAATATGACATTCAGGCCTCTGAAACCATGTTGTGTTTTTGAGTTTGCCCTCTAGTGGCATTGGTGTTGAATTGCACAAACTGGGAAGGGAAAAGGGAGGGGGCAGGTCTAACAGAGACGCACCTGTGGCTGAAAGGTGGGTCGAGGCGTCAGTCTAGGAGGAGGGACAAACTGGGGAACTTTGATGGGCTGGGCAGAGGTGGTGGTGGCCTGCACCTGTGATAAAACCAGCCGTTTACTGGGCGCTTGATTGGTTAAATTACAAAAATCCATAACCTTTTGCATTCTGGTTACATCACAGACGAATATCACCGTACGCCACTGCCAAGCACATCGTCGTCAAAAAGGAAGTCATTTCACATTCTAAGACATAAACATCCTGCTCTAAATACATCAAAGCAAAGTGGGTCAAACTATTACCAGTCTACAGGGAGCTAAACAGAGAAACAAACAAATCTACATGAATAAAATATGGATTTATCTAAACTAAAACTCTCATTAAAGACAAAGTTGCAACAAGAAAAATCCATGGAAGCGATTCACACTCACAACAATAACATTCTTCGACACAATCCGTGTGGCGGTTTCTGTGTCCTGATTGGGCAATTTGCCGGCCACCTGAAGGTTGATTGGTGTGCTCTGGGAGTCAGAATTGGCGCCGGGTCTTGGGGGGTTGCTGATGGCAGTGACCATGGCGACGGTGGGGCATTGTGTTGCCATGGAAGCAGGCCTGGTGGGGGTGGCAGCTTTCAGCACGAGAGGTAGAGTCTTTGTGGTGATGACCGGCGTCACGGTTAGAGTCTTCTCGCAAAAGGTGGTGTTGGGGGGTTATAAATTGGGGAGAAAATAAAGGATGATGTTGAAAGTTACATTTATGCCAAAGTTAATTGTAAATATACAACTTTAATAATAATTTTCTGGTTTTATCCGAGACAATTTCTTATTATTCTAATTACAATATTTTGACTATAACAAAAAAGATCTGTTTTTTTACTTTTTGTTAAAGGGACAGTCCATCATATATTCACCCTGAAGTTGTTACAAACTGTATTAATTTCTTTGTTTTGATGAACACAAATGAAGATATTTTGAGTGATGTCTGTAACCAAATAATTTTTGAGCACCCTTGGCTTCCATATTTTTTTCTACTATTGAAGTCAATGGTGCTCCTGTTTTCTGCTCGTTTACAAATATCTCCTTTTGTGTTTAGCAGAACAAAGAAACTTTTACAGGTTTGTAACAACTTCAGCGTAAGTAACTCATTTTTGGGTGAACTATCCCTTTTATGCTGGATTCACACTAAACGCGGCAGAAGCGGCAAAAACGCGCTATTCGCACGTAGTTGGACGCTTGAACATTTTGAGTTTACACGCTTCATTTGCGTGTGAAAGCCGCGTGTGAAATTCTCCGCTCGCTTCCTGTAATCAAGTCATTGCTAGAACAAGCTCCTGATTGGTTTACACTGCGCGATTTTCTGCCAAAGTTCAGATTTTTTAACTCACGCATTTCTCGCGGCAACGCTCAATTCGTGTCATTCACGCTAACTAGACACACCAATGAAGCAGAGTCGCGTCTACCATGCCGCGCTTAATGGCTCATTAGCACCGCAAGACCTCCAGGCGCGGGTAAACGCGTCTTTACATTTACTTAACATTGAAATCACTTGCGCTTGACACCCCTACCATGGCTGGTGTAAACGTAGCATTGAAGGGCGATTTATAGTCGTGCGTAGGTCCGGCGTAAGCTTATATGTAGCCTGTGCGTAGCTCTGCGTAGCCTGACGCGCACCTCACCAAATTTTTAACAACGCGTCAGATCTACGCGGACCGCAAGCGCTGTGATTGGTCCACCAGAACCCCTCCCGTCAGGTAAAAAAAAACTGCGTCATAGGTATTTCCGTTTGTGACGGTGAAAACAAAGATGAGCCAAGTTGAGGAGTGATTTAACTCAAACTGCATCAAAAGTCGCTGTTTATTTACTTCCATCATTGCTGGTCTTCTCAAATCATAGACAACAAGTTGCTGTTTCTTCTTCACTTGTGGGTTAACTTCATAGGTTAACTTGCTAAGCTTCTTCTTCTATGACTTCTTTTGTTGCTACTGTGGTTACACGCGTGATTACTGCCTACCAGCGGTCTGCGGGTGTGTTTGCACGTCGATGCGGACAACGACGCACAAGTATAAATGAAAACCGACGGGGAACCTACGCCGTCGCGGCTACGCCGTAGGACCTACGCACGACTATAAATCGCCCTTAAACTGCAATCAGTACCTTTTTCCTCACTATCGCCATCTCTGCTTAAAACATAAAATTGCACGTTCCTTGCTGAATTATTTTCTTCACGCAAGAAGTTAATATAAGCTTGCAGTTGCAAATCAGGGTAAAGCAAGGAGACTTACGAGTACTAGCAAGAAGCGCTTGCTCAATAACTAATTTTTTGTTTATTTTTAACTATAGATGTACCAATATGAATTTTTCCACTGATACCAATAGCCAATTATTCGTACTGACATCTGCCGATACTGATGCCGATAGTTTGGTGGTTATATTAACTTGCATTAACTAAATTCTGAAGTTTACATTTCCTGAATGTTATTCATTCACATAATGTCCTTTAAAGTGCGCCTATTTCATTGCTAAAAAACGTTATTTTGTTTATTTGGTATAACACAATTTGTTCGCGTAGTTAATGGTTAAAAAACATTATTTTCCAGATATCATATCGTACAGTTTTGTAGCTCCAGATATACTGCTTTTCTAAAACGATCTTATTTTGTACAAAGCTCATTGATCTGAAAAGCGTTGTGTTACTGATTGGCCGGCTAATCTGTACGTTGTGATTGGCCTGAATACCTCTGACGTCAGCTCCTTACCATGATTTTAATACATTTTCTATACACAGAGCTCAAATTTATCGCATTTTGCTTTTTTTGATTGACAGAATATATCAGCCATGACTATTGGTTGTTTTTAAACTATCGGTCGATAGCGCGAAAAATTGCTTTTCTCGTCCGATACAGATTATTGGCCAATATCGGTGTATTTCAATTTTTAGTAATAAAAAAGACCAAAACAGAATAATAAAAACATGGGACATTTAAAATATGTTTAGGCTCAACACATGGCAATGACATGTATAAAAATAAATAGCAGTTTAAAGTATTTTAGATAGAAAAACGTTATGAATTGCAGCCCTATACTAGCTAATCGTTTTTTTAACAGCGTACTACCTTTGCTTTGTGTTGCATGGAAACTTTTTTGTCTGTTAAGTCACAAGTAAATATTCAGCACTGAATCATCTTTTAGTACTTCACTGTTTTTTAGCTGTTTGGAGTGTGAAACTGTACCTGTGGCGCCCCCTGGTTGTGTGTAGTCCCCGTCTGCAGCTGCGCAGGTGGGCAGGCAGGCGTAAGCAAGATGGCTTTGCCATCTGCGGACGCCGTGAGGATCTGGGGTTTCAGTTCGGGCTCCTGCTTTACCAGCAACTCCTTCCGCAACTGCTCAACCACTTTTTTCTATGGGTGTACAAGCAAGAAAGAGAGAGAGACATTACTAAGAAACTAGAAATTAATTTACATATTTTGTATTTGCGGTTCAAGGAAATCATGACTGCAAAATTGTGAAAACCAGAAACACACGTACGTTTCTGAGAAATCTTGTGTTTTCAATGTTCTGTTTATATCTGCCTTCAACAAATGCTAATAATAGATGATTAGTCATCGCATTTCCTGGTTTTCTTTGTTCTTATGCGATGCCGGGCCGTGGCTTTTATTTAGTCTAAAGACCCTTTAGGTGAGAGACCATCTTAACTACAGTGAAATTGCTTTTATAAAGGCCCACTGAACGATACACACAGACAGGAAAATGTGATTGAAATTCATCTCACACACTCCGCCGCCTCAGAGTCCTCTGGAGCCAAAGCACACCTCGGAGAGCACACACACACACACACACACACACACACACACACACACACACACACACACACACACACACACACACACACACACACACACACACACACACACACACACACACACACACACACACACACACACACACACACACACACACACTCCTCAACAAAGCTCTTGCGCTAAGCACAACAATAAATGAAAGTCTCTACCTCCAAATGAATTTTGACAAAACTATTTTCTTTGTAAAGGGACGATCAATCGCACTATAGCGGCTTAGACTCTCAAGCGGAAAGTTTACCTACAACACAATGCTGTGAGCCACACATATACACTAAACCCCATAAATATAGATTTGCGATGTGGAAAGAGTTATATAAAATTCATCTTTGCAATAGATGTGTGTGAACTGAATAAACATTCGCCAGATTTGTGCTCTAATCCTCGTCACGATTGACTGAAGAAACACACACACTAAACATTTGCCCTTCACGTTTCATGCAGGGTTTAAAACAAAAAGGCAAATAAAAAAGTAATCAAATTGTGTACTTCTACTGCTCTATTTTCTCTCTCTTCCTCTCTAAGGACAAAGCCAGGGTTCAGTTGAAGTCAGTAAACCGTGAAAATTCTTTAATGAAACCTACTTCAAAATGTAACGAGTAAGAACGAGAAAATTTTAAATATTGCCCCGTACCAAAAAACTCAAATTAATACTTTTCAAGAAGCAACCTCACAGTTGTTTTCACCTCACAGTAGGAGATAAGACAAAAGTCAACCCACACACAGTGGCACTGTGCTTTAGATTTGTAGCCATACACACACACTTCACGATACCATTTTTGGCTTAATGGTTCAATAAAGAAACTTCAACAACCGAAGACTGAATCTTTCTTTGAGGAACCAAAAATGGTTCTTCAATGGCATCGCTCTTTCTCAGCCACAAAACAATTAAAAACTGACAGAGTACACCGACACTTAGGCTTAGCCACACGTACAGGGGTATATTTTTAAACGGAGAGTTGTACCCTTTCTCAATCAAAATAAATCTCAGCATCCACACGAACACACAAAAAACCAGTATGAAGCCTGTCAATAGCATGCCAAACCAAGAGATGGCGATACATCCCTGACTGTAAAGCCATTTTGGCCAATCAGAAGCCATTGCAGAGTCTCTCCTCGGCACAAACAAGGGGTCTCATTCACCAAGCACGCGTATGCACAAATTTGTGCGTGAGATGTGTGTACGGATGTTTTGACAAACAAATCGTGATCCAACAAAAAAATTAGTATCAAAATGTCTTCTAAATGTACGCAAAAATTCAAGAAAACCTATAACCACTCGTAAACAATATTAATCACTTACACTATAATCAAATACAACGCTATAATTATAATGTTTATAATAGTGTTGATTTATAAAATGTACAAGATTATATTTTATATTATAATATTTTCTATATTATATATTATTATACATGATCTATATTATTATTATTATTATTATTATTATTATTATTATTATTATTATTATATCAGGGTATATGCAGGAATCATAGAGATGAATTTACTACCTTTTACTACCTTTTTTACCACCTCCACAAATTTTTTACTACCATATAATAATTGTGTACAGTCCATTTTTTCCCGGCGCCCCGAAAGAAAATTTAGGACAAAAACAATGTTTTAAAATGTAATATTTTAATTAAACAAAACATAAAATTATACCTAGTAGTGCTGTTGGTTAGTTGGCTTATAATTTTTTAGGTTTAATTACACAGAATTCATAATAAATAAATGTATTTTATAAAATGTCATAAAACTGGGGCCCCCCTGGCACCATCTCGCGGCCCCCAGTTTGAAAACAACTGCATTATATTATACATTATTACTTATTTTTTCTACAAATATAAAGATGCACGTAATGACAAATCTTCACGCTTTCTTTCACTTTTTAAATCTCTATATGAAAGTGTCTGCTTAATGCCTAATGTAAACATCACTTAAATGTAATGAGAAGTCCAAACGTCAATCACTTGATCTCCTAACCGTTTTATTTTAGATAGAGATGCGCGTCTCTGTCATATTAATTAAATGTCATATTTGTTAAAGTATCAAATACTTCTTTCATGTTCCTCCGGTTGGTGGACAGCACTGGCTTCCTCCAGCGACAGCAAAACCTCCCAAATAAAAAATGCAAAGCAAAACGGAACTTTAGCGATAATAAAGATGATAGATATTTATAAATATAATAATATTATTTTCGAGGTCTTTTGCTTCTATGACAAACTGCTCTAAAATTTTCTGTGGACTAGTGCTGCAGAAAACCCTTATATGGAGCTGGTTTGGGCATGTTTTATGCAAATTACCAACCTCGTGCATGCGGCCGCTCATGTAGAACACTCAAAATTCACTAACGTAAGAACAAGTATAAGAACAAACTCATGTGCGTACGCACATGTTGTGAATTAGCAGAAAGTTTACGTTTACGCGAAGTTCAAGTGTGCGTATATATACGAAAAACGAATGCAATTATTAGTGAATAAGACCCAATGTCACAAGTCACAAACTTTTCGCTTCACCGATTATATGACGACGGCGACGCTACAACCAGAGTTTCTAAAAAAAAAGTTGGTTTCAGTAACCTGATACTGCGTTTGCGTGTGGACGGATTCGAAAAAGCTACGGTTTTGAAAATACTTATGTTCATGTGGACAGGGCCTGAAAGTTGCAAAAGATGCACTGAAGCCACTTTAAATTAGAGCAAGTTATACTGAAATTATCAAAATAACCACAAATGTGCATAGTGCATTATGCATATCATATAGTTTGCAATAACTGAATGCTTTTAGTACTTAAAACATTATGTATAATAAAGTTTTAGGTCTTTGCAGATGGCAGCTTTTTTACCAGAAAGAATATGAAACATGTATGTTGGTTCCATAAACTCACTCAGTGTTGTGATTTTCACCTGCTGCTCGAAGCATATAAATGTAACTAAATACATTGGCATTATTCAGCAACTTATCGCATTTTTCTTTAATATTGTGCTGTTCTAATTAACATTTATACATTCTATAGACATATTTATCCAATTTGACTTACAAAAAAAGCATGCATCGGAAGCAAAACTTTACTGGAATAGAAGTCATTTTATTGTATTCTGGTGTATTTTAATTAAACAATTGCATTTATAGCCTAAAAACTTTGTTTACCTTGTTGTGTCACAGGAGCGCAGCAGACAATAGTGAAAACAGGAAATGGAGTTTAAATTATATGGACTCTAAATAAGTCAAGTGGAATGGATTTGAGGAAGCAGCAGCAAAGAAAGTAAAAGTGACAAGCTTGTCAAGTATGCAACGCATATTCAAAATGTGACCTCTTCATTTAACCCATCCCAGTGAGTAGTGAACACACGCACCCCAAGTCGTGAACACACACACACACCCGGAGCAGCGCAACACTCGGGTTACAAGCCTGACTCTCTAACCACTAGGCTACAACTGGAAGTCAAGGATGTTTAATTTATTAGGGCACATATGAATTTGTCCAAAACCTCTATACTTTCCGAACAAGATGGCTTGGATGCATGTCACATCAACATTACAACTTTTAATATCAGAGCAGAGATTTCCCAGAAGATATGACATGGATTTAAACTTTCCTCATCACATTTGTAAGCAATTAAACATTTACATGTCACCCGTCTTGTATCTCCAGCACCTGCAGCAAGTGAATGACGTCACACGACCTGTGAAATGTCTTACCTGTTTCTCACTCAGAGCCGTGATTTTCGCCTGGCGCTCGTGAAGTTGCTTCTTCAGATCGGCATTCTACACAAAGATAAGTGGGAGGACAACTGTTATACAACTTAACTATTTTAGCAAGACAGTTAAAAAAATTCAAAACACCACTGGAGAGCTTTTTAAGACACTTAAATGTATAGGACACCAATCAGTGGTTGGAAGGTGCTAAATATAACGTATCCATTATTAATAATGCGTGATGAGAATATCAACAGGAGTATAACATTGATAAACATTTACCTGTGGGTCCTGCTTCATCTGGGCAACAAGTTTCTATGGTAACAGAAGAGAAGACAGGACGGTCAAAACTTACTGCAACAGTTTTGGAGGGAGTCACAGACATGGTGTGCCATCTACAGGCCAACATGTAAAACTACAACCTACTGCACCTGCCCTGCACTCAAACAAAGCAGACATTTCTCTCTATAAGGGTAACTGTGCTTCCAAAAAAAGTGATTTATATGAAAACTATTAATTTAGGTTACACTATATCTCTAATTGATGAATTAAATAAATGATTTAATTAACTTTATAGTTGATAAATACCTTAGAAAATGAAAATACTGAAACTTCTTTTAAAAAAAACCTTGAATGTTTGTGTTTCATCAAAGCACAAAGGTAAGTTATATTTGGCTCACTTGAGACCACAGAACAGCCAGTTATGTTTTGTTTTTAGGTGAAGATAGGCTTGAAATCCCATTTCCACCTGCTTGTCAAATATTCAGTGTGATATCAAGACAAAGCCAAACGTCAACACACACAAAAAACCTCAGTATGCAGGAGAACACCTGCTTGAAATGATTCATTACAATAGAAGTTAATGGCGTATGCTTTATCTCCCCAGTATGACCCCTATTCTTTTCTTTTTTTCCCATCTCTCTACTTCCCTCCTTCCTCCTCCACATCTTTTTCTTTTTCCCCATTCAGGCAGCTCGGCTAATTTTCTGCCTGCTGGGACACGTCGCCTCTGACTGCGAGCAACATATCTTCATTTATCGCATATCCAGCGACTAACAGTCAGGGAAGAATTGAAATGAGGACTCGCCGACCTGTTCTGCCGGATTTAGGAATTGTTTGAATCGCCTGTGCAACCTTCACTTAAAACACAAGTCGACGTAGCAACATATGATCGGATGGGAGTGTTTCAGGCATATGGAAATTGCTGTTCGATGTGGTACGGCTACGGTAAAATAGTGTGATTTGAGCGATTAAAGGCCCCTGCGAGATCTCTTACCTGATGGACTTGTATTTCCAGTTTCAAGGCTTCCTGTAATGTTTGCAATTCCATCATTGATCCAGTTCGGAGGAAAGAGAGTCTCAGGAAATTTTCAGCCTGTCCTGAGAAATCAGAAAGAAGGGTGTTTGAGGTTTACTGGTTTTTACTTTATGTATTTAACATTCATTCTGCAGGGCGTCTGAGATGTTTGGAGGTTGACTTAATCCAATGCCACCTCGGGGGAAAGCAAAAGTCGGCATCTAATACGGTTTGAGAAATAAAATTCACTTCTCAATCTAGAAAGTCTCATGTGGTGCAAAAACTACAACATGGTACTGCTGAATATTTTGAACCTCTTGTTTGGGGTCACAAAGTATATTGGCAAAGAGGAAAATAACCAAATAGAGGTCCTGGGAGAGCAAAACTGGATAAAACTTTAGACATTTGCAAAGATGGCAGAACAGTTACCCCGTCGGGACGAATCGTAACAACAACTACGATGCAAAGATGTGTTTAGTGTAACAGCGAGCGAAACGAAGGCAGTGTTACAGTCATTCATTGACTTTTATTGATTTTTGGCGTGTGGCGTTGTGCCAAGAGGACAATTATAACAGAAGCTATTAGAGGACTTACCAGCTGGCACTGAGACTAGTGTTCGTACTCTCTCTCCAACTCCCTGCACAAGACGAAACACACACACACAAAGCCCGTTAGATGGGAAGAGACACTCCAATTCTCCCTCACACACAGCTTGTGGAAAAAGGGGTCAACATTGCAAGCACAGCATTCAGCATCCGTCTAATTGCTTGCAACGTCTATGAACTACATGACACAAACTCTCGCGTCCTTGCGCCTCTTTCCGCATCTTAACAGACCTAAAATATCTCTGTGAAAACTCAAGCTTTGATCGTTCCCGATAAATGGAATTCTGGGATATCAAGCGAAGCGCATGTTCGCCAACTATGACATCAGTCAAGACAACGCGGCCATCAGTTACCTCAGGACCTTGAGTCTACAGAGAACAGGAAACAAACCCGCACAAATTTTTACAGCCATGAGTCACTTTCACTTATGTCGTTGATCATATAAAGTCTACATCAAGTGATGTAATCTTAAAAAAAAGAGGAAATGGCAAACATCAGGTCAACTCACAATTTTGAGATATTAAATTGGGACTGACAAATAAGTTTTACAAGTGCAATACGTCTAGAACACAATTCGCAAGCTTTTTGGCTTCCCTTTGAGCCCCTCCTTCCCCACAAATAAAATTCATGACATAAAACTTAGTATTTGATTTAAACAAAACATAACATTATACAATGTAGTTATGTTGGTTAGTAGGCTTATTTTTCTATAATTGCACAGACTTTATGATAAATTAATGTATTTTTAAAAATGTCATAAAACTGCGGCCCCCCAAGGGGGCCCCGTGGTTATGGATCTATGCTATTAACTAAAACATGCTGGGTTACAACGCTAGCTATTATTTGCTATAAAAAGATATAGGAGAAAGCATAAACGTTTAACAAAAATAAAATGCAATATGCTACCAACAATAAGAAATTGTTATAGTATAATTTATGTAATTATCATATTTAAATCACAAAAATGTTTCTTAATAGAGGTGAACAAAAGAATAACGGGGAAAGATTTTGCACAATGAACTGAACTTTTAAGAGTTTTGGGGGTGATGCATACAGTCATAAGGTATAATTCATATCAAAGTATTTTGTTATGAATGCCATAAAAGATGTTGAATCGTGATGCCGACTGGTTTTCAGTTAGTTCGTCATACTTAGTCTCTCATAACATCCCAACAAATCATATATGTATTAACTATTAAAATAACCAGACCTCATTAGTGAATGTACACTTAAAATAAAGCATTTACATTTGAGTTTATAAAATGAATTACAGTCTGATATGCAGTTGTGTGGCTTCTTGCTTCTGCAAAAAGTTTTAAGAATGACCTGTTGAAATAGTTTTACAAAATCATTGTGTTCAATCCAGGTCAAATATAGCCAAAGTCTATTAATTTAACTTTTCTGTGTAGTCAATATCCCACACAAAACACTATTAATTGTATTATTTCAATAAAAGCAAGAGTGTTAGCAAATAACAGACAACAACACATTTTTGTGATCAATTTGGTATGTAGTTTTTAATAAAACAGTTTTACTGTAATAATGATTATTATTAGCTTTCAATGTCTAAACTTGAGTTACTTTTTAACAAATGGCAATAATCCTGAAAACTCATTAATCTAAATGCTGATATTTTACATCAGCAAATTGATATAACACAGTTAAAAAATAAACTGCACAAAGGAGGAAACATTATTTTCCTTTATAAATAGAATCCAAGCCTTAATGAGGTATCAAAATATTACACAACTCTATTTGAAAGCACACAAGCCATACGACAGAAATTTGTCACTGTCTCACAAGCCAGCAGCGGTTTGTTTTGCATAATTCTTCATAGACATGGTTGGCATTAACAATGAAACTTTTGTAATAGTTTCAGTGTTGTTGTAAGTAAATAAAGGATCATATTCATTACGTAAAGTCTTATATTTAATGATAGATGAGCAAATGCTTAGACTGCAAAAGTGAAACCTTTAAAAGTGAAACTATCCAGGAAAAGAAAAGTTAAAGTAAAAACACCTAAACTTAACATATTAGCACAATAACACATCAAATTGTAACAAAGATCAAAATGTAGCAATAACAAACTATTAAGTTCAAAATATAAACAACATGAAAACCATCTGAACATTAAAAGACGGCAACAACAATCAATAGTAAACATATCAACAATCAGTCCATAACACAAATAGTAACACTTTACAATAAGGTAATATTTGTCAACATGAACTAACAATAAGCAAGACTTCCACAGCATTTATTTATCTTAGCTAATTACCAATACATATTTAAAATCAAAAGATGTAACCGTTAATATTAGTTAACACGCAATGAACTGATATAAACAACTCTATTTGCATTAACCAACATTAACAAAGATCAATAAAGGCTAAAAAAAACTATATTGCTTATTGTTAGTTCATGTTAGCAAACGCATTTACTAACGTAAACAATTACAACCTTGTTGTAAAGTGTCACTACTGTATATAAAGTGAAACTGACATTAACTACAACAAAAAGCTTCACCAAACTTCTTCAAAGCCAAAAACGCCTTTAATACAGACCATAAAAAATGACTATGGCTGTCTATACACAGTATATCATAAATGAACCCCAAATCAGTGTAGGGTGTGTTGTGCTCCTCCTGTTATGCAAATGCTTCAATTTGACACCTGTAAAAATTCAACAAAGAGTACAAAAGCAGTTTGACAGACTGTTGTGATGCAGTCTGACCAAAAATTATCCAGAGATTGTGTATTAAACAGGGCTTTATTTCTCTGGATCCGACCACCGGTGTACAAATGACAAAAAAAGTTCAGCCGCACTTTGATTAGGCCACTATTATAAACCTCAGCAACACGGAAGATGCACGAGATGTTTACCGTCACTATACTTTTACAAACATTCATCCTTTCTAAGGGCAAACGACAAGCCTTTTTAGTTTGTTCTTCTCTTCTCTTTTGTCACATTTTTCTTTCTACAAAAGAACCCAGTAATAGTTGGTGCAAGCTAAAGCACACCAGCTCCAGAATAACTCTGCCTCAACAACCAAAAAAAAAGCAACACCAAACATCACTTTCTGAAGAAACAAAAATAAAATCGCATTGCTTTAAAGCGCACGACTTTATCATCCACCTACGGCAAGTTCGCGGACTAGAAGCACTGAAAACTAAAAAAATAAATGTGAATCTTTTTATAAAGCTGCTAGTGGAAATAAGAAGCTTTCACATTGTGCTACGGCTAACCCAGCTAAAGCTAACAGGCCAACAGCACAAATTACAGTTAGATGGACTCGACTGAGCCGCAACCACTAATTCAAGCCATGCACGAGCACAAGATCTTCGTTTCCCCCCTTGTATCCCCCCACTTCCATCGGATACATTGTTTTCAGTGAGCTGGAAACAAGCGTTGCGGCAACAATGTATCCGGCGAAGTTTAAATTGTTAGAAAATAACAATACGCGCGGAAGGTTCGACCCCTTCACGCGCCGCACTTAGAAATACACCACTCAACTCCTAGAAATAAGGGGGAATTTTTGCATCAAAATCGCTACTTCTCTACCCACCCGATCGCGACGGGGTTCGGATGTGAGAAAGCTACGGAAAGTCAACGAACGATCAAAGTCCAGAAGCGAGGCGCATAAAAGTTGCAATAATAAAAAAAAGATCCCAAGGTGCACTTACCCTCCTCTACTCACTTGAGCAGTAGTGCTTCTCTCTCTCTCCCTCTATCTCTCTCTCCCCCCACAAATTATTTAAATAAATATTTACAAACACTCCGAGATCTCGGCAAAGATCCTCCGACGCAATCCCTCACATAGCTGTAGCGGCGCGCCGGGCCGAAATTTACCGGGTTAACCGACCTTATTTTTTGTTTGTTTAAATTTAATTTGCGCGTGTAAAAAAGAGAGAAACTGAGATACAAAACAAGAACTCTTCTTCAATCTCATTCACCACAGCCGCAGCACCGAACGATTCATCCGCGCAGGAAGAGGGAGACGAGGGGGTAGGAAAAGTACGGTTTATAAAGCTCAAACGCTCACGAACACGCACCCAAACGATTTGGAGACATCAAGTTTCCCTTAAAAGTGAGGATGCTCGGCGTAAAAGTGGGCGAAAAGTTTGCACGAAACGGGTTTGGGAAGAGGACTACTTTTTGTGACGGTGCGGCGAATTTATTTCACTTTGCCTAAGGAACGGCTGTAGTGCGACTCCCATTGCCTAGGGAAAAACCCGGATGTAAACTCGGCGAAACTCATCTGGAGAGAAGTGGCAACCGAACTCAATCCAACTCATGCACAAGAAGTGAGTGCATCCCCCCATCCAGACCACCATGTCTGCCCGACGCCACTCCGTAACGTCAAGTCAAAGTAAACGGTGCCGTTATAAACGGCTCATCTGTGCGATTTGTAACCGCCGGCGGTCGTGCTGAGCGCACGTGTACCGCCGCCACGATGCTTTATGTCTTTTACATTAGAGTAAGAAACAGACTTGAAGAAATAATGTACGAGGGCGAATTTTGCTACCATGTTATGAAAGAGATGGCCGCTACGTTAACCAATGAAAATGTCAGCAGTTAACAGTTTTTCATGGGCCGCCATGACATGTTTTGTGAGGCTGACTGGAATAAAGGCTTTTTTTTGCTGAATTTGTGCTGAATCAACACACCCTGAATCAAAGGTTTGCGCAATGTGGCAGGTGTTTGTAGTTGTGGAAATATTTACATTTACCTCCCACGTGAAATAATACTGTAGTATATCAGCATAATGTTAATGTATACTACAGTATTCTGTAGTATTATTTATTTTATTTTATTGGTTTATTAAATAGGGACCATGCATATTCATGAACATTTTTGTATGAAATACACCATGTAAATATGCCAAAATTAGTAAAAATAACTACTTCTAACATAAAGACATCCAACAATCATACAACATTTATACACTATAAAAACTCTTATCTGCAGTAAGTTGATAAACTAGCTAAAAACTGTTTTATACATTAATTATTACTACGACAAGGTTAAAAACTAGGTTTTTACTATAGTTAATACTAAAGTATACTATATGTGGGTTTAATATGAATTAAGTTCACAGTTTGAGAGTTTAAACAGGTGTTGCTGAATGCTGCTACGCACTTTTAAAACTGATCAATGTCCTGCGGAATAAACAAATAATCTAGTTGAAAGATTGAATTGTAAACAATTGAATTAAAACAAAACAATGAAAGAAAACAAACAAATAGCAACATAAAGAGACAAAATGTAAATAAAAGCAGCAAATAAGATACAGGGACAGATTCCTGGACAGGGATTATTTTAAACCAGGACTAGGACTTTGTTTAATTAGGAAATATAGCTGGTTTTAACAGACATGCTTTACTTAAAACGTTAAAACAAAGGATACTGATGTATTTTAAGATTTGTCAGTGTTGTTTTCAGTTTGGACAGCTCTTACTCATTTTTTAGTCTAGGACTAGTCTAATCCCTGTGTGGGAAACTGCCCCATACAGTATTAATATAGATATTGGTAGTAATAAACTGTCTAAACTGACTGTAGCAGTATAAAGTAAAAATGTAACTTAAGTGAAATTATTTTTCATTACCATTAAAATTCCTTTAAACATTTTATCCTCAAAATTCTTTATTCCGTACTGTCAGCATTGCTGGTTTAACAGTGTTCTTTGCTTTAATCCAAAACAATTATAAATAAATTTTCTTAATCAATATGTGTGTTCCCTGTGGATCGAACCTACAACCTTTATGCTGCTAAGATTTAAAACTTGTTTATTTATCCTGATCTGTCTTGCTGTTTCTGCAGTTATTTGCATTTTATCCAAACATGGAGATGCTGTGAAATGAGGCCTGGCTGCTGGAATGCTGTTTCCTGAAAGTTTCGCCAGAGGCTTTTATTAAATACCAAGCTCTGAATACGATGAACAGGCCTACGGTTTGTATGAGATGCTGCTTCTGTTTTAAACCCAGTAGATGGTGCCATTGTACAGGCTAATATCTTGGTCCTAGTGAAAGTTGAAACAAGGCACTGAGATAAGCTAGAACTTGATCTGATGAAGGGCTTTCTTGGTCTTCTCTTTTTTCAGATTGGCGTCCAACTTGCCTTATGCATGTGTACAGAAGAACACAATGCTCTTCAAAGAGTGGAAATTCAAGTAAGGCTTTATGCAGTCAGTTGTCTTTTTAAATAGATGATATACATTTTCACCTACACACGTTTTGCACTTGTGCATCTTGTTGGTGAGTCAAAGCATAGGTTATGTGGAGGCTTTCTGTTTGGTAGCTGTGTAGGTGGATGGTGCTGTAGTAGGAGCTGTAAAGTCGAGCCAGCCAAATTTAAAAATGACCAATAGGGGGCGTTATAATGCAAGACTTTGTCAATATGACAGAATGACTGTAGCCATTGGTGATGACAATGACAATACCATTGGTGGCCGGTGACTTCTTTTTTCAAGGACACTCGATGCGAAGTTCGTCACAACATGTATGTAGCCCGTCGTGTGTGGTTCCTTTTTTCAAAATATGTGTTCTGCGGGTTGAGAGATTGTGTGTGCATCACGTGTCTTGTCAAAATACGCGTCTAAAGGGTTTATGATAAAAGAGACGCTCTGGTTTGCCAAATACTCGCATAATCTCATGCGTATATTTTGTGAACGTAAGGGTCTCTTTTATCACAAACGGTTTTGATGCGTGTACAGCAGACACTTATTTTGACAAAACACGTGATGCACATGGTTCACATGACGCAACAAACACATATTTTGAAAACGCATGCAACACACATGACACTCCGAACACTTATTTTGAATTTGCGCCCCTCGGATGAGCAGTCACGAGCCGCCACTGATGAATACCTGTATTATTGTATTATTGAATAGCTGTTTATTGTATGAAGCGAATCATTGAACTGTCAAAGACTACTTTTTTGTATCATTATATAAATCAGTGGTTCTCAAACCCCGGGGGGGGGGGGGTCTTGGTTGGGGGGGGGGCAGGGAGCCCCAGTTTTATGTCAGTGGATTAAGTAACTGGAAATTTTATGAAAATAACAGCTGATGGGGCAATATTTTATATAGAAGGGTAATCAAACTGTAGTAAGCCATACACTCAAAAAAATATTTAGGCCTAATTCATAAGATTTATGTATTTTGATTACATGTAACATTTCCATCCATTTGGATTACATACTTCTAATCTAAAAAAAACAAATAAATTTAATATGATAGATATTTTTTAGATAGATGTAAATGAAACCAGTAAAATTTATGTAATAGTTTTACTTAATCCAATGTGTTTTAAATGCATTAAAAAAATGGATTATGTATTCTTTATTAATAAACCCAATTCACTTAAAATGCATTACATTTAAGTATCTTACTAATAAACCATTTATACATTTATATATTCCTCCTCCATTCACCCTAAATCACAATATGCTATAATAAAAAAACAGAATAGCCAGACCACTTGGTTTTACATTTTATCAATTTATTTAATACTTCAAGGCATTACTCATAAGACAGCAAAAAAAGAGCAGCTAACAACTAGCATGACAGCCATGGCTTATACACCTCGTATTGTGTGCAAAAATAAATAAATAAGTGTGTTTCAGACATTTCAGCCACAATCAACCTCATTTTCAGAAATCTGTGACATGATGTAATCATAATAATTTAGAATGATTGGGTGGTAAGAAAAAAAAATGGCACATGGCTTAATGTTTTGAGTGGCTGTGTGCCATTAACAATTTTCATGCATCTCTAATTACATGTTAGATATACATCAATTGTATATACATTTTTCAAAAACTTTTAAAATTGTTAAAGCAATATTCCAATTTAATAAAACAAAAATCCCGATAATTTTCTAACCCCATATGTTTATGTTTTTCTTTGTTCAGTCAAGAAGAAATAAAGTTTGAGTTAAAGATTCCAGGATTTTTCTCAATTTAAGACTTTATTCGACCTCAAGTTTACGGTTTCAATGCAGATTTAAAAGGGCTCTAAATTATCCCAAATAAGGCATAAGGGTCTTATCTAGCTAAACGATTGTCATTTTCAAAAATAAAAATAAAAGAGGACTTTTAAATCACAACGTTTTGCACTAGCTGTGTGACACACTAGCATGACATAACTGAAACTACCGTTCCAGTGTTTACAAGCGAGGAGAAAGAGGAGCGTTCAGATGTTGTTGAATGTGAAATGATACTAATTAATGTCTTTGGGTCCGTTTATTATTTAAAATGGTCAACAAATGTGCGTTTCACATTTGTGATGTGTAAACATTTATTACGTAGTACACAATGTCGCACTGTGTGTCACATGGATAATGCAAGACAAGTTGTTGTGTTTTAAAAGTTTTCTTGCCAAAAATGATAATCTTTTGGATAGATTAAACCCTTATGCCTCGGTTGGGATCGTTTAGAGCCCTTTAAAGCTGCTTTGAAACTTAACTGTTGAGGTCCAATAAGGTCTATTAAATTAAGAAAAATCCTGGAATGTTTTTCTCAAAAAACATAATTTCTTCCCGACTGAACAAAAAAGACAAGCATCTTGGATGACAGACAGTTAATTATCAGTGTTTTTGTTTAATGAAAGTGCAATATTCCTTTAATGTTAAAAAGTTCACTTGTAAATGTACAAAAATGTACCCACTTTGAGGGGGATGCATCAGCGTGTCTGTCAGGTATTCACTGAAGCATCTTTCAGTGATTGCTTGGTTGTATCAAGTCCAGTTCCATTAGGATTTTTTGAAAGGTCAAAGGTGCACCTGAGGTTCTTCTGGTAGTTCAGTTTAAGTGCATAAATGAGTCCAAAAAGTAATTTCACACCCATGTGTGACACCAAGTAGGTTTTCCAAAACTTCCACTGTCTGTGCAATTCCCAACTCACCAATTTCACAATTCTGGAGAAGAACAACAAAAAATCAGTCCCAAATTTTCAAAAATGTGCAGGCAAATTGTTTTACAAACTCTGATATTTAAAATATGTAGACTGATTAATTAAAATATGTAAAATAATAGAACATTAGTCACAAAACCATCAAAAGACCTGAAAACAGATAATCACCTTGTTTAAACATCTAGTTATCCATAAGATATTTATATACACACACATACCCATACCCATACATATAAATAGATAGATATAAAAATAGAGTAGGTTGACATACACTTACCACATATTCTTTAATGTGTCTCTCCATGCCTTCTTTGAGGTAGATACAGATGTCTTCAACTAGAACAAGACAAAAAAAAACACAATATTTAATGATTTTCTTTAACAATATTTTATGTAGATAATAGTTTTTATAGAGACAGATAAAGATTTTGTAAGACGAAGAGTATGTATTTTTCTGTTTCAGAAATATTGTGTCCCAGCATGTGTGTACACTAACGGTGAAATGTTTGGAATGAAGTCTCTTATGCTTATCATGACTGCATTTATTGGGAAAAAACCCACCTGTTTCCAATATTGACAATAAATCATCATATTAAAATGATTTCTAAATGATCATGTGACACTGCAATGATGAAAATCCAGCTTTGCATCAGAAATCAATATCTTTGTAGCATAACTTACATACCCTGTCTAGCAGGTTGTCCCACCGTATAGACGATGAAATGATGCTGTATCTGTAAAAAAAAAAGTTTTAGTTAGACACACAATGCACTCAACAACATATTATAATTGTAACATTCTTTTGTTAATAAAGTCACAGAGATTATATGATTATTTTATTCTGATAAGTCTCCAGTAGCCTATGACTTTATTTATTTCTTAGGTTTCAAACATTAAACCACAAAAAATAACCAATAAAAGCAACAGACACTGCAGGGTAACTTACATTCCAACAGACCATCTGTGTAGTGAGGTGTATTTTACTCTGAAACATGCAACGCGTCACACATGTAATTAAACAACAGACAATTATATTTTAGATAATCACATCAAACTTGTTAACTTTACTCACCTACAATTTGGCGATCGTAAACTAGTGAGATGACGATCCAGTCCAATGCAAAATGGCGAAGTCCATGTGCTGTAGCGTCTGTTTTTGATTTTGGCGCCACCTCCTGACTGGAGTGTGAATAGACGTCATTTCCGTTTCTGCTAAAGTCAGTTTCCTGACACTTGTATGTAAATCAATCTCATAGAATTTATCCGGTTTGTTTCACGGCTAGATTTATTTAATTCATATTCATACATTTTAACTGATTAAATCTAATAGTTTTTAAATTGAACAGATTTATATATATTCTAATAAATCGGATTACATATATTTTAAAAAACGAGTATTTAAATAAAATCTAAATGATCCAAATACTTAAAAGTAAATATTGCCAGGAATCGTTTTTTTGAGTGTAGATTAACTTTTTCAAAAATGAAATGCCATCTTTAAATAGATTCTGATACAAAGGACACCAAGATGTGTGCTACTGCTTCTGCCCCAAAAGCAAAAAGATTCCCATAACTTCTTACAATATAACAAACAGTTGTATTGTTTTGAAAAGGAGAGTCTTCTTATTGGTCGAGGGACTAATCAGACCAGCTTGCTCATTTAACAAACCACTGGGTGTGTTTTAGATCTAACTTGAATATCCTGTTGTTGTACGCTTTGTGCCCACCTGTTTTGATTGTAATGGACATACAATTAAACAGATCACCGTATTTCCTTTTCTCTTTATATATATCTTTTTCACTTTTTGATGTTTCTTATTGAACTTAAACAGGTGGTCGATGTAATCATCCCCAGATCAAAAGCATTTGATGACATTAGCCCATACTTTGAGGCTAAATGATATTATAATTATTTTGTTAATATAATTTAGTTGTATGTGATGTAATAGATTACACTGAGCAGAACACATCTTTATTAATCTGTCTCTAACCTTTATCTGTCCTTGAACCTGATGCTCTCTCTTAACAAATTTTAGCCTTTCATTTTCACATATAGATCAACACCTATACTGTACACTTACTTTTTGTTGTCTTGTTGGCTGAACAGGCTAAACGTTTGTTTAATGCACACACCTCTATTATGTAAAAAAAGATTTGTTGATTCACTTAAAGGAAAACACCACCGTTTTTCAATATTTTACTATGTTCTTACCTCAACTTAGATTAATTAATACTTACCTATCTTTTTTCAATGCGTGCAGTTAATCTTTGTACAGAACCTCGTGAATGTGTTAGCATTTAGCCTAGCCCCATTCATTCCTATGGCTCCAAACTGGGTTGAATTTAGAAGCCACCAAACACTTCCATGTTTTCCCTATTTAAAGACTGTTACATGAGTAGTTACACAAGTAAAGGGCCGTTCACAATATAACGATAACTATAAAGTTTACTATACCGATAACTATATTAGCATCCACATTATAACGATAACTTTATGCCAATTGGCTCATGCGCAGGGCACTCGCGCAAATACTTGCCTGTAATGACATTAACTTTTATTGGATATATCTTGTAAAAAAAACTTTTGCAATTGTTTACATGTCACTGAATATGTAAATATGATGTTCTTGTTGCATTTACACAGCGGGTAACCAGCAGATGTCCTCAACACCGCGTTTCATGTAAGTCTAAACAGTGAATCTAGTTTGTGTAATCTAAGTTAATATTTGACCTTTTGGCGTAATCAGTGTGGTAGGAAAAAAGCATTACGTAGTGAATTTCACAGCAACTGCATCAGCGCTGGACACCTATGGTAATTTTATGTTATAGACCTCAGCATTGAGCTTTTCCACTGTCATTTTAAGTGCGCGTGCACTTGAAGTTCAAATAGATTTGATTGGCTGTCAATGGTTTATCGTTCATCAGGTGGGGAAAAATCGCTCATAAAGTGACACACCAACAATATCGTTCATTGTATATTTCTCGTTATGGTGTGAACTCCGCTTTTGTCTTTAATATAAAACTATTTTCAAAACTATATTTTTCAAAGTTATAGTTAGCTTTATAATGTGAACGGCCCTTAACTCTTTCACCGCCAGCGTTTTTAAAAAAAAGTTGCCAGCCAGCGCCAGCGTTTTTCATGATTTTCACCAAAGTTTAATGCCTTCCAGAAAATGTTCTTCTTTAAATAAATAAACATACAATATACCAAATGAAAGAACAGACCCTCTGCTTTCAAACAAAAAAAAAAAAACGTTTCATCCTACCTTTAGTGGTTCTTTTGCAATCAGCTTTTGAATATGGGTAGGTTTTTGCAAAAACACCATATTTTGAGCAAAAAGCAAAAATAATTCCATATTTGTGACGGACTTTCCATAGAGATCCGATTCAGAGCGATCTTTAGAACAGACACGGACATGCAGCAGCTTGCCATAGGGCAATACTTCCGGTTTTAAAAAGTTGCGGAAGGGCGCCACCTGGTGGATAATAGCGGTATTGCGGAAAGACTGAAAATCTCGTCATTGGCGGGGAAGCGTTTTCTCTTAATTGACGAGATATCTCGTCAATGGCGGGGAAAGAGTTAAGTATGGTGGCACAAAATAAAACTTTTGTTTGGAGCCATAGGAATGAATAGGGCTAGGCTAAATGCTAACACATTCAAGAAGCGCTGTACAAAAATTAAAAGTGCACGCATTGATAAAAGATAGGTATGTATTAATTCATCTAAGTTGAGGTAGGAACATAGTAAAATATTGAAAAACTGTGGTTTTTTCCTTTAAAAAAGTAAGTTACCTGATTGCCTTCAAATTTTGAGTTCATTCAACTTAAAAATAATAGTTGACTCAAAAAGGTGTAAAACTTGTTGAATTAACTCAAAATTTAAAGGCAACCAGGTAACTTACTAACTTGAAGTTAAAGCTGAACCAACTTTTTTGCAGTGTAGGATGCTGTGCAGGTCTAAGGCCATAAGGGAAAACACACCAATGTGGATTTCAAAGCCTAGTTTCATATTTTGAAAACTACACCCTAATAACCACCTGCTCGGATGTTTTGACATATGATCAGTCAAAATATAGACAAACCCAACCATTGGGAAAAAAAATTTCTCTATAAAGTTGGGTTTGTCTAAATTTGACCCAACCATGAAGACTGCATGGTTTCTGGGTCACAGATCATATAAAACATTTGTCTTTGGCCAGTTTGATTTCTTCGTACACTAAAGCTCATAAAAATATTTTTTTAGGCCAAAGACCTCTTAATGTAAAGTTAAAAGTACCTTAGGCCATCATTTCCTCATCATTTCATTTTACCTACTACAATCATGTTGTACATGTTGTTTATAGCTGGTGGTCTGGTTTTATAAAGGATGTAGTTTTTTCAGAACAAAGGATTTCCAGCCACACCTGTTCTGTCACATCAAAACCCTCTTCTCTAAATTCATCAAGCGAAATCGAGTTAGTGTCCTGGCACAGCAGAACCTCAAAGCGGACCGTGTAGCTGACATGAAAGCTGTCGCATGAAAGGACATGAGCTGTAGCACACGCTCTGTGCTTTGGTCGGTCATGATGGTCAGCTTCGCTTGTCTGTTTGTTCAACTTCAATTTGCTACTACTACCATGTAACACACCTACACACATGAAGGTGGTCTAATAAGGTTGGGATGACTCGATCGACCTGATTTTGCCAAGTGAAAGATATCAACAGGGCAACCTAAACCCACACCAAATCCCAACCCTAACCATAACTGAACCCTGAAATAATATATGAAAAACAATGGTCCAGCTAATCCTGGTTGTAAGCTTAAGCTTGAAACAAACTGTAAACTTATTTCTGAAATCTGATTGGTTGAATGAAATAATGTTATAATATCATAATGTTGCCCTTAGAACATCGAACACTTGGCAAAATCAGGAGAGCTGGGATGACCCATAATTGATGGGTGCCCATCACACCACCTGTCAAACAATGGTTTGTTCTGACTGAATTATTTGGGTTTGCCTGTCCAGACATGATGTAGTTTGGTCATTGTGATCCATGACTGAATCAAAATGCTTCTTATATGGATCGCAAACAGTTGGTTATTCATAAAATGATTCTGGATTTATACAGATTCATCTTGATTGCTGCTACTGTACTGTAGGAACACAGTGGACAGTGGTTTAGGCTCTAAACAAAACTACAGTGGGGTCGAAAAGTAATTTGTATGGGCATGTGCACATACACTAGTCAACATTTGAAGTGGATCAAAATCTTTCCTGAAAGTTGTCTTAAAACCAATACCCAATACCCGTTCTTGTCTTAGGACAACTTTGATGAACGTTTTTGATCCACTTCAAATGTTGACTAGAATATTTTGGAAAGACCCTCTCTTATCTTAAAAGTTTGTCCAAATCTGTTTTCAAAGTGTTTCAAAGAGCATCATGTGTTAAATTATGTCACGTAACAAAACAGATTATTTGTATAAAATCAACATAGAGAACATTTTGCAATTGCTTTGATTTTTTTTGTGACCTAAAATACTATAGAACAATTATGTATTCTTTATTTTACACAATTTTCATTTTACACAAACTTTCTTTTTACAGTTTGAATGGAAGATCCCAGATTTTCATTATGGACATTATTGCATGGATGCTACTCTCAGGCAGGTGAGTTGATTTAGGTTTAAGTTTTAAGTGGTTTTGAATTTTTTTCAGCATTAAAGCTAATTTGTTAACTTATATTAGCTAACGTAGTTCTTAAAGGGACACTCCACTTTTTTTTAAAATATGCTCATTTTCCAGCTCCCCTAAAGTTAAACATTTTGATTTTTTTACATTTTGGAATCCATTCAGCTGATCTCCGGGTCTGGCGGTATCACCTTTAGCTTATCTTAGCATAATCCATTTAATTTGATTAGACCATTAGCATCGTGCTAAAAAATAACCAAAGAGTTTCAATATTTTTCCTATTTAAATCTTGACTCTTCTGTAGTTACATCGTGTAAAACTGACGGAAAATAAAAAGTTGCAATTTTCTAGTCAGATATGGCTAGGACTATACTCTTATTCTGGCGTAATAATCAAGGACTTTGCTGCCGTTACATGGCTGCAGAAGGCGCAATGATACTACGCAGTGCCCAAAAATAGTCCCCTGCTATTGAAAGTTACCAATGGGACTACGAAAGTACAGAAGAGTCAAGTTTTAAATAGGAAAAATATTGAAACTCTTTGATTTTTTTTTAAGCGCGATGCTAATGGTTTAATCAGATTCAATCTATTATGCTAAGCTATGCTAAAGGTGGTACCGCCAGACCCGGAGATCAGCTGAATGGATTCCAAAACTGTAAAAATCAAATGTTTAACTCTAGGGGAGCTGGAAAATAAGCATATTTTTGAAAAAGTGAAAATGTCCCTTTAATACTCTACAAAATAATAAACAATAAATATAATCCTCATATATAATTGTCTTCATAATAATACATGAGAAGGCAATGTATTCATCATGTGACAATCAGAATAGTTTGGTGAAAGTGCCGATGTGTTCAAAGTTTCGCCTGTTTTTATCTCAGATTTACTGTATACACTGTCAAAAATAAAAGTACAAAGCTGTCACTGGGGCAGTGTAGGCTTAAACAGCTGCAATCACTTTAACTGCAAGGAATCCCATTCAGTGCTGTGTCCATGTGTACACTTAAACAAATTAATTCTTAGATTAAACTGAATACTACGCTTTCAGAAAAAGGTACAAAGCTGTCACTGAGATGGTACCTTTAAAAAGGTCCTTATATATAGCATTTGGGTACAGATATGTACCTCTAACGGAACAAATATGCACCCTCATAGGTGTACATTTTAAGAAGCTACTGGCCCAGTGACAGCTTTTGAACCTTTTTCTAAAAGTATTGTGCTGAAAGAGATTTTCCATGCATACATCCTGTACTAGTGGTGGACCTGAGACGATAAGAAAAGCATCATTTCTCTCTTTTCTTCCATTCCATCTTTCTTTCCCTCCTTTTTCACCACACACTTCTCCACCTGAGCAGTCCAGTGTGTTATCTAACCGAACCAGCGTGTAGGAGGGGATTACATCCATGCGCTTATGAATATCTCTGTGGATATTGCGCAGCAGAAGAGCTCTTCTTTGCTTCCGTGCTTCGTGCCGCTGGGAATCTGAACATTTGTGAAACACTGTGAACTTTGACCTCGCTAACAGAGTAACTAGAACGAAGTTACGTGGCCATGCCATCTCACTCTTGTCATGAAAAGAGAAACGGCATATGTGCGATGCATTTTGTTTTAAATGCGATTCATTTAAGGATGTTTGTCAAAATTCCAGCTGGATAGTTCATTGGGTTTATCAGCATTTAGTTGTGTATGGTTACGTAAGGCATAATGTATAGGAAGCCAGTAGTTATCGCAGAAAAAGCCCTCACAGTGTGATCAGGACCCAATGCCAACCGGAGGGTCTTGGGGCTTATTTCGCGACAACAACCATCTGCCTACACATTATACCGCTTATTACATAGCTACATAGCATAAGTAAGATAAGGAACATTAAATATTGATTGGAAATTTTAACGAATGCATACCTTTAACTTAAAAAACTTTCGGTTTTCAGGTTTAATCATTTGTAAATATTATGCAGCTTCCAGGTTATCGTGTGTTATTGTTTTTGAGCGGTTGTTATCTCGGAATAACAAACCTGCAAATGTCGCTGGCCAATCAGAATCAAACATTTCAACAAGCAGTGCAATAAATAGTTACAGATTCACCATGCTATCCGAGATGCTTCAGCTAGGGTTAATTCACGTAGGCCTAAACTGTTCACAGAAAGACTTTGCATAAATTATTTTAAGTAAGAAAAGTATAATATTGCATAGTTCCTTTGCAGTTTTACAAGCAAACTTTGCTTTTTTTATTTAAAAATGACCCAGTAATGATTGAGACTTTGCAATATTTACGCCCACATTTTGACCGATTTTCACCGTAAACCCCCCCCACCCCAGTTAGATAAGTCCATACATACATTTTTAATCTCTGTGGTGCTGTAATTCTGTCTGACGCAGCCCCAGCTAGCTTAGCTTAGCACAAAGACTGGAAGTGAATGGCTTCAGCTAGCAAACTGCTCCCAATAAGTGACAAAATAACGCAAATATTTTCCTATTTATGTGTTGTGATTTGTATAGCCACACCGTGTACAAGTAACAAGATATGAGACACAGCCATCTTTTAACAGTATACACACTGGGAACTATATTCTCAGAAGATGAAGCACTGCTACTTGGGGCGGAGTGATTTGCACAACTCTGACCAAACTCTCTGCTCCTCACCAGGGGGCTTCTCGGGTCCTGCGAGCAAATCACTCCGCCCAACTAAATGGCTGTGACCTTGTACATATGACCTCATATGACCTTGTACATGGTGTGACTATACAAATCATAACACATAAATAGGAAATTTTTTGCGTTATTTTGTCACTTATTGGGAGCAGTATGCTAGCTGGAGCCATTCACTTCCAGTCTTTGTGCTAAGCTAAGCTAGCGGGAGCTGCGTCAGACAGAGTAAGCATGCACGGAGATGAGAAAGTTATGTATGGACTTATCTAACACTGAAGGCCGGGGTATACCTTTTTTCCACGGACGCCAGCTTTTCAAGTATACTCCCCACGGCTACACGCGGATGGCCGCGTTCGACACTATACGCAATACAAATGTTTTCTTAATCAAATAATTACGCTAACAGGCTGTCAGGGCAGCACTGATTTCGTGACATTTACAATACATTAAAACATTAGGATAGGTGAAGAAAAGTAACCGATCCACCATTGCAAACACAGTTTAGAACAAACAACAAGACAACAAAGAACAGGAATCAAACATTATGGTAAAGAACTTGCTCCACAGCTTTCTGTTCTTGGAAGAAGTAAAAATTAAAGAAGAAAAGCGATAGTGTGTGTGCAAATGCTGTCTATTTCCTTTGTATTATTGTTTGTAGTGGAGTGTCCTGTCTAAATATTTTCACGCACATGTGCTGTTGTACGCGGACTGTTAGCGCACTGTCCGCGCGGTCTCAAATTTTGGGCTGCACGCGGATGGTCCGCGGACCCTCCTGATGACGAAAATGACGTCATGCGGACGGCGCAGGTATACTTTCGGCTTGAGGGATACGGTGAATAAGCTAAATTCCCAAAATGTGGGCGTGCCCCTTAAACCAGATATGTGTCGAAACGTCATATTGTAACAAACAGATGTTAAGGTGTTGCCAAACTACCAAACATCCCATAATGTAAATAAAATAGACAAAATTGATTTAGGGATTATACTTTAATTTAATGGTCCCTATAAAAAAATATCGTGCTCCTGTGTAGCCCATAGGTCATGAGTTTGAACCCAGGGCACACACGTTGGTAAAAAAAAAAATTTGCTTTGTAATGCACTGTACGTTGCTTTGGATAAAAGCGTCTGCCAAATGCATATGTAAATATATTAGTAGATGGTTTTATCTACGTCATAGTTAACAGAATGTCTAATAATAAAATGATGCAAAATTAGGATCTACCAACAGTTTTAGACCTTTCGTTTGATGATGGCATGCTTGATAGTTATTAAGGAGTCAATCATTTTGTGCTAAAATAACTAAGCTTGAACAGAAATGCATATATGTGTGGGACAGGTTGGTATAGGAGCCGATGGCTGGATGCGGGCCCTGCACAGAGTAGCGAGTGTGGCGTGGGCATCGCTCCACCCATCTTTATGTAAAATCCGAGTGGGAGTGAGGCCAGATCCGCTCTGCTGTTTCAGAGTTACAACGGTACTGCAGAAATACTGCTTGGGCCAACAATGACTTATGAACAAAACCACCCACTACTTACATATAATGCAGAAAAGCTCCTGTCTTGATGTTTTTTCACTATTTTTTCCTTCCACTTTCTCCCTTTCTACATTCCTTGTATATTTAAAGAAATCAACCATAACAGTCTTTCCTAGTAGAAGTGTATTGCTTTTGCTGTCACAGCTGTTTCCTTCTGATGTGATTTACCATCAAATGCCCAGTTCTGATGATCTACCAATAGATGGCGACACACACCTGTCCTAACTTGGGCCAGTGAGAGGTGTACATATGGGGGAGGTGTAATGAGGGAGAGAAAACCTGTTAAAAGTGTGCATTTGAGCGTGAACAAGTCAGTCAGGCTGGCACAGCGGGAGAGGACGTAAAGACCTTGAAAACGAGACCGGCATGTGGCTACATGTCTAGAAGCCCTACACCTGTTTCTACAGGCTGTGACACTTCCTGGACTGAGTCCACACCTCTGTGACTGAAGCAAGCGTAAGTGGAGAAAGTGAAAGAGAGAGAGAGAGGGGGGGAAGCTTCTTGCCAAATAAACAGCTTTGTTGTAGTACGTGAGTTGTAAAGGAGGAAGTCAGTTGACTGCTGCACGTGGACAAGGAAAGAAGGACCTTAACTGTCAGTGCTCTAGTAGCCAGAGTTTACCACCAACTTCCTGGTGCTGTGCTTGACTGAAACGTACTTGGCTCGCCCGACTCTGTGTGTTACGCAAACCAAGGACGTTTACTTGAGAGAACGTGTTTGTTTACTACATCTCAGATGGGATTTTTAGAGAGCGGTTCTTGCTCGTTTTCTTTCACATACTCATTCTGTTGCTCGCCCAATGTGTTTGTTTGTTATGGAGACCTCATCGGACAGGGTATTTAAAGTTGTGAGAAGAGAAGCCAGGCAGGACATCTGAGATGGAGTCGTCGGATTGGCAGACGGATGGAGAGGTTGAGGAGCTCTCCGGATCTTTGGAGACTCTGCTGGATGACGAAGATCCCGTAGAAGCAGATTCCGAATCATCATCCTGTTCAGACCACTCCACATCAGCACCCGCTGTCCAAACACATCCCAACAGCGCCAAGAGCTTCTCCGGACTCAAGATCTTTGGTAGAAGGTGGGTGAAATGAGTTTGGGAACACTTGCACCAACAATAGTATTTTAAACATATGCATACAAAAAAATGCTGAAGAGCCAAAAGAAAAGTGGTTTTAATAGGTTATTTTGTACCCCATATCCTTTATTTTACATTAAACGTTCGTGACTGAAAATCTGCATGTGTGATTCGTGCATTTGCAATTTAAAACTGTGTTTTGCTTGGACCAGCCCATTGGCGAAAGATACCACCTGCTGTCCTGAGGTCACGTAATCCCTGACTGTTCAACTTCTAGGAAATCCTCGCAAAGAGAAACCCATCACAAACCTCAGTGTAACCGTTTCTCCTATTAAAACCGCTCACATTTATACAGTATGTCCAATTACATATTCCTTTCAGCATTGCCGCAGGCTATTTTTAAAAGCGCTTTGGAGTTTCATCAGGCGTCTAAATCAATCCCACGATCTCTTGCGATTTTCTGAAAATAGGCGCCTTTAATGGAGTGAAGAAGCAATTAATTGCGTGCTATAATTGCCTGATCTGTTGGGACAATCTACCTGTGCTAAACCTTTCTGACCTCATGCACCTTAACCTTGACTTTAGTGTCTATGTATAGTAAAGGTTGTATGCAAACTGGTTGTGTGTGTGAAAGAGAGTGAGGAATTAATAATTTTAGTAAATTAGAAAAATTTGATGCATGTTTTTTTCCATCTAACCACTGTTTTGTAATACAGACGATATGGATTATAGAAGTATTTGCATGCCTTAAACCTTTGCATGACTGTTTCTGTGTGGGTGTTGAATGTATGTATTGTGTGTGTATGTATTGCTTATTTTGGAGACAAAATTATTTTCAAATGTATTTATTCTTTTAGGTAGAGATCTAAATAACCTATAAAGATCTTTCTCTTTTACAACTTACATTTAAGTCTGACTTTAGTTTTTTTTTAATTGGCATGAATATGCATATCGGTTTCAGGCTCTTAAGTCCTGTGTCATGTTCTTTGCTACACCCACATTCAATCAGAACACTTTGACTTCCAAATACTTCTCCTCCCAGATTTGTAATAAAGTTTTTTTTGCACTTCTCTGCATTCAGAAGTGTCCAGTCAATTACGAACACATCATCATCATCATCATCATCATCATGTAACCCAGAACAGAAACAGATTATGGTTTAACTTTGACTCTGGAATGTTTGCAGGTTTTGCAGTTGGCTTTGATTGCGCTGCAGACAATGGAAGTTCCCTTGCTCTATTTCTGAGCATGAAAAACCAGTTTTTCCAAATGAGACTTTGAGAAGAAATTTGCCTGTGTGGCTGGGTGAGGGGCTCATTCATCCATGAAATGAGGGATGTGTTTTAGTGTCCGCTTTAGATTTACTTTTTCAGATAGCACAACAGGTGTGATTTCTAAGGCAAGCATCACTGTTATGTCTTAGGGATTTGAACAGACTCTGACTCCTGAATATTGTTCAGGTTTAAAACTCGTCCTGGACAGTATGTGTTACAGACATTAACAATTTTGACATTTGTGACGCTATTTAAAAAAAAAAAATAGACATTTTACTTTCGGGATTTTTACTACTGCAATGTGTCCAAACGGGATTTCATTGTTGTTATAATTTTTTTTTTAAGAAGAAAATATTTTTTCCACATTGCAAGAATGTTTTCATGGCATTAATGAGAGTTTCAGCGAGTGAATATTAGTACCTCAGAGGGACATATTGGTACCAGATAGTGCATATTAGTACCTCAGAGGTACATACATAGTTCCTCAGAGGTACATATTGGTACCAAAGAGTTCACATATTTCCTCAGAGGTACATATTGGTACCAAAGAGTGCATATTAGTACTTCAGAAGTACACATTGGTACCAAAGAGATCACATTTGTTCCTCAGGGGTACATATTGGTTTCAAAGAGTGCATATTAGTACATTGGATGTACATATGGGTACCAAAGAGTTCACATAGTTTCTCAGAGGTACATATTGGTACCAAAGAGTTCACATAGTTCCTCAGAGGTACATATTGGTACCAAGAGTTCACAAAATTTCTTAGAGGTACATATTGGTACCAAAGAGTGCATATTAGTACCTCAGGGGTACATATTGGTACCAAAGAGTGCATATTAGTACCTCAGATGGACATATTGGTACCAAAGAGTGCATATAGGTACCTCAGAGGAACATATTGGTACCAGAGAGTGCATATTCGTTCCTCAGGGGTACATATCGGTACCAAAGAGTGCATATTAGTGCCTTAGAGCATGGGTCTTCAACCTGGGATCCGCGGACCCCCTGGAACTGCAGAGGTTCTGCCAAATGATGCCTAACCTAAAGCTTTTTTTGCTAAAAATGTAAAATATATGTACAAAACATTACATGTCCCCTTTAAGTTGTGCACGTGCTTGGCCGTATAGACTTGAAGGTGCGCATTTAATTTAGCCAGCGGACCAAAATAAAATATCTGAAGATTATAAATGTCCCCTCAGGAAGCAGCAGTAGTGACAGAAAAGGCACCATAAAACAAGCAAATCTTGTAGTCATGTGTGTCTTTTTTTCATAATGTTATTTTAGAATCAGTGCGACATAATGTCTAATCTATATTTCTGAACCTGACGGCTATTTTAAGCGGTTTGGATTTAAAGCGCTAATTCAACAGACATATTACACATCGCGTCTGCATCATAAACTGTGACAAAACTAGGCTATCGCTTGCATTTAAAAATTAATGAAACGCCTTGATGGTGCTTTGTGCAAGATTCATAGTCAGTTTGAAATCCACCTTTCAAAAAGTCGCCCCAAAGAGATGCGCTCGGACTCGTTGCAAGTTGTAGTCTGATATGAAACTCTGCAGAAAATAAACCTGCGTTACTCAAACTCGTGACAATGATGATCCACGAGAAAGGCAATAAACCTCAGAACTATAGTGTAGCACAACCTCTATCCCCACCAGAACAGACAGTCTTTGTGCCATTCACCATGATCAGTCATCTTTATAAACTGAAAGCCCAGGTTCAGGTAAATGTGTAACATTCACAGTAAAATGAAAATGTATGAGCAAATACCTTAAAATAATATTTAAACTAAATCTACTTTAACAAACGAAAATTATGCATGTGCAACAATAGCATATTAGTGCAAAAAGAGTGCATATTAGTACCTCAGAGAGACTTATTGGTACAAAAGAGTGCATATTAGTACCTCAGAGGGACATATTGCTACCAGAGAGTGCATATTAGTTCCTCGGGACGGGGATACATATTGGTACCAAAGAGTGCATATTTGTACCTCAGAGGGACGTATTAGTACCAAAGAGTGCATATTAGTACCTTAGAGGGACATATTGGTACGATTGAGTGCATATTAGTACCTCAGATGGACTTATTGGGACCAAAGAGTGCATATTAGTACCTCAGAGAGACTTATTAGTACGGTAGAGTGCAATTTAGGACCTCAGATGGACATATTAGTAACAGAGAGTACATATTAGTACCTCAGAGAGACTTATTGGTACCAAATAGTGCATATTAGTACCTCAGAGAGACTTATTGGTACCAAAAAGTGCATATTAGTTACTAGGGGGTACATATTGGTACCAAAGAGTGCATATTAGTACCTCAGAGAGACTTATTGGTACCAAAAAGTGCATATTAGTTACTAGGGGGTACATATTGGTACCAAATAGTGCATATTAGTACCTCAGAGGGACATATTGGTACCAGAGAGTGCATATTAGTACACCGGATGTACATGTTGGTACCAAAGAATTCACATAGTTCCTTAGAGGAACATATCGGGCCAAAGAGTGCATATTAGCACCTAAGAGGGACATGTTGGTACCAAAGAGTGCATATTAGAACATCGAATATACATATTGGTACCAAAGAGTGCATATTAGTACATCACATGTACATATTTGTACCAAAGAGTTCATATTAGTACCTCAAAGGGACTTATTGGTATGCTAGAGTGCATATTAGTACCTCAGATGGACATATTAGTACCAGAGAGTGCATATTAGTACCCCAGAGAGACTTATTGGTGCCAAATAGTGCATATTAGTACCTCAGAGAGACTTATTGGTACCAGAGAGTGCATATTAGTACACCGGATGTACATGTTGGTACCAAAGAATTCACATAGTTCCTAAGAGGAACATATCGGGCCAAAGAGTGCATATTAGCACCTAAGAGGGACATGTTGGTACCAAAGAGTGCATATTAGAACATCGAATATACATATTGGTACCAAAGAGTGCATATTAGTACCTCAGAGAGACTTATTGGTACCAAATAGTGCATATTAGTACCTCAGAGGGACATATTGGTTCCAGAGAGTGCATATTAGTACACCGGATGTACATGTTGGTACCAAAGAATTCACATAGTTCCTTAGAGGAACATATCGGGCCAAAGAGTGCATATTAGCACCTAAGAGGGACATGTTGGTACCAAAGAGTGCATATTAGAACATCGAATATACATATTGGTACCAAAGAGTGCATATTCGTACATCACATGTACATGTTTGTACCAAAGAGTTCATATTAGTACCTCAGAGAGACTTATTGGTACCAAATAGTGCATATTAGTACCTCAGAGATACTTATTGGTACCAGAGAGTGCATATTAGTACACCGGATGTCCATGTTGGTACCAAAGAATTCACATAGTTCCTTAGAGGAACATATCGGGCCAAAGAGTGCATATTAGCACCTAAGAGGGACATGTTGGTACCAAAGAGTGCATATTAGAACATCGAATATACATATTGGTACCAAAGAGTGGATATTAGTACATCACATGTACATATTTGTACCAAAGAGTTCATATTAGTACCTCATAGGGACATATTGGTATGCTAGAGTGCATATTAGTACCTCAGATGGACATATTGGTTCCAGAGAGTGCATATTAGTACACCGGATGTACATGTTGGTACCAAAGAATTCACATAGTTCCTTAGAGGAACATATCGGGCCAAAGAGTGCATATTAGCACCTAAGAGGGACATGTTGGTACCAAAGAGTGCATATTAGAACGTCGAATATACATATTGCTACCAAAGGGTGCATATTAGTACATCACATGTACATATTTGTACCAAAGAGTTCACATAGTTTCTCAGAGGTACATATTGCTACCAAAGAATTCATATTAGTACATCAGAGGAACATATTGGTACCAAAGAGTGCATATTAGTACACCGGATGTACATGTTGGTACCAAATAATTCACATAGTTCCTTAGAGGAACATATCGGGACCAAAGAGTGCATATTAGCACCTTAGAGGGACATGTCGGTACCAAAGAGTGCATATTAGAACATCGAATGTACATATTGGTACCAAAGAGTACATCATAGTACATCAAATGTACATATTGGTACCAAAGAGTGCATATTAGTACCTCACGGGACATATTGTTACCAGAGAGTGCATATTAGTACCTCAGAGGTACATATTGGTACAAAAGAGATCACTTTACAAAAGAGTAGGCCTAGATATTTGATACAAAAGATTGTATATTAGTACCTAAGAGGAAGCAGCAGTAGTGACAGAAAAGGCACCATAAAACAAGCAAATCTTGTAGTCATGTGTGTCTTTTTTTCATAATGTTATTTTAGAATCAGTGCGACATAATGTCTAATCTATATTTCTGAACCTGACGGCTATTTTAAGCGGTTTGGATTTAAAGCGCTTATTCAACAGACATATTACACATCGCGTCTGCATCATAAACTGTGACAAAACTAGGCTATCGCTTGCATTTAAAAATTAATGAAACGCCTTGATGGTGCTTTGTGCAAGATTCATAGTCAGTTTGAAATCCACCTTTCAAAAAGTCGCCCCAAAGAGATGCGCTCGGACTCGTTGCAAGTTGTAGTCTGATATGAAACTCTGCAGAAAATAAACCTGCGTTACTCAAACTCGTGACAATGATGATCCACGAGAAAGGCAATAAACCTCAGAACTATAGTGTAGCACAACCTCTATCCCCACCAGAACAGACAGTCTTTGTGCCATTCACCATGATCAGTCATCTTTATAAACTGAAAGCCCAGGTTCAGGTAAATGTGTAACATTCACAGTAAAATGAAAATGTATGAGCAAATACCTTAAAATAATATTTAAACTAAATCTACTTTAACAAACGAAAATTATGCATGTGCAACAATAGCATATTAGTGCAAAAAGAGTGCATATTAGTACCTCAGAGAGACTTATTGGTACAAAAGAGTGCATATTAGTACCTCAGAGGGACATATTGCTACCAGAGAGTGCATATTAGTTCCTCGGGACGGGGATACATATTGGTACCAAAGAGTGCATATTTGTACCTCAGAGGGACGTATTAGTACCAAAGAGTGCATATTAGTACCTTAGAGGGACATATTGGTACGATTGAGTGCATATTAGTACCTCAGATGGACTTATTGGGACCAAAGAGTGCATATTAGTACCTCAGAGAGACTTATTAGTACGGTAGAGTGCAATTTAGGACCTCAGATGGACATATTAGTAACAGAGAGTACATATTAGTACCTCAGAGAGACTTATTGGTACCAAATAGTGCATATTAGTACCTCAGAGAGACTTATTGGTACCAAAAAGTGCATATTAGTTACTAGGGGGTACATATTGGTACCAAAGACTGCATATTAGTACCTCAGAGAGACTTATTGGTACCAAAAAGTGCATATTAGTTACTAGGGGGTACATATTGGTACCAAATAGTGCATATTAGTACCTCAGAGGGACATATTGGTACCAGAGAGTGCATATTAGTACACCGGATGTACATGTTGGTACCAAAGAATTCACATAGTTCCTTAGAGGAACATATCGGGCCAAAGAGTGCATATTAGCACCTAAGAGGGACATGTTGGTACCAAAGAGTGCATATTAGAACATCGAATATACATATTGGTACCAAAGAGTGCATATTAGTACATCACATGTACATATTTGTACCAAAGAGTTCATATTAGTACCTCAAAGGGACTTATTGGTATGCTAGAGTGCATATTAGTACCTCAGATGGACATATTAGTACCAGAGAGTGCATATTAGTACCCCAGAGAGACTTATTGGTGCCAAATAGTGCATATTAGTACCTCAGAGAGACTTATTGGTACCAGAGAGTGCATATTAGTACACCGGATGTACATGTTGGTACCAAAGAATTCACATAGTTCCTAAGAGGAACATATCGGGCCAAAGAGTGCATATTAGCACCTAAGAGGGACATGTTGGTACCAAAGAGTGCATATTAGAACATCGAATATACATATTGGTACCAAAGAGTGCATATTAGTACCTCAGAGAGACTTATTGGTACCAAATAGTGCATATTAGTACATCACATGTACATATTTGTACCAAAGAGTTCATATTAGTACCTCAAAGGGACATACTGGTATGCTAGAGTGCATATTAGTACCTCAGATGGACATATTAGTACCAGAGAGTGCATATTAGTACCTCAGAGAGACTTATTGGTACCAAATAGTGCATATTAGTACCTCAGAGAGACTTATTGGTACCAGAGAGTGCATATTAGTACACCGGATGTACATGTTGGTACCAAAGAATTCACATAGTTCCTAAGAGGAACATATCGGGCCAAAGAGTGCATATTAGCACCTAAGAGGGACATGTTGGTACCAAAGAGTGCATATTAGAACATCGAATATACATATTGGTACCAAAGAGTGCATATTCGTACATCACATGTACATGTTTGTACCAAAGAGTTCATATTAGTACCTCAGAGAGACTTATTGGTACCAAATAGTGCATATTAGTACCTCAGAGATACTTATTGGTACCAGAGAGTGCATATTAGTACACCGGATGTACATGTTGGTACCAAAGAATTCACATAGTTCCTTAGAGGAACATATCGGGCCAAAGAGTGCATATTAGCACCTAAGAGGGACATGTTGGTACCAAAGAGTGCATATTAGAACATCGAATATACATATTGGTACCAAAGAGTGGATATTAGTACATCACATGTACATATTTGTACCAAAGAGTTCATATTAGTACCTCATAGGGACATATTGGTATGCTAGAGTGCATATTAGTACCTCAGATGGACATATTGGTTCCAGAGGGTGCATATTAGTACACCGGATGTACATGTTGGTACCAAAGAATTCACATAGTTCCTTAGAGGAACATATCGGGCCAAAGAGTGCATATTAGCACCTAAGAGGGACATGTTGGTACCAAAGAGTGCATATTAGAACGTCGAATATACATATTGCTACCAAAGGGTGCATATTAGTACATCACATGTACATATTTGTACCAAAGAGTTCACATAGTTTCTCAGAGGTACATATTGCTACCAAAGAATTCATATTAGTACATCAGAGGAACATATTGGTACCAAAGAGTGCATATTAGTACACCGGATGTACATGTTGGTACCAAATAATTCACATAGTTCCTTAGAGGAACATATCGGGACCAAAGAGTGCATATTAGCACCTTAGAGGGACATGTCGGTACCAAAGAGTGCATATTAGAACATCGAATGTACATATTGGTACCAAAGAGTACATCATAGTACATCAAATGTACATATTGGTACCAAAGAGTGCATATTAGTACCTCACGGGACATATTGTTACCAGAGAGTGCATATTAGTACCTCAGAGGTACATATTGGTACAAAAGAGATCACTTTACAAAAGAGTAGGCCTAGATATTTGATACAAAAGATTGTATATTAGTACCTAAGAGGAACATATTAGTAGGTACCAAATCTGTACCTAAATGGTACATACTAGGACCTGTTAAGGGGTTCCGCCTCATTGACAGCTTTGGGCCATTGTTCTCTGATAGTGTATGACAAGGCTTTGCTTTCTTTTGACAATATATAGTTATGCATCTTTCCCATCTTCGTGATTTATGTGAAACCAGTCAAAAACCTGTGCGTAGGGTTCACCCATTGTCCATCCCTCTATCCACAAGTAACATATAAACCCCATCCATCCTGGTGTGTGTGTGATGCGTGCTCCACCTTTTCTACATGCTGATGAATCACCTGTTGATGTGTGTAATATGAGAATGCCATACAAGGTTTGGACATCTGAGGGATGTGTATCAGCACGGTACAGACAGTTCTGACCGGATTCCACCGAAAGTTCAGCACCTAACCTAAGCACTTTTTCTTAATTGTTTTTGTCAGGTTGTAGGTAGACGTAGGTTTCATTGAGCACCTGGTGCCCCATGTCCCAGTTCGTATGACTTCATTTGCATGGCTGCACTGTTCCGCCCCGTAGAGAAACAGGCCCATTTCTGTAGCTATCTTTATCATCACGTTTTGTGCTATGGCTAAGTATGGATCAGGGCCAGAGTCTCTGGGTGAATTTCCAAAGATCTCTATGTGGTTGTATAAAAAAATATGTGGTTTTCCTTGGAGCTCTTCGGGTACCAGGATGCACCCCGCCATTTACAGGAACAGGCTGTTGGCGAGATTAAGAGGAATTAAAAGGAAATGATGTCATGTACCGAAATAGACGGGCATCTCAAATATGCTCTAAAAATAACTCAAGCAATGCTGCCGTGCCAAAAATAGAAACAACAAACATTCAGCCCATAGATTCTTTGTCTTTTCATGAATAGCTCACTAAGTTTAGATTGAGTGCGTAAAGACTTTGTAACTGTGAATCGATGTGGTGTAGGAAGGACAATCATAGGAACTGATTAGTTTTGCAGAACTTAGATGACAAAATACGTTCATCCTGTGACCGTCCATGGCCTGGAGCAATTTCGTGTCACATTTCTCCAGATATTTATAGCACACTGCTTAAGTCACATTGCTGTTTTTCTTCATTTTTGTGGCTGTTGATATTTTTGTTGACCTGTGTGAAGCTGGGCTGCCCCGAGGTGGGACTAATTCACGAGTTGAGCATTTTTTATCCAGCAGGTGGTGATATAGTCTAGGCTTTTCCTGTCTAATGCTGTCTGATAAATCACATTTCTAATCCAGAATACATTTTTCATCTTATTATTTATGTGACATTACATAACTATATATACTTCATATAAACTAATGTCATCCAAATGACATTTAAGTCTTTCATATTAAAGACTTATTGTATTCCTTGTAATGCACTGTCGCTTGGATAAAAGCGTCTGCCAAAGCATAAATATATATAAATAATAAATATATCATATTAAAAAGTAAAATGCTGTACATCTAAAAATGAATATTTTAAAATTCCCCTATAATTTATACATCTTTATTGCATTCCCAGATGTATATGACTTCCTTTTTCAGCTGAATACGAACAAATAATGTAATATAAAAATGCCATCATGTTATTTTCCAACGCTGTAAAAAGCACATCCATCCATGAATTAATTGGATTAATAAATGTCTTCCGATAGCAAAATGAGACACATTTTAAGCATATTAAGCAAGCAATATGTTGCATATCAATTGAAACATACCGATACAGTACATTCAAATCTGGCAACATGTTGATAATGTCGAATCTCACTGGTTCTTGCATGTCTTGTAAGTTGTTGTCATATGCATGTTTTGCCATGTCATATTTAGGTCAACTATTCTTTTAACGTTTAAATATGTGATAAAAGATCCTTAAAGGTTGTAGTTTAAATCCGGCATGAGTTACTGAAGTATAACCATTTTCGGAGTCGTTGACTTTATCGCTTTTAAAGGGAGTTCGTTTTTTTATATTGTACTGGAAAAGTAACTGAGTGCAAATGAGTTAATTATTACACTGCAAAAAATTATTTTCAAGAAAAAAAATTCTTAGTATTTTTGTCTTGTTTTCAATAAAAATATCAATTCTTAAATTAAGATGCTTTTTCTTGCCAATGGGATAAGCTAATTTTTCTTGAATTTTTCTTGAATTTAGTTTGCTTACCCCATTGGCAGATTTTTTTGCTTGTTTTATGCACAAAATTACTTAAATTTTATATTTTTGGTCTAAAAACTAGACTTACCGGTATTTTCTTGGGTCGTTTTGCTCATCAAGAAAAAGCATCTTAATTTAAGAATTTTTAGATATTTTTTACAGAAAACAAGACAAAAATACTAAGAATTTTTTTTCTTGAAAATCATTTTTTTTGCAGTGTACCACAAAGCTGTGTTTCTTTTACACCATTGTTTATATCAAATCCAATCTTATTCTCAAGTTTACCATTCCAGCTATCAGATTTGGTTGCCATGATGCTGCACTTCTTGAAAACAGCCAGTCAGGTCTCTCTCCCATCCCTTAAAAGACGATAATTACTTCCACATAGTCTCCAGTTGTGTGCGCATCCGTCACCCGCGGCAGAACAAGGGGTGCAATCAAGTGATCCCATTGGCGCTGTGTATTTAAAGCTAGACTGATAAAAGACAAACCCCTAGTGTAACAAAACGGCAACGTTATAGGTTACTAAATTAATATTCAAGCACATTTATGTAGCCCGTGTTCTCTCACCTGATCCATAATGCAACAGTGCCAAGGCCTTGAAATGTAAATGACTTGCATTGTGCTTTGAGGTGGAGTGGTGTCACCGTGTCGTCATATTAGGGATGTGAATAAACATAACAGATGTACAGGAACAGTAATGTTCCCACATCTTTACGATAGGCTTTACAATGCTTTAAAATCATAAACCTGTTGCCGCTCTGATGGGAACAAGCGCACAGATCGTCTTCACAGCTGTGGGTGTTTGGTGCCAGAATTGGGGCTGTTTTTCATGAGCAATATGCATAACGGTCTGTTCAAATGCAGAAGCAGGTTTGCACAATGCTTATGAGGAAAATAATTATCAAAGCCATTAGATGCACCTGATGTCAACCACATGCACCAACCGAATATTGAATAGGGTGATGTAGGAAGTGATAACAGGCATGAGATGTTTTCTGCTGTTGTGTGTCTTGCACACGCGAGCGTTAAGCTGATAATTGGTCGTTATTTTAAACCAGAGCCTTCGATGAGCCCTGTTTCCCCTCCTGCCGGCTGTATCCTGCACAGTCAATGCTTCTTCTCTCTGTGATGTGTGCCACTGGTGTCCTGGTGGGCTGTGTGTTTGTGTGATAGTGGGGCTTCTCCTCCTGCAGGCGTGAGGTTGTGCTCATCTCTGATTTCTGTGTGTGTGTGTGTGTGTGTGGGGGGGGGGGGGGGGGGGTTGTGTCACGCTCACCTGTTCGTCTTTTGGACTCCCTCTATCAATTTGAGCAGGCGCTCGGGGATGCAGCTCATCTCTCAGGTCGTATAATGTCTTTCTGTTGAATGTTTGTTAATAGGAAATGAGCTTTAGAAGTTATATTACACAGGTACATTTGGCATTGAGTTTAGATCAGTTGCGGTTCCTGGTAGTGTTTGTGAGTACGGATCATCTTGTAAATGCATAAAGCTTTGAGTAACGCAAATGTGTGACCCTGTGTGAGTAATCGAGGTTAAAGTCTCATAATTTAGAAAGAGTAAACTTTGTAATATTTAATGCTAGCTTACTAGTGTATTTCATTTGTAAGTATATAAAAAAATGGCACCAATATCAAGGCCGTAATCACATCTTAAACATTGGGTTTATATATATTAGGGCTGTCAAAAGATTAATCGCGATTAATCACATACAAAATAAAAGTTTATTTTTGCTTAATATATGTGTGTGTGCACTTTGTGTAATTATTTTGAGTATATAAATACACAAACATGCATGTATGTATTTAAGAAACATTTACAGTAATATATATATGTTTATATATTTAGATTTTTATATAGTTTATTTTATATATAAATGTAAAAATATATACATAAATAACATGTTTTTTTTAATTTCTTAAATGTATTTGTGTATTTTATATACATAATAATTACACACAATACACACACAAATATATTACGCAAACACAAACTTTTATTTTGTATTATTTTGTATGCGATTAATCACGATTAATCTTTTGACAGCCCAAATAAATAAATAAATATATAAATGACTAAATGTAAATGTAAACAAAGTTTTTGATTATTGGGGGGCATGCCACCCCTCAATGTCTATATTGGTTATGCACCTGACTGAATATACAGATAAGATGTTAAATAACTACTTATTTATTCAAACAATTTTACAATCGTTTTTGCTAATTTACAATAAAACTACTTATATATGTATACTTTATATTATATTACACAAAGCATGTTACAATCATTTTTGAGAAATTACAATAAAATTAAAATGTGTTATAAATATTTTAAAAAGCATTAAACTCAGTGTGTCAGGTGTTTGTAGATTTTGGTAGACTTTCAAAAATCATAGTTGTGACTTTTATTTTTAATGAGATCCTTTGTGTATCTTATAAATGTTGTCTTATAAATGTCTCTCAGGTATTTTTTGCTTGCTGCAGATTAAAAGACTTTTTAACTTTGCTGTTTAATTAAGTCTGTGGTTGAGTAAACACACAGAAGCGTTGATCTTTAGATAACCAGAACAAACACAATCACGGGATCTTAAAAGGTTTATTAGAAGCTAATTTTACACAGGCTATTGGTTTTAGTGGTTTAGTTCTAAATGACCCATTTTATTACTAGTAATGACCCAGACTGTAATAAGTCTTCCTAACCTGACCAGTGAACAAGAACGATTCTTTCCATAGAGACAAGAAAAGTTTGTCAGTGTTAAACAGTTATTTATTTTGCGGGAAGGTGACCAGATTTTTTTAAGTGAATGTGAGGACATTTTCTAGTTCAATGGTCAAGATATCATTAAAATCAAAACCTTAAAGACAAAACCTTTTTGAATCTTTTCATCTTTTTATTGTTATGGGTTTGTGAACACCTAAAAAAACATCTAGTCACCTTATTTTGCACTAAAATAGTTTTTACTGTAATGCTGTTCACTTTATGTGAAATGCAAGTATCATTCCTTGCTGAGAATTTTGTCTAGGTCATGGCTGTCTCTAAATGAGATCGGGACTAGTTACGTTTCCATAATTAGTACAGGCAGGCCCTGGTAAAGGGTCAGAAAAAGCCCTTATAATCTGTCCCAGTCATCCCTGTGTGATTATCAGGACACCCGTGAGCCGAGCAAAGGTTCATTTCCTTGAGTGCCCTGCATGTCATTGGGTGTGTGTTTATGTGTTCACAGTGCACGCTAGTAGACATCTGACGTTAGCAGTACTAACATGATTTGGAAGGCAAATTTGCGTAGTGTAAACGCCTGGAAAATACAGAAAGCGAGTGGCTTGGAAGCACATTCATGGCTTTCTGTTGAATATATATATATATATATATATATATATATATATATATATATATAATTGTGTTTTGAATTCTGGTGTGCACAGCTTTAGCTACAGTTAAACTAAGATAGACCAGCAAAACGTCTATATTGGTTTAAACTGGTCTTTTTAGAAGGGTTGTAAAGAGTGTTGTTCCTCTGTTGTGTATCTGTTTTTTTAGAAATGTGTGAATGATCTAGATTTGTGATCATCGCTTATCAAAGTTTTTAATGGTTTAAGTCTCGATCAAAAAGGATCAGTGCAAGATTTTAACAGATTCGATTTCATTGAAGTCGTTGATCTGAAATGTGTGAATCATACTTACAGGCAAAATTTTCAACCAACAGCCTCAGCGGAAAATTAAAAAAAGCCAACATGGACACTTTTTTCAGACGTCATTTCAAGAGAAAAGATGTTGGAGTAGTGGTGCACGATGGACCCGAACCCTGCCGCCACAGAAGGCCGAGCATTGCGGTGCCAACAAGCCGTGCTCGGCGCCGCTCCAGCGTAGGGCTTCCGTCGACCGCGCTGTCCCATCGCCGCCGCTCGAGCGTCCAGCTTCAGTCGTTACCTCGAACTGCATCGTCACTAAAGACCAATGGCAGGCGGAGATCCAGTACCACCACGCCGAAGGCCAATCCACGCTTCGCCGTACGGCGAAAGAAGGTAGGCAAACTCCGCAACATTGACACTCACCTCCTGGGTCCATCCATGCTGCTGGCCAGCCTGATCCAGATGACCGAAGAGGAAGAAGAGGATGAGGATGCTCGCACTGCACTGCCAGGACAGGTGGAGCTCAAGGGAAGCACCCCGAAGTTCAGAAGCCACACAGACGTGCTCTCGGAGGGGGATAGTGACAGCGAAGAATCCAGCGAAGACTCGGACGACAGCCGGCGCACAGACCCGTTCGAAGAGCTCCCGGAGGAGGCCGACATATCGGATTTGGAGATCAAAGAGTCCGGCATCTTGTGCCAGCAGGACTGCCTTCCTCTGGCTGCGGTGGCGGAGCGGGTCCAGGCCCACCCGCTGATACGAGTTCCACGCTGCCTTCGGAGGAATTCGTCGCATTACGGGCACGCGGAGACGGCCCCGCATGGCCGCTACTGCCGCAGCAGCCAGAGGAGGCGCCGCAGACGGGTTTCCACCATCTCTAAAGCAGGAAGCCCTTGGCCGGGGAGAGGCCTGCCGCTACCAAACCGAAGAAGCTCCACCTGCTACAGGGGTCAGGGGGCTCTCAATCCTCTCCTAGAGGCTTATTACGACCCCAGGCTGGAGTCTTGGAGCGGATTCCTGTCGTACGTAAAACTTTCATTTTTTGTAGTCACTGTTTCGTCTTGCCAGATTGGATGGAAATGGTGTACGACACCATAGAATTTATATTTTCATAATAAACAAACAAAATAAATGAATCAAAAAAGTAGTGGACTGCATCTGGTTTAACTTTTCTTACCTAATAGGTGCTATTAGGTTGCTAGTATGTACCGAACCATACATGCTCCTACTTGCATGCATTTTTGATATTACAATTATATCTTGTAGTATATTTGCATCAAGGTCATTTCTTTGAAGTGGATATCCATAGTCATTTCTCATGTGAGTAAAAATTTAGAGATCAGGCAGTTGTAACACTTTTTTACCACATTGACCTTCTCATTCTCCATCCCGTGGATACGAGCTCCATGGCGCTGGCTCATTAGCACAGCTGCTAGCGTAGCGGGGTAACGTGACTCATCGTTGCTACTGAACGCCCGGTGGGCTTCCCATCAACAGGTTGCTAAGCTTCACTGATTTGCTCGGTAGGGATTAGGACACAAAGGTCAAAAGGGAGCACGTTTTTCATTACAAAAGCTTTACAAAAAACCTTGGAAACGCCCCGCCCGAAGCTACCTGACAATCTTTGCCTTTACAAACGTGTTGCCTGTGTGCTCGCATTTGGTTTTGTTTATTTGTTGTGGCAACGTGTACAAGTTGAGACAACATCTGTATTCTCCCCTGTTTGTTGTTGTACTGTAACATGAAGCACAAAGAGATGATCTCATTTGATTTATTGTACGTTTGGATTGAAATGAAGTGAATTTAAAATATATTTCGGTACACTTTAAAATAAAAGTTTAATCAACTTTCTTGACTAGTGAGAAGTTTAGCTTAAGTTATTTCAACTTTATTTCGCAACTCTTCAATAGTCAAGAAAGTTGAAATATATTGTAAATAAAAGTTGATTAAACTTAACATTTAAGTGCAACAAGGAGTTGTTTTACAGTGTAGTTAGGTTTGATTTCATTGTTTCTTTTGTTTAGCAAGATTTCATGTTCTGCATCCGACAGATTGTGAAATATATCATGAAAATCTCCAGTTTTTGTTTAAAAGAGAGGTTTTTATAGAATATGGAAAATAGATGTCAGGCAGAAAAGCCCAGAGATCTGTAAGCCGTGCTTTTTATTGCTCAGTGTGGGTGGCTGGTGAAAAAAGTATTATTGATTGATATGGGCATAAAACTCACACATTCAAAATATGCCCTAAAGGCCTTCTGGGTAAATTTATGGAAACCAAGGAATACAATTTAAAATTAATAATTATTTTACACCTGTTATACAATCTCTGCCCTTTGTATTCCTCAAACTTCTACGCACATATTTTATTTATAAATGATATTTTATTTTGAAAAACTGATGAGCACAGCTTAGTCTGTTTAATTTTTTTTTTTGATTGTGTGTCTTTCAGGAAAGCCATCGCCAAAACGGGCGTGCAACAAAACCCTGCCCAGTCTAGTAGCTCTTTACCTGCCAAAAGTGAACCCCAGAAAGAGATCTGCAGCAGCGTCGACTGGACCGTGAGTTGTCTTTCACATACATAAAGGCATAGTTCATCCAAAAAAGACAATTCTGGCATTATTTACTTGTTACAAACCAGTTTAAATTGAATGAAGATATTTATAAACAAGCAGGGAGCACCATTGACTCCCATAGTAGGAAAAAATACTATGAAAGTCAAGGGTGCTAAAAAACTGTTTGGTTACAAACATCGCCTTTAAATGGACACTCCACTTTTGTTGAAAATATACTTATTTTCTAGCTGCCCTACAGTTAAACATTTGATTTTTTACAGTTTTGAAATCCATTCAGCTGATCTGGTCTGGTGCTAGCACTTTTAGCATAGCTTAGCACAATCAATTGAATCTGATTAGACCATAAGCATCGCACAAAAATATATAAACAACTTTAAATTTTCTGTCAGTCTTAGTACACAATGTAACTACAGAAGAGTCACGTTTTAAATAGTTTTAAAATATTAAATATCTTTGGTTATTTATTTGCCCGATGCTAATGGTCTAATCAGATTGTGCTAAGCTATGCTAAAAGTGGTAGCGCCAGACCCCGGGATCAGTTGAATGAATTTCAAAACGGTAAAAATCAAACGTTTAACTCTAGGGGAGCTGTAAAATGAGCATATTTACAACAAAAGTGGAATGTCCCTTTAATAATGTATATCTGTCCATCTTTTATTTGTGCTTTGTTGTTATAAATTTAATTGCCCATTTTGTGTAAATTCCCAGTTGCAATAATTTCCTGTTATTCTCCTGTAACTTCTGTGCTCTTTACTGGTAAATTATCATCTACAGGAAGATGCCCAGTATGGCCAACACGTGTGGTTTGAGACCAGTCCAACTGGAGACTTCTGTTATGTTGGGGAGACTTACTGCTTTGCAAAGTCGCTGGTAAATATGTAGATATACTATACACAATATTTTGATGTGAAATATCCTCGAATATCAATGTATTTCAGACAAGCCAGTGTCTTATAGTTTCATCCATTTATGAGAATCCTGCATGAGAGCTCCCCCTACTGTTTAAATATTGCAGGCACATTACATTTTTGTTTCATTTGTTTGTTTCTCAGCAAAAGTCTCTTCCTCGACACAAATGTGCAGCTTGTAAAATAGCAGTCCACACCGATTGCATGGATCAACTGGAGAAGGTTGGAAATATGATGTTAAACTCACATTGATATAATATGTTAAATGTCTTATGCGCAAATAAAAATTTTATTAAACTGTTTTATACACAGATTAACTTTAGGTGTAAACCATCATTTCGAGATCCAGGGATGAGAAACGTCAGAGAGGTAAAACAGCATCTGTAAAGTTTGTGTGTGTGTGTGTGTGTGTTAAATTGCATCACCAAATGAAGTCGTTTTTTGTTTTAAGGCACCAAACATGAAGCATCACTGGGTCCACAGAAGACGACAAGACGGAAAATGTCGACACTGTGGAAAGGTTTTTCATCGGTCTAACATTTATAAAAATGTGAAATGTATAATGATTAAAAAATTATTTATAATGTCCTCTCTCCTCAGGGTTTTCATCAGAAATTCTCTTTCCAAAATAAAGATATTGTGGCCATCAGCTGCTCGTGGTGCAAGCAGGCGGTAAGTTTGCATGATAATTAATATAAAACTGACGTCAGATCAGTGTTACTTTATATTTACATTACATTACATTTATGCATTAGGCACACGCTTTATCCAAAGCAACTTACAGTGCATTACAAGGCAGTGGCGACTCGTGACTGCTTTTCTGAGGGGTGCAAATTCAAAACAGGTGTTCGTAGTGTCACGTGTGTTGCCTATATTTTCAAAATATGTGTTTGTTGCGTCATGTAAACTATGTGCATCATGTGTTTTGTCAAAATAAGTGCCTGCTGCACACGCGTCAAAACCGTTTATGAAAAAAGAGACGCTCACGTTCACAAAATATACGCAAGACACCCCTTTAACAGTAAACTCTGATTACACATGAGATTATGCGAGTATCTGGCAAACGCGGGCGTCTCTTTTATCATAAACCCTTTAGACACATCTGCAGCAGCAGGCACTTATTTTGACAAGACACGTGATACACATTCACTCGACGTACCGAACACATATTATGAAATGACGAACCACATACATGACGGAACTTCACATCGTGCGCCCTTGACAAAAGAAGTCACGGGCTGCCACTGTTACAAGGTATACGTTTATATGATTATTGTTTCAACCCAGGATGTTTTTTGCACTGCTATCACAGTGCTCTACCGCTGAGCTATACAGGAATGGGTAAAAAATAGTTGTGAAATAGTTTGAGAAAAATAAAAAAACTTTGATAATACAAACATTTATAAAACACAAACAAATGTCAATAATAACGCACTTTCTGATCATCTTACAGTACCACAACAAGGTGAACTGCTTCTTGCTGTCGAAAATCGAAGAGCCGTGTCCCCTCGGAGCTCACGCGGCCGTGATCATTCCTCCAACCTGGATCGTCAGAGTCCGCAGACATCAGGTACGCATCCAGAAGACTATGGCTGTAAGCTTAGGCAGGTGACTCATGGCCGGCCCGAGGCATAAGGGAACTAAGCGGCTGATTGGGGCCCCGCACCCAATATTTTTTTTACAAATTAAATAACGTAAACAAGTAATATAAATGAATGAATGAATACGAATGAATAAATGAATAATTCAAGACAAAAACAATCTGATCTGCTGTGTGTCTGCAGTGCTAGCATTTGAGTCATGCGCAATATAGACACCTCGCGTGCATTGACAATTCGAATTGCGCCGGCGTGCAAGTGCGCATAACTGTAATAAATGATAAGCCATGTCACAAAAAAGTATGTATCCCTCTGGTGGCGCGTTTAAGTGCACTCAGTAGTGCACACATGGAGAAACGCGTTTCAGAAAGCAAGCAAACATAAAATCTTTCTGTTCTTGACAGGGCACATACAAACAAAATTATCTCCACACAGTATTCTTTTTCCAATAAAAACATTTGTTTATGTCTTAGGTTTATGTATAGATTAGGCAGAAACCAGGTCCGTGCTTCTCTTAAAGAGACAGTAACCTCAATTAACCTACTTAAGTCTTTGTCATTAATGTTAATCAAACAATCCAAGACATACAAATCACTTCTGTAGCTCTAAAAAATAATAATTATATTTAATTAATACAATAAAGACAGTGTTATGATGCATTTGATTTGATTTCTGTACCTAATGCTAATTTTAACCCTTACTTAATGTGCAACTTTGTTTTTTTATAAATGTTTGTAATTTCTTTATTTAAAAAAAAAAAATTGTTGAGTGGGAGGCCCCCAAACAAATTCAGCTTAGGGCCCCTAAGAGGTTTGTTGCCTTGCTGCCTTATCGGCGGCATAAAGGCAGCTCCAGGAAATGCATTCGGACAACCTTCATAGGCAGCGTAATGGAATTCTGTTTGAAATATAAACAGAGAGCGCCTTAGTGATAACGAATCCCATATTTGAAAACTGCAATAGTAATTTCTCGCTAGAAACGCATTTAACTCATTCACCGCCTGCCTTTTTGAGAAAAGTTGCCCACCTGCATTTTTGTGATTTTAACAAAAGTTTCACAAAATTCCTTGCAGGAAAAATTATCTTCTATAAATATATAAACATACAAATTATATCCAAATAAAGAACACACCTTCTGCTTTCAAACAAACAATAAACAAACAAACAAACAAACAAAATGGGGAAAAAACGTTTCATTATAAATTTACTTTTTCCACTTAATGTAACTACTGAAATATGGATATTTCTCTTCAAAAATACAACATTTTGAGCAAAAAGCTTAAAAAATTGCGTTTTTTTAAAGGAATTTATGTTAGAGATCAGACTCAGAATGACTATCAAACATAAAGGCAGTTAAAATAAATCATTAAATCTTTTTAACTTCCGTTTTTGATAAATTCGGTTTGGCGCCATCTAGTGGATAAAAGCGGTATTACACTTTCTCTTTGAAATTCGTCCAGAAAGGCACATTTATTAGTTAAATATTAACTCATAATTGACGAGATAACTCGTCAATGGCGGTGAATGAGTTAAAAGGTGTGAAAACTTTATTTACACTCAATTTGTGCTCCAGCCGCTTTCTTGTCCACCATTTTATTCTTTCGAACTTAACCAGGCTCGACCAATCACATTCCCCCTGCATGCACACACATAGAATTGTGGGACAAGATAATGAGACAGGAAGTAAAGCAAACATTGGATTTGGACGTGCCATGATCCCTTGAGCTTTCGACATACAAATCACAAATCAAATGCTCCCTGAAACACCTATCTGTTTATTTATATTGTTTACCACATTTTTACAATAACAACAAAGTCAATAAAATATGTAATGGAATATTGAACTAGCATTGTTAAACAAAATAAGGTCTTCTTTTAAAAACACCTTCATTAAAGTAAGCACCGTTTGCTAAGATTACAAATATTTACCAACTTCACGGGGCATCACCTAAGCACCTAAGTTTTTTTTGTTGTTGTTTACTTAAATTTATTTTTAACCACAGCGAGGAACATAAATTCAGTCAAATGTGTCCAAACTTGACTTGCACTTCACATGTTGACTGTACAACCTAGTTTACATATTTGTCTTACACAAGCTGTCTTCACAAGCTTTACTTAAAAAATTTTGTGTGTGTGTAATGGTGCTGTGTACATTTTTAAATACTGAGTTTGTTTCATTTATTGATCTGTAAACAAAATAAACCTTGTATATTTTATACTTGGCCAAAGGTACATAGGTTTGCACAATGTTTAAAAAAAACGTTTTACTGCTTAAACCGGCTGATGTGCTGTTAACTGCATTCCTGAGCTCGAGTATAAACACTGCAATGTCTGCACGCGTGTCTATAACCCTTCCTGTCTCTCTGTCCACAGGCGTCCTTAAAAAACAGTAAGAGAAAAAAGAAGACATCTTTAAAAAGCAAGACCTGCAAAAAACCCACAGAGGTAACTACAACCCTCCTGTACCATCCATCTTTAATACCTACTCTGGTGTTTACGTAAACAATGATGAGGTATCCGCATTCAGCAGGACGGCAAATGGAAACACTTTGTCGTGAAGCCGATCCCTTCCCAGCTCGCCAAACCTCTGCTGGTGTTCGTCAATCCAAAAAGTGGAGGAAACCAGGTCAGTGACTCACGTCAGGTGTCCTGATATGGATGAGAGCTTCACGCTACACACCATCAACTTTATAACAGCTTTTCTTTTCTTCATTAAGGGAACCAAAATTATGCGCTCTTTCATGTGGTACCTGAACCCTCGGCAGGTGTTTGACCTCACTCAGGGCGGCCCCAAAGATGGGTAAGACTAGACATGTCTTTCTTTCCTCTATGTTCACAAAGTGCTTTGGTTTATGGTGTGTTTTCCTCTTTTTGTGTTTTAAGGTTAGAAATGTACAGCAAAGTGCCCAATCTGCGTATCCTGGTTTGTGGAGGAGATGGAACGGTTCGTTGCAACACATATTAAATGGCCTGGGGGTTTAAATGTTATAAAAGAGCTTTTGGTTATAGGCGCATTTCTAATCTTCTGAATGTTCCAGTGAGCACTGTTGGGGCCGTAATACAGAAGTGGAAAGACAAACATTTCACCATAAATTTGCCTCGACCAGGTGCTCCTCGCAAGATTTCTGACAGAGGAGTGAAAAGAATAATAAAGAGGAGCTGTCCAAGAGCCAAGCACCACTTGTGGAGAGCTTCAAAAAGACTTGCAATTATTAGGTACTGTTGTCTCAAAGAAAACAGTCAGTAATGCACTCCACCACCATGGCCTGTATGCACGCTCACCACGCTCAAGACTCCACTGCTGAAACAAAAGCATGTTGAAGCTCATTTAAAGTTTGGAAATACTGGGAGAATATAGTGTGGTCAGATGAGAGCAAAATTGAACTGTTTTGAAGCCGTTTGGAGGAAATATGGCACTGCACATCACCATAAAAACATCATACCAACAGTGAGGTTTGGATGTGGGGACATCATGGTGTGGAGCTGCTTTTCAGCAAAATATTGGTACTGGCAAACTTCACATAATTGAAGGGCACATTTATGGTGAAATGATTGTCTAACAGTGCTCACTGGAACATTCAGAAGCTTAGAAATGCGCCTATAACAGGGGGCTGGATTACCTTTTAATTACCGATAGTTTTCAGCTGTTGTCTTGGCTTTCCATGCCTTTTTGCAACTCCCTTTCTTCATGTGTTCAATATTTTTTCCCTCAGTAATTTCACAATAATACACATAACTTAATTTCTGACCCTATTTGTTTTGGTTGTATGTACGACTTACTTTGGTTGTTACCAACATCTGGAAATTGAAATGAAAATTTCATTAGAAATATATTTACTGAGAAAAATGGTGACGTGTTCAATAGAGGGTATACACGTGACGTCACCTTTGGCGGAAGCGACTGCGGTTATGCCCATAGATATGTATAAAGGCTAGATGTCTCGCCCTCGCTGCTGGCCGTTGAGTGAAACGTCCGCATTTTGGCGGCCATCTTACCACAGGGCGCTCGCTCACTCATACCATTAAGTTTTAACGATGCAGGTACTTTTAAATGACCATAACTTGCTTAATTTTTTACCGATTTTCAAATGGTTTGGTTTGTCATAAACGTCAAAGATGTACCTATGACACTGCATACTTATACTAAAAATAAATTAAAAATTCATGAAACATGTTAAAGCATCCAGAATTATAGCCACGTTAATAACGTTTGTAAAAAAACAAACCGTTTGAAAATCGGTAGAAAATTGAGCAGGTTATGGTCATTTAAAAGTACCTGCACAATTAAACTCAATGCTACCAGTGAGCGAGCTGTCTGAGGTAAGATGGCCGCCAGGTGATGACGTTAGAGACTCCACCGTAAGACATCTAGCCTTTATACATATCTATGGTTACGCCCACTGAGTGGCAAAAAGTCTGAACGACTGCATTATAGCATAGCGTGAAAACGCGTCTAAAATGGGAAAAGTAGTTGTGTGATCGACTGTACTAACAGATTCATCAAAAATTTGGAGCGGTCTTTTTCCAGACTGCAAAAAACACTAATTAAATCAGTAGCAGTAGCCATATGTCAGGTATGTAACATTTTGGGATAAAAATCCTATAAAAATACCAGAGGCGGACACTACTTAAAGGTATAGACTTTATTTATTTGGGTATTTCCCGAATTTTTGAAAAGAACCGCCCCTCGACTTTTTTAATGCACATGCGCAAAACCCTACCTGCTCCAGAGAGGGAACGCCTATTAAACGTGTGCACAAGAGAGAGAGAGCATGAACGAGCCTAGTTCTTCTCTTCGCTCTGTTTACAAGTTGCTGCCGGCATGGCTCATACATTGAGATGTTTATCGGTTCCTGACTTGTGCCAGGCTAGCATCACTATTCATAGCTTACATCAACTTTTACTAGCAGTAATTTTAAATGGATTTCTCCAAATAGCATGACAAACTTTACCTGTCGAGTAGAAACTTTGCGTGGGAAGCCCAACCTGTGTGAAATATTCTCCCCAAAACAATCTGGTCTTGTATCTTTCTTCAGAGGCCTTTCTCTTCTTGTCATACAATTCGTAAACACTTTTTCTCTTGGACCCTCAGACATTTTAGAAAAATATGGTGAGAATGTGAGCTTCAATGAATGGCTGAAACCGTAGCCCACCACACATATACACCTGAAAGTGTGCATGTGCAGAAAGCGAACCTAGGGATGAGCACGTACGACGGCCTTACGCCAACACATCACCAGAATGATTGACAACTGGGATGACCAATAGTCTTGATGATCCACCCGGAAAAAGAAAATCTTCCGCTATACCTTTAAGTATTTTTTCTTTATACATAAAAGTCAAGTATTCGTATTTTATCAGTGTTTTTCTTTGGAAAACATACATTCCAAAGCATATTATCATAATTTTATAATTTAATTAAATATTTAAGTACATTAAACATCTAGTAATTTCTTTACTTTTACTTAAGTAAAAGGTGCTTTCGGACTTGTGTAAAAGTACGCAATTTTTATGTAATTAGGTATTAAATCTATTTTAATATGCAATATAAAAGGAATATACAGTATGATTCTATGCTTTAGAATGTAGTGAACATTTTTTAGTGAAGTTAATTTTTTCCCAAGACAAACACTGATAAAGCACAGATGCTTGGAAAACGTAACTAAAATACTTAAGTAGTGTCCACCTCTGAAAAATACACAAATGAATACTCTTATTCTATGTAATTGCAAAGTTTTGTCAGGGAGCCTTCATTAAAAAACATCCATTATGATGAGCCACAAAGGTGGGATGGTTTAATAGTGTTAGGCAAGACAAACATATGTCAGGAAAAGCCATGTGTGGCCATATGCCAATGTCCACAGACTACTGGTTGTTTGGCAAGTTGTTAGGGTCACTGTTATGGCCAACTAAATTCAATTTAAGCCGATAAGTCGGTTTTAGTGGAGTTTTTCGAGTTCCGGCGTGGTGACGTCTTTGCATACCCTCTATACTTATTTAACCTGACTCTGGTTTGTGTGATGTGTCACGTCGTGATGTGTTTAATGTGCTCTATTTTACAGGTCGGCTGGATTCTTTCTGTTCTGGATGAGCTCCAGTTAAAACCTCAGCCTGCAGTGGCCGTGCTGCCTCTCGGGACGGGAAACGACCTGGCCCGAACTCTCAACTGGGGCGGGGTATAAACCTTCATAACGTTATAACTGCACTGCAGTCTCAGTCCTCGGCTTTGCCAACCCACAGAGTGCATTTCAGCACCAACTGTGAATCTGTCTCCAATTGCTCATATTCGGGATTTCCATACCCCCCCCCAAAAATGGCTTGTTTACGGTTCCACTGGGAAAGTTGTTCACCCAATTTATTTTTTGTTGTACAACGTCTTTGACATTTTAACAAAACTCCAGATTTTGTTTTATAGCCTGAGATCACTTTTGGTCTCAGTTTCAACGAAATACAGCCAGCTCCTGTGGATTTGTGCTTTAAAAGCAAATAACTTTGCTAATGACACCCAGCTGCTTATACTGACATGTTTTTATAGCGGTTGTTTCAAGTTTCTTCTTGTTCACTGAACTTTTGTATACTTTAGGCATACACCGATGAGCCGGTGTCCAAGATCCTGTCCCATGTGGAAGAGGGCAACATCGTCCAATTGGACCGATGGAACCTGAGCGTGGAGCCAAACCCGGAGGCCACCGATGAGGAGAAGGATGAACAACAGACAGATAAAGTCAGTAGAGGGCGCTAGACTTACATAAATACCCGTCCAAACTATGCTTTCATCTTTTCTATAAATAATAGAGATATTTAAAAAGTCTGTAAAAGCTTTTTTTGTGTCTCATCATCCAATTTCAGCTTCCCATCGACGTCTTTAACAATTACTTCAGCCTTGGGTTCGATGCACACGTGACCCTGGAGTTTCATGAATCGCGAGGTTTGCCACCTCTCTGTTTTAAATTTGAGATCTCGTATAAAAATTGTGGCTTTGTTTTCATATCAAATTTGTTTTTGTTTCCTCAGAGGCCAAACCAGAAAAGTTCAACAGTCGCCTTCGCAATAAGATGTTTTACGCTGGAGTAAGTGTGTCTGTCCATTACGATCACAATCGTTTTATTTTTTGACACATTGTCTGGTGTGTAATGTGAAATGTTTGTGTTCCTCTACAGACGGCGTTCTCAGACTTTTTAATGAGGAGCTCCAAAGATCTTTCCAAACACATCCGCGTGGTGGTCAGTGAAAAATTAGTATTACATAATGTGAACCAAAGTATTTGATATTAGCTCAATGAAGTGACAAAGTTATCCAGACACAATGGGGTGGTTTCCCAGACCAAAATGCATGTTTGAGCTGCCTTAATTCAAAAACACCTTGCACTGACATATGACTGCACTGACTACTGATATAAAAACTACTTAAATGTCCTAATAAAATTAAGGCTTAGTCATGATTTAATCTAAACCCTGACTGGGAAACAGCTTCAATAAGTTTAAACAAACCTCAGTCACAGAAAGGCTGCTGTATTACTATTACATAAGATTTATAAAATGTAACAGGTTTGGCAGGTATACGTAATAGACTTGAATTACATAATATTAATTACATAATTCAAGTATGTAATATGAACCATACATCAATGTATTAAAAATACATAAATGAAATAAATAAACTTACACATTTACATATACATTACATGTATGCATTTGGCAGACGCTTTTATCCAAAGTAACTACAGTGCATTACACTGCAAAAAATCAAGATGTATTTTCTTGATGAGCAAAATGACCTAAGAAAATAAGTCTAGTTTTTAGACAAAAAATATAACAAGTGAATGTGTGCTTAAAACTAGCAAAAATATCTGCCAATGGAGTGAGAAAAAAATCTTTAAAAAAAAGTTGTTTTTGCTTGTTATAAGCACACATTCAGTTAAATTGAATTTTTTTTGTCTAAACCTAGATTTATTTTCTTAAATCATTTTGCTTATCAAGAAAATACATCTTGATTTAAGAATTTTTAGATATTTCTACTGAAAACAAGACAAAAAGAAAGTAATTTTTTCTGTGTACACACTGCAAAAAATTATTTTCAACAAAAAATGTTCTTAGTAGTTTTTACTTGTTTTCAGTAAAAATATAAAAAAAATCTTAAATGAAGATGCTTTTTCTTGATGAGCAAAACGACCCAAGAAATTAAGTCTAATATCAAAAATATCAAATTTAACTGATGTTGTGCATAAAACAAGCAAAAAAAAATCTGCCAATGGGGTAAGCAAAAAATTAAAACACTAAATTCAAGAAAAAACTAATTGGCAGATTTTGTTTTTTGCTTGTTTTATGCACAAAATCACTTAAATTTGATATTTTTGGTCTAAAAACTAGACTTATTTTCTTCGTATATCAAGAAAATACCTCTTAATTTAAGAATTTTTAGACATTTGTACTGAAAACAAGACAAAAATACTAATAAAATGTTTTCTTGAAAATAATTTTTGCAGTGCAAGGTATACATTTTTTTATGTTCCCTGGGTTCAAACCGATGACCTTTTGCGCTGCTGACACAAGCTATAAAGTGCACAATATATGTATATAAATGATAAATATATAATACATTAAATCAAATTATAAGTAAACATGTCTCCTTATACTCTTTCTATGTCATATGTGTGTTGGTGGCTTTGGCAGTGTGATGGCGTTGACCTGACCAGTAAAGTGCAGGATTTGAAACTACAGTGTCTTCTTTTCCTCAATATTCCCAGGTACTTGAAACTCAATTGTACTAAACAAATGTTTTGTCTGGTAACAATTCACAAATATGATGTCTGTTTATGTTTTTTTTTAATGCATTAGCATGAACTAACAATGAACAATGCTTATACAGAATTTATTTAATCTTAGTTCATGTTAATTTCAGCATTTACTAATACATTTTTAAAATCAAAGTCGGGGTTCCCACAGGTCATGGAATGTCTGGAATATTATGGAATTTTAAAAGGTATATTACAGACATTGAAAGTCATGAAATTTTATATATTTTGTCCAACTCATGAATATCAGGAATTTTGTTTTTCGCTTTAAATTTTAGTTTGCATTTATCAAAATGTAATCCGCTTGTTAAGTTGTGACGTAGGAAATGCCGTTTCCAGGTCCAAGCCTTCACTGTAAAAAAAATCCGTAGAAATTGCAGCTGGGTTGCCGGTAATTTACCGTAGATTTAAATTTATGTTATTTACTTGCAAAATTTTGTTCAAAGTTGAATGAACATTTAACATTTACAAGTCTTTGTCTTTACAGAGTAAAACTAAACAAACAGCATCAAGCAAAACGTTCTGGGAAACAAAATCTGAAGCAAAACCCAGAAAAAGGTTGATGATGATTTCTGGTTCCCAGAATGCTTTACATGAGACTGTTATTGTATAGTTTTATTCTGTAAAGATAAAGACTTGTTAATATTTAAAATTTATTTAACTTTGAACAAACTCTTGCCAGTAAATAACATAAATTTAAATCTACGGTAAATTACCGGCAACCCAGCTGCAATTACATTGTAATTTCTACGGATTTTTTTTACAGTGTTCAGTGATTTCAAGTGAGACTACAATCTAAACAGTCGTGGGATTGTTTATTCATTTAGCTGCATTTTTTATAAACTCATGGTGTACACTACATTATCAGGCTCATGGCATCTTAGACATTGGTTATGAAAATTCAGCTTTTTAGTCAGTGAAAGTCACGGAAAAGTCAGGGAATTTGACATTTGGCTTAAAGTGGGAACCCTGATTATTAAATGCCCAATGAACTCACACTGACATTGTATTGTATTGGCATGAACAAAGAATTTGCATGAAAGTAAAACTATATTGTTCATTGTTCGTTCATGTTAACTAATGCATTTACTAATTTAAACAAATATAACCTTATTGTAAAGGGTCACAGTTTATCTCACTGTTTATTTATTGATGCAACAAAATTTGCTGTTCCATTTAATCTTCATCTTTTATGAAAACCTACTAGAAGTTAAATATATAATTAAAAATAAACAAAATCTGTAGTGGCCAGTCCACACCAGTCTGACCATTTATATTCTCAAGGCATCTAAAGCCATACCACAGATAAAGGTTATCAAACCACATTGGGAATCCCAGGCTGAAAATCTCATTTGAAAAGCAATTCCCCATCCCAAATTGTGTTTATTTTGGGATAAAATAAAATCTAGACATGGGACTCTACTTCGGTGTTCATTAAACTGAGATTATTTTGACTGATCTTTGTATTAACCACTGTAGATATTGCGCCGGTACCATGCCTTGGGGAAACCCAAGCGAACATCAGGATTTTGGACCTCAGAGACACGACGACGGACTTATCGAGGTCATCGGATTCACAATGACCTCTTTGGTAAGTTTCACCAACCAATAGCATCTTCAAGCAATACAATGTTTTTTTAAATGACTAAAGCATTTATTATATTGTAAATGTCAGTCAAATTACAGATGTTGGTCTGTCTTTCTGTAGGCCACCCTGCAGGTTGGAGGTCATGGTGAGAGGCTTCATCAGTGTCAGGAGGTGCTCTTGACCACCTTCAAGCCCATTCCTGTACAGGTGGACGGAGAGCCCTGTAAACTGGCTCCATCCATCATACGTATCACCCTCAGGAACCGGTCCAACATGCTTCAAAAGACCAAGAGAAGAATCTCTCTTCAACAGCTGAACGAGTAAGTAGTCATTGATCCATCTTTCAACTTTAAAACCACACCAATCCATTCGTCCATTCACTGATCAATTTACTGAATTATTCTCCAAACGTTTCCAAATAAAATGCATTGAATTTTTGAGGATAACTGACAGTTTTTTTCTGGATGTAGTCAGCTGCCCATCACGGAGAACCTTAAGATCCAGGTGAATCGGATCAGCATGTGTGATTATGAAGCTTTGCATTACGATAAGGAGAAGCTCAAGGAGGCCTGTGAGTATCTCCTGTCCTCCTCCTTATTAAAATCTACCACCTTTTAGTCTGTACCTAAACTTGTTGTTTACTTTCATTCATTTTTCCAGCTATTCCTATGGGAGCAATTACGGTTCCTGGGAGCAGCGATCTGGAGACGTGTCGGCAACATATCGAAAAGTTACAGGAGGTGCTTTCAGCTTGTTTAAAGTTTGTTCGAAATGACATTAGAAATCAGTTTGAAAGATTGTTGTTATTGGCAGTAACATAAGAACAACTAATGCCAAACATGTAGTATTGTATATGTGATACCCATTGCACAATGAGTTCCTGTTGAATTATTGCCTGTAAAAACACACGGTGACCAACTTGTATATACAGCCTGCTTTGGACAAGACTCTTTTTTCACTCTCTCTCTCTCTCTATCTATCTATCTCTCCCTATGTCTCTCTCTCTCTCTCTCTGGCTTTCTTATAGGAGGGGGATGGTGTTAATACAGACACACCACGAATGCCAAAACTTTCACCAAAATGGTGCTTCCTGGACTGTAAGCACAGCATTTTAAACTATTAGCAAAACAGTAAATGTTTGCATAATGTGTACAAAAACAGGCCAAAGCTGTTTTAACTGATTAACGCTATGGTCTCCCATCTTGACCAGTAGCCTCTAAAACCAGCAAACCTGTTTCAGCTGTGGTTTTTAGTCACTGATTTTTATTGTTGATTTATGCACAGCGACAACTGCGGATCGTTTCTACAGAATAGACCGCGGTCAGGTAACCGTGAACTTTTACAATTCACAATGCTTTTACACGTCCCCTCATTCCATTTCGCTCAAAAATGTTGCGTCTCTCTCCAGGAGCATCTAAACTACGTGACAGAAATCTCCCAGGATGAGCTTTATATCTTGGACCCGGAGCTGGTCACCAAGGAGACGGTGGGCACATCGCCCGGAATGCCGGGGGTGATGGAAACTGGGGGGGAGTGTTTCGACGACGCAGACCTTTTTGCTTTTCCGGCCTGTTCCTCGGAGCCTCCTCCACTGTGCAGGTAGATTAAAGCTACAGAGTCATTTAAAAGATAACAGAGGAAAGGTGTTTAAGGTCCGTCGACTGATGCTGTTGCGGCTGCAAGAAACGTTTACACAGCCTCAGGGTGCAGTTGAATGTTGCTTTTTACTTTGATGGTCCATTTTACACTAGTAGAGTACTTTATGTGCGTGGGTTTGCCTTGTTTTTGTTTAAGGAGACTATATTCATGAAGTAGCCCTCCATTGTGGTAGCCCTTGCTCACAAAAAGGTTGGAGACCCCTGCACTAAACTAAAAAATACAAGACAGAAATCTTTGTAGAGATGTTAAAAGGTTTTAAAAATGAACAAAAAATGTCATATTAATTCATTTTTATATGTAATATTTCGCCATGGTTGCATTGTAGTATTTAAGGGTGCATTGTTGTACTAATGTAAACTAAATAGATAAATTATGAACTTTAATATGAATGCACTTATAAAAATGATTAATGCAAAACCTGAAATTTCCTGAAAAAGTGCAAACATTTCTTACTTTTTCCTAAGTCTAAAAGTCTAAAAACTCTTTTTTCATATTTAAATTAAAAATCCCAGATTTTTAATATGGTCTCTGACTTTTGGGCATCACTGTATAGATATAGATATATAGAGAGATAGATGGCGATATAGATATATAAGGGCTTGGATGTAAAAACCGTTAGACATCAGAAATGAGATAATGATAATAACTGAATGCTCTAGGCCAGTGTTTCCCAATCTTTTTGTTTTGATAGGTAAAAAAATCATACGGCACACCACTTTCACAATAGGCATTAAAAGATCTACACAAACCTGTATTGCAATGCTTAAATGACTTGTTAAACTGAAAATAATCTACTCTCTTAAAGTAGTATTCACATTTAATGTGAAACTTGATCTTGTTTTGATGAACACAAATGATATCCTGGCTAGAATTGATGACAGTGACACATGCAGCTTTGATCAACTCAGAATCCTGGTAAGCTAGCTTCAAGCGCTTTTTAAAACACTGTGGCAGTGTTATTTTTCCACAGCACACCAAACAAGTTGTCACGGCATACTAGTGTCCCACGGCACAATGGTTGGGAAACACTGCTCTAGGCACTTTTTATACGTTCATCAAATACTTTAGCTTCAAATCTGCTTAATCCCGGCCTCATTGCATTCAGAAATATCACTTTGTTAGCAGAATCCGTTAAACACCACGTCAAAAACACTGTGGTTCACATTCAAATTTGGGTCCCTTGTGAGTACTTTGATTTGAATACAACCCGAATGTAGCAGCCACATGCATAACAGCGCCCCCTAATGTGTGGTTCAATTTCTTCATTTTTACCTTTAGAAGTCTGACTTTCATCATCTGAGATATTTTGAGTTGCATCTTTAGTAATTTAGCAACTGTTTACTATGACTACTATGATTAAAGAGGATATTGGCCAAAAAAGCTTGCATGTACTGTATTGTCCCAAAGATAAGATGTCCCTGATTATAAGATGATTCCCCCTTTCAAAGTGTACCTTTTGGAAATATGCTTTCTGAAGAACAACTCTTGTCTTCAAAGGGATTTTTTAAAAATATGCTCATTTTCCAGCTCCCCTAGAGTGAAATATTAGATTTTTACTGTTTTGGAGTCCATTCAGCTGGTCTCCAGGTCTGGCGCTTCCACTTTTAGCATAGCTTAGCATAATCTATTGAATCTGATTAGACCATTAGCATCTCGCAAAAAAATAACCAAAGAGTTTTGATATTTTTCCTATTTAAAACTTGACTCTTCTGTAGTTACATCGTGTACTAAGACCATCGCAAAATTAAAAGTTGCAATTTTCTAGGCAGATATGGCTAGGAACTATACTCTCATTCTGGCGTAATAATCAATGACTTTGCTGCCGTAACATGGCTGCAGGAGGGGCAATGATATTACACAGCACCCGAAAATAGTCAACTTTCAATAGCAGGAACACGATGGTACTACAGAAGAGTCAAGTTTTAAATAGGAAAAATATCAAAAATCTTTGGTTATTTTTAGCACGATGCTAATGGTCTAATTAGATTCAATGGATTATGCTAAGCTATGCTAAAAGTGGTACCGCCAGACCTGGAGATCAGATGAAAGGATTCCAAAACAGTAAAAATCAAATGTTTAACTCTAGGGGAGCTGAAAAATGAGCATATTTTCAAAAAAAAGTGGAGCATCCCTTTAATAATGAAAATGCTTTAATTTGAAACTACATTTCAAAGGGGACCAGTTTGGTTCTCCACATCCTTCAATACTTTTCATATGGCATACAGTACCATATAACCTGCAGTCCATATGGATTTAATAACAATAAGCCTAGGCTGTCCACCTCATTGTGAAAAAACACGTAGCCTATTAATATTTTATTAAAGTAGAAGTGTGCGCTACTGTAAATGACCCTAGTTTATCAGGTTGTTTCGGTTCTGGTGTACTTGTTTGGCACCACCTGCCTCATTTTTGCTTCGCGTCGTGCCTAACAACGGCCCTTAGCTGTTATAAAATGCACTGTAATCCCACTGCTTTGCAGGGGTTATTGCTTTTATAAAACGGTTACTTCATATGCATAACGTTAGCGGGATTTTATAAAAAACAACAACAAAAAACGTTTCATCCTACCTTCAGTTGTTCTCTTATCATCTCTCAATATTTTTAGCTAAAAGTGGAGATAATTCCATTTATGTGAATAACTTTTGTAAGAGATCAGATTCAGAGCCTGATGAAAACACGTTGTTTTTAGTGTTAAGTGAATGCATCAGTGTTTAAGTTGGGTAAGATCTCCACCCAGTGGATAGCGGAAATATGAATTTGAGGTAAAAAAAAAAAAACTCCTTAGGGAGCGTTTTCTCTTTATTGATTAGATGACTCAACAATATTAATTGACATGTATCTGGATATCGCCATAATTGTGCAATTGTATACAAATTAAAAATATGATTAAAGACTGGTGGTACAACTAAAGACTGGACAACATGGTAATACAGTCAAATTTGTTTAATACCAATAAAAAAAATTACAAAGTGAAATTTGTAAAAATAAGACATTTCAGTTACTGACAAATAACCTCTTCATTACCATTAAAGTGAAATTACTTAACCCAAACATAAAAGTCTGATAAAAATTTTACACGAAAACGTGTCAGGCACACATAGAGGGTTTTGGATCTAAACTGAATCTGCACAAGCTTGCATGAAAACACTAAAAAAGCTTTTTAAAAGCTCTATTCCCTAAGGGAAAGTGTTTTAATGTGTTTGTCTGAAAAAGAGAATTACATAGACAATTTTAAAGCATGTGTCAAATAAAGACTACAGTGACAAACATATTGACCCTGCCAAACAGGACGGCCCCCCATTCAGCCCCCTGCTATTAAACACTCATCTATGTGCGTAAACACCCACCCTCCCCCTCGCCCATCGCACGGCATCGCTTAGAAAAACACATCCCATCTGGCAGACCACATTGTAGCTGTTGTTCTGTTATAGTACATGATACCCAGCCCCCCTCCATGCAAGTGAATGCTCATGACTGTAAACACATTAACACCAGGTCATCTGTCCATCCCATAATGCTCTCACAGGGTTCATCAGCCTAACGCTGAAGGCCAGACCGAATGCGAGTCGACCTGCATGCTGTCAGATAGCGACCCACACATGCAGAGCGACACGGGGACTGACACGAAGCAAGGCCTGTGCAGGTACAGCCTGGGTGAATCTGCATGTACATAGCTTGTTTCCATGGAGACATGATGAGCATCATATTCTCCTTATGGTATATGGCACATATACAGTTACCCATCCCATACTTCCATGTGCTTATTTGTGGCTTTGAGGTGCTTTTCTAGACCAGCCTTCACAAAAGGGTACTGTGGCGATACCATGGTATCAGATGGTAATACCATGGTATTTGTATATATATATATATATGAAAGTGATATATATATAGTAGTGGTATTGAAAGACTACAACATACAAAAAATACACAAAAAGTGTTGTTGTTTTTTTGTTGAGCTGAACCTTTGGTACTTGTACTTAAAGGAACTTTAGAGATTACCACGGTATTACCATTGTGCATGTACAAAAACACAGTACTTTTTTGGTACCGTAAGGCAGAAGATATCAGTTCAAATGGATATCTGAGCTTCTAAGCTTGTGTTTGTTTTTCAAATCTTTCATCTCAAAGGAGGGGAGCAAAAATTATTAATGCCAATCGCTTAAAAACACCAGAAGTGGATTCAGTAGCTGTTCAAAGGTACTGTAAATACAGGATATGTTGCATGTAAATGTTGCATTATTTCATCACTGGTGAGGGGTTGCAAGCCAAACTGAAGTAGTTGCATAGCTTGAATATTGAGTTAATTGAATTTTGTTTTATGGATTCACAGGATAGAGGTTTGGAATGACAATAATGAAGGTACATACATTTAATTTTCTTGATACTTTCAGGACCCTTGCTGTGTTTAACACGAGAAACATTTTCTTCTGTGTTTTTCAGAAATAATAAATTTGCTCTTTGAGGCTGTAAAGTCTGACAACTTTGCCAAGGTATTGAAAGTTTAAAAGAATACTATTGTTAGTGCTTTACACTGCCAGATCTCATGTTTCTCTGCTTGCTGATGTTCCCAGCTGGTCAAGATTCACGAAGAAGGTGCCAATCTTCTGGTTCAGGACCGGTTCGGCTGCACCCTTCTGCATTATGCAGTCGACATCGGCAATAAAGAGATCGTGAAGTACATCATTGAGAACGGTAGATCGGTTACCCTTAATGCTGAATTTGAGTTTTAACTTCAATTGTGCACTTTATCAATAAAATCTCTTTTACTGTTTTTGATTAATAGCTCCTTCTTGTATCCTGGATGTGATGGAAAAAGCAACGTAAGTAGTGCTGAAAATACGTTTTGGCATATTTCATACAGTCTGTAATGGTTTCACTTAGCTAAAGAAAGTGATAGATAGATAGATAGATAGATAGGTAGATAGGTAGGTAGGTAGGTAGGTAGGTAGGTAGGTAGGTAGGTAGGTAGGTAGGTAGGTAGGTAGATAGATAGATAGATAGATAGATAGATAGATAGATAGATAGATAGATAGATAGATAGATAGATAGATAGATAGATAGATAGATAGATAGATAGATAGATACAGACCGACAGACATCTATAGAAAGTCACAGACCGACAGACAGCTAAAGAAAGTGATAGACAGACAGACAGTTATAGAAAGTGACATAGAAAGACAGATAGATAGAAAGACAGCAAAATAAAGTGATAGACAAACAGACCTACAGCTATAGAAAGTAACAGACAGACAGACAGCTCAAGAAAGTGACAGACAGAAAAATACAAAGAAAGACAGCAAAAGATATTGATAGACAGAAAGGCAGCTATAGAAAATGACAGACAGCTATTGAAAGTGACATACAGACAGACAGACATCTACAGAAAGTGACAGACAGACATCTATAGAAAGTGACAGACAGACAGACAACTATAGAAAGTGACAGACAGACAGCTAAAGAATCTGACAGACAGACATACAGACAGCTAAAGAAAGTGACAGACAGACAGCTATCGGAAGTGACAGACAGACAGACAGCTTTAGAAAGGGACACAGACAGACAGCTATAGAAAGTGACAGACAGACAGCCATAGAAAGTGACAGACAGACAGACAACTATAGAAAGTGACAGACAGACAGCTAAAGAATCTGACAGACAGACAGACAGACAGACAGCTAAAGAAAGTGACAGACAGACAGACAGACAGCTAAAGAAAGTGACAGACAGACAGACAGACAGCTATTGAAAGTGACATACAGACAGACAGACATCTATAGAAAGTGACAGACTGACAGCTAAAGAAAGTGACAGACAGCTATAGAAAGTGACAGACAGACAGACAGACAGACAGACAGCTAAAGAAAATGACATACACACAGACAGCTATAGAAAGTGACAGACAGCTATAGAAAGTGACAGACAGACAGCTAAACAAAAGTGACAGACAGCTAAAGAAAGTGACAGACAGACAGCTATAGAAAGTGACAGACAGCTATAGAAAGTGACAGACAGACAGCTATAGAAAGTGATGGACAGACAGACAGACAGCTAAAGAAAGTGACAGACAGCTATTGAAAGTGACATACAGACAGACAGACATCTATAGAAAGTGGCAGACAGACAGATAGATAGACAGCTAAAGAAAATGATAGACAGATATACAGCTAAAAAAAGTGACAGACAGACAGACAGACAGATAGCTAAAGAACAGACATCTATAGAAAGTTACAGACAGGCAGACAGACAGATAGATAGACAGCTAAAGGAAGTGGCAGGCAGACTGACAGACAGACAGCTATAGAAAGTGACAGACAGACAGCTATAGAAAGTGACAGACAGACAGACAGCTATAGAAAGTGACACAGACAGACAGCTATAGAAAGTGACAGACAGACAGCTAAAGAAAGTGACAGACAGCTATAGAAAGTGACAGGCAGACAGATAGAAATACAGCAAAAGAAAGTGATAGACAGACAGCTATAGAAAGTGACCTCCAGACAGACAGACAGCTATAGAAAGTGACAGACAGACAGCTATACAAAGTGACAGACAGACAGACAGCTATAGAAAGTGTCAGACAGACAGCTATACAAAGTGACAGACAGACAGCTATAGAAAGTGACAGACAGACAGCTAAAGAAAGTGACAGACAGACAGCTAAAGAAAGTGACAGACAGCTATAGAAAGTGACAGACAGACAGACAGACAGACAGACAAAGAAAGTGACAGACAGACAGCTATAGAAAGTGACAGACAGCTATAGAAAGTGACAGACAGACAGCTATAGAAAGTGACAGACAGACAGCTATAGAAAGTGACAGACAGACAGCTAAAGAAAGTGACAGACAGACAGCTAAAGAAAGTGACAGACAGCTATAGAAAGTGACAGACAGACAGACAGACAGACAAAGAAAGTGACAGACAGACAGCTATAGAAAGTGACAGACAGACAGCTATAGAAAGTGACAGACAGCTATTGAAAGTGACATACAGACAGACAGACATCTATAGAAAGTGACAGACAGGCAGACAGACAGATAGATAGACAGCTAAAGAAAGTGATAGACAGATATATGGCTAAAAAAGTGACAGACAGACAGACAGATAGATAGATAGACAGATAGCTAAAGAACAGACATCTATAGAAAGTTACAGACAAGCAGACAGACAGATAGATAGACAGCTAAAGAAAGTGATAGACAGATATATGGCTAAAGAAAGTGACAGACAGACAGACAGCTATTGAAAGTGACATACAGACAGACAGACATCTATAGAAAGTGACAGACAGCTATAGAAAGTGACAGACAGACAGCTATAGAAAATGACAGACAGACAGACAGCTATTGAAAGTGACATACAGACAGACAGCTATAGAAAGTGACAGACAGCTATAGAAAGTGACAGACAGACAGCTATAGAAAATGACGGACAGACATACAGACAGCTAAAGAAAGTGACAGACAGACAGACAGACAGCTATTGAAAGTGACATACAGACAGACAGACATCTATAGAAAGTGACAGACAGGCAGACAGACAGATAGATAGACAGCTAAAGAAAGTGATAGACAGATATACAGCTAAAAAGTGACAGACAGACAGATAGCTAAAGAACAGACATCTATAGAAAGTTACAGACAGATAGATAGGCAGCTAAAGGAAGTGGCAGGCAGACAGACAGACAGACAGCTAAAGAAAGTGACATACAGACAGACAGCTATTGAAAGTGACAGACAGCTATAGAAAGTGACAGACAGACAGCTATGGAAAATGACGGACAGACATACAGACAGCTAAAGAAAGTGACAGACATACAGACAGCTATTGAAAGTGACATACAGACAGACAGACATCTATAGAAAGTGACAGACAGGCAGACAGACAGACAGATAGATAGACAGCTAAAGAAAGTGATAGACAGATATACAGCTAAAAAGTTACAGACAGGCAGACAGACAGATAGATAGGCAGCTAAAGGAAGTGGCAGGCAGACAGACAGACAGACAGCTAAAGAAAGTGACATACAGACAGACAGCTATTGAAAGGGACAGACAGCTATAGAAAGTGACAGACAGACAGCTATAGAAAGTGACAGACAGACAGCTATAGAAAGTGACAGACAGACAGCTATAGAAAGTGACAGACAGACAGACACACATTTGATTTACTGTTTTTTTAGGGTCATTGTGAACCCATGTATAAAACTGTCAGGACTGAAGTCATAATGGTTAATAAGTTGTGTGTTTCTCGCAGAGGAAAAACTGCCCTGCACAAGGCAGCTGCGTTGTGCCAAAGGACCATCTGCGGTTACCTGGTGGATGCAGGTGCGTCCCTCATGAAGACAGACCTACAGGTGAGATCATTAATCTCTTTCAGCCCACTGCATGGCCACAGTTGTTACAGCTGCGGCAAATAGATCTGTGGTGTTTATATATAAGACAGGAGTTCTGTGTGAGAGCAGCAGGTTTCAAACCATACATTTATTTGATTCAAAGTTACTTTTCCAACCCTGCTTCCTATCAGCTCATGGCCTCTTCACTGTATGACTCTCATTTAACCTGCAGGGTGAATCTCCAAAGGCGTACGCCGAGAAAGCTCAGGACTTTGTGCTGGCCGAGTATTTGGAAAACCGGCAGCACTACCAGATGATTCAAAGAGAGGACCACGAGACCGCAGTGTGAACCACATCTAAACCACAGAGGCTCGAGTCCGGTTCATCCGGCCCGGGCACACGTTAGCCATGTTATGATGCAGCATGTTCGTTCGCTCATTGTGTTGTAACGTGGAGAAGACAGTGTTTGTGTCATGTTTCAGAATGCATGAGTTTGCTATAATAGTAATCAAGGCTGCACAAAGCTGCATCGCTTGGCTAGAAACAATGTGCAGCGGTTTTGGGAATTTCAGGGCTGAATTATTTTGAATAAAAGTGGCTTTACTTAACTACTGTAATATAACGCAAACCAGATAAACCTCACGAGAGATAAATATTAGTTTTATTATACTACTGCTGCTTTTGGCTACTGTACATTAGTTATTATATTTAATGCTGTTACTGATAGCATATCAAAGGGTTTTACAGATATGCGTAGACTTAAGTTATGTGACCGAAACATCTGCAGACGTCTTTTAGCTTGACTTTTACTCTCGAATGTTTGTTCTAGTAGGAGATTGATGTTGTTTTTATGGCCTCCTACGTTTAAGAATGCTTCCTCAGCTGTGGCTTACGGGCAGTTTCTCTCTTTGTGGTAAATGCTTGAATTTACTCAAACATTCCCTTATTTACTACTACTACTACTACTCTGAATATAGCATTAAATAATTTTCGTGTGCATCTTACCTTTACATTCGTAATTTAGTCTGTTAGTCGATTTTACTGCCATAAATATGCGACATAGATTGAGTTTCCTTCGTAGATGGAATCACATTTCATGACAAAGTATCTTCATACTGACTACTTTAAAAATAGCATTTACATTTAATTTCAGATTTTAGATTCAAAACGTCACTCTACGATGTTTAGCAGCTACTTTGTCGCATTTGCTGTCGGTTTTCTAGTCGAACCGAATAGTCTTAAAGTGTCCTACCATGGCTGCTTAGGTTACACTCATATGCGTCGTACACACCAAACGCAAACCATCGCGTTTGTCGCTCTAGATTACTCACGGGATTTAACTTCGTACTATGAAAATTTTTCGCTCAAGTTATGTCATTTGCATTGAGTTTGCGTCTATTCGCATCTTTGCATTGACTTTGTAAGAAATCCTCTAGAGCAAATCGTTGAATTCGCGTTTGGTGTGTACTCCAAATTATAAATAAAGGTTCCTGAAATAGTTATTTTATGGCACCTATAGCATCTTTATTTAGTGCACTTGGTTCATAAATGGCCATTGAGGCCAAACAAAAAAGAGAGTTTACCCTCTTGCACTGGTCTTTTATAAATATATATTTATGTCATCGTCTTCATTTAAAGATTTAAATTCTGATATATTCAACTACTTACTTTATTTACTTGTTAAGTAGACTAAAAAGCTTGAATAATGGCAGAAAAGCTGGTCTTATAAAACAGCTCTTGACAATGTGTGCATTTGTCATAAACATTGCCATAGTGTGATTGTGTTGTCATTACAATAGAGTAAATTGTTTTTTAGTGCTTTGTACGAGTTGCTATGCAATTCCGAATAGATAATACATGTATATAATCTGTCAAAGATTTTAAAAACGTGTGAACAATCTGTTCCGATTTATAATCTTGCATTTGTGTGTGATATAAATTTAGATCAATGCTTTATTTATAAGATTATATAAGAAGTTTGTTAGATAAATAGTAATATGTTCTCTGGGGCTGGATTGTTATTGTCTACTTGAAAATTGAAATAAAACTTAAAAAAAGGAGCTTGATGGTTTGCTTTTTTTATTATAGGCATTAATGGATTCAATAGAGTGAGAATAGCTACACATTGTGTTTGACTGCACTTAATATAAACACGCATCATCATGATTACACAGTTTCCTTCTGGCATCCGTTCAAGGGTTTTGAGCACTGGGTGGGAAACATTGTATAATGTTAATCTGTGCCTCTACCCGGGAGGGTTTTTATATCTGAATAGAGGGCAGATGATGATGGATGTGTTGACATTTGTGACTCATTTATCATGTCTGAGATAAGGTTATTGTTCTCGCAGAGCGCAAGGTGGAAAAGGATGCATATTTATTTTTGAAAGGTTTCACCCTTCTACATTTCCTGTGTGCTGTCTATGCAAAAAAACAAAAATAACACCGAGCCAGTTTAGCGATCATATAAGCGATCATATAATTTAAAAAGAGAAACAAAACGGTAACACATTTATCAACAGCTAAGATAAGACAAAAAACAGGTAATGATATTAAATAAAGTGAAGGATGGCATACAATCAAAAAGTAAAAAGGTAAACTATGGGGATATACAGACAGAAAAGAAAGGGAGGGATGGATGGATGGATGGATGGACAGACAGACAGACAGCTGAGAGATGGATGGATGGATAGATAGATATGCGGATA